>NC_072053.1:48314136-48959470 GCF_027791375.1 Indicator indicator | reverse complement strand
GGACCCTGAGTAGAAGGACCCTCATCTCCATCTGCACCATCTCCTGCAGCATCTGCATCTCCTCCTGCAGCTCCTTTACGCTTTCTGGTTACAGTGGCCACCAAATTTACTGGCTTGGTTTTCACATTCACAGCAGAGTTGGAAGAGCAAGTAGCCTTATGTCTTTCTTGACACAGTGCTATCAGTAGCCATATGATTATTCCAAGAAGCAACAAATTAAGATTAAGGCTAGTACAAGATATCTAGGGTACCACTGGTTCCAAAGACCCTCTGTAGTTGTAAGAGGAGTAACAAACTCATATGTGTCTGCTAGCAGATCCATAGTTGAGTTACCATAGCTTCTTAGCCCAATAAGACCACAACAGAATTCACCAACATTCAGTAACTTGTTCTTAACCCAAAGAAACGACTTATATGCCACATATCTCACAATCTTGTCTATCATGCAGGAAACAGCCCATCTGTAGACAATCACACGATAATAGATGAAATAAAATGACTCAAATCCAAAACAGCTTCATTTTGCTTCCTAATCTGAGCAGAAATAAATCAAACAAGCAATCGAGCCCCACGTTGGGCGCCAAAAATAAAAAGTGTGTCGGTGTGAGCTGAAATTCCCCCCCCACCAACAATAACCAGGCTAGCCCAGTCTGGAAGCAAATGAAAAGCTGTATTTACAAGCAGAGTCTAAAATCTACAATGAAATGCAATGAATATGTACAAATATACAAAATTCACAACATTCACAAATATATACAATCAACAGAAAAAGCACAACCGATCTCCCTTTGCTTCCCCCCAAGGGGACCCTCCCAAAGGGGCCTCTCCTCTCCCAGGAGCTTCCCCCCAGACCCCCCTGGACAGAGAAGCAGAGTTAGTTAAGCAGAAAGTTGTTAACTTAGCTGCCAAGGTCAGTGTGTTATCTTCAGCCAGAAGAGAAGAAGAAACAGCAGCCAGACAGCCCAGCAACTGCCCCCACATCTGTAGACAATCACACTGATAATAGATGAAATAGAATGACTCAGAATCCAAACCAGCTTCATTTTGCTTCCTAATCTGAGCAGAAATAAATCAAACAAGCAATCAAGTCCCACGTTGGGTGCCAAAAACAAAAAGTGTGTCGGTGTGAGCTGAAATTCCCCCCCACCAACAAGTAACCAGGCTAGCCCAGTCTGGAAGCAAATGAAGGCTGTATTTACAAGCAGAGTCTAAAATCTATGATGAAATGCAATGAATATGTACAAATATACAAAATTCACAATATTTACAAATATATGCAATCAACAGAAAAGCACAACCGATCTCCCTTTGCTTCCCCCCAAGGGGACCCTCCCAAAGGGGCCTCTCTCTCTCCCAGGAGCTTCCCCCCAGACCCCCCTGGACAGAGAAGCAGAGTTAGTTAAGCAGAAAGTTGTTAACTTAGCTGCCGAGGTCAGTGTGTGTTATCTTCAGCCAGAAGAGAAGAAGAAACAGCAGCCAGACAGCCCAGCAACTGCCCCCACTGCAGAACACAGAATGTGCAGAGTGCCCCACTTTATTTTGGGTAATAGTTCTTAAACATTTCTATCTATCCAATGGAAGTATTTAGAACAATCAGTATTTTGCTTTCTTACACCCAATAGTGACTTATTTACATTCTTTCACTTTCTCTGTTCTGAACTTTGCAAGGAAAAATTAAAAAGACAGTTTCAAACCATCACATATGCCTCCATTCCAGCTGAAACACTGAGCTCTCTGAAAAAATGTCCAAACCCCTTGGAGCTTTGCAAGTTTAGCTCAATAGATATATATGGAACAAAACAAGAAAATACATTCCTCTCTCCTCCTATTTCTCTTTACAGAGTTCCTTTAAAGAGACTATCTTGGATAATTACTAAGTATTAGAATTATCATTAACAAATAAAAGCTTCCAAAGAGTTAAGAAGCAATTTATCTCCCAGGTAAAAGAGCCGTTCCTGCATCTCCTTGTAAAATGGCTTCTGAACAGATTCATCTGTGAAACACTCCTTAGAACGCTGGAATAGGTTTGCATAATCAGACTGGAGGACTGCTCATTGCACTACTGTGGGAATGATACAAGCTACTCTGAGCTACTGTGAATCTACCAGAGTTACACTGACATAGTCACTCAACTGAAAATGCCAATTCTTGTTAAAGGAAGCATACTCATGTTCCCAACGGATTAACTATAAAAAGTGCACAATGCTGTTAACCTAATAATGACATGAGGGTATTGTAGGATTGAGCTTCAAAGAGTAAACAAAGAAACAAAGTAAAACATATAATATTATAGTATCATACGTTTCCAAGGAAAACAAAACAAAACAAAACAAAAAATGAACAAATAAAACCCAAAACTTTAAAATGCTTGGAAGCTCTCCTATTCACACACAAAAGTGATGACAATAAAATATATCACTTAAACCAGACATTAAGAAATGCTGAACCATTTAAAATATATTAATGGTTACTACAGTAGCACTAAAAATACTTTTACTCAGCTATTTTCATCTACATAGTATCAGAATTAAGCAACCATCTAAATGATCAGAGATTTCCATGTGTTCTGTTTGAACGTCTGCTCAAATTTTTCAGAGGGATAAAAAACAAAAAACCACCAACAAAAACCCCAACCAAAGAAAAACACAGAAAAAACCCTCAAAAAACAAAACTACCAATCCCAAATATCAAACATCCTACAAAGTTTGCATGACATGAGTGCTGTCTCCAAAAGCATTTGTACAAAAACATTCAGATTTTGAAAAATAAACATTGAGTTCCCTTCTGCGTAAAAATGCACTTTTAGAGGTATCATATACACACAAGAACACATTCACAGCTATAACAAGAAACATTTTGATAATCATAGCAGACAGACAATTTGCATAACTGCTCAAAACACTGCAACTACAGTCTAAAATAAATGCTTAGTGGCTGCTTCATTGCCTGTTTGCAAAACAAGTTTCAGAAACTTAGCAAAAATGCTGTCAGCACAAACATACTAAGTTCACATAAGGCATGCTGTTACTACATAGAGAGTTCCACCTATGGAATTGCAAACTGTTTTCTTGAGCGCAGCAACAGAAAATACTAGTTACTCCATTTCTCCTCTTAAATATCTACTCACGTGATTTTTCTTACGATACTCAACCTGGTACATCCAAAAATTCTCCATCTCGGTTTTGCTGTTGTGTGATTCTAACTAACGTGCAACCCAGCTAACCTGAGAAATCTTCCTTGCTATCATGCATCCTTGCTACCGTGAAGAGGGATTTAGTAACAGAACTTGTAACAGGAGAGGACTGTGTTGCACCTATCCAGCTCAACCCAGCTGGTTACTGAACAGATCATGAAGACAAACGTAACTGGCACAACTTCAGAGACAACCACCTGCTCATCCTTTATCAAAACTGTGTTGTTTTATTTGCTTTCAGCAGCAACATATTTGGAAAGAATAAAACCTAGTGGGTCATATAACCACATACAAGCCTGACACAGGAGATGAAATGAACAAATACTTCAGCATTCTAAGATTCACTTAATAAAAGGCTACTACTTATATAACACTAATGCCCACCTACAGGCTTCTTAGCAGAGAAATGGTAAATACAGTCCTCTTGTACATTAGTTCAGAGGAGAAAAATGGATAAAGCAAGGCTTTTAAATTGATTTTATTTTAGTGATAGGAAGTCTTCTGAAAGGTACCCACATACATTACGCAAAGCTGAAAGCACTATGAAATATTTGGGTCAACGATTCAAGTGTAGTCAGATGCATAATTTCACAAGTCCTGCCCAGTACAGCACAACTACAGCAGTAAATCTCTTAGTTTTTAGCATAACTAAGTTGTGGTACAACATTTCCTCTTCACTAAAACATAAACAGACTGTAAATACATAGCTTTTAGACAGCTTAAAGTAATGATAAAGAATAGAGTTGAAAGCTAAATTTCATTACAATATAACTAATCACCATTATTGGTTTTGTTTAAATTTGCTTTAATTATAATGTTAAAACTTCAGGGTTTTAGAAAATAAAACCAACTGAGAACTATTGTATACATAGACACAGAGTGTGGCATAATCTATGGAATTTAATTTAAGACTTTGACATAAGGATGAAATTAAAATTTGTACTGTAATTATGGTGGTGTAATTGTAACTGTGGTCTTACTGCCTCTGCACATATCCACTGTGCTAACCCATCAGTTTGCTGGCTGGTCCAGGACCTCCCCCCTGCCATTTTGCCCACAAAATCATAGAATTGTTTAGGCTGGAAAATACCTTTAAGATCATCAAGTACAATCATTATCTAACTACCAAGTCTGGTACTAAACCATGTCCCTTAGCACCCCCTGTTAGGGGTAGGGATTCTGCCAACTCCTGGTGGAGCCTATTCCTGTGCTAATAACCCTTTCAGTGAAGAAGTTTCTTCTGATATCCAAACTAACCCTACACTGGTGCAACTTGAGGTCACGTCCCCTTGTTCCATAATTTGTTACTAGGGAGAAGAGACCAACATCACAGAACTGTCAGGGTAGGGAGGGACCTCAAAGATTATCCAGTTCCAAACCCCCTGCTGCGGGCAGGACACCTCACACTGGATCAGGTTGCTCAGAACCTCATCCAGCCTGGCCTTAAAAACTTCCAAGAATGGGGCCTCCATCACCTCCCTGGCCATCCTGGTCCAGCGTCTCACCACCTTCATGGTGAAGAACTTTTTTCTAACACACAATCTGAATCTACGCATTTCTAGTTTTGCTCCATTCCCCCTAGTCCTATCACTACCTGACATCTTAAAAAGTCCCTCACGAGTTTTCATGTAGGCCCCTTAAGATACTGGAAGGCCACAATGAGGTCTCCGTGGAGCCTTCTCTTCTCCACCTCACTACAACCTCCTTCGAGGTAATTGTAGAATGAGAATGTCTCCCTTCAGAGTCCTTTTCTCCAGACTGAACAACCCCAGTTCCCACAGCTGGTCCTCATAAGACCTGATCTCCAGACTCCTCATCAGCTTTGTTGATCTTCTCTGACCCACTCCAGCACCAAAATGTTGTTCTTGTAGTGAGGGCCCCAAAACTGAACACATGATGGTATCAGTGTATAGTGAGTTGGTTTGAGACATGATAACTGACTGAATTGCTCACTTCAGAATGACGCATTTGACAAACTGCTTGTCGTAGGTTGACTTTCAGTCTGCTGCTATTCAAACTATCCTGCCTTATGCCAGCTTGAAAATGGAAGTGTTGGCTAGAACGAAGTATTAGGGGGCTTGTTACAGTTTTAAAAGGCTATGCTTAATTGTAACCCTGGGCTGGACAAAATCCCTGAGGGGGTGCTGCAGAGAATATTAGAGATAGACTTATTTCATTTCATTTGCTCTGCAAATTTCTATATATCTGAAAGCACAAATAGTTCCTCTCTCTTCTTCTCTGGGGCTGCTCCTGCTTTGCTTCTGGGCTGTTCTATCTCCTTTGACTTGGCATGTGCTTGGCTGATCTTCTGTTTTGACTGCGTAAGGTACAGGCAGGAGGGAGAGGGAGAGACAGAGGGCTGGATGTTAATATTAGCCCTCTGTCCTGCCCAGGGTGGGGAGAGAGTTGAATTACTGTATGAAGGCTATTTCTGACATTGTTCAACTGTGAATATACATAAACATACCTTGTGTATGCTTGTTGCCTTTCATAATTTCGTATTTAGGCCATTTTTGTAAATAGAATTTCATTTTGCTTACAAAATTCTGAGTTAGTGTGGCAAATTTATTCTGGGGGTAAATCTCCAGTTTGTTGGGGTGCTAATCCAACCCACATCAGGCTTCAAGTTCAGATTGCAACATGGGAGGCTTCCTGTTCCGGTTGCTGCTTCTGGGTTCTTGAGTGTTGGCTCTTTGCTGCAGGCATGGTGGTGAGACAGGTGGGAGTTGGGTAGCTGCTGGGTTTTTTGTTTGTTTGTTTTCTATCTCATGCTGGTTTTTTTTTTCTTTCCTGCATTTCACTGTGCTTTTCTGCAAGTAGGCTAAGCTAAGGTAATTGTGATGTAATATGTTACCTTTTTCTGCAAGTAGAATAAGGTAATAATGAATTATGATCATGTTATGTTATATTAAACTCTTAACTCTTTATCTCAATCCTGAGTTTTGTATGTTACTTTCCCCTCATTTCAATGTTGTAGGGAAAAGGTTGTGTTAAACTAGAACACTGCTGTAGCACCACTCCACACAGGAATTTCAGCCAACCTCAAGCCATTCCTCCAGCAGGCTCCTTCTGTGCATACAACAAGTGAAAGGTGCAAATCATCATTTCAGAGCAGTAACTATTGCCCTGGGTAGAGACTGTTTGACCTAATAGCTCCCCTGTGCAGTTTCCTCTGCAAAAATGACCAAACAGTACACGGGCAACACACTTGCTGGTATCCAAGAGAAACAATTCCTGCAGATGCAGGTAAGATCATGTATAACAGTCTCATATACACAGTTAACATAGGAGACGTTTTGTATGTAGCTTATGGTAAACTACTAGCAATGGATCACATGTGCTAGAGTGGTTATGTAGGATCACAAACCAGCTATATGCAAGACCTGGGAAAAAATGCAGTTTGAGGAGTCTTAGTTAGAGGAATCTCCCCTGATTCAGCTGAAAAAGCCCTCAAAAGGTGGATCCTCCAGCCACTTCCCACCATCTGGGCAATGTTTGACAGCCCCACTTGAGAGGACTGTCTGCACACATCACACTATGCAAAAGCTCTGAATAAACTAGCTTTTTAAAAACAAATACAATGCCCACAAGTGTCTGCACAACACCACTGAGTTTTAATTCTTCAGTAAAGTTCATTGAAGTTACAAAAATACAAATTTTGACCTAAGCAATAGCTACGTACCTCTGTCAAAGTCTTTGAAGAACAACTCACAACTGTTACTGATAAAATGCAAGTCTCAAATGCAAAATAAAAACATACCTAAGCATTCACAGTAGTTTAGATCTGACAAACAAAACTCCAAGTGAGCAAACAATAAATGTAACTGAGTCTGTTAAGGCAAGATGGCCCTTTATTTTGCCCATTTCAAAGGGCAAGCTGGCCACATGAGTCGCTAGCAGCTAATCTTGTAGCACCACAGCATCACAGTCTCATTCTGCAGCTGGCAACTTTTCTTCAACAAAATCTTAGGCTGTACAGATTCTGACTACCTGTCAGATCACACACACATGCTATGCAGGTAGAGTCTGTCCAGCAGTGCACATGGTGGATAGAGGTCTGCCATCGTAAATCATGGAAGCTGATTCAGTTTTGGCAGATTCTTTCTCAAGTATGGACTTCCCTATCTGGGCTTTCACTTACACTTGCACCTTGAACACAACTTCAGGTGTCAGTTTGAAAAAAAATAGTGTGGATCCCTCCTGTATTTCCAGAAGATTTTAACTGTTACAAGTGCTGTTACAGTTTTCTAAAGCACAGAAGAATCACTTGAAATTGCTTTCATCTTTCAGTAATTAAAAAACATAATAAAACAAAGAGACAAACAAATTTCAAGGATAAATGTATCCAGTGCTCAATCTGATTTAAAGGCTGGTAACTCATCTGGAGGGTATTTATCTTCAAGCAGACTAATAGATAAATGTAAGCTTTCTTCTGTGTGATTGTCAGCATAATGCTTTCTTCCCTGGAAGACTTTTAGATGATTAATTTGATGACAGAAAGATGACCTGTATTCTTTGTGCTCAACCAACAGTTCTATAAGGTCTGCTCAGAAAAAGAAAATAGAATCCTGTCAATATAAACTCATCTTTATTTAATTTCTTTCTTCCTTTCTCCTTTCCCCCCCTTAGTTTATCTATTACTGAAACCTGCTTAATTATTTAAACCCAGCTTCTCTATTGCCTTGTTAATAATACATAACTTCTGCTGTGGAAAAAGTGAAGCAAATTAATCTCCATAAAAACACTCCCCTTCTGGAGTTACCAGAATTGAAAAATCCTGCAACTGAGAACTCAAAGGTTGAAACAAAATATACATAACAAAAAAGAACAGAAAAGCAAAACAGTGTGAGCAGTTGTGAGACCCCATATTGTATACTACATCCAGTTCTGGTGTCCCCATCATAAGAAGGACACAGAGCTGTTGGAGCAAGTCCAGAGGAGGACCACAAAGATGATCCAACGGTTGGAACACCTCTGCTATGAGGACAGGCTGAGGGAGATGGGGTTATTCAGCCTGGAGAAGAAAAGACTCTGGGGGGGAACTTCCAGCTGCCTTCCAATACTGGAAGGGATCCTACAGATAGGGTGGAGAAGGACTTTTCATAAGCATTGTCTAGAATAGGTCAAGAGGGAATGCTTCCAAGACGAGGGAGAATAGGTTTAGACTGGATCTTAGGAAGAAGTTCTTCAGTATGAGGGTGGTGAGACTTTGGAATAGGTTGCCCAGGGAAGTTGTGGTTGTCTCCTCTCTGGGTATGTTCAAGGCCAGGCTGAATGAGGCCTTGAGCAGCTGAGTCTGGTGGAGAGGCATCCCTGGCCACCAGATGCTCCAAGGTCTCATCCAACCTTAGCCATTCTATGATTCTACCTGAAGGGCTTGTTTTCGGCTCTGAATCTCTACCATCCATCTATGTGGTTTTATGCTGTATTAGGGTTTATTCTAACATTGCACCACTTCAAGCATCTGCTGGGCAACAGAGACTGTATACACCGATGAAAGGGCTTTGCAAAACTGAAATCTTGGCAAGCAGCAACAAACCATGTCCTGCAGTTCAACAAAACTTGTCTTTCAGATCTATAAACCTATGGATAACTGATTGAACTTCAGAAAAACAGTCACGGTATTTAGTTCTGAGATGTAGAGTTTCTCGCTACAAACCACTGTTTTCTCCTGATTGTGGCAGAAGTCAAGAAGGTAGCCTGCTTCTCTTCTCTGGATATGAGAGGACAAGGAAGGTCTTTAAATCCCAGCCAAAACGAAATAATTTAGCTATTGTGCCTTCAGTGCTTTTTACCAGCAGGTCTCTGTACTTCCACAACTAAGCAAGTCACTATTCTCAAAGCTCTACAGCATTTTAAAGACGCTTTTTTAGACCTTCTGTACAATTTACACACCAGAATATTTACTTGTATTCTGAGGTATCTGGTACACAAAATTGTTTCCACTTAAACACGTGCTCACCCTCAAGTGAGATCCATGCACTGCAGATGCCTTCCCTTTAAACACCACTATTCCTGTGCTTGGATAGTCATATTCACAGCAGATTTCTGGTGGGGAATCCAATGGAGAATAACAATGGGCAAGACCAGCCTAAACGGGATATGAGCATTTCCTTCCAGTGAGGTAACTCTCTGCATCCAGAAGAACATTTCTGCCTAAAAGGGTATCCCCCCTCCATCACTCTCTGACACATGCATACCATAAGCTCCATTCTGGTTTCCAGTTATGAACATTATTCACTACAGTGTGAGCAGATTCTCCTCCATTTTACACTCAGAAAACACAACCTAACTGCCATCCACAGTCTTTTTCATCATGGGTCAGTGTCATAGGCTGAGCTGAATCTGCTGCTGGTATTCAATACGATGCTGACATCATGCCAGCTTCAAAATTAAAGTGCTGGCTGGAGCAAAGTACCATGGGACTTGAAGTTCAGATTATAACAAGAGGCTTCCTGCTCAGATTGCTGCTTTCACTTTTGGGTTTTGGGATGTTGGGTCTTTTCTGCTGGGCTGGCTGCAGCATGTTTGGGTAGGGGGAACTGTTTTCTAAGGATGGCTTTTGCTGCTGCTTCCGAATTTTGCTGCATGTTTTCTGCAAATAGGCTAAGGTAATTGTGCATTGTATTATCTCAGTAAATTCCTTATCTCAATCCGGTTGGGTTTTTTTGTGTTACTTTTCCTCCTGTCTCTGTGGGAAGAGTAGAGGGCTGTGCTAACTCAGGACAGTCAGTTTCTTGCAGTTGTACAGCTTTAACTGCTATTGTATTTGAAAAACACATTCTCTCCAGGCCATGCCCAAGTGATGGTATGCTGTGGTTTAAAAAAAATTGTCTGATAAACAGACTTTGGAAATATGTTAATTGTTCATATCTCACAGGTGTGACAAACTTCAATGAAAAATAAATCTTAATGCATTTACTCAAAGGACACTGAAAGAAATTTTCAGCTTTTACCAAATACACAAGCAGAACACTTTTACCAAATACACAGCTTTCCCACAAACTAAACATACAGATCATCTTACTCAAGTGAAAGCACACATCACCAGGTCATGTCTTCCACAAGGCAGAGGACAGCAAATACTCTCCATTATTAAATATTAAGCAAGTACTGTGGTACACTATTTAAACATTCACAGGAAGACTACCATCTTATTACAGAGTAATAATGAGCAATAGTGACCAATTTTCTCTTTTTTTCTCATATATCTTCCTAATATTCTTTTTTGAGAAGGAATATAAAGGAATGACTGAAATTCCTGTATAAAACTGGAAACAGGGCATTCTGAAAAAAGGAAGGATATGGTGACCTGTAGCTTTCTCACTGTCATAGTCATTGCATGTCTTTCCTAACAGTCCCAAATTACAACCAGCTATAGGCTAGCTGAACACTTCTGAATTGTTAGCTCCTCAAGATAGTCTCTGCACACTTCCAACTTGTATTCCACCAAACCTTCTGCTGTGAATCTGTCATCCAAACACAACACCGAAGAGTAACAGTTGCTTTTTTTGGGGGGGGGCGGGGGGGGGGGGGGTGGGGGTAGGGAAAGGGGGGTTGTCGTATTTAATGAATTTCAACTGCAAATCATTCTTCTGACTCCTTTGCTTCATTGCTCTCTCCTTCAGAGCCCCTAGCTAAACAAAAAGTGATTGCTGTTCATATCTAAAGAGGTCTTACCAGTTTCACTGTGATCTGATTAAACCCACAACATGATAATAAATATTTTCAAGCAATTTCTTTCTCTAAAACCAAAATGCTGGACAATTTTCAAAGTGGAACTGCAAAATAACTGAAGGAATTAAAAGCATCAAATTTGCATCATTTATCTGCAACGTTTTGATCATTCTGGGGGAAGAAAACTTGTCTGCCTGAAGGTAAACACTCCATGTATTTTCCTTTATTTTAAGGCCAGTGTTACAAATCAGACTGATAAACATCTCTGGCACACACCAGTTATACTGCAAAGCTCTAATCTGAAATCTTGTTTCTTTCTCAAGGCAGAAAGGAGAAAAATCTACATTTAGATGATTTGCCTTCAACTATATTTTCATTACAATTGATCACTTATGGTAACTTAGCCAACATAACCTAATTATGGCAGTCTGGTGATGTCCCCACAGACTGGAAAATGAGAAATATAACTCCCATTTTCAAAAAACAGTAAGAAGGAAGAACCAGGGAACTACAGGCCAGTCAGTCTCACCTCTGTGCCCAGTAAGATCATGACAGAAGAACAGTGAAGAGGTGATTGGGTACAGTCAGCATGGCTTCACCAAGGGCAAATCCTGCCTGACAAACCTGGTGGCCTTCTGTGACAAGGTCACAACATTAATAGATGAGGGGAGAGCAACTGATGTCATTTACCTGGACCTGAGCAAAGCCTTCAACACTGTCCCACACCACATCCTGGTCTCCAAACTGGTGACACATGGGTTTGATGGGTGGACCACGAGATGGATAAAGAACTGGCTTGATGGCCACACCCAAAGAGTGGCTGTCAATGGCTCCATGTCCCAGTGGAGGCCAGAGACAAGTGGAGTCCCTCAGGGGTCAGTCCTGGGACCAGTCTTGTTCAACATCTTTTTTGGTGACATGGACAGTGGCATTGAGTGCACCCTCAGCAAGTTTGCTGATGACACCAAGCTGTGTGGTGCAGCAGACATGCTGGAGGGAAGGGATGGCATCCAGAGGGACCTTGACAGGCTGGAGAGGTGGGCCCATGACAACCTCATGAGGTTCAACAAGACAAAGTGCAAGGTCCTGCATCTGGGTCGAGACAATCCCAAGCACAAATTCAGGCTGGGCAGTGACTATCTGGAGAGCAGCCCTGAGGAGAGGGACATGGGGGTGCTGGTGGACAAGAAGCTCAACAGGAGCTGTCAATGTGCACTTGCAGCCCAGAAAGCCAACCAGATCCTGGGCTGCATCTGGAGAAGTGTGGCTAGCAGGTCAAAGGAGGTGATTCTCCCCCTGTACTCGGCTCTGGTGAGACCCCACCTGGAGTATTGTGTCCAGTTCTGGAGCCCCTATTACAAGAGGGATATGGACATGCTGGAACGTGTCCAGAGAAGGGCCACCAGGATGATCAGAGGGCTGGAGCACCTCTCCTATGACGAGAGACTGAAAGAGTTGGGGCTGTTCAGTCTGGAGAAGAGAAGGCTCCAAGGTGACCTTCTTGTGGCCTTCCAGTATCTGAAGGGGGCCTACAAGAAAGCTGGGGAGGGACTTTTTAGGCTATCAGGTAGTGATAGGACTAGGGGGAATGGAATAAAGCAGGAAGAGGGAGATTCAGGCTGGAAGTGAGGAAGAAGTTCTTCCCCATGAGAGTGGTGAGAGCCTGGAATGGGTTGTCCAGGGAGGTGGTTGAGGCCCCATCCCTGGAGGTGTTTGCAGCCAGGCTGGATGAGGCTCTGGCCAGCCTGATGTAGTGTGAGGTGTCCCTGCCCATGGCAGGGGGGATTCGAACTAGATGATTCTTCTGGTCCCTTCCAACCCTAACTGATTCTATGATTCTATGATTCTAATTTTGACCAATCTACTGATAAGTGATTCTAGGAACTATTTGTTAAACTGTTCGTGCTGTTCATGAGCTGGTACCTGAATTAAAGAATCCAGTAAAGCAAATACATACTTCATCTTCAGTGAAAAATAAGATTTCTACCCAGTCCTAAGTCCCTTCTTCTGCAATACATATTCCTATCAATCTGCTACAGATCTTTTAAACTATTTGCTTAATACACTTCCTCTTTCAAAGGACACAGACTGCCTGCATATTTACAAGCATTATTTATCGTCACACTGAGCTATACTCTATGTCATTATACATATATTTTGCTTACAATCAGCACTGAAAAATCTCAGCCAGGTTTTTATCTGACAGGCTATGAAAAATATCTAAAAAGAAATTAACTTCTGGTGCAACATGGAGGCTCCTATGTACTTAAATACATTAGGTACATTTATGTTAGGAAAATACAGACCAACAGAAACATCTAGAATCATAGAATCATAGAACTGTTGAGGTTGGATGAGACCTTTGAGATCATCAAGACCATTCACCTAGAGCTCGCAATCCCACCACTACTGCTACATCACCACCACTAAACCATCTCCCTAAGCACAGAATTCATGCATTTTATAAGTATCTCCAGGGATGATAACTCCACTGCTTCTGTGGGCAGCCTATTCCAGAAGCTTTTAGGTGAAGAAATTTTCTCAATATCCTTTCTCCACCTCACCTGGCATAGCTTAAGGGCATTTCTCCTTGACCTATCACTTGTTACTTGGGAGAACAGACTGACCTGCACCTTGATACAACTTCCTTTCAGGTAGCTGTAGAGAGCTAGGTCTTCCCTGAGCCTTCTCTTCTCCAGACTAAACAACCCCAATTCCCGCAGCTGCTCCTCATAAGACTTGCTCTCTAGACACTTTACCAGCTTCACTGATCTTCTTTGGAGATGCTCCAGCAACTCATTTTATAGTGAGAGGCCCAAAACCGAACATAGTATTCAAGGCGTGTGGCCTCACCAGTGCCAAGTACAAGGAAACAATCATTTCCCTACCCCTGTTGGCTACACTATTCCTGATCCAGGCCAGGATGCTATTTGCCTTCCTGGTCACTTGAGCACACTGTTGATCAACATCCTCAGGTCCTTTTGTGCTGGTCAGCTTTCCAGCCACTCTTTCTCAAGCCTGTACCATCTCCTGTAGTGGGGTTGTAGTGATCCAAGTTTTACTAAAGTCAGTGAAGACAACATCCACAAACTTTCCCTCATCCACTAAATAGGTCACCTTTTCACAGAAGGCAATCAGGTTAATCAAGCAGGACTCACCCTTCATGAACCCATGCTGACTGGTCCTGATCACCTGGCTGCTCTGTATGTGCTGCAAGATGGCACTCAAGATGATCTGCTCCATGACCTTCTCTGGCACCAAGGTCAAATTGACAGGACTGTACTCCCCTGGATCCTCCTTTCAGCCCTTGTTGTAGATGGAGTTTACATTTGCTAACATCCAGTCAACCAAGACCTCCATGGTTTACCAGGAGTGATGGTAAAAGATGGAAAGTGGCTTGGTGAGCACTCCCATCAGCTCCCTCTGTACTTTTGGGTGGATTCCACCTGGCCTCATAGACTTATCTATATCTAAGTGGTGTAGTCAGTCACTGACAATCTTTTCTTGGATTATGGAGGCTTCGTTCTACTCCTCATCCCTGTCTTGCAGCTCAGAAGGCTGGGGACTATGAACATACCAGGCTGAGTCTTGCCAGCATACCTTATGAAAGTTGAATTCTACAAGATGCAGCAAGATTTTGGAGAGCAGCTGGAGCACCTTCAGGAAAGATTCACTGCTTTCAGGATTCTCAATCTAATGTTTCTGAGACCATTATGGTATTGGGTGTTACAATCAAACAATCAAGATGAAAAAAGGAAGTTCTTAGGTCTTCCCAGACTAAGACAGAACTGGTGAACACAATTTACAGCAGAAAAGTAATTTTTAAAAGAGGAGAGAAATAATTACAGCTTTGGGAAATTTTGGAAGAAGTTAAGCTAAAAATAATTGGTTTCTCATATAAAATAACCCAGGAAGATCACTTTAGCCCTTCATGTGACTATTAATCAACTCTGCAACACACATAATTTAAAAAATTAGTTGTAGAAGTAATTTTTGCAATAAAAATTTGAGTTTTTTTTAAAAAATGTTTCAATTAAACTATGACGAAACAAAACCCCAGCCCAAATATATTTATTACTACATGTTTCCAAACATTTTTAAGGAAAAGTAATATCTGGAAGCTCCATGATTCAAAATTGGTTTGCATGTATTTTCAGCAACTGAAACACTGCACACCACAAATCTCTTTGCATTTGTAGATTACTAGCCTTCATTTCTTCAAAGGCAGATAGGAAAATTAGAAACCTGTCATAGATCCATATCACATGTGATCATTTTCATCATCTGAATTCCCTTTGCAGAGGTTAAGGTGTTGTGCATAATTCTCATACATTCCTAGAACATGACAATAGCTGACTTTAAAAATGATGAACAACACCGGTGTTCTTAAAAAAAAAAAAACCACAAAGGTCACAAAAAACAGTTCACAGCAATAAAGGGGATGGAGCAGATGTTTGTAGTGTAGTTATCCTTGAAGTAATAGCACAGGCCCACATGATGGGCTATTTTTGTCCAGTAAATTAATCTATCAGGTCTTTTTGTATCAGGCATAAGTTTAAGGGATTTAACAGTATCTATGAGTTTATTTTATTAGAAATGCACAAAACCCATAAAACTTCATGTAAAGATTATCATACAGGCAGCTGGAACCACTAACCAGGAACTGATTCCGATGCAATTTAAGTCTCATGCCAGAAGCACAGAATTTTAGAAATGCTGATGCTGTAGATCTGAATGACCGCCTTCAGTGCTTAGAGAATGAATACACTTTACGGTGATAGTGTAATATCCCGAGGTTGATAACACATTTGTAGAGCCTGCAAAAGGGTAAAATCTGCAGCTTTTCTGGAATATGAATCTGATCTCAGTTATCATCATAAAGAATATTAATAGACTTCTGATGGAACTGTTAGAATTGTTACATGACAGAAAATGAAATTAGAAATCCAGAATTAACAGAAACATTCAGGAACAGATCCCAGAAGACAAAGTGTTTGTCAGCTTTTTAAAAACATCCCATGGCATTAACAATTTTAACAGCATTTGTTTCAGAAAAAACAAGTATAGAGCTTCATGTGACAAATTCCTCTACAGCATAACCTTAGTGCTTCATAACAGCAGTGCTTCATAAAGAAAAAACTGTCTCACTGATAATATACATGCTTATCTCTTACATGCTTTCCAGACTACAAAGTTAAACTAGATAAAGCACTACGTATTTTGCTGAAGGTTGTGTCACAGAACAAGAACACAATGCACCCACATTCACTGCCACATATGTCACAATTACAGGAACAAGAATACAAAACCTGAGCTGAAAGCTTTGTATACTCACATCTCCCTCTAGTGGCCTCTGGTCATCGGAGTCCCTGGTTGGACTGATGTCCTGCCTCATCACCCAGATAGGCTCCTTAGGTTCATCAGGGGTATAAGGAGAACGGATGGTCCTTGTCTTCACCTCCTCAATAGCCTCTTTAATATCTTTGATGGCCAGTGAAATTGCATCTCTCTTTTCCTTGCTGTACCTCTGTACAGACTCTCCTGAACTGGATGTAACTCGAGAACCAGCTGGGAGTTGACTGTTACTTTCATGCCCACCACTGGGAAGAGCATGGCCATGCTCCAAACTCTGCTCTGCCTCTGGCATGTCCTCAGCAGCCTTATCTAAGCTCTGGGAGCTCATGCTCTGCTTCACCTCTGCTACAATTTGATCAATGTCCTCCTCTTGTTCGTAACTATCCATTCTCGGGTAGGGTGCAAACTCTGCTTCCTTCTCAGGGCTGTCAGACTCTCCATCAGACCGTTCATCATAATGGTGAAGGCGGGCACCAAGTGCCTCCTTGCGGTAATTGTCAACTTCCTCTCTTTCCCGCTCATATTGTTGGATCCCCTCCCTCACATCGATGTCTGGTGTATCTCCTATCTCCTCGTACACATGCTCCTGCAGTCCATAGTCAGCGTAAGGCTCAGCATACTGCTCATCCTCTCCTCGGTGGAAGAGCCTGTGTGTATAGACATACCCCGAGTATGCTGCATTCATGGCTTCCTCGTGTTCAATGGAATGGAAATGCAAGTGATTGGGCAATGTTCGATTGTGAATGGCCTCACCGTGCTCAGCCTCAGCATTCTCCGTGTACTCCTCAGACTCAGGCCTGTACTGTACTGCATACGCGCTCTCATCTTCATTTTCCTGGACTCTCTCTGTGTCGTAATTGTCCTCCACTGTGGCTATTACATCCCCTTCTGCAGTATCTGTGTGGTTGTGGAAACCACTCTCAGTGCTGGCTGACCGAGCTAACATCCCTTCTTCCTCCTGCCCAGACAGGCCCCCTTGGCTGCTGTCTGTGTGCCTTGGGTAGCGAGTTGCATACCGCTGCTCCTCCTCCACTTCTGGGTGCTGCAGGTCAGCCTCCACTGACTCATTCACTGCTCCGTTTGCTGGCTCTTCACTTACCTCCCCCTCAGGTGGTCCAACCAAATGGTTCATGGCAAGTTCTGGTGGGTAGGTCACTTACTCTATTGACATTTTGTCTATCGCAGCTGGAAAGAAATAAAAAAACAAAAAAACAAACCTCTGATGTTACTCTTAAAAAAAAAAAAAGGGAGTCAATAAACAGAAGCAACAAAAGGCACTCTTCCTCCCCCAGCAGACAAAAGCTTGACTTCGTCTGCTTTGAAGTCAGATGACAGCCAGCAAAATAGTATGACCATCCATGAAAATTATCTCCAACAGCAGCAACCAACAACGATCACCTTGGGGACTTTACTTCTCATTTCTAGGGACAAATTCTTTGTATAAGAATTATTTCCAAGCAACTCCTTGGAGAGGCTTCTATGGACTGCTGTGGCACTTCAATGACATTGGCAAGCACACATCAGGAAACTTAACTTTTGCCAGGGGTTCAGTCACAGCAGAGATGTGATAGAAATATTCCACCTTTGCTACACTAGTATCCCTGCAGCTCACTAACTCAGTGCAAAGGAAGGATGTTGTAATGCAAAATGACAGATTTAATCCCATCACAGGAGTCTGCAACTGCCCAGATACATGATACCTATGCATACTACACTACTTCCGCATGGTATCTGCAGCCGAGCAAGTCATCCTATGCACTCTCAAAAGATCACTAGAAATAAAATACACTCTCAGGGTATCTGAAGCACTTGTTCCTTCTCCCTACAGGAGCACATGACTGCTAGATAGAATGCAGTCACCTCTGTGGAATGTATCTATAATCATGTAAGATGACTTCAGCACCAAACATCTTTCCTAAAACACAGTGAATTACCAATATTCATAACCATGAATATGAGACTAGTAAGGTATCTCAGCCTTTCTGGATGAATAAAAATATCAAAGGATGATACTAAAGAGGTCCAACAATAATAATATATATGGAGGCCATAGAAATGAGAAAATTCCTTAAGAATACATATTAGCTTCTACATTTCATAGATCAGTCAGGATATCTGGCTCATCAGGTTTCATTTTGATAAAACCTTGTCTTCTGTTTTTAAAATGCAGTGTCACAGAAAGGATGTTTTACATCTTTTCTTGGTCCCCCAGTCAACAATGTAAGCATAAAAACAATATGGCTCTAGTCTTTGAATTACTGATACACACTAGAAGAAAAGGTACCTCTTGGAAGACTTCTAACTTGAAGGATGTATAAAACCATGTGTCAATAACCAATCAGAAAAATAATGAGAATGTAAAATAGAACTTGAACCAAATCTACCGAACTGAGGCAAGACAGTTCAAGTGACACTTTGCTGACTACATGAGCTTTGTACAAAAAAGCAATTGGAATAAATTCCTGTAAAACAAACCAACAGTAATTTCAGTTGCCTTCTATCATAAAAGCTGATAGGCAGGCAAGGCTAGGTGAGAGTTACTTGTGCCATATCTCCATGGAAAATCCAGTGGGTGCAGCTTTCGGCTCAGCAATGAACTTTTTGTTGGGAGTAAAAACCATCTTGGCCCTTGTTTCAAACAGATCCTTTCATTTTCAGAAACAGCACATACATAGCCTTTGCAAATCTATCATGCTGTGTTTAACCCCTAAGACTTGCCTCTCCCATCCTTATCATAAGGGAGAAAAAAGCATAGTATATCATAGAGTTTATAAAAAAATGCAGTTGTAAAATAATATCTAATAAATCACCTTAACTGAACAGATAAAATTATCTCATAAAAATGAATCCCTTCCCAAAATAACTATGAAAAAACTCAGTTTGTTTTTTTCAGCTAAAGGAGGCACATTAGTAAGAAACCTTCAGTGACAAGGCAAGGGACTTTCACAACATCAGGAAAGAAAGTGCAGTGTACAGCTGTGAGTGTGAGCGAGTGTGTACCAGAACTAACAAACTAAATGCTCACCTCCTTGCAGTATGAGATGTATTATTTAAGTAACCAAGGACAACCATATTGGAGAGCTTTCTATTTTAAGCTCACAAAAAGAAAGATGAAGATAGCAAGGCATAATAGCCCTTTGAAAAGTCCGGCCAACACTGAATTTCCTGATTCCATTGAAGACAGTTATAAAATTTCCATTGCTTTGCACACAGACCAAATTAAAATAAAAATAGAGGATGGTTTAAAAATTATTCCTTAAAACTGTTGCATTCAAAGCAGTCCTTGACTCTCACCTAAGTGGCATTCATTGGTCACTCACTGGAAAAGGGAAGTCCCAGCAGAAGGAAATGTTACACATAAACACAGGATGATGACCAACTTTCTGAAATCTTTATCAAATGTATGCTCTCACATCTTTAAACTGAATTATGTCAAGTTAAGAAACGAAGGCAAAATTCCACTGCTTCAAGAATACCTATACCTCAAGTCAAATACCAAATAAGTATTAAAAGCCACAATGTTTACAACAACAAAAATTCTGATAATATGTGATCTTGTTTTAGAAGTCTTAACAGAGGCTCACAAAATGCATACTATGGGCAGAAAACATCACTGACAGGTCTAGCTGTGAGAAAAAAAACACAGAGATTACAAACCATACAAAAAATTAGTAAAAGACACCTGAGAGCCCAAACATTTTCCATTTGCACATTGTAAGTTTCCAAAGTTCTACTTGTGTAATTTCCCTCATTTGAAGAATAATTCCAGGATAATTTCAAATATTGATATACTGAAATTTTCAAGGCTGTGTCTTTTGAGAGGATGACGAAGAAACTTTAAGCTTCTCTTAAAGCTTCTGAATGAAAAAGGACTCTTTTCTTTGCCCTTGCTTCAGCAATTCCAATTTAATTTTACTTTTTTATGCTTAAAAAAATTTTTGAAATTCTTTTAAAAAGATAGATTTTTAGAAAAGAAGTTTTCTTATAAAAATTGTAGATCTGAATAAATACCCGTAGGTTACCTAAGCCTCAATAACCTTCAATGAAAAGTATCTTTTAACTACGTTTATTCAACTGTTTAACAATCAGTCTTTTGGATGGTAATTTAAAGAAGCACCTATTAAGGATGAGGGTTAGAAGCACTAAATCCGTTTTCATACATGGTAGCTGAAGGACTAGTAAAAACCACCTTTTCTCTTTTTTTTTTTTTTTTTTAAATTCTTAGTAGCATTTCCCTCAAGCGAATACAGGGTCTGACTGATTTTTCTCATCAGGTCTTCAAAAAGCATTTTATTTCCAGGAAGCTAACAAAAATCACTAACCTGCAGAAAATACCATAGAGAGGAGAGAATATAAACATGAGAGGTCATCTGACCTCAGAAATAAAGACACAGCACCCATCTGAAAGACATTATACTCTCACATTAACTACTCAGAACAGCAGCTGTGCTCCAGTAATCGAACACACATGGGAAAAGTGCTTTGTAAGCACTCTTAGCTTTGCACTCAGGACTTGACTGGTGAATCTGCCTCCAGAATAATGAAATCAGAGGCTGATTACTACAGTAGCTATCTCTTTGCTGAAGGTTAAACTACATTCCTCCCTGAAAAGAAGAAGAATTAAACATCTCTATATATTTCTCATGCAACATGAGAAAAAGTGAAAATAAGAGTGTTCAGATCCAGTCTGGTTTGTTATTTGTTTCCCAAGTCCAGATGTATAGTTGTTTCCTTTCTTGTGCATGCAGGGAGAAATTAAGCTTCTTTTTTAAAAACTATTATACCAAGTATGCCTTTTAGAGTTTGATTTTTAAGAGCCCTGTGCATCATATTTCCACAATCTAATCCTGACTCCTCGGTATAAAACACCATACTCTCAGGAGGTCTGTGAACTGTCTCAAAACAAATCTGTGTGTCATGTGGAGCCAAGACTCCAGATATACACTGGAGGTTTTGTCACATATTGGATAACAAGATGACTCAGCTAGAAAGGCACTGCAGATCTCCACTTCAA
This sequence comes from Indicator indicator, assembly GCF_027791375.1. Classification (NCBI taxonomy): domain Eukaryota; kingdom Metazoa; phylum Chordata; class Aves; order Piciformes; family Indicatoridae; genus Indicator; species Indicator indicator. The sequence goes on along the minus strand of NC_072053.1, from coordinate 48,938,231 downwards.
GCTCTACTCAAAGCACAGCCAGCTCTGAGCTCAGATCAGGCTGGAGACAACACAGTCAGGGGCCCTGGCTTCACTGCTGGGTTATCCCTGTGAGGAAAATGTTTTTCTTCTTACAGTTTGAATTTCCACTGTTCCACACACTACTGTAAAGAGCCTGACTGCACTTCCTCCTGTTGGGTGAATTTGAAGACATCTCTCCTCCCAGCTATTCCAGCTTGGGTCCTGCAGTCTCTACTTCCAGTGCAAAGGCTTGAGTTTCAAAAAACACCCATGTTTTTCCATACTCCAGCAAATACACCAGTCTCTTTGGTACACATACAGTTAACTCACAAACACAGGACTGCATACTACCTCAAAAATCCAACATAATGTTTTAGCAAATCTTGTCTTAGAGACTCACATTCAAAATCTCTTTTATTAGTCTTGGGGGGTTTGGTTTTTTTGGTTTTTTTATTGTTTGTTTGTTGTTTTGTTTGTTTGTTTTTTTAAAGACACCCTACAGTATAAAATGGCTGAGAATTTAATACATATGCAATGTCCCCCTAGAGAGAACTCCCCATCTCTCCTGTGTCAGACAGCTCTCACTTTTGTGATTTGTAGCCTGCCTGGGGAACCTAATTGGTTCTGCTGCCATGTGCTAAAAGAATCCAAAACAGCTTTAAGCAAAAAAAAGCTGTGAAAGGTATGTTTCTTGACAATCTGCAAAAGCAGCACCTAGAAAGTGACACTAACACCCCACCACATGCACAAATATACATGCATACTGATGAGGCTGAACAACTATGAGCACTCATAGTGCAATAGCTGTGAAACAGAAAAGCTGCATACAAATCATTTCTCTGCACATAAAATTTTATACAGATGCTGGTGTGGAATCCTTTTATCACTAATATTTTAAATAAGTTAAACAAACACATTAGTTTCTACACTATAATTTGCCTTTAATATTTTCTGCAAAGTCTTTTACTCCAATTTTGTTCATAATAACCTTGGAAGCTTCCACTTCTGAGTCCCAGGTCTGCTACTGAACTCAGCAGGAGTGAAGTTTAAAACACACAATATTCTGTGCTCAATAGAAAAGCTTTTTTTGTTTTCTTGTAATTTATGTAAATTTCAAAAGGAGGTAGCTTCAACCTGCATCAGTCTTTTCTGACAAAGACTCCTAACAAAAAGTAAGGAAATACTGTCATTAAAATAAAAGAGAGCTGTACATGCTGTCTCATGCTTATAACATCTGCTTGGCCACAATGCCTAAAAGAAGTCTTGTGCCTAACAAAAGAACAAATAGCCAAATATCAAGCACTGTGGCACAGAATTCAGTGGCTTACCATTCAGATTTCCTCACACCTGAAAGCAAAAAGTCAAACTTGGGGCACAACAGAATTTAAAAAAAGCAAAAAACGTCAGACTCATGAACTTATGATCCCAGAATCCCAGAAGTTACTAGAATAGAAATGCCATAGGATTTAGGTCAACAGAAGACAGATAAAAGCTACAAATTCACTAGAAGACACAATTATATCTGTTCCTTAGATATGAGTTCTTATAAACTTCCCCATATATTACACAGTTTAAAATTCTGTTATTATTACCGGAGAGCCATATGGAACCATACACAAGCCACATGTGAATTGAAATTAATTGGATTAAGCTCCAGTGTGTACCTGAGCGATGCAAAGGCTTGTATGTCAGACTCAGTCTCTCACTAAGTCTGCTTTGCCTCTCACCAGTTCTGTGGTAGAAAGGACAAACATGCATAACCAGCAGGCTTCCCCTAAACCACATCGTCTCAGACTAACCCTGCAGAAAATGCCATAGAGATTACTGGGAATTAATTTGAATTTCTGCTTCCAATTTAAAAATTGTTTACATCAGCTCCTAAGAATCTCTTTAAATTGAAATGACATAATAACTAAATGAACTTGAACAAGTCCCAACTCTCTTGAGGAGTGTGGAAATGTCAATGCTCCCTGGAAAACAGGTAACAAGAGCACTAGGACCACACCATGTTTTTTCTCAAGAGCATTTTTAAGTCTCCATTTCTTAATTCTATGACATTTTTTTGGATAACACAAATTCCCCCTTGCTGTAAGTTTTCAACTGCATATTTCCATTTCATCTACTGCAACACACAAATTGGTGAAACTACAGATGATCACTTGACTGATAAACACCTTTACAACTTTTCATTATACTTCAAAAGTAGGAATAAAAAGATAAAGTATTATGTTTACAAATTTAACTTTAGCTTACTGAAAACAGCAACTGTTCACTGCCTGTGCAAATCACTTCTGGTTTTAGTATGGGGTCAAAACAGAGTAGAAGCATCACATTGCAAATCTTCAATTAATAAGAATATTTTTAAGAAGAGTAACAATTAGCTTTAGGCATCCTGACTGATAAATTTACCACCTGAAAAAAAAAATCAAAATCAGTTTCCAGTTCCATTGACCCTGAGCACAGCGAACAGATGATGACCAATATGAAGTCATCAATGAATAGGATATTTACATGAATAGTCAACATTAATAGACATAGCATAGATCAATCAAACAGCTCCCTCACTTTTGCCCCACAAGCCTCCTTTTTTCTAAGTCCATTCCTGTCTCTGTGAAAAAGAAAAGGAAGCTGAGAGAAACCTGCACCGGACATAAAAGAATCTTGAACTTTTGTAAACAGAAAACTGAACTAGAGTTACTTGAGTTAATGAGTTCTTAAAACACATTTTACTTCCCCTTCCTCCTCTTCAAATTCCCATCTTACTCATAAATAAAATTTAAACTTGAGCAAGAAACATTATTTAGTTATCTTCAGTGCAGACAGGACAGATCTTCTAATGCTTTAGGGCACTGAAAAGAGAGAGACTCCTCTGATCAGAAAAGAAACAGACCCTTCTCACTACACCTTTTAACATCAAAGTCTTGCCTACACAAGAAACAGAAGCAGTGGACTCCAGGAGTATCTGAAGCCACCCATTTGCTGCCAGAAGGTTAACTGCTTTTATGGCTCAAACAGATGAATTGATCCAAAAGCAGAAGAGAAAAAATCTTAACAAGGATCCTCAGCAATCTCTGCAGTATTTTACTGCAACCTCTGCAGTAAAATACAACAATTAGACATACTAGGCCAAAAATACATAAAAAGAAAAATCATAAATCCCAGAGAGGTTGAGGGAATAAATCTGACTGTTCTCATCAGCCAGAAGGATTATGCATTGTACGTACAAGTCCAATAATAGCTAAAATAAGAAAATCTGTGTTTCTCTTTCACTCTCTTATGTTTCTCTGGCAGGTTCTAGGTGTATTATGGATTGCATTTTTAATAAGCAGTCAGAAAATCTAAGATTTTAACCACTAGAATTGTTACTTTACTATTTGAATTAGTTTCTAATAAAAGCCACTTCCAGTGAAGAAAAAGAAACTGAAATAGTATGTAAGTGCAAGGATTAGGGCTGAACTAACTGCTAAATGAGTGACAGCCTCTCTCTATCAGCCACTCTCCCTTTCCTAAGGGCAAGAGAAAGGTAAAAAGGGAGAGTACCTAGGGATTGGAGAAAATAACTGTAGCAGCTTTTACAAAAACACTATTAATACAACTGAATATATACAAGTGTATACAAAACTAACACTGAAGGCAAGTCCTCTGATGGCAATTACAACACTCCTATCAGACTCAGTAGCTGGCAGGATCTGGATTCAGAAGCTGGATTTCAGGATTGGATTTGGGAACTGGATTCAGGAACTCATGGATCAGGATTTGAAGGCAGAACTGAGTCCTCCTCAGATAATGCCCACTGAAGAAGAGAGATTGATTCTCATAATCCATCTGCTTTATACTGAATATGACATATTTGAAAGGAATACCTCGTTTGTCAGTTTAGGGTCACATGTCCTGTTCGCTCCTCCCCACAGTGGTGACCGTTTACTTTCTGCACCTGCAACAGGATAATACAAGATTTAGCAGTGACCCTGGTTTCTATAGGAACAAGTATAAGCAAGAGCCTTTCTGCATACCAGTCCTTGGTATTAAGTATAAACATCATGTGTTATCACTTCTAGAAGCAAACACTGTCTGCAAAAATATGCTGTTAACTTCAGAAAGTGCAATCACTCAGAAGGGACTTAGTTGGAAAGTAAAATCACTGAAGAGAGTTAGTCTGTTAAAGCTCAAACCAGGGCAATGTCAAAGCACAACAACATGTAAGATCAATATGACAATGTAAGACTAGCTTCAATCTCTGTTACAGGTACAATTATTAAAAATTAATTGTTACTAAATTTCAGCATATGCTGTTTGTAATTTACCGTTTTTTCTCCTCTATGTAAACTGGCTGGACTGCCTCAAGGATCACAGTGGAAAATACTGATTCTCCAGTGATGAATTCTGAATGGAAATGGAGTTGAAATTACACTAGTGACATTTTTATAGCAATGAAAATGACGTATTTCTCTTTATTTAAACAAAGACTGATTAGATCTATGCTAGGGAAAAATTAAAAACAAACAAACAAAAGCAAACAAAACCCCCAAACAAACAAACAAAAAACCCAAACCAAAACCCCCAAAAAACCAACAACAAATTGACCAAGCAAGCACAACACCCTTTCTACCTCCTTTCAGATGCCATTAGTAGTGTAATACAGAAGAACTGCAGATAGAGCTAAAATTAATGATGCAGTAAGACACAGGGCATGGCTGTCTTCAGGGTGAGTAATAATGTCTCAAGCTTTACTCAGAGAAAGTAAGAAGAATCCATATGTCTCTTGGTTTTTCCTCTTCTGTCTATACATAAATACTTCACCCAAACTTTCTGATTGGAACAATCTTACTCAGCTCTATTCTAGGTCAGTGTCACACAGTCTTGATACAACATATCTTTGATAGAAGGGAGACATGAGAAATATCAGCCAAGAATCAAGACTGAGAACACCCTGAATCCATTGAAATTTTAAAGTTGCTTTCATCCTTCTCATATAACAACTTGAAAGGATACTCTGAAGGTAAAATTAAGTTTATTTTAAGATTTAGTTATGGAAAGCTAACTTTTCAAGTGAGTTAACTCCGTATTTTTTAACTCTTTACTGCAATCAAGCCACAGGTTGTGTCAGGTAAACAGAAGCATCTGAACGGTGTTAAGACCACTCCAAGAAAAGAAGAAGGGTCTACTAGAATACGGAAGAAAGCTCTTCAAGCAAACGTGCAGCTTTCAGAAAATCCAAGCTGAAAAACAGGCAGTAAAGTCCACCTAGTCAGTCTGTGGGTCGAATTACCTTCCCTCAGCTAATGGAAGCAGACTGCAGAATACTGTTCCAGTTTCAAAGAAAACGGGCTAAAAGTAGCAGAATAGTACACATATGGGGGGAGGGAACTTACTGAGTTGTTCTCCCTCCTACCCTACTAGAAAAAAAAAAAAAGGAAGAAGAAGAAGGAAATCTTAATGATTTCAATATGCAAAATTAAATGCTATTTCAGAGGATTTGAACTTCTATCCATATAACTTTAATTCTCAGGAAAGAAAAAAAAACACAAGCAACAAAAACTATGGAACAAAACAGATGGAGGAGGAAGCAGCAATGCACAGATGCAGGTTACAGAACATTAAAATTAACTTTCTTCTCCCACATGGACAACTTTTTCTTCTACTGTATTTTCTGTTACCGTTTTAGCCCACACAGTAAACCCAATCTCATTTCTAATCATCAAGTTCTAGTAGCACTTGCAGATCCTTTCTGCTTCTATTTCAGAGACAAGCTGCTGATTCTGTTTCAGTCCACATTAAAAAAACCTCAAAGCTGCATATACCAGCTCATGAGTTTCCAAAGGCATGAAGGAAAAACGATCTGTCATTTGTGCTTTCTCACAGATTTGCAATTGTGTTACAGTACTGCAAAGACAGCCCCACAGTCCTCTCCAAGACCACGTGAACGGATGTCATGTGCATTTACTTCCCAAGCACAGTCCTGAGTGATTAGTGGAAAAGTTCTCAAGCATGTTTTCCACTGCTATGACCTTTCTGAAACACTGTGGACACTTGGTAGCACCAGGGGACCGCTAGCACTGCACACCACATTTCCAGGTGAAAGAGGCCTGTCTGGCTAGACCAGCACCTACCTGCATTTGACTACCCATGCGAGACCTACCTGCCTCTTCCAGGCTCCTAACAGCAAAGTTACTTCTAGCCCAAAGCATTAAAATTTTCTGCACCTTCAGTGAATTAGGAAGCAAGATACATCTGTGCTCCTCCCCAGAGCTGGTAAGAGAAAAGTTAGTTACTCAGATGGAGGACATGAGCATCACTTTCTGCTCTCTGTGCTGAGTAAGGTCCTGACTGAGACCTACTTTTCAGCACAAGCACATCTCTTTCAGTGGAACCTACTGCTCCAAGAAAAATTACACATGAAATCTGTTCCCCAGTCAATTAAACCCTAATGAAGGCTGGCATTTCTCCACATCTGCAGCTCAGAACAGAACTTGAGGAGTATTACTAATTGAACTGTACACAGCACAGGGTGCTCAGATCTGTCTCTCAGGATGGCATCTTGCTTAGAAATTACAGTCTGAGCAAGAGAGATGGGAGCGATGCCTCACTACAACCACAGGGGTCATGTCAGGGTATGAAAAAAACAAATCTGTTAATGCTAATCAAGTTAACCAGATGACACACTACTGCCAGATCACAAAAATCAAAACCAGATGCGTTCTGTCAAAACCACAAAGCTCTCCATACACTTGCCAGTCCTTACCCACTGAGAGAACAAACTTAACCATAATAAAATTACACAGGAAGAAAACAGAAAATTGAAAGGAGTTATCCAAACCCACTTTTCACATTCCTATGCAATATTTATGGCTACAATCTCCATGCAAACAGGTCCAAGTCAGGTAATAAATACAGATAATGGGAAAATAGAATCTAGTGTAACAGCATTTAAAGATCCAGTCATAAGCTAAACAGAATAAATAAAATATTTCCTAAACATATGTAGGGTGGCATTGTCTTCTTTTAGTATTATTTGTGTCTCTCTGGCAGTGCTTTTATCTTCCTTCCAAACAGAACTGACTTAAAAAAACCTTAGATGGGTCACAATTCTGTAAAAGTAGGTTACTTTGCCTTCTCTTTTTACATAGCAATATTTGGATTTTAGTTCAAGAGTATATTTCCATTTAAAATATTTTTATCATGCATTCTTAGCTGTATAAAATATTTTCATATTATTAAGACATCAAATTAGTGGAATTATAGCACAGAAAAGCAGCAAATAAAAAGGGCAGTTATAAGTAAAAAAACATTTCACATTAATAAACTCACAGGAAGAACAGAACATAGAATCACAGAATCAGTCAGGGTTGGAAGGGACCACAAGGATCATCTAGTTCCAACCCCCCTGCTATGGGCAAGTACATATTTGGGTATAGGTCTCTAAAATGTTGTGTTTTTTTTTTTTTGCTTGCAGAGAGTCTAAGAGTCAATGGCTCCTTCCACTTATCCTCAGAAGTTTTTATTAAGGTAATGTATTTCAAAGACACTTATGACCCTTACTCTTTATGAAATGCAAGCCCTAATTATTTTGCTTTATTATGTTTTATAAAGAGAAAATAAGATGCCTTTTAAATGTTCCATGAAACCCCAGTAAGAGGGACTCTCTAATGCCAAAGAATAGCGTATTTTAAATATTCTTCTGTATCATTTTATTCCTTTCAGATTCCTTATTTCATCCCTCTCACAACAGAATGTCTTCCTCTTCTGACATCAAGCTCAAGCATGGTATTTAAGGCTCTGTCTTCCAGTGGCATTTAACTCAAAAGCCATGCATTTCTGCTATCTGTCAGGCACAGGTTTGGACCCCTCTTCAAGTATCTGACCTTTGCATAAGTGACCTCATTAGCATGCACATATCAATGTCTCTTTCCTTTGCTAGATTACAGTTATCATTTTGGTATAAATTTCTTAAATTATGGACAAAAATTACCAAGCATGTGATCTCCCTCATGGGGACATGCTTTAAAATTAAGTTAGGAATTCACTGAATTAAGTTTAAATATGGAAGTGGATTAAAAGAGGGATAAAGAACTATCAGTTTCTCAGGGCTCTGTACGTTCTTGCAGTATTATGTTAAAATTACTGCTTTACTACAGAATTCAACACACTGTTTCAAATCAGTCATACAGCTACTGTTGATATTAAGTTAGATGGACTTCTCTGAACAAGTAAAGCTTTCAGCTTTATACAAGCTGCAAAAACCCATGGTCACCAGTAAACACAGCCTCCTAAAAAGGCACAAACTGCTACAACTCCCTAAGATCTTGCTTGAACTGCAGCATAAGCTATTTAGAAAGATTTACAATTTTCAAACTCTGTCAACCCACAACATCCATTACATTATCCTGCATACAACTGATGTTAAACTGCACTCTACAAAGATCTAGTCATTTAAGTTACTTGTTAAAATACTACCACAATGCAAACTTCTTTACAGTCTTCTGGGACTCTGGCATAGTTATTATAGCTATTGAAAACAAACAGGCCAAAAGGCTTTTCTGCAACATCCTTCTAAAGGTGTAAAATCAGTCACCTGAAAATTTTTTATGTGCAAAAGCAGCCAGTCAAGAGTAGCAATTTAGCACAGCTAAGTTTCAAGACTTTTGAATAAGCTGGTTTCTGCAGACAGTTACTCACACAGATCCTGAGCTTAAACACATAACATCTACACTGTGGAATGAAAAGTGAGTCACTACAAGCTATGTTCTGTTTCCAAACTGTGATTAAAGTAGGCACACTATTTAAAAGATGACACTCAGTCCTGAGAACATGTCGTTTGCTTTTCAAGAGCTATGACCAGAGTTTCAGCTTTTCTGAAAGCCTCTGAACTTCTGAGTCTTATCAATAGGGCAAAAAAAGTCTAGAAAAAGGGCAAGAGAAAAGAAGGAGAGGGCAAGGGAGTAAAGGAGTACATGAAAAAATCTGCAGTTTGCAAGCAGGAATAGATTGTCATCTACACATCAGGGACAGTTTCTCAGAGTGGGTCTGCATTTTCATTTTAATTTGAATACAAGGTATGCTTTGGTACATGCACACTGGACTTCACACACACTGCAGATTAGACATGGTGATCACATAATGGATTTCTTTCAAACAATAATCAATTGACAGAAGAGCAATCTAGGAATGCCCCTAATTTGTTCAATCTGCTGGTGAGCTTTCAGGCCCAGGATCAGTCCACAGCTAATGCAATGTAAGACTCCTCAAATGTGTGTAAAAACTGCACATTAGGTCCTTGGTAACACATGCTTTGTCCTACTGTTCCACTCAGGCTGCAGCTAAGTCAGGGAAAGCCCCAGAGCAGTTTCACAGAAACATTTGTTATGTTCGCTGTTTTAATCACACAAGAGTGTTTTTCTCTAAGATGCTTTTTCACTAGTGGAATAGGGAAGAAAAACATTACAGACACAGATTAAATATTTGAGAAACTAGTATATTCTGGCATCTGCTTGCATGTCTCTGGGCAATCTGTCCTGGCTTTGCGCTAACCTTACAAGGAGGAATCTTTCCATTATGTTCAATCTACATACACACTACTATGATAACTTAGAACAGCTGATGTATCAGAATTTATCTTTTCAACACATTCCTTATTTGTACACATAATATGCCTGTTCATAAGTCGATACGACCTTGGAAAAAAAAGACATCTAGAGGACCAGGAGACAGAATAACTTAAGGCAAAAAAGGAGGGTGGAGAGAGAGCGGGAAAGGAGGTCAATACAACACACAAGATGTATTAACAAGGTAAGAATTTCTTCATAATAGCACCTTCTGCAACACTCATTCAAACAGTTCAAATAATTTAGCTGAAGATCTGACATTAATTTTTAAAACCTTGCCTGACCTGGTTTGCTTGTTTGTTTTTTATCTGTTTAATTTAAATTCTTCTTTAATTTTCATGTGAGTGTATGGGCTCTTCACTCTTGTAAAAATAAGTAACACATGTGAGCCAATGACATTTCTTTATTATTAAAACCATAGTCATGTTTTGCTTCAATTTTTATCTATGTGTCCTAGTATTTTTTGTCTCTAAAAATATTTTTTTTTTAATTACATTGAGAATCATAACAAAACTACATAAGCTACAAAGACAAACAGGAAGTCTTGGAGGAACTATAAGGAGAGAAAATGAGTATCTAGCTACCATTTTTTTACTCCTGACTATATTGTGACTTTCATTGTATGGGATCATTAGATACTGGCAAAGTTTTCTTTAGTGGAACTGAAATTTTTAAAACAATAACCTAATTAATTTTATAACTTAAATCTGAATTATTATTATTTCAGACTAAAATTGTTACGTGTATCTTTGCAAGAATGCAATATTTCCTAATAAAAAGACTGTAACTTTCATGTAAATGCATTTGAAGATGATATTAACAGATTCTTCTTTTGTGTACCAGGGTGGGTTGTACTGATCTTGGCTGGATGACAGGTGCCTACCCAGACACTCTCACTACTCCTCCTCAACTGGACAGGAGGAAAAATACAACAAAAGCCTCATGGATCAAGAAAAGGGCAGGGAGGCCAAGATAAGGATAGGGAGAGATGACTTACCATCATGGGCAAAATAGAGTCAACTTGGGAAAATTAATTTATTTATTGCCAATCAAAAAAGACTAGGATAACAAGAAATAAATTGTATAAACACCTTACCCTTACCCTTCTTTTTCCTGGGCTTAATTTCCTTCTTGGTTTCTCTACCTGCCCCCCAACAACAGCAGAGGGGCACAGGAAATGGAAGTTCATCACATGTTGTTTCTTCCACTCCTTCCTACTCACTTTCTTCCACTACTCCAGCTTGGGGCCCTTCCTACGGGAGACAATCCTCCACAAACTTCTCTAGTGTGGCTCCAGCTCTTCATGAACTCCTCCAGTGCTGCTCCTTTCATGGGGTGCAGTACTTCAGGAGCAGACTGCCTCAGGAAGATTACTAACAGTCATCCTACACCAGAAAACCTACACCATCGTGGGTTCTCCTTGGGGTCACAGCTTCCTTCAGGGCATATCAACCTGCTCCTGCATGGGGTCCTCCACATGCTGCAACTGGATGTTGCAACATTAACCTTCATGGGCTGCAGGAGGACAGCCTGACTCAATACAGCTTTCACCACAGGCTGCAGAAGGACCTCTGCCCTAGCCTCTGAAGCGTCTCCTCCCCCTCCTTCTTCACTGATCTTCACATCTGCAGAGCTGATGAGGCTGCAGCACAGTTTAATGACTTTTCCACTTGTATAAGCACAAAATTACAGCCTTTAGAGTAGCCTTGGGGAAGATCTAAAAAAAAAAACCAAACCCAAACACCTACAAGCCATAATAAGGCACTGCAATTTGTCCAAATGATCTGATCTAGCACCTCTCAACACTGCATTTCTGTAAGTAATCTGAACCACTGAAGAAAACTGCTTTAAGGAACCATAAAAATAAGGAAATGCAGTAATGTTCAGCAGACAAAATTCACCTGTGAACCAACTGCGCTGATTGCTCCGTCACCCTCTCACACACACACCTCTTTAGGTAGACTGAAGCATGGCTTGTTGTACAGAAACGAAAACAATTTATGAAACTTTGCTGTGAGACAAAACATTGCCACTTAGAACTCCTTCTCAAAACTACTATTTCCTTTCTCTGCTGGAGTTATTCTGGCTTAACAATCACTGATGGACACCAGCAGGTTTTCAAAAACTTTTCATGGTCAAAAATGTTTTCCTGTGGGTTTCAAGTTTTGCATCTGTTATTCTTATTATGGTACTTCTTGCATGAAGATGGAGTCAGAAATTCCACTTCAGGTCCTAACAAAATAATGTAACAGAGTATCAAAAAATAGGCTGCACCTTTCCAAAACAAAAACATCCATCACTAGATGAATGTTTAAAAAATAAACACTTTGTCACACAGTTATCCCAAGTAACCTTGCAAGAAGACCAAATACTTAAGAAGATAAAAACAAACCAAACAAGCAGAAAAACCCAAATAACATACAGAAAGGTATTAAGTAGGAAAGCCTTGTCCATGAAGCAGATGATGGCTAACAGTGTTTTCTTTTCAGTATCACTTAAGACTTGACAAAGATGTATGTCTTTTTAAATAGGACTTAATTTTTCAAAGCAGTGCTTAAATCCTTTATATTTTCTGTGTGTGGTTTTGAGCTAAGAAACATACATGGATAGCTGCTTCAAGCTAAGCAGATAGCAGTTTTTGTCAACCAAGATTACAGAAGTGCGTCATCTGGCAATATGAACAAGGTAAAACTGACCACAGGTCAAGTCCCCAGACTATACAATTCCTGTGACAACATGCATACAGACTAGGAACAGCCAACACAAGATTTGCCTGAAACTTCTGCTAACATGTAGGGATGACCCTTGCAAATACAGGTATTTCTTATGTAGTTTGTTTGTAAAATAATATTTATCAAAAGAAAAACTAAATTCCAAAACTTCAGTGACCTACTCCTTTCTAAGTCATATTTTCAGAATTATCTCCAGAACAAAGAAAATGTTCCAGATAAAACTGTTTTTAAAAACTCTTTGCTTTACTAATATTTAGCTATCGTAAAGCTTAGTATGAAACGTGGTTCAAATATCTATATACGAACCACTTCACACTGTGGAGATTAGCAGCAGGTTCAATATACATTAATCAAAGCATACACATGCAAACCTCAGATCAAACAGGAAGGTAGATTTATAAACCAAACGACAACAAATGCGTAACAGGCATTGGAAGGCACTGGTCAAACCATCTAATATTATAATGTTGCTTTAATCCAATTAAATAGGCATTCCAATACATACAGGAAAACTGCACAACACCATGGATCAGAGAGTGGAAATAATGTCATGTCCTGACTCCCTGAAAGTAATCCCACTGACGTGGAACAGACTGTTCAGATTCTCCTGCAAACTTTCCAACTAGGGATTTCATGGACAAAGATGCAACAGAGAGACAAACTTAAACACCAGAAATCCTCTAACATTCACACAGAAAGGAACCTCCTAATGACCTACCCTGCTGCTCTCTTGGGCACATCTTTGAGTACCCAGCATATTTAGCTGTAAGCTAGTCACAGCCACAAACATCAGAAATACTACAGAAACACACACAGCCTGTCCTGGTACAGGCCTTAACATATCTAGACAGGGTCCCTTTCTCTCCCCTCCTTCCTGCAGAAAACAGGGCAACGTGGGAGAAAGAACAAAGGGAACAGGACTCCTGCCTGTCTGGTAAACAAGATGTTTATCTGGGGTGAGAGCACATAAGCTGACCACTGCTCCCCCAGATACAAGGTCCTTGCTTCTGCCTTTTATGGTTATAGCCTAGCAGAACGCTTTCCATTGGGCAGCTACAGGTTAGCTTCAGTGCCGCATTGGACCGACTGACCTCTGGCAATTTGTATATATACAAGTGACTTGGTAGTCATCCATGCCTTTGCCTTGCTCAAGCCTGCTGAAGCCTTGCCTTGCTTCAAGCCTACTTGGACCCGTCTCGTAGAAGCTACCTCGAGTCACCCTGCCCTGCCTCGAGTGCCTGGTCCAGAGCCTCGGATAAAGCCACGAGCCATACACATGCAAGTTGGAAGAAGCCACAGGCCTAGAAGCTGAATCGAATCCACCTAGTCTGCTTCCCTTTGCCACCAGACTCGTGCCATGCCTCAGTCTACCAGGTACCAAGCAAGCGAAGAGCGTCGTTAACTGCCTGCCGTCCGCTGAAGCCAGACCAGCCTGGGACCACACAGGAAACCTCTCTTGCCGGCAATATGGTGTGCCACACCCTATGAAAGCACCCCAAAGCTAACACAGCAGCAACAGCAGCAGCAGCATTCCTATGTGGGTGAAACTAGCTGTGAGTAAGTAATTCACCGCCCTTTGGGTTTAACGGTTCCTATTGAGCCTCCCCCCCCCGCTGTAATCAAGTGTTATCTGCTCTTGGGGCTTTCTCTTTCCAAGCTGTTGCCTCCTAATTTGCACAGAATAGTTTGTATTTGCCCCAAGACTTGCATATTTCCATTGTAAATCTATCTTCCAACTGTACAACAATCCTTTTAATGAGTTTTGGCATATTTCATTAATAATGGGTTACTATTTTTATTAATACCCGTTTGCCATATAATTTATTATTTATTATTGTGAGGGTCATTAATAAATATTCCTCCCCTCGACCACAACACACCCCCACTGAGTTCTAAGGCACATACAAGCATTCAAAACCTTCCTCTTAAAAGCAGATTACAAAAAAACCCAAAGGGTAAAAGTAGCTTTTCCTTGCATAGCTCAAACTGGACTGGAGAGTCTGGCAATAGATTTTTGCACCCCCAGGTATGATATAAAAGAAATACTAGCTACTTAAATCAGACAGTCTGAAAGCAAGTAGCAAACATTCTGCATCAGTTACACTGGATGGCAAAGTCATCAAGGAGAACACAAATTAGCATATATTAGGCTTACTATTCTCTCAAGGGGACAGTGTGTAACCATAAATGGAAATACTGCAAAGTAGAAAAAGCTCATCAATAGAAAACTATGCAGCTAAACTATGACCTCAATTCTTTTACCATGTATAGAAAACTGGCCTAAATAAAAACAGCAAAGCAAGAGTCCCAACTCTGTATATGATTTCAAACATATCAGAACAAACATAAATACCGTGTTGCATGTGAAATCAAGATATACCTTATGCAAATGCCTGCTCTAGCAATATTGAGAGAAAATACAAAATAGAGTAACTTAACAACAAAAACCTAACAGAAAAAGAAATCACTGTAGTGACAGAAAACCTGATACATTATAAAAAAGAACAAAGAAAAATGCCCTCCTTCCTCAAGGTTCAAGCAAACCTCAATCAGTTCTTCACACTAGAATATTTAATTCTGTGTGGTTTGGGAATAATAATACCAACCATAGTTTAGGTAACCAAATAGAGAAGTTGAAATGCAGATGTATTTTTCAGCATGCAGAAAAATATGACAATTATGAAAACAAACATTTTAAAGGGTTCATCCAGGAAACAGGAATATTACAAAAATAAAAAAAAAAAAAAGAAAATTCATTGCTAAACCCACCAGTTAACTCAGGGCACAACAATACACAGTCAACTGCAGTGTCAACAACCTCAAGAGTAATAAATCAGACCTACTGCAAAGAACTATCACCAGAAATTACTAAAAGAAAAAAAAGCAAGAGAGCTACTTTTGGGACCACACAGGGAACAACAGCATCTGAATGACTACAAAACACAGCATCCAAAGGCTGCTGAGCAGTGACAATACAGTGACTCCCTGGCTCTCAGCTATAGCAAGAGCAGCTATATCCCATTCCTACACACTCCCCATAGGTTACACAGGATTCAGCTTTGCTGGCGCCTGGCTCAGTAGCATCACTGCCCAGGTCTTCCTCACCTTAGACCTGTTCCTGCGTTTTAGAAAATCTAGCTGTGGCTACTTGTTTTGCCCAGAGGAACAGGAACCCCTCAACGTAACAGTATTTTGAAAAATGTGGAAATCAATGATTTCTACTCTCTCACCCCTCCAAAATTAATTATTTCTGTCATATGCAAGGCAAGTCTTTTTATGCATGTACATTGCATGGGCAAAGATGAGTCCCTTCTGCAGGAGTTTAGCTGAGAAGCAGGGGAATGAGAAGTCCATGTCCAGACTAACACCTGCAGCACCAGCTGGTATAGGGGCATTGCCAACCACAAACCTAAGCACTCTGATGATGGTATTGAATGGCCATCTATCTATAAGTACATTAACTTCTCTAGATTTCCTATAAAGCTGGGTGCTTTGTTGTATATTTTTCAGTAAATCATACTTCATAACCTTCTTGTCCCAAGGCTTATATTTCTCCTGTCATGGCACAGAAAGGCGCCACCTGAACTCACAGGAAGCTGTACTGTTCCTTCCTGGCAACACCCTAAAATACTCCACATTTTTTAAGGAAACATAGGGCTGCCCACAACTGATTCACAGATTGCATCCAGTTGGAAGGGACCCTTAAAGGCCATCTTGTCCAAAGCCCCCTGCAGTGAGCAGGGACACTTCCAACAAGATCAGGCTGGCCAGGGCCACTGCAAATCTGATCTTGAATGTCTCCAGCCATGGGGCCTCAACCACATCCCTGGGCAACCTGTTCCAGTATTTTGCCACTCTTATTGTAAAGAACTTTCTCCCTGTGTCTAACCTAAATCTCCCCTACTCCAATTCAAAATCATTGCCCCTTGCCCTATTGCCACATGTTCTTCCAAACAGTCCTTCCCCACCCTTCCTGCAGGTTCCCTTCACATACTGAAAAGTAGTTTTAAGGTCTCCCCAGAGCCTCCTCTTCTCCAAGCTGAACAGCTACAATTCTCTCAGCCTGTCTTCACAGGAGAGGTGCTCCATCCCTCTGATCATCTTTGTGGCTATCCTCTGGCCTTACTCGAGCATGTCTATGTCTCTTTTGAAGTGGGGGTCCCATAAGAGACCATGCTCCAGGTGAGGTCTCACAAGAGCAGAGTAGACTGGCAGAATCACCTCTCTTGGCCATACTTCTTTTGATACAGCCCAGGATGCAACTGGCCTTCTGGGCTGCAAGCACAGACTGTCTGCTCATGTCCAGCTTCTCGCCTACCAGCACCCCCAAGTCCTTCTCTGCAGGGCCGCTCTCAATCTGATCATCCCCAGCCTGTATTGATGTTGAAGACTGCCCTGACCTAGGTGCAGGACCTTGCACTTTGCTTTGTTGAACCTCATGAGATTGCCCTAAGCCCTCTTCTCCAGCCTGTTCAGGTCCCTCTGGATGGCATCCTGTCCTTCAGTTTTATCAACTGCACCACTCAGCTTGGTATCATCTTCAAATGTGCTAAGGGTTCACTCAATCTCATTCTCTATACCACTGACGATGTTATAGAACAGCACTGGTCCCAGTATGGATCCTTGAGGGGCAGCACTTGTCACTCATCTCCATCCCAACTCTGAGCCTTTGACTGCTACCCTGTGTGTGGTTGAGAAGCCAACAAGGAAAGAAGTATAGATGGACCTTGTACTGACAAATATGGAAGAACTATTTGAGGATGTTAAGGCTGGGAGCTGACTTGGCTGTAGTGGCCATGAGATACTGGAATTCAGGATCATGTGCACTGCGCCTAGAGCAACAAGAAGGATCATAACCCTGGACTTCAGAAAGGCTAACTCTGGCCTCTTCAAGGAAATTCTTGGAGAAATCACCTGGGATAGGGCACTATAAGGTAGGTGTGCCCAAGACAGTTGGTTAATACTCAAGCACCATTTCCTCCAAAATCAAGAATAGAGCATCTCAAGAGTTAGAAATCAAGTAAAGGAGCCAGGATACTTGCATGGTTGAGTGGAGAACTATTGAACAAACTCAAGTGGAAGAAGGAAGTTTATAGAATATGGAAGATGAGGCTGACGACTTTGAAGGAATAGAATAATGTTGTCTGAGTATGTAGAGATGCAATGAGGAAAGCTAAGGATTACTTAGAATTAATCCTGGCAAGGTAGATCAAGGACAACAAAAAAGGCTTCTCTAGTACATTGGAGGCAAAAAGAAGACTTAGAGGAAATGTGGGCTTGCCGCTGAATGAAGTGGGTGTCCTGGTGACAGAGGATACAGAGAAGGCAGAGTTCCTAAATGCCTTCTTCACCTTGGTCTTCACTGTTAAGGCCAGTTGTCATGAGTTCCAGACCTTTGAGACAACACAGAGAGTCAGCAACAAGGAAGATTTTGCCTCAGTTGAAGAGAATTGGGTTAGAGATTAATCAAGTAAACTGAACATCTACAGATCCATGGGCCCTAAGGGTATGGACTCATGAGTGCTGAGGGATCTGGCAGAAGTCATTGCTAGGCCACTCTCAATCATCTTTGGAAAGTCCTGGAGAACAGAAGAGGAAAGATTGTCACTCCACTCTTCACAAAGAATAAGAAGGAAGGAGGACCTGTGTAACTATAGGCTGGTCAGCCTCACCTCCATCCCTGGAAATGTGATGGAACAGTTTCTTTTTGGTGCCATCTCAAAGCATATCAAGGAAAAGATGGTTATCAGGGGTAGTCGGCATGGATTCACAACGTGGATGTCATGTGTGACCAATGCCATAGCTTTTTACAATGTCATAACTGCACGAATAGATCTGTGAAGGGCACTGGATGTGGTTTACCTTGACTTCAGCAAGGTTTTTGACACTGTCTCCCAAAGCATTCTCACAGCCAAGCCTACAAGTGCAGATTAGATGACTGGACAGTGGGACAGGCTGAGAATTGGTTGAAGGACAGAGTACAGATGGTTGTGGTCAGTGAGGCAGAGTCTAGTTGGAGGCCTATGACTCATGCAGTTCCCTAGAGATCAGTACTTGGGTCCAGTCTTACTCAACACCTTCATCAATGACCTGTATGAAAGCATAGAGTGTACCCTCAGCAAGTTTGCTCCTGATACAAAACTGGGAGGAGTGGCTGACACACCAGAAAGCTGTGCTGCCATTCAGCATGACCTAGGCAGGCTGGAGAGTCAGGCAGGGTGAAACTGAATGAAATTCAACAAGGGTAGAGTACTCCATCTGGGGAAGAACAGCCCCATGCATTAGGTTGGGAACTTACCAGCAGAGAGCATCTCTGCAAAAAAGGACATGGGAGTCATGGTGTGCAAAAGGCTGACCATGACCCAACAATGTATTTTCACAGCCAAGAAGGCAAACAGCATCATGGGATGCATTAAGAAGAGTGTGGCCAGCAGGTTGAGGGAGGTTCTCCTTTCCCTCTACTCTGCTTTGGTGAGTCCTCACCTGGATATTGCATCCAGTTCTGGCCTCCCCAGTTCAAGAAGGCCAAGGAACTACTAGATACAGTCCAGTGCAGAGCCACTAGGATGATATGGGGACTGCAACATCTATGTTACAAAGAAAGACAGAGAGCTGGCTCTGTTCAGCCTGGAAACCGAGGGGGGAATCTCCCTAATGCTTACAAATACCTAAAGAGCAAATGTCAGGAAGATGGAGTTAGACTCCAAGGGTGGCAGAGCACTGGAAGAGGCTGGCTAGAGAGGTTGTGGAGTCTCTGTCTCTGGAGGCATTCAAAACCTGTCTGGATGTGTTCCTGTGTGATTTACTCTAGATGATCCCCCTCTAGCACAGAGGTTGGACTAGATGATCTTCAGTGGTCCCCTCCAACCCCTACCATCCTGTGATTCCATGAGTCTGATTCTGTTATATATTAGCTCTAATGCTCCAATTTGACTGAATATTACCTGGGAATTGTTTATACTTTTGTACACTTCAAGCTCTAAGGACAGCTACTGTCATCACAAGACTCTCAAACACAAAGTGTGACACCTTTCTACCCAGTGTAGGACTATGAAAAAGGTAAAGCTGCTGTGCCTTCTTACTATAATATATTCCAAAGCACCATAGATAAGCAGCCACAAACTAATCTGGTTCTTGCGAATTTCATCTCTATTCTGTCCTCCAGGCCATTTTATCATAGCTGTGAGTACTCCCATGCAGAATTCCTTTGTGATTTTCTTTTTTTTTAATAGAAAGTTTCTCTAGATTTTTTTTTTATACAGCAAACCACAAGTACCGTTATTTTCAGTACTCTTGAAATCTTTTAGGGCTACTCTATAGTACTACTGACCTTGAGCTGCTTCTGATGGCAACACAGTGTTACCTTAATACAGCTGCAAAGAGCCAAAAGGCCAGAAGGACAGTGTTACCTTAATACAGCTGCAAAGAGCCAAAAGGCCAGAAGGAACTTTCAGAATTCAAAATAAAATATAATAATAATAATAAATAATAATAATTTTAAGCTTAGATTTACCCTTTCCTTCTATGAGAACTACAATGTTTTATAACACTTACACAAACTTCTAAACTGCAGGCATCATACACTGTGCTAAAAACAGGTATCAGTATCACAGACGCTAGTTTCTTACAAGACTTTTTAAAAATTACTGAAAATACCAAAGATGTTACTTTTGTCTCAGGAAGTTAATCCTACTCAAACCAACAGCATACACTTAAGACAGAGTTAACGTATTGACTACCGAGTAGAAGTTTCTTGACATCCTCTGGAGCTAGGCATAGAATTCCACAGAAGTCCAAAACCCTAAATTTACCTGTTTTTCTTGTAAGGAACATCACATTATGCAAACCCCCAAGCTGTTGCCCAAATCTGACTGAATAGTTATTCAGCAATGCCTCAATTGAACTAAATAATCATGGAATCATAGAACGATTTGGTTGGAAGAGACCTTAAAGATCACCTAGCTCCAATCCCCCACCCTGGCCCACCACGGGCAGAGACACCTTCCACTAGACTAGATTGCTTAAGGCCTTGTCCAGCCTGGCTTTGAACACCTCCAGGAAGGGGGCAGTCACAAACTCCCTTGGCAACCTGTTCCAGTGTCTCACCACCCTCACTGTAAAGAATTTCCAATATCCAGTCTAAGCCTGCCTTCTTCAAGCTTCATTCCATTCCCCCTATTTCAACAAAGCCATATAAAAAGTTCCTTCTCAGCTTTCTTGTAGGCCTCCTTCAAGAACTGGAAAGTCACTATAAGATCTCCTTGGAGCCTTTTTTCTCCAGATTGAACAGCACCAACTCTTGTAGCCTGTCCTCATAGGGAAGGTGCTTTCTGGGCTGCAAGTGCACATTGCTGGCTCATGTTGAGCTTCTCATCAACTGACATCCCTAACTCCTCCTCAAGCCTGCTCACAAGCCACACCTTGTCCAGCTCATATTTGTGCTTGGGATTGCCCCAACCCAGGTGTAGGACCTTGTGCTTGGTCTTGTTGAACTTCATGAGGTTGGCTTGGGCGCACCTCTCAAGCCTAATTCCCTCTGTATGGCATCCCTTCCCTGCAGTGTCAACCAGACCACACAGCTTGGTGTCATCTGTGAACTTGCTGAGGGTGCACTTAATCCCACTGTCTATATAGCTGATGAAGATGTTAAACAACACTGGTCCCAATACTGACCCCTGAGGGTCATTTGTCACTGGTCTCCATTTGGACATTGAGCCATTCACCACAAGTCTCTGAGTGAGACCATCCAGCCAATTCCTTAACCACAGAGTGTTCCACCCCTCAAGCCCACACTTTTCCAATTTGGTGACTAAGATGTCATGCAGGACAGTGTCAAAGGCTTTACACAAGCCCAGGTGGATAACATCAGTTGTTCTTCCCTTACCCACTGATGCTGTAAGTCCATCATAAAAAGCCACCAGTTTCACCTGGCATGGTTTGTCCTTGGTGAAGCCACGTTGAGTACCATAAATCACCTCTTCTTCATTGTGATGGTTTGAAACTGTCTTTTTTAATTTTTCTTTGCAAAGTTCAAACAGAGAAAGCGAAAGAATGTAAATAAGTCACTATTGGGTGTAAGAAAGCAAAATAACGATTGTTCTAAACACTTCCATTGGATAGATAGAAATGTTTAAGAACTATTACCCAAAATAAAGTAGGCACTCTGTACTCTCTGCATTCTGCAGTGGGGGCAGTTGCTGGGCTGTCCGGCTGCTGTTTCTTCTTCTCTTCTGGCTGAAGATAACACACACTGACCTTGACGAGCTAAGTTAACAACTTCTCTGCTTTAACTAACTTTGCTTTCTGCCAGGGGGGTCTGGGGAGGGAAGCTCCTGGGAGAGGGAGGCCCCTTTGGGAAGGGTCCCCTTCGGGGGGAAGCAAAGGGAGATTGGTTGTGTTTTTCAGTTGATTGTATATATTTGTAAATGTTGTAAATTTTGTATATTTGTACATATTCATTACATTTCATCATAGATTGTAGATTCTGCTTGTAAATACAGCCTTCATTTGCTTCCAGACTGAGCTAGCCTGGTTATTGTCAGTGGGAGGGGGGAATTTCAGCTCACACTGACACTGTATGCCTTAGCAAAGCATTCAGGAAGATCTGTTCCGTGATCTTGCCAGGCACAGAGGTGGGACTGACTGGCCTATAGTTTCTGGGGTCTTCCCTTTTTTTCACTTTTAAGAAGATGTGGGTTATGCTTCCCCTTTTCCAATCAGCAGGGACCTCACCAGCTTGCCATGACTTTTCAAATATGACACACAGTGGTTTGGCAATTTCATCCACCAGTTCCCTCAGGACCTGTGGGTGATCTCGTCAGGCCCCAAGGACTTATGCACCTTCAGATTCTTTAGATGGTCTTAAACCTGATCTTCAATTATAGCAGGCAGATCTTTCTTTTTCCACTCCCTACCTTTGTCTTCCGGAGTTTGGGCAGTGCAGCTGGAGTCCTTGCCAGTAAGCATTGAAACAAAGTAGTCATTGAGTACCTCAG
This sequence comes from Indicator indicator, assembly GCF_027791375.1. Taxonomy (NCBI): domain Eukaryota; kingdom Metazoa; phylum Chordata; class Aves; order Piciformes; family Indicatoridae; genus Indicator; species Indicator indicator. The sequence goes on along the minus strand of NC_072053.1, from coordinate 48,915,902 downwards.
CCTTGTCTGTATCATGACCAGGTCTCCATTTTCCTTTTGTAGAGTTCCTACAATCTTCCCTAGCCATCTTTTTGTCACTGATACATCTGAAGAAATGCTTATTCCCTTTGATGTCTGTTGCTAAGTTTAATTCTATCTGTTTCTTTTGCTTTCCTATCTGATCCCTGGCTGCTCCAACAACTTCTTTGCAGTCCTCCCACATAGCCCGTTGTTGCTTCCATTCCTTAATAGACTTTCCTTTATTGCCCAAGTGCCCAGGAGCACCTTTTCCACCTATGCCAGCCTTCTAGCATTCTTGCCTACCTTCCTCTTTCTTGGGATGCACTGCTCCTGGGCTTGGAGGAGATGAACCTGGACTACTCACCAGATTTCTTAGGCCCCTTCTCCCTCCAAGGATTTATCCCATGGCACTCTGTGAAGCAGATCCCAGAAGAGGGTGAAGTCTGCTCTCTTTAAGTCCACAATAGCAAGCTTGCTTTGAACTCTCTTTGATGCTCTGAGGATTTAGAACTCTATTACTTTGTGGTTGCTGCAGCAAAGGCTCCCTTAAGTTTCACATCACCCACCAGCCGCCCCTTGTTGATGACAAGGTCCAGCACAGCACCTTTTCTTGTGGGTTCTTTTACCACTTGGAGGAAGAAATTATCATCAATGCCCTCCAGGAGCCTCTGTCACGGATTGAGTTGAACCTGTTGCTGTTATTCATACCATGCTGCAGTCACACCAGCTTCAGAAATTTAAGTACTGGCTAGATCAAAGTATTATGAGGCTTGAGGTTCAGATTGTAACATCGGAGGCTTCCTGTTCCAGTTGCTGCTTCTGGATTCCAGGTTCTTGGGTGTTGGTCTTTCCTGCTGGGATGGCAGCAGGACAAGGAGTAGTTTTCTGGCTTGGGCTTTTGGCTTCAGCTTGCTTCTGCTGGCTGCTACTTTGCACTGTGCTTTTCCTGCCAATAGGCTAAGGTAATTATATATTTTGTACCATGTTTATCTGATTTTGATCAGTAAACTCTATTCTTATCTCATTTTTTTTGTTGTTTCAATCCTGAGTTTTTGTGTGTTACTTTCCCCTCAATTTTGTGTTGGGAAAATAGCCAGGTTAACCTGCTGGTTCAGTTTGACCCGTTTTGTTCTGATTCAAACCGCTAAGGCCTCCTAGATTGCTTGTGCCCTGCTGTGTTGTCCTTCCAACATATCCTATTCAGGTGGCTGAAATTTCCATGAGGACCAGGGCTTGTGAACATGAAGCTGATCCTATCTGTTTATAGAGGGCCTCATCCACTTAGTCTTCTTCGCAGAGCCCCACTGTGATGTCTCTTTCCCTTGACTTCCTTTTTATCCTTACCCTTAAGCTCTCTGTCACCTCTTCACTTATCCCCAGGTGGAGCTCCACGTACTCCAGTTCATCCCTAATGTAGATGGCAACACCCCCTTGCCTTCTCCCCCGCCTGTCTTTCTTGAAGAGCTTGTACCCATCTAATCCTATCCTCCAGTTGTGAGAGCCATCCCAGCATGTCTCTGTGATGCCCGTGATAACATAGCCCTGCCCCATAACAAATAATATTATATCTGACCTCTGTTGCAGGAATATTTTCTTTGATAAGCCAATCTGCTGTCTGCAAAGGCCAACATGTTTATTAAGAATTATTTCTATGTTATGTTGTTAAGAGTGTTCATTAACAGCGCAATGAATAACTGGTACAAGTTGCAAATGATTGATAAATTCATGCAACTGGAGCAAATCAACAATCTCCACTAAACCACACATACATGTCCTTATTCCAATACGTAATATCTGGAGTGCAGATGTTAAGTCAGTATAAAAGATTTTCAGAAACAAAGGCTAGCCATTTGCAAGAGGACATCATCTTTTCCTACACATCCATTCCTACACAGTTCTGTTTCTGCATTTCTTTAAACAAAAGGTCATTATACAGTGATGACACACTATTTCAGCAAGAAGAAAAACAAATAATAAACCCAAACAAATTAACAAACAAAGCACTTCCATAAAGCTTTCAGTAAAATATGGTTTGTAGGACAACTTAGAGTAACATGCTAGTACCTCCTGCACCAAATCAACTGACAAATTTGTGCACGTGATTCTCTCTGCAAATCTCATTGCAGAAACGTGTCTAAGTATCTGCAATTAAAGCAGGTGAACAACAACAGAAAAAAGAAACTGCAGTGACCACCCAATTATCTGCAGAGCACAGACTGAGAACATAAAGGTAACAGAATTTTCTCTGAACTCTTGCTCTGAAATACAGCTCAAGACCACAGACATATTCAGAAGCATCCATGTGAATATTACTGCCTAAGGCTCATTTTCAAAAGCAATTTAGGAAGCTTAAATACTTCATGACTCCAGGATAGCACAGGCTTCCAAACAAACGTATAGCATTCTATTCCATAATATTAAAAGACTACTTGCCTCAAAGAGTTTACTTACTTTTGTTGCTTCCCCTTTGGGGACCCTTCCACCCTATGCTAGCTTGTCACTTGGTACTACTGACGTTGCCAGATATAGCTGGAACAGATCAGAAAGATTTAGCTTCTAGGAGACTGCTGAAGCAGTCAGAGACTCAGGTGATTCCCTCTTCAATCCCCTAGGTCAGGTGTACAGACCCAGGTAGGGGCAGATGCCGAATTAGAAACAAACACATGGCTGCACAAAAAGCATCAGCAGAAAGGTTTTAATTTTCTTAACTGAAAGACTCCAGCAAATGAAGGACAGCCCAAAAATGCAGATATGGAGAAACAGTTCAGAACACTAGGTCAGTATCAGCAAAAAAGACATTAAACTAGTTTTAGGGAAAGCTATTATTTCCCTCAAACACCAACAATATTCACACAAATGTAAAAAATTTCAAATGGTAGGGGTTAGAGGGGACCTCTGGAGATTATTGAAACCAACACCCCTGCCAAAGCAGGATCATGTAGGTCAGGCCACACAGGAACATGCCAGGTGGGTTTTGAAAGTCTTCAGAGAAGGAGACACTACAACCTCGCTGGGCAGCCTTTTCCAGTGCTCCACCACCCTCATAGTAAAGAAGCTTTTCCTCATGTTGAGGCAGAACTTCCTGTATTCCACTTTCTGTCCACTGCCCCTAATGCTATCACAGGGCACCACTGAAAAGAGACTGGTCTCTTCTTCTTAACAACCACCCTTCAGATACTTGAACACATTAATAAGATCCTCTCTCAGTCTTCTCAAGAAGTTGTGCAGTGTGTCCTACCCAGCACCACTAAAATCTGTGAGACAATTAAAACCAGCTGGAATAGTGACAGAGAAGGTGACATCTTATTCAGGAACGACAACCACGGCAAGAGAAAAAAAGTAACAAGTATTGTACTTCATGAATAATGCATTTATTCTGAAATTCAAGAAAAGACGTATGAGTAGACTGAAGTTAAGATTAAAGACAGGGAAGAAAACACCAAATATTATAGGTGTGAGCAATTATGACATTTCAAAGAAAATACAATTTTTTTTTCTTAACTAGTTATCTCAGCTACCCCAAAGACAGCCCATGATGGCAAAATATAAGAATTCATTAATTTATGCATTGGGTGAGAAAGTGATGCAAGTTACTAGAACTATGCAAGTATCTTTATTGCTTAAGAAAGTTTAGAGGGTTACCAGAAAGGACATTTTATTCTGACTAAATATGGAGGAATTAGTGTTGAAAAATCAAGATATGATAGAAAATTGCATCACAAACAAGAAATATTCAAGTTTAGCACTATAAGAATAGCAGGATTCTGAGCATGACAGGATGAGGACATTTGACAGGGAAAAGGCATCAGAGAAGAACAAATAATTAAAAGATGCTTAGAATACAAGATTTCTGAGAAAAGACTGAAGGAAATTAGTTTGTTTAGTCCCCTGGGAAGGAAAAAAAAAAGAGAAGGAGAGAAAACAAAAGGCAATTAAAAAAACTGAGATCAGAGTTTAGGGAACAAAAAACCCCAAATAAAATCAAGAAAAAGCAAACAAACAAAACAAACATAAAACGTAACTTTAAAGGATAATGCAGTTTTAAAACTGATTATTTTTGAAGGCTGTGGAATCTCTTGTCTCTTTAGCCAGAGATCTAAGAACAGAGAAAATTATCTAATCAAAGATGATTTGAGTGATTCATCACATTTACATAGAGATGAATGAATTAGAGTCATACCTGGAAAAACCTTCTGGCTATAAGCAGTATGGTTCTTTTGCTTATTAAAACACTTATAGGCTTCTTTACAGCAAGTAAATCAAGATACTCAGCTCAATGTCTTTTATCAAGGTACTCATTTACTTCCAAGTAAATTAAACAGAAAGACTTCAGTAAGAAATGGACTGCATGTAAATAAAATTGTGAGGTAGAAGTCACACTGGAGCACAACGCTTCACAATAGCTAAGGTCCTAGTAAGACACCATGATGGACCACAGAAGTACTGTGAAAAACAAGCTACAATGCTGCTCTGGCACATGCTCAGCACATACAGTAAGAACATGGTCATGGTAAGTTTGATCTAGATAGAGATTTAGGACTAAAATAAGCTATTGAAAAATGTAAACTAAATCGAAATGCTCTCAGCTGGTAATAATTGGTGAATTTGGGGCTGTCGAGCCACTCATACTGAAGCAATCCTGTGGATAACGCTAAGTAAGGCTAATCTGGGTGTGGATGTAAACAATAGGGACCAATGTCACAAAAGTAAATAGAAGAGGGCTGTTTACTTGGCAAGAATTGTGACAGAGAGAAGGAGGTGCAAGGCTAATGAAAAGATGGACACAAACTCAGGAAAAAATGTCATCTCAAATACAAAATAGAGAATAAAATGCCAGCTTAAGTAGAGAAAAAAGAAAGGTGGGTCTTTCAATGGTAGTGATACTGACATATGGATTTAAGTTTGTAAGGATGCTGGAGGAAATCCCCTTGTATGACATGCCAGACTCTCCATCAGGTTTATGTTCTTAAGATCTGGTGTGAGGTGTGTGGGAAGTACGCAGGAAATAGAATATCAGTGCTCTAAAAAATGTAGTTTAGTAGTAATCACATATGGGATTCCTTAGAACTTGTATTCTGTATTATCATGAAATTGTAAATTGGTTAATTTTATTGCATAAAGATTGGTTTTGCTCTACCTATTTCTTCTTAGACTGTTCATTAATCAATAAACATCTCAGTGGTTCACATCATCTAAGTTTTGAGTCTCCATTCTACACAGGGGTAGGTATGTCAAACCTTGGTAACAGAAATGTATCCACACAGCAATTATTTCTGACATTCTTACAGGGAGTATGAGTGTACGCATGTCACCCATGAAGTAGCACAGAGAGACAATGGCAGGAATGAAACTCAAGTAATACTCCGGCCTGATTATCCCCAGGCTCATCTGTCTCAGTCCAGAAGTTGGGAGACTCAGCTGCTTTCAAAACACTCCTCTGTGTGAAATTAAGGCACAAATGAGGCCAAATACCAAAAGCAAGGCTATTTATTAAAGGATAAAGTAAACAGAGGAGGGGAGAAAAGGGAGGGAGAAAGAGAGAGGGAGGAAAAATGGAGAAAGAGAGAGCAGGAAAGGAATTATATTATCACCCCCAAGACGGTTTTCTGTCTTTGTCCGGAGGAGGTCCGACAAGGGTACTGCTGAGTCACTTCTTCGGCTTGGAGGAGAGAAGGGAGAAAGAGACACGTCCCAGGGTCCAAGTCCTTTTCAGCTTGTGTTGTCAGCCTGAGGAGAGGAGATGGAGAGACATCTGAACAAGTTCTATCATGTTTTTCCCTCCTCTGAGCAGCCTCTGGTGTGTAGCGTTTTTCGGTGGTGTTCTTCACAGCTGGCAAACTTAGGGCTTTTATAGAGTTTAATTTTTTTGCAGATCCCCTGGCCCTTCACCATAGCCACATTGTCTTACAATTGTTACCTCCTAGGGGGCTTAATGCATATTCCTGTGTGCTTGCAGGAGTCCAGCACCTGCGTGGGCCTTCACCTCTCCCTTTGCTTCCCACTTGTTCACACACCACTACATATCCCTGGGCTTATCAGGCCAGGAAGTGCTCTGTTGCAAGTTCCAGGAGGGCTTTCCACCACACCCCCTGCCCCGGTGCAGCTACTGCGTGGTGGGCAGAGATGATCTTATCTTTGTTGAGACATTCCTCAGTTATTGATGTAATCACAAGGTGATTTGCATCCAGACACCATCCCAGGCCCATCACCACAAGACCAGAGGCTGGACAGCCAAGGCCATAGAGTTGTGGTGAAAGAAGTCCAATTCAGCAGGCAGCCAGTCACAAGTGGTGTTCCTCACGGCTCAGTTTTGCAGCTAGTCTTGTTTAATATTTTTAACAGTGATCTTGATGAGTGGATTGAGTGCATCCTCAGTAAGTTTGCAGACACCACACTGTGTATTGATCTGCTTGCAGATAAGAAGGCTCTATAGAGGCACCTGGGCAGGCTGGGTTGTTGGGAAAAGGCCAATTGCACAAAATTCAACAAGGCAAAGTGACAGGTCCTGTACTTGGGTCACAACGACCCCATGCAATACTACAGATATTGGGAAGAGTGGCTGGAAACCTGGCTGGCAGAAAAGGGCAGTGGTGGTGATGCTGGCTGACAGGTGTCTGAACATAAGCCAGCACTGTGCTCAGGTGGCCAAGAAGGCCTACAGCATTCTGGCCTATATCAAAAGTAGTGTGATCAGCAGACCCAAAGAAGTGCTCATGGCCCTGTCCTCAGCACTGGTGAGGCCACACCTTGAGTACTGTGTTCAGTTTTGGGCCTCTCATTACAAGAAGGACATTGAGTTGTGGAAGCACGTCCAGAGAAGAGCAACACAGCTGGTGAAGGGTCTTGAGAACAAGTCTCATAAGGAGTGGCTCAGGGAACTGGGATTGTTTAGTCTGGAGAAGAGAAGGCTGAGGGGAGACCTCATTGCTCTCTACAGCTACCTGAAAGGAGGCTGTAGCAAGGTGAGGGGTCAGTCTCTTCTCCTAAGTAACTAGTAATAGGACAACAGGAAATGGACTTAAGTTGCACCAGAGGAGTATTATATTGGGTATTAGGAAAGTTTCTTTACTGAAAGAGTAGTCAGGCATTGGAACAGGCTGCTTAGGTAACTGGTGGAAGTCACCATCCCTGAAGGTGTTCAAAAACATGCATAAATGGCACTTTAGGACACAGTTTATGGGCATGGTGGTGCTGGGTTGACAGTTGGATTTGATGGTCTTAGAGGTCTCGTTAAATGCCTAACTTGTTTCTGTGTGACTGTCTACTTGATGGGTGCATGTGCATGGGGGTCTAGGTGAGTCAGATGACCAGCTAGAGGGTCTGTGCATTCATGGCACCAACACAGCAGCAAGTGCAAATGAGAATGTGATCACAAGACAAAAGAAGCCAGACTCGCTGGTGAACAGAGTGGTATTCAAAATGAGGCTCACAGGGCTCTAGGCAACCTCATCTAGTTGAGGATGTCCCTACTTACTGAAGGGGCCATTGGACTAGATGACCTTTAGAGGTTCCTTCCAACCCTAGCCATTCTATAATTCTATGATTCTAACAGCCTATTTTTCTCAATTAACAAAAAAATAGGTAGCTGCAATGTTTAAACATCATCTATTATAAACCTTGTGCCACTGCTTTAAGCTTGTGATCTTTTGATTATTTTTGTACTGAGACAGAAAAGAATGCTCCAAAAATACAGACAGCAATCAGAAATTCTTTATTTCAGTCTAACCCATTCTTGACAGTGGGCAATTCACATAAAAATTGCTCCTTTCGTTTCCTTGTCTGTAACAACCAAGCAACATGATAAAAAAATTATCACCCTACTAGATTGCAGTAAAAATTAATTAGTGCTTATTTGGAGTGAATTCTGAAAATGAAAAGGACAATTTGCATCAGTGAGGAGTCCTAAAATGACACAGAACTGGCAACATCAAATACAGTCAGGAAGCGGAAGAGAAACAATTTTTTTAAAATATAATTTCTGTCATCTGTTTTATTTGTGTGGCAGGACAAAAATAAAGCTTAAAACAAAGCCAGTCTACTTAAACACTCATTTTATAAATACAGAAACTATGTCATCCTGAAACAAATCTCCTAAAGATAATAATCTTCAAGAATTTATGAGAAATGTGTACTTGGTACATAACTGCATGCAACAGCAGTAATTAAATGAAACATATCTCAAGCATATCAATTATATGAATTTTTCACTGCAAGTTAAATCAGGTGTATTGCAGATGAGATTTAAATATTTATAGACAGGGTGAATTTGACTGTAAAAGGTACCACTGAATTCTCTGTGCACCCTGACAGAAAAGTGGAAGTTTAGGAATAGGGTTATTTTATTTTTTTAAAATGTAAGTGGAGAGTAGTTGAAATCAGATATGCTTATAAGATCAGTGAAGAGGTGCCACGAATGGAGTGAACTGAGTTACTCTTTGTGACGCAAAACCATAAAGTCCTGCAAGTATTAACTAGCTGAAGCAGCAAGCAGAAGTGGTACTGCTTTTTTTTGAAACTGATGCTAAGTTTCTCATCTGAAGTTCAGGACTTCTTAGCTTCTATACTTTAGGACTGATTGGGCAGTCCTATTTGGTGTAGTGTGGCTGAAGTGAATGGGCATCAGAATGAGGTCAGATTCCCTAATGTAAATGTTTGTACATACTACAGAAAACACTTCTAAGGACAGAGATCACTTCAGCAGTTTCACAGCAGGGTAGTTCCACTCCCACTGCAGGGCAGACCCAGATTCTCTTCAGCAGGCTTGTAGGCTAAAACACAGACTGATCCCCTTAATCTATGTATGATGTGTACCTAATCTTGAAACTATTTTGCAAGGAAAACTGTCAGTGGGTTCCATGAGAACTCCAGGAGTGGCTGCAGGCTTTGTCACCTGCTACCAGAATACGTTAAGTCCCAGTTCTCTTTCCTTAAAAAGGTTGCTTGACAAAATGAAATGAAAATGGCAAATTCTGCTTCTGACTAAATTCACTGGCATTTTTTTAAGCCAACTGAACTCAGCATAGCAGTGTGGCAAAAAGGTTGAAAACTCTTCCTAACAAAAGTTCTGCATTACTAATGCACCTTACAACCTATTAAAATAAACTACATAGTTTTCAAAACACAGTATTTAAAAATTCATAATCTCATAGTCACAAAACAATGGCCCACAACACAGGTTTAACTATTTAGGATCAAAAGTCACAGTGCACTAGCAGGTTGAATGAATACAGTATATAGACAACCATGCTTTATGGAAAAAAAAAGGTCATTTCAGCTTTCTCAAAGGCAGCTGAGTGACAAAATAATGTCAATCTGCAAACTCCAGCCCCAGTGTCATCAGTTATCACAAATGGGTACGGAAATCTTCCTACATGCACAGAAAGACCTTTTCTTGTAGGTCTCTGTTTGATTCAAGAGTCCAAAGTATGAACCTTACACTGCACAGTATCTGTCTCTACCTGAGACAAACACAATGACAAAAACATCCTATTTTTTTTTCAAATAATTTTAAGTATGCCTCCACAATATGCTTTTCAGAGGTGGCATAGGAAGACTGAAAAGGCACTTTTAAGACCAGGTTTAGTCTGAAATATTTTAACGTGAAGCAGCTTAAACATAGCATTGTGAAAAACGCTGATAAAGCTTCTTATATTCTCTTCCTTGATTCTAACTTCAGAAATACATTTAGGATCAAAGTTTGTATTTCAGATAAGGGTTATGAGGCACAAAGAGGAGTACAGAATTTGAAAAAAAAAATTCATGAAATGTGAAAACCTCTAAGGATCTATAAAGCGAAGATGTTCAAGGTAAAGTTATGTTTAGAGGAATTAAATATCTAATTGCATTGATTTCAGCATTTAGACTGTTTGCTCTTTGCATATTTTAAAATACTTCTAATGCCCTTAAGATGGGAAGTGGCCATGACTGGCTGTATTGTCCTTACGTGGCAGGGGTTTTGATAACAGCAAGGCTGCAGGGCTGGCCTTTGTGGGAACAGACCAGTGGCTGCACCATGCTATATAACACAGCAATTCTTGAAGGACAGTGTCGCATGGAAGAGACCACATGCTGGAGCAGGAGAACAGTGTGAGAAAGAAAGAGCAACAGAGAAGAGATGTTATGGATTCACAGTAAGCCCCACCCCCATTCTCCATCACCATGTACTGCAAAGGATGGGGAAAAGGTAGAGGAATCATGACTGAAGAAGTGAAATTAAGCTAGGAAGAAGATAGGACAAAAATTATTTTGTTTTCTCTTTGTTTGTCACCATTCTACTCTGCTTTAAATTGGTAATAATTTAAATTCGTTTTCCCCAGGTGAAGTCAGTTTTGCCCATGACAGCAACTGGTAAGTGATTTTCCTATTCTTTATCTCAACCCATGAGATTTTTACTCTTATACAAAAGCAGCTGGGTGTGCAGCTGACAGCCAGCCAAAGTCAAAGCCACGACACTGGCCCAGGGTAGTTTACAGTCTCTGCACAGCTGCTCTCCATCTTGTTTTGCCCAATTTTACATCATTGCCAGGAGCTCTGCCACTCCTAGAGAAGGGCTTGCCCTTTATCTTTACATAACACCATCAGGTCCCAGGTTGGAGCCCCGCCCTCCAACATATCAAATGGTTACTCCTGATAATGGCCTTGGAACAGTGTACGGACCAATTAGCCATGATCTCTGAGCCAAAAAAACAGAACAAGTTTTAACCATCTGGTTGTTCTCCTTCCTAGACTGTAATATCCCAGTTGGATAAAAGAATATCGTAGGAGATAAGGTCAAAACCTTGCTAGAGTAAAGGTAAGCAGCATACCTTTTTCTGCAAACCCAGTCATTTGATCATACTAAACCAAGAGGTGGTACAGGCATGAGGTACCTTTGGTAATCCATGCTGACGACTGCCTCCGTGCTCATGTGCCCAGAAAAGCACTCCAGCAGGACTCATTCCAATATTTTCCCAAGGACAGAAGTGAGGCTAGACAGACTGTAGTTTACATTCAACACCATCAGCTTGGGCTAGAGTGCCTGGAAAGCTGCCCAATAAAGAAAGACCTGGGGGTGCTGATTGACAGACAGCTGAATATGAGCCAGCAGAATCACAGAATTGTTAGGGTTGGAAGGGACCTCAAGGACGTGTTAGTTCCAACTCCCCCTGCCATGGGCAGAGACACTTTCCACTAGATCAGGTTGTCCAGGGCCACATACAGCCTGCCTTTAAAAACATCCAGGGATGGGGCTTCCACCACCTCTCTGGGCAACCTGTTCCAGTGTCTCACCACCCTTATGGTGAAGAACTTCTTCCTAATGTCTAATTTAAATCTACCCTCTTCTAGCTTGGATCCATTCCCTCTAGTCCTGTCACTACCCAACACCCTAAAAAGTCCCTCCCCAGCTTTCTTGTAGGCCCCCTTCAGATACTGGAAAGCCACAATAAGGTCTCCTCGGAGCCTTCTCTTCTCCATACTGAACAACCCCAACTCTCTCAGCCTGTCCTCATAGAAGAGGAGTTCCAGCCCTCTGATAATCCTCGTGACCCTTGTCTGAACACAGTCTAGCATGTCCAGATCCTTCCCATAATAAGGGTTCCAGAACTGGACACAATACTCCAGGTGGGGTATCAAGAGAGTGGTGTAGAGGGGGAGAATCACCTCTCTTGACCTGCTGGCCACACTTGTTCTGATGCAGTCCAGGACACAATTCTGGGCTGCAAGTGTACACTGATGGCTCATACTGAGCTCCTCATCCACCAGCACCCCCAAGTCCTTTTCTTCAGGGCTGCTCTCAAGCCTGTTACTGCCCAGCCCTGACCCAGATGCAGGACCCTGCACTTGGTCCTGTTGAACCTCATGAGGCTGGCGTGGGCCCACTTCTCCAGCCTGTCAAGGTCCCTCACCAGTGTGCTCAGATGACCAAAATGGCCAACAGCATTCCTGGTCTGTATCAGGAATAGTGTGATAAGCACTGGTGAGACCACACTTTGAGTACTGTCTTCAATTTCAGTGCCTTCACTACAAAGACAGCTGGGGTAGGTCTAAAGAAGGGCAACAAAGCTGGTGAAAGGTCTAGAGAATAAATAATAAGAGAGAATAAATCTCATGAGGACCAGCAGAGGGAATTGGGATTGTTTAGTATGAAGAAAAGGAGGCTGAGGGAAGACCTTATGAGTTTCTACAGCCACCTGAAAAGAGGTTGTAAAGAGGTGGGGGTTGGTCTCTTCTCCCTAGTAACAAGTGGACAGGAGAAAATGGCCTCAAGTTGTACCAGATGAAGTTAGATTAGATATTAGAAGAAAATTCCTTCACTGTAAGGGTTATTAAACACCGGAACAGAATCCCCAGGAAGGTCATTGAATCACCATCCCTGAAGGTGTTAAAAGATTCCTACATGTGGTGCTGAGGGACATGGTTTAGCACCAGCCTTGTCAGAGTTAGATAACGGTTGGACTCAATAACCTTAAAGTTCTTTTCCAATCAAAATGATTCTATGACTGATGTTCTCTTTTGAAGTTGGGTGCATTGTTTGCCTTTCTCAAGTTAAGGGAGACTCTTCCCTATTCACAGGACCTTTCAAAAACGACAAAGCAGCTTTCAAACTAAAACTTGATTTCTGGAACATGGACAGTACAAATTATTTCTGTGTAATCATTAACCACCCCAAACTAAAAAAAGTTAGAAAACAGTTGTACTTGAACCAAGACAATCCCCCAATTTTAGCAATCATTTACTTTGTTTTGATTTGACATATTATTGTTTTGCTTTTGCAACGTAAAAACCCCCTTAATTGTAATTTGAAACACTCTCATAAATTTACCTATACCATTCTTCTGAAAGCTTTACAAAATTTATACCACACCAGACAGCAAGCTGTGCCAAAGTACAACTTGGATTGATACTCAACATACAGAAATGCTTAGATAAAATAATTATGCTATCTATTTATACTGACTCATTTATACTGAGACCCTCTGTAAAATTACAGCAAAAAAAATTGAGCAGAATGGATTTGTCAATTGTATTTGCAAAGTAATAATACCCAGACTACTTCAGTTCACTCTTCCTTCCTGCATGAGTAATTTCCATTTGTGTTCTCTCAGGCATAATGTTCTATTTGTGACATGAACTGGATTAAATGGCTATTCTCAATTACTTAGAGATATGACAGCATTTCACACCAAACTAATCTCCTCCAAATTTTTTCATTTCCCCTAGGAATTATCTTGGATATTTTCCCTAACGTAGAATCAAGTCAGTAAGTAAAAAAGAGACAGCAAAGCAGTTTTCAGAGACAATACTCAGGAAAACTGAGGAACAGCCACATCAGCCTGCAGAAACGATTCATTCAGGCTTCAGTTGTGGCTTTAACATTATTAATTTGCAAACATCTACTCTCCTTTTAACCTGTATCACAGAACTTGTATTCAGAGAAAACAAGCCACATCTCCAGCTCACCAAATAGGTGTCTCATAATCCAATTCCTTCTCCACCGTAAATCAAAGCTTCTTGTCAGACTACCAGCCACAGTGTCTGTGTCAGATGAAAATACTTTATATGTACAGGCAAGTGTAGAGGTTTCAGGTTCTGACAGAGAGAGGCTCAGCCAGCCTGAGCTTTTCTACTTAAAAAGCAAGAAAGACAGACTCCTTCCAGTCTACCTACAGATCACCTGAAGGGGATGCTCAGATGTGTTAAAATTTCTAATCAATATGGGATGCAGCTAGCATTCAGTATCACAGAACGGTCTAGGTTAGAAGGCAGCTTAGAGATCATTCATGCCAACCTCAACGCCATGGGCAGGGACACCTGTCAACTAGACTCAGCTACTTAAGGCCTCATCCAACCTGTCCTTAAGCACCCTCAGAGAGGAGGCATCCACAACCTCCCTGAGCAACCTATTCCAGAGTTGCACTGCCCTTGTACTGAAGAACTTCTTCCTAAGACCCAGCCTAAACCTACTCTCCCTCAGCTTAAAACCATTCCCCTTTGTTCCATTGCTAGACACCTTCATGGAAAGTCCCCCTCCAGCCTTCCTGTAGGATGCCCTCAAGTATTGGAAGGCAGCTACAATATTCACCAGAACTCTTCTCCAGGCTGAATAGCCCCAGCTCCCTCAGCCTATCCTCGTATCACAGATGTTCCAGTCATTGGATTATCTTTGTGGTCCTCCTCTGGATTCACTCCAACAGCTCTGTGTCCTTCTTATGATGGAGACATCAGAACTGGATGTCATCTCACAAGAGCAGAGTAAAGGGGAAGAATCACCTCTCTCAACCTGATGGCCACACTCCTCTTGATGCAGCCTTAGGATATGATTTGCCTTCTGGGCAATATGGAATACAAAATAGCAGGTCTAAAACACTAGTAGGCAAACAACTGCTACAATGGATTTACAACCCTTACTTAGAACCAGAGACTGTAAACAGGCCCCTTTTCAGATGCCTCCTGAGTATATGTTGTAAGATTTTAGCTCAGTATCTAAATTATGTATTGGAGATCACCAGTTAGAATTTTGACAAAGCTACTGGTATCCTCTTAAACACAACCATGGTTTCACACATGGTTCTTATCTTGCCTGCTACAGATTACATACGAAATCTGACTAGTGCAAAGGAAAAAATATAGATGAAGTTAAGAGCTATTAAGGTAGTCAGAAAATGTTTTATATACACACATAAACACACATATATATATGTATGTTATGATGAAGGTATGCTTTCCATGAACATTTGGGATTACTGCTTCTTAAATAAAAACAATCTTGGTGCTCAGCTCAAAAGAAGCTCACATCACTATGGGTTTCTGTTCTTTGTCTTCTAAACCATCTTCATTATTATGATAAAGGAGTCAATTCTAACACCTGAAGAAATCCTGATCAGACAGGAATTAAAACAATCTATGAATCCAGAGCTACACAAGTCATGGTTGTCCAATACACACAACTGCCTAGTCAACTGACAACTACTGAATCTACACATAAGGAAGTTTAGCTTGTCTTCTTCTCAGAGGAGACAAGGAGAGAAAAAGAATCAATGCATTTCCCCATTATCAGATCACCACTTTCATTCAAAATTATTTGTTATTTTTTTCAGAGTTCTGAACTCCAGATCTGTCTGGAATTAACCAGCAAAGGTACCGCTGACAAAAACAGAAAGGAAAATTGAGGCTTCTGCCTCAGTTGGGGGAGTGAAAAAGGGGCATGCTTAAGTCCCTTCCACTGAACTGATTTTACTTTGTGTCTGCAAAAGCAATCAAATTGGACAGTTATTTGACAGCATACCAAAAACGGCAATGACTGAGTCATATCTTGAGATGCCATCTGACACAATCATAGCAATACTGCTGTCCCTGAAGTCAGCATCAGTGGCATTTTCAAAGGCCTCAGACTTGAGTGTTTCAATATTCTTACGGCTGGAGACTGTTTAAAATTAGGCTGAAATTGCTTACCTTAGGACAAAATGATCTTAGAAAGAGGAATTAATGAAGTTATGCTAATACTGTCTACCTTAAGGCAAGAGTGTACTAAGATAGATGGTTCCAAGGGAACTTTATCACAGGTGTTAAGGTCAGAGATTCACAAAACATCTGACATAGAACACTGAGGATTAACATCATTTTGGTAAAGTCAGCAATATCCCCCAACCTGGTGCCCTGATGTTGAACCTATCTCATTATAACGTGATAAAACACACCTCTCAGCTAGAGAAGCCCCCTATCCAGGCAACTCCCTTGCTCTCTGAGTGAATTTTAAAAGAGCTGTACCTTTAAGATGAGACAAGAAAGAAACTAACCAGTGACCAGTTAACAGGCATTGACACTAGGTGTAGCTAACACATTTTACTGTGCAAATATTTGCTGCAAATTTCAGCTGGTGTGCTGGCTTTCTGGAATTATCACCTAGCACAGAACTGGAATAAAACAAATATTTTTACTCTAGTGTGCAAACTGGTTTTTGCACACTGGGTAAAGAACCTAGATTTGGTACAACACTGTTGGTAATTTTTCCCCAAGATCTCACCTGACTGTTTATTATTTCAGTGGAAGCTGGTTAGTTATACCCAGTTCTGTCAAACCAAGCAGGGACTGCCTACCACCGCTTTACTCCACCTATTTTCAGTGCCCTGTGCAGACCCTCTCTTCTTTAGCCTAAAAAATCCCCACTTGGTAGTGGAGATGCATTCTTCATACTCTTGCCTGTCCATCTGTAGACTTCCAGTACTCTCTTTCAAACCCTCTCCAGCTCTATACAACACAGTGTGACAAAAAGGATACACCATCTGAACCCTCAAGGAACATCCCTTTTTTCTCACCTAAAGCTACATTCCTGTTGTCTCAGTACAGCAACTGCCTTTCAGTAAAAACGCCTTACTGACAACCCATCTTACACTACCATTAGCTGCCCCCCACACAGGTTTCTTCAGCCCGGCTACTTCAGCAGCTGCTCCCTCACCGCAGTACCATACATTTCTTTCTGGTCCCTGCTGAAGGCAGTAGCCTTCTCCACTCCCTCTCTGAAGACTCAACACTGTCAATTATCTGTCCTCTAGCACCCTCTGTCAGACTGCTGTCTCTCTACACTAGTTTTCACACCTCTAACAAAAATGTTAAATACCGCTCACAAAATCCTACAAAATCCACCTTAATGCATGTTTTCACTTCAGCAGTGAGACTCTAGATTCCTCTCTACAGTTTGCACAATATGTCTTACAGCCAAGATTAAAATTAATCTCACAGGAAGCACAAAGTGGAATTCACCCAGCCTCTGAAATAAATAATAAATCCAGGCCAGAAGTGTATCAGGAAACTTTCTGCAAAGAGAAGAAAAATACTAAATTTGAAAAAATAATTTTTTTAAAAATCACCAAAAAAAATTGACTCAACTTGCAGTACAAAGATCTATTTGTACCTCACACTTACCAGAGGAAAAATCTAAAACATTGCAAAGCAATCAGTCATCAAAACAGTCATAGCCTTAGAACAATTCTCCCTCAGGAAGTGGAATTATAAACATAGAAGGCAACAGGTTAATAAATCATACACTGATAAAACAAAAATCAATCTTTAAAATTCTTTAAAAAGGAAAAAAAAGGTAACTTACTGTTTAGATTCTTTCTCACACCATTAACATGGTTTTCAAAGAAAATCTCCTGATACAGCACTGACAAAGAATACACACATCTCCTTAAGCCACTTAACCTTGCCCACAGTTCACAACCTCTGAAAGCACTGTGTTGTACCAGTGTAAGGCCCATGTAGCTTTGCACAACACTAAGTATGACAGAAATTCATGCATCTTGTTTTAAACCTCCTACAGACTGAATTGCTCTTTCACCATAAGAACACAGAGCTCCCATTACTTTAGTGTATAGGCACTCCACAGAAGAACAAACACTGATTTATAGTAAGTAGCAGCAGACTAAAAATCCCTTCTTATGTCACCAAGTTTTTAACTATAAAAGATGTGAGGAAACAGGGACAAAATGCCTCAGTTCACTTTCAGCCAGTGAACTTGCCATAGCACACATACCTGGTTCTGTGACCCAGCAGTAAAAATGCTTGTACTTGGAGAGTGCCAGTGTGTGATACCACCAAAGGGTATTTGTGACTTTGGAGGTGTAATAAAGTACCACCTCCTACATGAATTAATAAGTGGCATGCTCAATAAGTGGTTCAGAGGCTGGTGCCACCAGCAGAATTTTGGGTGTTTTGATCTTGGGAAACTTTATATGGCACCAGGTCTGCTAGCTACAGATGGGAGTAGATCTGTCTCAGAGGGGGGAAAAGATCCTGGCATATGAGTTGGCAGGGCTCATTGAAAGGGCTTTAAACTAGGTTCAAAGCAGGAGGGGGTTAAAACCAGGTGCATTGGAGATGAGCCTAAGAACAGCCTTCAGTCTGCCATTTCACTTGAGGTGGAAGACAATAATATCAAAATTGTCTGTGACAAGCGGCACACCAGGGTTGGAAGGATGGGGTGATAGTTAAGGGCCTTCAACCTATTGCCCTGAAGCATGCTGTGAACACTGCAGCAAAGGCAAGGCCTTGCAGAGATCAGCCAGGGGTCTCTGAGGCAATAGGAGACAGGACAACAGCTCCCATGAAACACCTTGGGGGAACAGTGCGGTATCCCTCTAAGAAGGTGACATGGCCAGCAGCACAGCTGAAGTGCCTCTACACCAATGCACACAGCATGGGCAACAAACAGGAGCTGTAAGCTGGCCTGCTACAGGAAAGGTGTGACATAGAGGCAATTATGGAACCTTGGTGGGATGAATCCTATGACTGGAGTATAGACATTGATGTCTACAAGCTGTTCAGAACGGACAGGAGAGGAAGAAGGGGTGGAAGGGTTGCCTTCTATGTAAAGAAGTGGATAGAGTGTGAAGAGCTGTCACTAAAGAACAGCCACAAACAGGTTGAAAGTGCTTATGGGTAGGCACTAGGGATCAGGATAAAAAAAGGGAGACTTGTGGTAGGAGTTTACTATAGGCCACCCAATCAAGTGGAGCCTATTAATGAAGCCTTCTTACTCCATCTCAAGGAGACATCATGATCACAGGCTCTCATCCTTCTTTTTCAAAATCCCAAATATCTGCAATCCTGGGATCTCCAGTAATAAAATCCCATTTAGGGATGATACAGCTAAACTCAAAAACAATGCTGTTGATAAACCCCTTCACTTTCACAATTTCCACCTCAGAAATTCTGGATGTTGTGGCTCAAAGGCATAGTCTCAGCTGCTATCCACAGCTTCTACAATGCCACACTCTGCTAACCTCTTTATTGTTCAGAAAAAGCCAGCATGCTCATCTCCATGAGGCATTTCTAGGCACTATTCTAGAGCAAGCTGTCAGTGACAGTGTAAACAGAAGCACATAAGGTAGTAACTACTATCAAAATAAACTGAGCTACTTTCAGTTTTAAAAAAGAGGTCATCTCCCACACATAGAGAGGATTATCAATTCATTACTTCTACCCTTATCGCTCAACACTGAAGCAGCAAGGTCACCTTAATTCTGAGCAGGTGGCTCTACACAGAAAGAAGCAGGTAGAAAGGCACTTGAAAACATTCTTCATTTCCAGCTAATTGTAGCACTTCAGGCACACAACACAAATGAGTTACACCCATACACAAACTTCAATGAATCTAGCCAAAAGTCATGGAAGACTGTGAATTGTGTTAATAGCAAGCCCCAGGCGGCAGGCAGTATTTGTTCAATTACAGCCTTTGTATCTGTTTAAAAGATAACTTTATTTTAAGCCTTGGTAAGGTCCTGGAGGTCATAAACTGCACCTCAGCTGCCCTAGCATTCTGCCACAATCACAATGATGTAGTTTACATAGGCAGCAAGCACATCAGCAGGAGCAATTATTATCAAACCTAGAAATAAAAAATAGAAACAAATGTTGCCATGTGACTTCCAAATCCTCCAAGCTACAATGTGTCTTCAAACTCTTCAAACCACTAACCTAATGGAGGAGAAGTACAGCAGCCAGTCATAACTGGTGGACTTTCAGCACACCAACTAACTTCCGTTTCAGGGAACTGGCTTCCACATCGCAACTACTGCTACAGCAGTCTTTGGGGTCACCTCATCAGAGTGAGCAATCCAGGTGCAGCACACGGCTAGGAGGACTAAACTACCTTCTCCATCCAACTTCAAAGGTCTGGCAAATTAATGTATTCCGCACAGCTTTCAAATGCAGGAAAAATATCTTAAAGAGGTGAAGTATATCACTGTTTGCTGTGTACCTCTTACAGAAGCTCCCTTTTCAGCTCTAACTTAAAACCTATCTGCTTCTTTGGCAAAAAAGTTGAGGAAGGGGGAGGGGAAACAGTATGTGCAACCTAATAGGTGATAAAATATTCTCAAGCAAACTGTATCCAAGCAATCAGCTAAATCAATGATATGCTGCACAAGAATCTTCTCAGTTCTGAGTAGCTGAAGACACACCACCAGTTGACACAGCTACAATCACACCATTTGCAGTTAGAACCTCACCACTCAATGGAGTCAGGCTTAACGACTAATTAGGTCTTTTGGGTCTGTGCAACCTCAGGTTGTGAATGTTCAGCAGGCACAACTGCCTGCTTTGCACACTGAAAGTATTACAGCTATGTGTAAATGCAGGTATATAATAAAGAACATTGTGAAATTCAAGATAATTACAGAGACAGTAAGAGCCTACAGAAATAATGTTAATCAGTATTCAACTACTAACAAGCATTCGCCACAATGCCAGTTTTCAAGAGCATGGTAAACAAGATTTGTAGAGAATCAACAAGGAGAGTCCCTAGGGCTATGATGGCTCTGCTTGAATCACCTGTGAGGAAGCAAGGATAGATGTTCTGAAATAGCTCACAGAATCTTGCAATCACAGTATCTACTTCATCTTTCCAGACAGAAAAAAAGAAAAAAAAAAAAAAAAAGGGGGAAAAAAAGAAGTTTGTTCACAAACCTTGTTTTGATAGCAGCCGTGGAAGCCAGAGACCTCACCTAGAAATTATACTCTCCCTGGAAGGAAAATCACAATTCAGACATAAAAACCTCTTTGTTGATGAATATTAACTCCCAAATCCTGTAAGTCGTGTCCAGACATACTCTCTATCAGTGTTTCAGTTTATCCATCATTATTAACACAATTTCTCCTAACATTTAGAATTACTTTTTTCAACACCTTTAACTCCCAAACATCCTTCTTTGATTCACTACTTAAAAAAAAAAAATCCCTCCCCCCCCCAACAAACAAACAAAGCCAACAACAATAAGAAACCCAACGCATAAAAACGCAAACAAACCAAAAAACAATAATGTAAACCCCCAGACCATGCCAGTCATTTCATTACAGGTACTTGTACAGTATTACCATTTCTCTTTTAAAATCCTTTTACCCAGTATTAAACTCTTTTTACCCTGCATTGTTCTTCCTCTGCCACTCACTGTGCATCTGTCTCATTTTTACCATTTAAGTTCATTTTTCTACAGATTTTACTTTCCCTGTATTTTCTAAGGAGGAAGTAAGG
Organism: Indicator indicator; assembly: GCF_027791375.1. Taxonomy (NCBI): domain Eukaryota; kingdom Metazoa; phylum Chordata; class Aves; order Piciformes; family Indicatoridae; genus Indicator; species Indicator indicator. Next base: position 48,894,892 of record NC_072053.1, on the reverse strand, counting down.
TAAGTAGCACAAATTGTGGCAATGTTTGGAATTACATCAAAGATAGCCCCAGCACAAATTGTGGCAATGTTTGGAATTACATCAAAGATAGCCCCATTGGTACAGGGCACATTTCTTATAAGCACTGCACTCACTTCCAGAAGAGTAAAAAATTTATACTATGATCATTTGTGAGAGAGGTGATATTGACTCACCAACAGCTTCTGGTCTTCTCTTGCAAGAATTAAACATGTTAATTCCTAAACATTACTGTACTTAAACTTTGAACATCAAGCTGAAGCAGTTAACTGAAAGAGTCATCAAATGCTGCTTCAAGGGCAAAACGAAAATGGAAAATAATTTACTGGGTCACCAAACGGTTGTCCTCATGAAAACACAGCAAAACAAAAATATCAGAAAACTACATCTGGTGGCAAACAAACAAAAGGGAAAAATAATTCTGCTTATATCAGTTTCAAGGATGAAGTCGTCCTAGACTATGAGAAGCAAAGCCACATCAAAATCCATCAGAAAGCAATTATTCAAGTTGATCGCTGCTCCCTACAGTACTGTTGAAGTCCTGGCACCACTGAGTATTCAATTCTCATCTTCCCTCACTCTCTGGGATACTATTTCACAGTACAGCACACCTCAGTTTCGAGATGTTTCTTCCAACTCCCATTTCTGCTTTCTTCCTTTCTGTATCTCACCTCATCTTTCATAGCTAAGTCCAAGTTACATAGCTTTGTTCTCTGCGGCTTCTGCCAAGTCTTTTTAGTTAGGAGAGAGGGTTATACCCCTTTATTAACAAACATAGATAATATTTCAGTCTTCATCAGTTATTAAGTTATTCCTACTCTTTTAACACCCTTGTGTTATTTAATTCAAGATAAGCAAGCCATGTTATAAGAGACACACCACTACGGCAGAGATAAAAAGTCTCTAAATTCTTCTAATGCAAAGAGCTTTAATGGTAAGTTCAACTCCAAAACTGGAAACTTGCTATTAAGACTAATATTACCCTTAACTCAGTTCCCTGCATTCCTTGCTGTCTCTTTTCAAAAGGCCAAAAAATCATCAGCAGATATGTCTCTTGTGAGACATTTCTAAAACACTAACCTTGTACTTCCCTCATGTTTCAATTCAAAGAGTTGAGAAAAAAATAATTCATTTAATAGATGTAGAAACAAAATGTAATTTTTACAGGCTAGACCAATGACCTACTTTTTTGGCTCAAAATTACTGTCATTCTTTTCTTGACAGCATAAGGTTTATCAAGTGAAATGGAGAAAGTCTGCTCCTGCGATGCAGGAATACATTTGTCTCTAATGAATTGATAAATCCACACAAGCTCCTGTACATAGCAATTCACAATCACTGTAGCAACAATAGGGTAACTTTCTTTGCTAACTGAGCACTACAGAAATGCCATGTACTTGATATGCAGAAGATAACAAGGAAGACTGTGTCCATGCCTAGCCCAACAATGTCTTCTATTCCTGCAATTCACTGAGCATCTTTATTAGTGTGGCAAAAGAAAACTAGATACCATCCCAACAGTATATTCATAATTAATGAAAGAAACAAATGTAAAATTCAGAAAAATTTATTTCTTCGACTATAAATCACCAAGCCATCTGAACTATGGAGAGCCGAGTGTTTAACATGGAGAGATGAAGATTTATTTACGCACTGCAGGTCACAGGCTCAAACTGTGGACCCAGAAGCTGTTTCTGTCACAATGATAAAACATTCACCAATTTTTAAGCTCTAAGGTTTTCCCATTAAACCAGTCCATGATTCTCCTGTAATTTCCAAGAGAAAATGCACATCCAGACATGAACTCACAACTTTCTTCCCCCATGTTCTCGACAGGTTCATCAGATCATTTTTGCTTACTTTTCAGATAAAAATCCATTATTACATCATTGCTTTTTCTTGGGGGAATATGTCACACATACTGGGAACTCATGAACGGGGCTACATTAGAAACAGAAGAATTAGCCTCTTCTGGACAAAGAACGAGTGAAAAACATGATGATGTAACTTACAAACCAGACACAGATGGAAAGGGAAGAGAAAAAAAGAAGAGGATTAAATCCTCACCACACATGATTCAAAGGCATTTAAAATACAAAGTACTCACAGCAAAACTGGAACAGATACAGAGCAGATGCAAAATAAAATGTGTATGTGTGATTACCTTCCAGACCTCGTCACAAGGCCTGTACACATGCAGATGGAGATGAAGATGACAATGCTATGCCTTAGAAGAAGGAATTCAATTTTCACTTGCAGGAAGTCAGTGCTGCACTTAGGGACAGGAAAAATAAAATTATAACTAGCACGCAGCAATGTTTCCTCTGAGGTGTCCAGGGCTGAGATTTGCAATTACAAAGGTAATCCTGGAATACAAACAGAAGTGTTATTACCATCCTGAGGCCCTAAACAAAAACTGGCTACTATACCACTGCTAATATGCCAATTGAAATTGGTGTATTTTCACTTCTTCCAACATTCAAATGCCTCCTCAGAAGTTAAAGTGTAAAAAAAATCCCATCAGCTCTCTCTGTCAGTGCTTAGTAAGCCGCAAACATCAGCAAGAACAGATCTGGAAGCCCACTAAAAGAGAATTTAGAACATACTGCCTATGGGGAAAGTCGTCACAGCTGATGAGCAACAGAAGGTAATACTACACTTCCAAGTCTTCCAGATCTGCACCCTTGAAGCATAACATGTTGATCCACACATCTTCTCTTTAGGCAGGACTGCAGTCAGAAGATTTGCTCTTTGAATAATAAAAGCATGGTGGAGACCTTTGGGGTGATTCCTCCCTATTAGTAAAAAAATTTGAGTTTTATGAACATTGTCCCTAACCAGCCGTGGTCACAAGGTCTTAGAGTGTCTTCAAAATATTCAGCATACAAGAATAAACAGACTTCAGAAATTCAGAAACAGCCTGAATGTACAATACCAAGTACAACAGCAGGTGCTTTTTATACTTTATGCTAAGCCCTTGTTATGAATTTGGCATTGTCTTGTTACAGCAAGCGTGTGATGTCACTAACATGCTGTGTCATCAAAACAGATCCCTCCTTCAAACAAAGCATCAGTATGAAAAACCTTATGTAGATACTTAGTTCTCTACCAAATTGCAGTCATTGCTTCAATTACTTCAGACAAAACTAATAGTAAAATTTGGTCCCAGTCTTGAAACCATTTACAAAGCTGTACTGCTACAGTGCTTGCAAGGCTTTGGGAAGGACTAGTTTGACTAGGGTGAACACAGAACTATGAACAACATAAAGTCTCAGACAAGTTTAATTCTTCTCTAAATAATCCTCTGCGCCACCAATCTCATGCAAGATCCCTCGGTACTGCTTTAACAGGTGACTGATACTGTTCTGCATTTTCAACATACCAATTAGTCCTTTCATGTTTTGATTTTCATTTTTAGGGGGAGAGAGGGTGGGGTGAGGAAGGGGAAATATCAGGTATGACTATTCATTAACTCAATATGTCTGAAAAGCCAACACAAAGGGGATGCCAGGGTTTGTACATTACCATGGTGTAAAAACTGTGTGAAATACTCTGAAAGTCCATGAAGCCACAGGATTCCTGTCATACATTGGAGAGGGGGAAAGCATTCCACAGGCAAAGTAAATAAAGGGATGGTAGACATACACCTAGATGGAGGAGGTTAGTCTATTAGGGCTGTGTCTGATTTTTTGACACACAAGACACAGGATCTAAAGACTGATTTAAAAACTATTTTAACGGCACGAAAAAATATCCTCTTGTTCCACACACCACAAGAAACCCTGAATTATTCAAGCCTACCCTGTTAATTCCTTACTAGTAATTTCATCTTTTGGTTTCAGGTGTAAGACACCTACAAAATTGCAGTGCATCTGCCTCAGAGTTTCCAAGGTCCAATGGCTCTGAAGTCACTGCTCTACACACTCTGTCACAGGGCTTTTGGACAAGGCAGTTGAAAAAGTCTTCCTTTTCTAAATAAATGAAGTGCTGTTTCTCTGTAAAAGAGGAACTCCTGCCTTACTGCTTTTTGGGCTATTCTGTGTACATACACAAATCTGAAGTACAGTGCTTGGGGATGCCACTGCTTACAAGTCCGTAACAGAGTTTAACACTGCAGATAATGCCTTTGCTCCATGCATAAAAAGGCTATTCATTAAGTTTTAATTCCTAGAGATTCACCAAAATGCAATCATTGTGGAGTAGAGAACTTACTACTTGTATAGTTGATTTTTGAAAATTGACTATACAAATACTGACTGTGTAAAAGCTAGGACTGTGCTTTTAACATTTACTTTTCATGCAACTGTTCTTCCAGACTGACATTCAGTTCACATTGCTTCTGTTGGCTCTCAGGGAGTAATTTATACTGTAGGGGCCTGCCATAGAACCAGTCTCCTCTGGGAAATGTTTTCTTATTCCTGGTCAGTGACAGCTAACATCTGGATCCCAGTGACACTGGCACTCACAAGTGCAGCAGAACACATTAGGTGAAGCTCACCTGCAATAACCAAGATAACCAAAGTTACGTGATACATCAATGAGACTACTGTTTAAAATAAGCAGTGATATACTCAGCTTATAGACATGCTAATCTATTTATTTTTCTCTTCTTCTTCTAGCTTACCTATTCAGTGTTCCTTAAGACAATTTCTTTTTCCAAGAGGATAGCATATCTTGGCTCCAAAACAGAAAGCATCAAGTCAACAGCTAACTAAAAATACTAGTTCTTTCTAGTGAAGTAGTTGGACTTGAATCCAGAATATTTCAACATACTGTATATCAAAGAGTTAAGCATGTGCAACTCCTCAAACTTCTGTAGGCTTAATTACTTCTAAATTTGCATCCAAAATCAGTTTGACATAAACTGAAATAAAGACAATCAGTATCTAGCTTCCTTCGGTAAAGAAACAAAAAGATATGTGAGATTGTGTTAAGTCCCTAACTCAACTTCAGCTGCAACTAAAACTGGTGATTCCGAAATCAGCATGGCCCAAAGGATACCACACTCAAATTACCATAAGGGTGTAGCTGAGAGCCTGAAGTCTGGATGTTGAAGATAATGCAGAGCCAACATTACAAAACTCGATGCTGTTCCCTCAAACTGACACCCAATGGACGGACTCCTTGGCAAGAAGGCATCAAGTTCAAACATCTCTACCAGGCTCCTCACAGCCCTGCACAAAGAAGCTTTCAAGGCCTCTGGGATTTTCTCATTGTTATGAAATAAAATTAAGGATGCAATCTTATAAGTGAATTAGGTTAATCATTTATCAGCAGAGGAAGATAATTCTTGACAAGACTTCATCTCTATTTATTGCTCTGAGACAAAAAGTGCAATAGCTCTGGCTATCAGAAATACACATGGATTTCATGGAGAGGAGATGTAAAACGTCCAATGAAAATGCAGAATTATGAAGCTACAGATGAGTTTTACAGATATTCTTTTATTTCATATGTGTTTCTGTCAGATCAACACAAAGATACTAGGGTAGCTTTTCTTCATTAGGTAAAAGGTAACTGCATAGCACATACTTGGTAGTAAAGCTTCTTGCAAGTCTTTCACTTAAAAAAAAAAAAAGATCCCATTTTTGAAGTGTTCCAACATATTCTAACAACAAAAAATGTTTTCTAAACTTTTGGATGCTACTCTCCTCTGTTCCACAGAATCATAGAATCAGTCAGGTTGGAAGAGACCTCCAAGATCATCCAGTCCAACCTATCACCCAGCCCTAACCAATCAACTAGACCATGGCATCCAGTCTCCTCTTGAACGTCTCCAGCGATGGCGACTCCACCACCTCCATGGGCAGCCCATTCCAATGGGCAATCACTCTCTCTGTGAAGAACTTCCTCCTAATATCCAGCCTATACCTCCCTGGGCACAACTTGAGACTGTGTCCTCTTGTTCTGCTGCTGGTTGCCTGGGAGAAGAGACCAACCCCCACCTGGCTACAACCTCCCCCAAGGTAGTTGTAGACAGCAATGAGGTCACCCCTGAGCCTCCTCTTCTCCAGGCTGAACACCCCCAGCTCCCTCAGCCTCTCCCCATAGGGTTTGTGCTCCAGGCCCCTCACCAGCTTCGTTGCCCTTCTCTGGACACGTTCCAGTACCTCAACATCTCTCTTGAATTGAGGAGCCCAGAACTGGACACAGGACTCAAGGTGTGTCCTGACCAGGGCTGAGTACAGGGGAAGAATAACCTCCCTTGTCCTGCTGGCTACACTATTCCTGATACAGGCCAGGATGCCATTGGCTCTCCTGGCCACCTGGGCACACTGCTGGCTCATGCTCAGCCTACTATCAACCAGCACCCCCAGGTCCCTTTCTGCTTGGCTGCTCTCCAGCCACTCTGTCCCCAGCCTGTAGCACTGCTTGAGATTGTTGTGGCCAAAGTGTAGAACCCTGCACTTAGCCTTGTTAAATCTCATCCCACTGGCATCTGCCCACCCATCCAGCCTGTCAAGGGCCCTTCTACCCTGCAACATATCCACACCTGCTCCTAACTTGGTGTCATCTGCAAACTTACTGATGATGGACTCAATCCCCTCATCCAGATCATCAATAAAGATATTGAACAGGATGGGGCCCAGCACTGATCCCTGGGGGACACCACTAGTGACTGGCTGCCAGCTGGATGTGGCACCATTCACCACCACTCTCTGGGCTCGGCCCTCCAGCCAGTTCTTGACTCATTTCAGAGTGTATCTGTCCAAACCACGAGCTGTCAGCTTTGCCAGGAGCTTCTTGTGGCAGACAGTGTCAAAGGCTTTGCTGAAGTCCAGGTAAACTACATCCACAGCCTTCCCCACATTCACCAGGCAGGTAACCTGATCATAAAAGTAGATCAGGTTGTTCAGGCAGGACCTGCCCCTCCTGAATCCATGCTGGCTGGGCCTGATCCCTTGACCATCCTGTAGGTGCTGTGTGATTTCACTCAAGATGACCTGTTCCATAACCTTGCCTGGCACTGAGGTCAGGCTGACAGGTCTGTAATTTGCCAGTTCCTCCTTCCGGCCCTTCTTGTGGATGGGCATCACAGTGGCCAGTCTCCAGTCATCAGGGACCTCTCTGGTGAGCCAGGACTGCTGATAAATGATGGAGAGCAGCTTGGCCAGCTCATCTGCCAGCTCTCTCAGCACCCTAGGATGGATCCCATCTGGTCCCATGGACTTGTGAGGATCCAAGTGGCTCAGCAGGTCCCTTACCGCTTCCTGCTGGATTACAGGGGGACTATACTGGTCCCTGGCTCCATCTGCCAGTTCAGGAGGCCAGTTGTCCTGAAGACAACCTGTGCCACTATTGAAGATTGAGACAAAGAAGGTATTAAGTACCTCTGCCTTTTCCTCATCTTTTGTTACTATATTCCCCTCTGCATCCAGTAAAGAGTGGAGGTTGTCCTTGCCTCTTCTTTTGCCATTAATATATTTCTAGAAATATTTTTTATTCTCCTTTACAGCAGTGGCCAGTCTAAGTTCTGAATGGGCTTTTGCCTCTCTAATTTTTTTCCTACATGACCTAGCAATGTCCTTAAGCTCTTCCTGGAATACCTTCCTTTTTTTCCAAAGGTGACACACCCTCTTTTTTTTCCCTTAATTCCTTCAGAAGCTCCTTGCCCATCCTTGCTCTTCGTAAATATTCAGCCCTTTCCTGAGTAGAGTGGCTATGTTAACATGGACTTAAATGACAGCCCTTATCTGCAGGTAATCACTGTTTCCATCACATGGTAGACACTCTTCACCCCAACACTCCTTTCACCCCAACAGCAGCAGAGGTAGCAGCTCTGTGCATGGAAGCTTGGATAGAAGAGGAGGAGGGCAATTAGGAGGAAGGCTTGCCTCTAGCAGCCAGCCTCATCCCACCAGGGAGATAAGCAAAAACTTTGGCATGGTCTTGTGTTTGAAGCCCATGAGAGGTGTAGTGCTTTGGCTTCAGAGCTTCATGCTTTAGTTAAGCCAAGATCTACAAACATGGCATATGCAGCCCTCATCTTAGTCACTCAATTTGAGCAGAGCTGAGATCAGATGGCATTTAGGGATCCTCTCCAACTCAAATTACTCAGTGATTATAAAAAAAGCTGCTTTGAGAAAGCTGTTAAGAAAAGAGAAGAAAAAACACATATCATGCAAAACATACCAATTTCCTCTTCTAACAGTGCAGGCAGTACCCACCCTCCTAAAACTCACCTTGGACAGTAAACTGTCCAAGAAGAATGCTGGGTTTGCCTGCTTTTTGGATTTGAAAAGTGTTAGTTATGGAATTCTGATTACATTAGCCTTGGGAAGACTCAGAGCAAGAGCTTTCCTCCTCCACTTCCAATGAGAGCATTTTTAGGTATTACTCTCAGTTGTTCTTTTAAAAATATTTTTCTGCTTTAAATTTATTTATTCTAAAGAAGAGTTGTATTTAAGATTTCCAAAGCACCAAGATTTCCAAGCACCATGATCGAGTTCCTTCAGAATGTACACTATATAAATACATGGTAACACTAACAATCTTGTCAAGAATTACAACTCACATATAAAAATACAAATATAAAAATAATTTTTAAAACCCACAAATTAAATATAAGAATTTTAGAAAAAAAAATCATAATCATGTGTTTTCAATCTTCCATTGTTCTTTCCTCCACTTTCTTTTTAAAACTACTTTTTTTTAACCCAACCCCTAAACTCATGCTCACTTGAATAACCACCAGTTTTTGAGCATATTTACATTTCTTGTAAAAATAATCCAAACATTTAAATTACCCCCAGAAAAGGAACAATCAGACACCTTTTCTCTTATGTATAAATACGAAAATTGCAGAGAAACAAAATTGTTTATCCCGAGCAATATAGGGCACCAAGCCTGTATGTCCTAGATCTCAAACCAGTAACTCAACCACACATACACAGAAAGGCAGTTCCTCCCCTGACATACATGCACAGTATGGAAAAAAACCCCAACAAACAAACAGCGAGTTACTGTACAGTAGCTGCTCAATCGATCTTGGTAGCAGATGGCCAAGTTTTGTAGATGCCCTGGCCCTGCTGTCCTGGTGTTTTTCTGATCCATGCTCCTCTTTTAGTGTTGAAAGTTTGAATATCAAATTCAGCAGGGATGCTCTTGATGCATATGAGGTGCTCCAAAAGCAATGGTTCAGAAGAGTTTAATTAGCTGAAAAAATAAATTACTACTATAAGAATTCAGCCCAAATTCTAAGTATGTGCCGCTCATCTGTCACATTCACCCACAGACTTTTAATAAAGTCTCTCACTTCCTACTCTTACATTTTCCTCAGATGGGTAACAAAGTGGTCACCTTCTTACAAAGAACATTTTTTCACTAAAGTGCTCATGAAAAAGAAAGAAGCCAGTACCACTTAATTGCTGGTTGTGAGAAAGATCTGATGGACAAAATAGATAATCTAAGAACACATCTAGGGGAAGAGAACAAGCTTGAAAAGAAAACAAATTAAAACACCCCAGTTTTTTTAAACATTCTGAAATAACTGGCAAAGCGTCACAGAACATCTCCTTTTGCTAGGCAATGGGAAAACAGGCTCACAGTGTGGTCTGCCTCATCTAAACTATTTATTGGTTTTAATATTTCTAATAATTTCTTTCACTAACTTTTTTCAAACTCCATTGCTTATCCACAAGCAGTTGCTTACACATTAGATGAGGGAAACCTCCTCTAGTGTTTCCAATTAAAAAGAACACACCATAGGAAACACTTTGTAGGACATGATCCTGTAAGAACAGAATAGACCAGATGAGATGCTACTTGTCCAGTGGCATCCCTCTGTTGGCTCTTTGAAAACATCTGCATTCCCATTGCCACTCCTCCTTCTGTATCAGGATGGGCCATCTCTCCAGAAGAAAGTCTAGTGGAACATCATCCTATGGTCCTAGAGTATCCTCATGTAATTTATCTGAGTACCCTTTGCGCTGCTCCTTCAGAATTAGAGCAGGTATTATCTTAATTACTTGCCTGTATATGTGAAAGTAGCAAATAAAGACATTTCCATTGGCCCCTTCAGTAAAGCAACAAACATAAAGCCTTTTTAGAAGAGCACACTCTCATGCTGTGGAAACAGAAAATCACAATCACACTGCTCTGAGCAGCTAGTTTATCAAATCAATCAATGTTACGAAGCAAAACCAATCAACCTGTTTTTTCAGAAACCTTTGACGCCTATATATGGTATGTATTACATGCAATCTATTAGACATAAATGAGCAGCAGGTTGTCTGCTAGCTCTCTCATCAAGCAGGAATCTTCACCTTCTGCAAAACCAGAAAAACCCATATAATGCACTGCTAGAACATCAAGGCTTGACTTAAACCTACAGTAACAGGATCTTGTTCAAAGTTAAGATTCGATTAATCAACCCAAGCTGTTTACAGACAACATGTATTAAAATATCTGAAGCATCTTTTTTTTCTTATTACCTTTTTTTTTAAGCATAAAATGATTCTTCTAATTCTTAATCTCGTATTAATCCAGAGCAGGCAATTAGTGTGTGTGACAAGGGGAAAAAAAATGCTGAATCTAGTCTGAAGTATCTGGGTCAGGAGATGCAAGTTAGAAGATTTACCTGCCTGATTACTCCTTCTTTTTGTCTTCTTCATGACTGAAATATTTTTTTTTGTTTTGTTTTGTTTTGTTTTTTTTTAACATGATAAATAGTTTTGGATACTAACCCCTAATTCACACACATGTAGGAACACCAGAATCAATGCAGTGTCCATTTTCCCAGCTATCTTTTGTGGATTTACCATCCATTTTTAAAGGCTTGGTTTGCCATAAACACTACCTCACAGTGACACAACCTAACAAAACCCACAATGACAACCCACACTGGCCTGTTAAAAATATGAAACAAGCAGCTGAACAGGAGATTCCATTTCTTTGCAGCCACAAGTCTTTCATATCAGCTTTAGCATCAATAGGTGCTTGTAAAAAAAGATGCACATAACCATCATATTGCAGTCTTGTTACGTTTGAGAACACAAACATTGTAGATGATTGTGGCTTAACATGGCATCAAAGTCGGAAGCCAATTCCTGGTGCAATTAAATTCCATTCAAATCTCATATGAAAAGAATTGAGGTTTCTGCTTTTTGTGCTTATTAGCCAGATGACACAAATTTTAGCCTCAAAATCAGTAATCCCTGGTTGCAAAGCATTACAGAGTATTTACATTCACATAAAGCAAACAAAATATTCAGACTTATCTCCAAAAAATCCATGCCCACTTACCCCTATTGTACAAGAATAAGGGCACAATTTTCACCTTTGGCAATCTACCACGTCACTATATTCCACATCACAAAACTTCTGAAGCATTACTTTCTATGGTAAAGAGAGCTTTAATAAACAAAAAAATTGAGAATGCATTTATATGCTTCCCAACATGTAAGGAATTGCAAATTTATGATAAACAAATGCTTGAGAATTACATTATTAACTCAAGAAATTGTAAAAAGGCTTTTATATTAAGCATCCAAAAAGGGTTACATTAAAAAGCTTTAATTTCTCTCCCTCCTCTCCAAACCACCAAAATCATCTTTTCTGTATACCTAGTTGCACCAAATCATCTTTCCAGCATTCTTATATTTTACATTCAAAGGGCCAATCTGTGTCTACCTTTATTTTAATAGCCTTCCCAAAGGCTGGCCTTGCATCTGTTAGGAGACAGCAGCCACAAAATTTGCTCTTTTAAGCAAGGACACTGCATTAATGTAAGACAAGAGTATCACTTCAAACTGCAACTCAAAACATCTAAGAAAACTTAGACCAATTGATTCTATGATTCACACTACATGGCCAACCTTGAATTGCCATTACTTTGTAGAAATCAGTTTGGCCTAAAAAGCTCGCAGATCTCTCAATCTCAGATCACAATTTCTAATGAAGACAAGATGTCTTTCACTCAGGTTTACATTTCACTTGTTAGGCATCCACTATGTCATTCCCAAAGTGCATCACAATGACAAATTTCTGCTTTTCCAGTTTCCTGGGATCATCCATTACTATTTACTGGGCATGTAATTTTTCAGTATAAATACACAACTGAACACAATTCATTCCCAAACAGCTTTTCTAGGCAGTCCCAATCCCCCATTAGAGGAAAATATGAACAGGTACCTCACTTTCACTTGTCTGCATACCATTAAAATGTAGCACCTTGAGAATAAAGACATTCTATATCACCATCGGTGCTTGGAAAAATCAGGCATCACGTGCTTGTTCCAGCCACAGGCTGCAAAGGCAGGTGCAGCTGGTCCAGGTTTTAACAGCAATGCAGCAGAACCTGGAGTACTATGACTGGAGGGCAAGTTGGTTTGGACCCCGTGGGCTACAGTCACAAAATGAGATGGAAAACTGCAGATACCTGGGTGTACTCTTACCAGCGGGTGTAACATGATGCACGTCAAATGCAAGAAAAATGCTACATGCCCAATCTGCCCTACACCCACATTAGCTCACTCTTAATATATGCAGAGGCAGGCAAACATCTCTGCCTTCCAGTTCCTCAGCAGCTATGAAAACAGCCAGATCTGCAATGCACTCTCTAAAGCAAACTGCAATTTCACAGCCATAAAAAGCTACAAGAGGGGAAAGCAAAAAGATACTGTGGTTTTCCAGCCCAGGCCCAAGTTCCCGTCTCTCTTAAAAAGCAGATTTATAGAAGATGGCAATAAAATAAGTCTTCATAAATTGCTCCTGTTAACAGTGATCTTTCCAGAAAGCAAATGCAGCCCCTATGGCTGCACTGGCCACGACTGTGGTTTAGGCAATCATTGTATCACGCTGCTTTTCCGGGAAGAAAAGATCAAGATGCCTTCTCTTTCCTGAAACCAGTACGTGATGGTAGCAGATGTCACCTCCTGCCCAGCCCAGGGATGGAGAGCAGAACAAGGAGCTAGCTGCACCCCAGAGAGAGGATGGGAAGATCCAGGCCCCGTTGGGTTCCCTTCTGCAAACCGGAACGCGGGCAGAAACCCCGAGAGCACCTCCTGCAGGAGAGGGCTTGGATCCCCGTACTGCTGTGACCGTGGCCACTCCATTGGCGACTGCAAAGCCTCCGCATCCCTCACATTTTTCCTTTCCCTTTTCACCACAGAAAAGATGCGGTAAGAAAAAATAAAATCATAAAATCAAAACCGGCAAACTGGTGCAACAGGGTTGGCACGGTTCCGCGCAGTATGACCCCATGCATACCCCACCTACATTAAACAGCACAGATAGCCATCAGCACAGGCACGCCATTGCCAGGCGGGGGCTAGCACAGCGGCACCACGTAAGCGGTGGTGCGGACGCCCGCAGCGGGGCAGGTGCCGAGCCGCCCCCGCCGCAGGCCGATGCAGGCGCACACGCAGCGCCGCCGCCCGCCGCAGCCCCCCGATGCCGAGAGGCGCTGCAAGGGCGGGAGCACAGCTGTGGGCTGCGGGCTACCCGGCGCCCCCCTTCCACAGGATCGGCACCCACGCCGCGGCACCCGCCCGCGGGCCCACCGGCCTCCCAGCCACCCAACCGCGCCGGCTCCCGGACCCTCCGCACCTGATGCGGGTCCGCGCCGTCTCCTCAGAACGCAGGGCAGCTCCGGTGAGGGTGGCAGTGCAGCACAGGGCGGAAAGCCCGGCAACCAGCCGCTCCCCTTTCTGCCACCATCTTCCTCCTGCCACCGCCAGCACCGCCCGGCCCGGCCCCTCCTGCCGCGCAGCACCGCCCTGCTCGCGTCAGCGCGCCTGCCCCGCGCCGCGGCCCCAGCCCCGCAGGCCGTCGAGGGCCCGGGGCGGGGGTCGGCGGGTACATGGGTGCTGAGGTAGCAGCCCCGCGGAGGCAGGGTATCCTGGCAGGCTGTGGGGTGGTCTTAGGGGGAGCCAGAGCAGTGCAGCCGAGAGAGAGAGCGGAGGGGGTCCGGCACCCGAGACCACCGCTCTTCAGGCGGTGCAAGAGTGGACCCCGATGAAGCGCTCAGCTCCCTGGCACACCGGCTTTTGAGTGGGTGGTACAGAGCAAGAGAGGCCCAGCAAGGCACAACCTTTGGCTTCTCGCTTTCCTCCCACAGCCACGAGTGGCCACATGAGAAAGCGGCAGGCTCCCGCCGTGTAGCTTCAAGGCGTAAGGGTGGATGTACCCAGCCAGTGCCACTGCCAGCCCACCTTAGGCATTTGCCATAGCTGCGAAGAAGGTACAAAGTGTGCCGAGCACCCTGTTGACGCTAAATTCCCTGCTATAACGTTCTTACCCTATCCCTCTTTTCCTGAAATACGACTGTTAGTCCCACGTGCACGTGGGATCTGTGTATTGTGCTTCTCCAAGCAGCTCCTCCCCCGTACATCGCTCCCTCAGTGATTCCACGTGTACGGACAAAAGCCTAAATTCCTCACGATAGTTTCCAGTATTTCATAGTATTTAATTCAATATGGCTGGACAGTCATAGCAAAAAAAACCCACAAACAAACAAAACAAAACAAAACAAACAAAAAAAAAACACCAAACCCAAAAAAACCCCAACCAACCAAAAAACCCCAATAAACAACAACAAAACCCCAAACCCCACACCTACCAGAAGAAATACACTTTTTTTGTTTTTTTACTCCCAGACTGATATCCTATCAGTTTTCCATTTAAAAAATTGGCAGGAGACTTTAGGATGCCTAACAACAAAAGAAGAAAAGTAGCATTTGCAACCAAAGTTGGTACCTTTTGACAGTATTGTGAATTTGTCTCTTCAGAGAATGTGATCGGCATGCTCCACTGCAAATTGTCATATACTGTACATACAGAGGATTTGTGATTAATTGCTAAGATAACATGGTGTTGATATGGAATATAATTCTTTCCCCCCATTCCAAAATACACCTGCAAGAACCGTTCCTAGTTTTTGGTAACAGGGTACTGCTTATTCCACCATTATGATTTGGTTCACTCACTGTGTAAGTCCAGGTGTACTTTTATATCCCAGGTAAAGTACTGCAGTACTCTGCAAATGAAGACTTTGAAAATGAGAGCATGAAAAAAATTTTTTTAAAAAGAAGAAAATATTGAAGAAAATATTTGTTGCTTAGATAATTGCAACAATAATCCTTTCCTCTATTTTTAACACATTGCAACAATTCATTTTTTCCCTCCTTTGCTAATAGTTATTATTGATTTATGTTTTTCTCACCTGTTGTGAAGCCACCTTCTACCTTCACAACTTCTGTAGCGAAATACACAACCTGTAGGAAATCTCTGTTCCCTTCTTCTTTTCTGTGGCCTGTATATATGGCCCTGGTACAGCCCTAGGTTACCTCAATTTAAGGTATATAGAATGTACATTGAGAAATTTTCTAAGCTATTGATTCTTGGGTAGTCACATTAGGTAAAACACTTTACATGTGATTACATTCCTTCCTTCTGTCCTTCCCTTCAATATAATAACGCAGTTAAGCCTGAACGTGATATAAATTTGCCTGGCTTTAAGAAGGAGATTTAAGCAGATGACCTCTAGAGGTCCCTCCTGACCTACATTATTATGTTACATTCATACAACGTCAAAAGATAGCAGTCTTCATGACTGCTAAATTATACCGAAGAAAAGTTCCATATCCTAAATGCATTTTTCTTCCAGAGCTCCACTTTACCTCATTTGTTTTACAACTCATCATGTCAGGTCTTCTGAAGAGATCCTAATGCTCATGCAACAGAATTAGTGTGCTATGTTAGCGCTGACCTTCAGGCTCCTACATGTTTTCAATCTGTTCATCATTATTTAGTCTTTTTTTTTTTCCCTCTCCTGTTTTTCAATTTTTTTGCAATTAAAATGCTGGAAATTGCAGTCTGATTCTTTTTCAAGTAAAGCTCTCTATTTTTGCAACACAATCTCTGTTAGCTCTTTCTGGAAATGTAGAAACAGATTTGAGTTTTGTAAAAATATACTCTTATTCCTGGACTAATGTAAACTGCTTTTTTTAAAACTGACCCATTTATATTTAAATATCAATAAAACTGAGTGAAAAACGAGTATCAAAAGCTCCAAGATTAACCTGTAACATTTACAAACTAAAGTAATGGTGTGGATACAATCTGCTGGACAGTAAATTTTAACCTTGTGGGGGTAACAGTGTACTGAGTCATTATGGCAATGTTTAACAAATGCAAACTGGCTTCTGGCATATTCAGACACTCTCGCTATGTATAACACTAAATAGTGCTACATAAATAATGCTGTGTACACTGAACCAATTTTTCATTGTATATACCATCCCATATTTCATTTTAAAGAAAAGCATTTGCCTCACTCCCTGTATGTGCTTTAATGCTCAGCACCCCAGCAATGACCAAAACATACTTACCTGGGGGGAAAATGAGTATAAGTGAGACTTTCTTCCCAGATGCCCTGCACCAGCTGAGACAAGCATTGCTGATCACATAGAGCTTGTTGCTCAGTGCTGCTGTCAAGGTAGAAAGGCACACAGAAACTGTCAAATTTTAGAGTGCACCCATCTTCCTCATTTCCTCCACATGCACAAAGCTACTCTGGGGTTTGTGGACAGGGTTACACAGGATTTTTAAATCTTCTCTGCAACACCACAGTACACCTTTGTTCTTGTAATATTTTAGGGTCATTTAGCACAAGCTTCTGTCTAAGTGTCCACAAAAAAATCTATCTTACAGGGAAGAGACAGACATCTCGCTGCCTGGGCCTGGATAAATATCAAAAGGGAAGATGTTTTGCTGACCGCTTCTCTTTTCAGGAAAAAAAAGCCTATGCTTTGTGAAGTACATGTACTTAGCCATGACATCTCAGACCTTTTTGCTACCTTAGTTTACTAATCTAATAATTTTGTATGTATTTCCAAGGACTGGATATTACAGTCGTCTGTGACTTGTTACTTTCAACCTTGGGCCAGTGGCAAAGCAGCTCTCACAGGCTGAAAAGACTGAAAGTACAAGCTTGATGTAGCTTTAAGGTTAGGCAGCTCAGGATCCATGAGGGGCAGAAATTAATGCTTTTTTACTGTCTGAAAGCTTGAGATTAAAACTTCCAAAGGCCAAAAAGATTGTGGGCTGTTCCAGAGGTGCTTCCTGATACTGAAGTAGATGGCATTCAGAAATTGAAATGTTTTCGAATTCTGATACTGGCACAATGAACTGAAGGAAAGCAGTTTGATGAATAAAATATTCTAGACTTAACCACCTTACAGTTAAGTTAGGAGTATGGAGTTAGATCTGCAGTTTGCAAGCCTAGAAATCACCAATATTGTCAACTGCTCTGAATTTGCATATAACATACCTGTAAAATTTCACCATATCTGTCTGCATCCAGCCTGTAGCTCATTAGCAGCACAACAGACACTAAGGCTCCACAGATATTTTCCTTCATAAAGTGATTTCCCATGTCAGGGAATGATACGTTAAGATAATTCCAAGCATTCTGCCACATTAAAGAAGTGCACAAGGAAGATGCCTCACATTATCACTTGAATATGTGTAGTAAAGACTACACCAGGTAGTACTGGAAGATATGAAAGGCTTAAATCCGTAAATGCTTATTCTCTCTTTTGTTTGATCATATATTATAACACAACATCAAGACAGCATGTTTCTAATTAATTTGGATTCAACATCCCTTGAAGTCTCCTACTGATGTTTGAAGCATTGGTCATTACTTCCAAAAGGCTCAATGCAGATTTTAAAAAAATCTTATTTTCTAATGATTCTCATCATCCTAAAGGCCAAGCTTTGGAGGAGGCATCCCATATATCAGAATAGAAAATTTCACAGCTTTTGGGTTGCAATTATTGTAGCCTGCTCACCACAACCAGGTTGTCCCTTTTCTAATGTTATAACCATCTGAGGGAACAGCATATCACTAATAATGCTTTGAAGCATTTAGTCTCCTTAAGCGACCATATACTAAATATTTAAGTAATTTAAATTATAAAGATTCCAGCCTTATCTATGAAGATATTTTAATTAGAGAGCTGGCAAAGAGAAAGCTCTTCAGAGTATAATAAAGTAAAACTGTGGTACCCTCCAGAATGCTAAGTAATAGACTTAATCATAAAATTAATAAAATCCCATATATATATATATATATATATATATATATATATATATATATATGAACTAAATTAAAGCTTGAGGTATAATAAAAGGGAACAAATAATCAGTTAGGAATCAGCCACATGAATAATATAATGATACAGAGTATTTGAGGAATTCAGCAACAGCACATTGAGTAGGAAATTTTGAAAGTTTGGAAATATGCTAAGAGTGTAATCTGCTTGAAGGTCACTCTCAATTTAATGTCTCTTTTTTTACATGCTGTAGAGAATTTTGCTTCACTCTTGTACTCCACTAGTGAATAATTCACTTTGTCATACTGTTTTTAGATTATTTAAGACATAAGCATAGGTAGGCAATAATGCTGATAGTGGTTCTGGTTCTTTATGCTGACAGTGGTTCTTTATATAGAAAATTTAATAAATAGAATTTAATAATAGAATAAACTAAAGCTGTATTTCTTTTAAAAAGCTGTAAGAGTTTAAAGATGATTTGAGAAAATAAAGCTGTAAGAGTTTAAAGACGATTTGAGCAAACCTCTTTTGTATTATGGATTACAATATACATTCAGACTATGACATGAATACCCTAAGATTTTCAGTGATCAGAGTGATGGAAAATAAAATGTGTTTTCCAAGTATAACAGTTGGAAGGCTTATTTGTGTAGTGAGTATAAAGCACCTTACTTTATAATCATATTGAAGAATTTATCTGTGTAAAATAGCTGGCTTCATACTGCTTTAGCTGGGCTGTTTGGGGGTTTTGTTTGTTTGTGGGTGGGGTTTTTTGTTGTTGGTTGGTTGGTTTGGTTTGGGTTGAGTTTTTTTGGTTTGGTTAGTTTATTTCCCCTGCAGCAGAGTCTTGGTATTTACCAAAGCAAATGAATTCAGAAAGAATATCTTGCACTTACTCCACCAGATTGGATTTTTCATATTTTTCTTAGAGGTGCACAAGGGAAATCTCTAGCAAATTTCACACATCAGAAACCTCTCAGGAAAAAAAAAAAGAAAAAAGATTAAATCAAAATTGCTATCTGACCTTGTAGTTTTACCCTGACAGCTCATTAGGTTACAGCAGCCACCTACACACAATGGGAAAGGGAGCACAGGGAGACAGAAGAGTACTGCCTTGATTTACCTTACCTTAATGCTCCTCCTCAGCTTTCATACATGGGATTTTGAGGACCTGACCTGTTGGCAGCATCCTCATCATTCGCAGCTGCTGGAACCAAGAGTGGAGGTTTGGGACTCTGGTGACAAGCACAGGCTTTGCTATTGTCTCCCTATGGCTGTGTGGTAAAAAAGCATTTTTCAGGCAAGAGATAAAGAAGTATTGAAAATATCAATAATTGAAAATTATTGAAAATAGCTTCTCCTTGCCCTCACCAACAAGTCCTGTCACACAAATAGTTTCTTTCCGAATATCTTTTATATTAAGCTTATTAGCAAAGATGCTTCAATGTCACCTGTATTTTTTTTTTAACTTCTCATTTTCCATGCCTTTTCAGACCAGAATTATTTCCCTAGGCAATCTCTGCCAGTACACTGCCAAAGCGCAACAAATATTTTCACCACTGGTTTGTGTATTCATTTATCTGCTTGTGAGATCTACACATTGGATGGGACAATTTAACACTATTTTGCCTTTCCTTATCTAAGAGCTAGCAGCAGATGGAGATAAAACAGTGAGTTCACCCACATTACTTTCTCTAACAGCGACTCTACAGTGTCCCCACAGACAACTCTAAAAAGAAAAAAAAAAAAAAAAAGAGCCAAAATGGATATTCTGGACTGTGTGCTCTCTCACAATGCAATTTTACTGGTAGCTTTGCCTTAGTTTCATCTTTCCAAGTTGGAGAAGGCATCAGTGCTGTATACTTTGCAAGGTTGAAAGAAAAATTGGACCAGGCAGGGCCAGTGCCCATTCCATTAATTAGTGAGGTAGGTGAAATCCTTTGCCAAAGACACTTGCAGGGAGGATGGACAGCAGGACTTTGTTTATGCTACAGAGCATAAAAAATCCTAAACAACTCTATTAGTGATCACATTACTAGATTGTTTTCTAAATGGGGATTTTTTTGTCACTTCAGCAACAAGCTAAACAGTACCCTCACTGGTGGGTTGATTTCTGGAGTCACGTACTCATAGCTCTCTATGAGATGCCACAGAAACCAATCATGACATCAGCCAGTAACTGCCTGGCAAAACCAGGCTAGAATCCATAGCTCCAGGCTAGAATCCATAGCCTCCTGCCTGCAATTTCAGGTTTTAAATTAATAGCTTAGCACTAGTATTCTTCATGATAGGTTTGGGTTCAGCTTTCAGCAACTGGGAGGAACCACATTTGAGGCACTTGCACATGTAGTCCCTAGGAGTCCAAGAGAGGGTGAACAGAGTTACTCCTAATGAAGGATTCTTGGAGGCACAAACTCCCTCCTCCTTCCATCAGTCTATTGGATGCAGATCAGTTGCATGTAGAGGCGTTCAGAATGTGCTGCAATTGTTCTTTCTCAAGATGAAGCTTGTGACAGATATTTGGTGTAATCTTTTACTGTTTCTTCTTTGAAGTACATAAATGTGCAGTGGCAGCTGTCCCATGCAAAGAATGTATCACACCATATCACAACTATCTGCTGGCTGAGCACTTTGCAACTGTCTGCATCATAGGCCTCACCACAATGTGTGGCAGGACTGGAAGTACTACTTTAAACACTGAGTGGTCAAGTGCCAGTGAAGTCGATTTTTTTTTTTTTTAAGTGGCCACTAGTTTTACACGACCTCCTTTCAAATGTCAGTCTCATGATAACTTGTGGTATCTCTACCTTGCTGATTGGGGAAATGTAATATGTCTGAGGGAGTCAGTACCTTGCCCAAAGCTTAGTGAATATATAAAAAAAGAAAACCAGAATTTCAGCTCAGCCTAACTTAATCTAAATTGATGAGGCAATCACCTAGGTGTGAACCTGCATTCAGACCCCATAAGTAAATACAAGAACAAAAAAGCCAACCGTTTATACTGAAATGTGAACCAATTGAAATATACAAGAGTTAGCAGACCCAAGATATGTGAAGCTGTCATAGAAGTAGTCAGGGTTATTTGTGGTGTTTAACAATCAGCAGAGTTGGATAACAAAGCCTTGTGGAAAACTGAAATAGAACGGAATAAAGGAAAAAAACAATGGTCTCACTAGACTTGTGTTTATACCAAAATTTGCATGTATTCAAATTGTAGGAGCTATTAATGCATCTATTGTCTGTTATAACATGTTTAAGGTGATGTATAGTAATAAATCAGTCTCTAAATGTGGTGTATTTTTCTGTATGCTGAAAATAGGCTAATTGACACAGAGGGTGCTCTAAGAGGTGGCCTGCTTGTTCAGATATGTCTGCTACGTTCAATATGGAAAGATCCTTTTATACCATCCTTTTGGGGACGTTTCACTTAATGAGAGACTATGCATAAAAGCTATCCACTAAATGGTAGATAGCAGCAGCAAATGAGATATAAATTCTAGTAGATTTGAAGGATGATGTATTTCATGTACAGTTCCTCCCCACTCATCTTTTCCTCTTGCAAAGTAAGATTGCTAGGCCAGGTTTAAGGATGACTACCCTTTGGAGAGGTAGAAGGAGTGGGCACTATAAGTGAGTGAAAGTGGTCAGTGGATGCCTAGTTGAGATATGTTCTAGCACTAGTATATAAACCAAGTTAAGGTGAAAGGCAGCCTTACGGATTGTGCTAAAGAAATCAGATCTTTGATTACTTCAGTGAAGCAATTTTCATCCCCGCTTAAAAATACATATATATATATAGGCACATGAATGTATGTTCACATATAACTTTTTTTTTTTCCCCACAAAGAAGGGAGACAGAAGGGAAAATCCTAGACCTACAATTTTCGTTTCTCTTAAGAGTTACAGGAGACAGACGTGCTTCTGAAGCAGTACAAAGAAATTAAAAATACTCAGTTCCTTTTAAAAAACGTTAGTCTTGCTGTAAGGAAGTAGCCAGCTATTAATGTTGCATGTACTCTTTTCATTTTACTACAGCTTAATTTTAGCTGATGGTAGTCTGGTATTTCAGACCTCTTGTGAGTGTTTTGTTGTCATGGTTTTATAAATAAGTCACCATAAGAATAAATTAAAGAATATTAAAATAGTGAAGAAGGAAGAAGAAAGCTTTTTTTTAAAATTAACTTTTATTAAAATTAAACTTCATTTTATTGATTTATGACACTTACTTTACATTAATCTACATTGAAAAGAATACGCTTCACTGACAACGCATAGCAAGACTGGGTTATTTGTAAACTGCTGTTACAGTATAAGTAATGACACTGAAAAGGAATGATGTTTGCAAGCAGAATTTCAGGTGTTAGAGACCTTCCCCTGTGAAGGCTGCTGTGAAAACAGTATGGGCAGAAATTAATTTCACTAGCACTTTTTGAAGCCAAGTGTGGTAGGTAGGAATTTAAACAGTTAACCTATTACATTTTTTTCTCTATGCAATATGTTTACACAAAAATATCAATACTAAGCATGAACACTGTGGTTAAAATGTGGTATATCACAAAAATGACATGGATTCCTTGATGCAGTTACAACACTGCAGTCTTAGTAATTATTATGTCTGCTATTCTTTAATCTAAGTGCTTTCCATCTACTGTTTTTGTAGAATATATATACTTGTATTATTGGAAAACATAGGAATATAAAGATCAGACTCTAATAAAAATATTTCTATACACACTGCATTTATCCCCTTTAGGTGCATGAACAATGACCTATGGTAGCTAAGTGCCAAAACAGAGAGCTGTGTCCCAGATGCTTTCTCCACGGGATTCTTGTTTGACACTGTGTTAACCAAGCTGCGTTTTGTTGAATATAAGCACACTGAATATTCCTTGGGTTTTGGGTACCAAGCAATGCAGAGCACTACCACTGAAAAGGAATTTTGTGCTGAACATTAGAAGGCCTGTGTAAAATGTGATGTATACCATTAAGCACAAAAAGGCCTCAGGTTTTTAAAAGCAGGATCAAAATTAATGGTTATTTTTCTCAGCTTTAGTTTTTAGCTTTACAGTGTTAATAACCCATGTTTAAAGCACAGGCAGTATTGCTTTATTTCACAGGAAAACTGAGAAAAATACAAAATATGGATTTAAGCACTAATATCTAGGTTCATTGTCCTTAAACAAAATACGGAATTCCATGTATCAAATATCAATATCAAAATACCATTCATTCCAATATGAAGTAGACTCCCTGAGGACAGAAGTGCCAACCATAGTAACACTATCAAACCATGAATTATTTAGGGGTCAACACCTGTGAGATCAAAGGGCTCTATTTCCTGTAACTCTGCTTTAGTATAACTAACAAGCCCTTTCACAACACACGACTTAAACTCTTCAGGAGTCACAGCAGCCAGCTGCTAAAAAGCACAGATGAAGTCCTGTACTTCTCCTAAAGAATCATAGAAACAAAAACATCAACGACAATAAATCACTCCTGTTTTGTTCCACAACATACTACTTATCACATTTAACTACCATATATCACATTCAAACAGTGCTACCCTCTTTGCCTCAATGCGGGCATACTCCTTATTCTTCTTATTGAACCTTTGTCACTACAGAAGAAAAAAGCATAAAACATATTCACTGCACCAGAACACAACAGAGATAAGGAAGTATGACAGTGTCTTGTAAACTAGTTAGCATACAAGGAGGTGTAAAGAAGGCTCAGTTTCACTGACATAGCCAAACTCACAGAAACACTAAACATAAAAGTAGCTTTTATCCTTCACAAAACAGACTGATGAGGCTCAAGATCTTTAACACACAGGGCAGTTGGCCTGCTCCCTATGGTGGTAAAGCTGGTTTCTCATGCTGTGTGATTCCTCTCCTCTAGGGTAGTGAGCCTATCTTAAAATCAGTGTGACAGAAACCTAAAGAATTCAGGTTTAAGGATTAATATTGCTTTATATTTCTGCTTCCCTTAAGGAAATCTGTAGTTAGAGAGGCATGAAGATACATACCTACCTACCTTTCCTCAACTCTGGAGTCACCAACAGGTTATTACAGTGCTACTTTCTTCTAGACCCCATAGGTGATCTGACAGTTCACCTAATTACTGACAAGTTTGCAGTGATTAGCACTGTTATAGCAGAGAGAGCAAAGAACTGACATTTTCCAAGTTAATTTCCAGTTTCTAAACATGACGTTGTTCAGCCAGTTTTGACCTATTATGTACAGTAAGTTGGCATCCCTATTTTTAACCAGGTGGCATCCACTTCCTTAATACAAGCATATTCCCTTTCTTGCAGAGTATTTGGACTGTTATAATTGAAAACCTACTCCTGACTGAGAAAATCCAAAGTCTTCTAAGACAGAAAGGGAACTGATCTATTTATATTTCATGTTGTTCCATTTCCATATCCATTCTAGCATGTAGGAAACTACTCCTCATCTCTACTATCTACTTTCCTCTCTGATTCCCTAATTGGAGCAGTAGTTGCAGTTGTCCTGTGAGATGGTGCAATCACAGATGGAGCAGCTGGAAGCATACTTTAATTTCTGTATTAATTCATGTCAAGCACTGCTAAATTGAATAGGCTATGTTTGCTGGGACTGTAGAAAGAAATGTATCCATACCTTTTTAAGGCTTTTAAAAAGCTTTTACATTATCAGTCAAACTAAAGGGTTTCAGAAAGTAAAGATCAGATAAACTCACAGAAGGCTTTCAACTTCCCTGAAAGAGGCATATTTTTTGTGCAAGAGCATGTAACAGGGGACAGCCTTATCTGGTCAAAGCCCTTTTCAGTACTTACGGGGATAATAAGTAAATGGGGAAGCCATAAACAAAGGCAAGAAACAGACCTTATCAGTCACATTAATCAGTTATATAGGGTTATTACAGAGGCAAATCAGAAACTTGCAGCTGATGAGGAAAATCTGAAGATTTGTGACACCTGAGCGCAGTGGAGCTGTGCAGACTGATGAAGAAATGTGCAGGAGTGAGAATGCAATGGTGGCACAGCAAGTGGTACAAAAGGTATCAGTCACCTGCAAAATGGGGCCAGACATACACTGTGAATAGAGCAGTTATGCATGGAGGAAGATTCCTATTTCCCTTTGCCTCAGAAAAAGTCATATTGCCTTTCAGTAGTGAGGCCACTCCAACAATGAAATAAATTTAGGCCCATGGATTATCAGTGGCTACTAAACTTCCACGGTTCTGTTGCTTTGTTTGCAGCTCTGATAAATTTCCTTGGCTAAAAGTCATACGTTATACAGCTAAACATGCATACATGGATATACCAGCTGAAGTGACGCTGTAGAACTGGGATGCCTTACAGTTGTACTTTGCTTCATGCCTGTACATGTGTCATGGTAGGGCCACATGCTTAAAGATGTATGCTTTTAGTTCTAGTGTGGGTAATGATAATAAATGGCTGGACTGATCTTTCTCTTACTGCTTTCTATTTGACTCCATTTGGTAATCATTGATTGCCATGGAAACCACTAAGTGCACCTTCAATGACATCACGCTTTTCACTCAGATAGAGATGCCAGGCAATTAGTATGTCTATTTAAACAAGCAAGCTTGTATGGAGAAAGAAAGCAAGATCTTCAAAACTCCATGGATTCTGCAGCTAAAAAATTGTTATATACCTTGCCTGTGGAGCTGCATGCCACCAGGAAATGTTACTTTGGCAAAAGAGATAGATAATATAGGGCATACCACAGTTGAGAATACATGCAAGAGAAATAAAAAAAGCTGTTCCATAGTAAATCAGAAAACTTTCCTTGCAAATTATCTGCTTCCAATGGTTGTCTTCTTCCCTTAGACATTGCTTTCCCAACTTGTCAACAGATCTGCATGCCAGACACATCTCATGTAGGTAATGGCAAGACATAGCCAAACAACAAAACTGCTTCTCATGTGCTTTTTCCACACTGTACGCCACCAACTTACCCCACTCTACATAGGTATTTCTTGACCTAACATTTCCACTTCTTTTTTTTACCTGATACTACAGAAAAGCAGTCATACAAAGTGCGTAATCCATGGTTGGCTTTTCAGAGGTGCAACAACCCCATCAGACTGCAGGGGAACAGCCAAATGCTCTATACCTCTGAGAAAACAGACAATATCACCGCTGCCTTCTGGCATCCAGCAAAGGAGTTCTATAGTTCTTCATATGCTTAGCAGTAGCTATGGAACATTGTATTTACTTGAAATGGAAAAGAGTGGAAGATTTGAAGCTTTATACCAGAGAACAAATAAATACAAAAAAAGTGCAAGCAGGAGAGAATGACCATGCTGACATCACTTTTTTAGTTTCTTATGTGTTGTTAGCCCATTACTTTGCATGTGTGATGAACAAGATACTAGGGTGACAAGACAATCCAAGAAATAGTTCAGTAAACTTGAGAATTATCTGAGCAATGATTCCAGTACTTTGTAAAACAGCTAAAATACACAACTAACTTTATTTGAAGAATTTTACATATGCTGTTACACTATCGTAACATAGCCATCGTATAGATATAAAAAAGTGCAATCACACATTCTGCTAAAAATGTGATATTATTTTATATTAATATATATTCAAGAATCAAGAAGGTTGGAAGAGACCTCAAAGATCATCAAGTCCAACCTGTCACCCTAAACCTTATTACTATCTAAACCATGGCACCAAGTGCCACGTCCAATCCCCTCTTGAACACCTCCAGGGATGGTGACTCCACCACCTCCCTGGGCAGCCCATTCCAATGGCCAACCACTCTCTCTGTGAAGAACTTTCTCCTCACCTCCAGCCTAAACCTCCCCTGGCGCAGCTTGAGACTGTGTCCTCTTGTTCTGGTGCTGGTTGCCTGGGAGAAGAGACCAAACCCCTCCTGGCTACAACCTCCCTTCAGGTAGTTGTAGACAGCAATGAGGTCTCCCCTGAGCCTCCTCTTCTCCAGGCTAAACAATTCCAGCTCCCTCAGCCTCTCTTCATAGGGCTTGTGCTCAAGGCCTCTCACCAGCCTCGCTGCCCTTCTCTGGACATGCTCCAGCAATTCAACAATTTATTAATTTGATAAATTATTGTTTACTTCCCTCAAGGCTCAGAATTATTTCGGTAACAGCCTGAAATGTAAACTCTTTAGAGAGCTATTGCTTGTCCTGAAACAGAAGGCTGAAAACAAACTAACTGCAGCAATGATTCAAGTCTATGAAAGATAACATGCAAGGTGGTTGACAAACAAGGAACAATTTTTGATTACTGAAAACACAAAATTATACATGAAGTGGAATACTATTTGAAGAGCTTAACTGCAGCTCTAAAACTTGAATACCATGGATCCAGGTGTTAATGCACATGTATTTTAATACATGAAGAAATGTCACAAAAACAGTGAGCTTACCTCAAGCAGCTTTTCATCCAGTTCACATTAGGGGTCACCTGATGATTCTTCTCCAGGGAGTCTCGTAAAATTTATACTGCCAAGCTCATGGTTTAAAGCCAATAAACGGGGATCAAAGTACTATCCTTATATAGTATATCTATCTTTAGTATGAATCAAACCAAGGGGGTTTTGGCTTTTGTTTTGGGTGTTTGGGCTTTTTTGTTTAGTTGGTTTGGTTTTGTTTTAAACCTAATGCATCAGTTACCCACTTTTAAGACCTGTAAAAATGTTTTCCCTTCAATTACAACAGAACAGAAATTGTATAGACCCTGGAAGAACTGGTATAAGCTCTTGTAGTTGATTCCAGATTTTTTTAAAAAGGCAGGCACATCACTGAACATCCTGATGAAGCTTCAGGAAGTTACAGAAACATGAGCATTACTTAGCTGTCCAAGTTCTGCAACTCTGGACAGTACAGACAGCAGTCTATAGCCAGAAAGAAATTTCTTCTGTGGAAGAGGTATAGCTATCTCCATCCTTTCATAAACTAAGCTTGAACAAAGAAGTAGAAATGCTTTTGGAAAGATCTTAACTGTCGATGCTTAAATAGACTAAATATAGACCTTCTTCTCCTGCCATCACCTAAATTCACAAGAGAACATGCAGTTCCTGTTAGAAGCTTATAATTGAAAAGAGAGTAGCCATAACTAGAAATGGTATCTGTCGGTAAGCAAGGAAATTGGAGTCCAGGGTAGTATGTTGTCACATAAAACAGAGGGCTTTCTTGGGAGATGAAAGGTTTATTTAAAAACTGCCAACATTTAACAAAAACAATTTTACACTATTTCCCATTTTCTACAGAAATACAATAACTTACAGCTGTGCTTAATCCATTCTGTCATTAATACATATAAAACCAAGTCTGCTAATAAATAAAGGAAAAAAATAAATAATCTATTTATGAACCACCACCACTAAAATTGTACCTGTAAATTTTGGAAGACACCTGCATGAAGGGTTAGGACTGAAAGGGTGTTCTGTTTTGTTTTGTTATTTTGTAGCACTACGTATGCAGTAGAAAGTATTTGCTATAAACAAAGTAAAACTCAGTGTGGACAACTGGAAAGCAGCACTATGATGCCCCCTGCCTTTCTAACTAGACATCAGAAAACTGAATTGTTTTATATGGTGGAGTTTCAACTTCCCTTCAGAACAAAACTAGATTTATAACCATGAAAATCTATAAGTGACTAGGTTCCACTGAAAATTTAATTAGAAGTGTGGAGAAAACTATCTAGTACTAGATAACAACAAATAATTGTAGAACATCTCAAATTAACATTAAGTAGATGCTACTTCCTTTAAAAAGGAAATTAACTGTTAGCTAGTTTTAAGTGTTTGTGAGATAACAGGGTGACAAATATGCAGTTTATTGTTGCACCACAAACATTCACCCCTAAATATTTTGCATAAGGCTCAAGCATTAACTTATATGCTATTCATATGCAATACTTCCCAAATTGTGACCCTGGTTTGCACACAGGTGTATTTTATTAAGTTTCTCTACTTAAAAAAAAAAAAAAAAAAAAAAAAGAGGGAAGGGGGGAAGTAATAGGAGGAACACTGGGGAAAAAAGGAAAAAAGAAAAAGAAAAAAGAGGGGCAGGGAAAGAAGTTTTCCTAACTATTTATATGCTGTAGTACCCCCATTTCTCTCTTAGCTGCCCTTTTAAACCTGTAATACTCTATGACCTTAAGAGTTTCTCTTCAACCACAGTGCTAATGAGAATACACTAACCCAACTGCTTTTTTCCTGGAAGCCTTAAATGTGACCAATTGTGAAAGACAACGAAAACGCTTAAAATCCATGAAATTTAGTATGTCAAACCTGCTACACAGTGACCAATAATGCTTTCTGCTACATGGCCAATTCTATGTCAGTGCAGCCAGTGGGAATTTTGTCACTTGTTTTAACACAAGTAAAAATCAAGCACTCAGATCAGAAACAAACTAATGACCAGATTACGAAAATGATTTCTGTACAAGGATCCTGGAGCATTTATTACTTGCTCATACTAAGCTTCCTATTTTATTGAGTCCCCAAATTAACTAAACCAGCATCAGCTCCAGGTTTCCTTTCATATTCTTGCATGAGAAGAACATGGCCTTGCTTTTTTAAGTTTTGCATTTAAGATAAGCAGTATTTTCATTAATGCCCCGTGATTTTAAGCGTTCTAGAACATTTGGAATTAGTCACATTCTTTAGGAGGAGAGAGAAAAGGTGATAGCATCTTCCCATAAAACTGAGTCCTGTAAGGAAAGCTCTCAAATCCAACAATTCACAGTCAGAAGGCATTCAAATTGACAATTAACTTTGAAAAATATGCTTTTTAATGTGATTGTTGTTTGCAAATAAAACATAAGAAAAATATCAAAAATAGAGTAGCACAAGGACTACTTATCTTCAAAAAACAGTTTCAGTAGCTTGTTTCTGTATGCCATGCTTTTCTCAGTATCCTGTAATGCTAAAGCACTTCATCTTTTAAAACACACCTGTTCCTTCCTGGAAGACTCCTGGAAGGCATATTCCAGGCAGGACGCTGGCTGAGCATTTTCCAGTTCTACCAGCTTGCAAGACCTTACAAACTCTTTCACAGTCTGAAACATGCCCTACAAGCACTTGGAAAAAAAAAATATCTAATGATTTGATTTGTGTATGCACACATTTACCCAAGTATCATGAAGCAGACTGATCCAGAGAGAGGGAGCATGACATCTTGCTGCTTTGAGCAAAAATTCTGATGCTGGCAATGATATTGCTAGATTCAGACTTACTGCAGGTCTTCCACAAAAGAGAGAGTTCTAGTCCCAACCATTTGTGGGAGATTTTTCCCTTTTTCACAGGACGCTCTCACCTCCTAAATACAGTTCTGCCATCCATCCATCTACTCGCACATACACACACACACTTACTGTGGGAGAATAAATAGAGATAACTTATGCATATCTCTACCGATGTCAAAAAGAAATAAAACAATCCCCTTCTGAAATTAATTTATCCTATGACAAAGTAAGACCAGAGAAAAAACAACATAATGCCTTACATTCACTATTCTGTAGCACACTGGTCATTTACCAGATTACTTTCCAGTGTTCAACTGTCCTTTCATCAGTTCACTATTTCTGCTACCAAAGTTGCTGTTTACCTAATTCATCTGCATTGGAAAGCTACATAAAATTTACAATGGTCACAGCTATTTAACTAATTTTTCATAGAAAAAATATTGAGAAATACTATGTTTAAAACCAAATGTAACTCCCCATAATATGAAAGCTGTGAGAATTAACTATGTATTACATATCTTGATTTTGCCGTATATATGGAATAGTACTCTAATGGACATGACAGTGCTACAAAATCAGTTTTTAATGGCTCACTTCAATACTGTAGTGCTTGGATTCTTAATGCTACTTAAAAAAAAACCTTAAGAAATCTACTATCTCTGCTACATGAAGTTAAGGACGATGTTCCCAAGCACACTTTTCAAGATTACTACCCAGTTTTATGTGTAGCCACTTGAAAAAGTGGAATGAACACAGAGGGTATAACCATACTGTGTCTTGTGAAAAAGGAGTTCTGGTACCTTGTATAATTTATGTGCTTTTCCAATAACAGATAATACTTCGTAAGAGAAAACATTTATCTAGTTGTTCTATGCAGCCTTTCAGGACATCTTACTTGTATTAATGACATACCAATTTCATAACTTTATTCACAATGAATGTACAGGAATACCTCATCCAAGAAAAGCTGTTTCACTATAATTATATTCTGTTCAGAAAGTGTCCCACAAAGAAAATGTGCACCTCACTATGGGTTCTCCCCACCTCCATCTACACAGCAAGGGTTAACAGCAGCTTTCAGGTGCAGATAAAGATGCTTAATGAGTAAGACTTTAGTTAAGTGTTCTACTCTTCAGAACCGTTGTATCATACATAAACATCTGCCAGCTACCAACAACTAAAAGGTTTTGCAATTCTAGTATTGAGATGCCTAACTATTAAAAAACCCACAAAAGCCATTTAAGCTACATAGTGCATCAACACAGAAACTGTAAAAAACTTCCCCATCATTACATGTACATCTTTGTACATGTGGTGAGTGTTTTTTTTCCCATTTGGGGATTTTTGGTGCCTGTTCTTTTTTGCCTGTTTGTTTGGTTTTTTTGGGGGAGGGAGGGGGAAGGGTGTGTGTTTGTTATTTGTTGTCTTTTGTTGTTGGTTGGTTGGGGTTTTTTTGGGTTTGCTTTGGTTTTTTAAAATCAATAATTATAAACTGTAAAAACATCTCCTAACCTACTACATTAGACTGTGCCCTGAGAAATAGCATTACATATTAAGTAAAAGCCAACAGAAAGTGTTGGCTCTGTAATTCAGAAACAGACTGTATACAAGTAATTTCTTGGAAGCACAAGTATTGACCACAACAACCCCATGCAGTGCTACAGGCTGGGGACAGAGTGGCTGGAGAGCGGCCAGGCAGAAAGGGACCTGGGGGGTACTGGTTGACAGCCGCCTGAACATGAGCCAGCAGTGTGCCCAGGTAGCCAAGAAGGCCAATGGCATCCTGGCCTGCATCAGGAATAGTGTGGCCAGCAGGAGCAGGGAAGTCATTCTGCCCCTGTACTCAGTACTGGTTAGGCCACACCATGAGTACTGTGTCCAGTTCTGGGCCCCTCAATTTAAGAAAGGGGCTGAGTTGCTTGGACGTGTCCAGAGAAGGGAGACGAAGCTGGTGAGGGGTCTGGAGCACAAGCCCTATGAGGAGCAGCTGAGGGAGCTGGGGGTGTTTAGCCTGGAGAAGAGGAGGCTTGGGAGAAACCTTATTGCCATCTACAACTACCTGAAGGGAGGTTGTAGCCAGGTGGGGGTTGGTCTTGTCTCCCAGGCAACCAGCAACAGAACAAGAGGACACAGTCTCAAGCTGTGTACGGGGAAATTTAGGCTTGATCTTAAGAAGTTCTTCACAGAATGAGTGACTGCCCATTGGAATGGGCTGCCCAGGGAGGTGGTGGGATCAACATCCCTGGAAGCGTTTAAGACGGGATGAGGCACTTAGTGCCATGGTCTACTTGATTAGATTGGGTTAGGTGATCGGTTGGACTTGATCTTGGACATCTCTTCCAACCTGGTTGATTCTGTGATATCCTCCATTTTTCAGCAACTTATTGCTTCTTCAAAGGAAAAGTCTAATGAAAATCTACACTAATTCTAGCTTCCCCAACTTTTACTAAACGTTTTTAGCGTTTGTTATTTCTTGTCTCTCCTGGGGAAACTAGATGGCTTCATAGATGAAGCTCTTGTTTTTCACCTCTGAAAGAGAATGTAGGCCTAGCATGAGGTTCTGAAAAAAAAAAAAAGAACCTTATGAACTCCACATAAGGACATCAATCGGAGCAACTTTGGGGAAGTAGTCAGAGTCACCTAAGCATGAAATGAGGCCACCTCACCAATGCTTTGCTACATTCTTCTTTGCTGGTTGGAAGAACAGAGAAGGTGGAAAAGCAACACACCTCTGAGCACAAGGCAAAAAAACCAAAGGAAAATTACCTTAAACAGGGACACTTATTAATTTCCTTTGAAACTAACTTGAACGTTAAGTGTATTTGAGAATAGGTGAGTTACTCTCCTTTGTATCTGACATTAATAAAACAACAAGTTCTAATTATAAAGACCTCTCATCACCAAAGAACACAAGACAAACATGCACTTAAGTCACACCTACATTTCAATTCACTGCTTCTTTTTCCAAAACTGCTCTCTAAGATAAAACACAGGAGTTCTGGGGTTTTGTGGGTTTGAGGGTGTTTTTCCCCCTTCACATTGTAAATGCATTTCATACTAAATTTAAGAAATCCTAAGGAGCACTCTTCCCTCACAGAAGGCAAAACAAAACCAAACCTTGTCCAAATTCAATCACCAAGTCCCTGAAGACTTACCATTGAATTTGTTCTCGGGTAGTTACATTTTCTTCATCGTATTATACACCATTCTGAAAAATCATGCTTGTTGAGTCTGGCTATGCAGACAAGCCCTTCCAAAATCCTTTGTTTCTGCTAATAAATATTATAACAGTAATGGTTTAAAAAATTCATTAATTACCTACTTAGGAAAAACCTCACTTCAGTCCAAAAAGACTAGCTAAATATTCTGGTTAAGCACTAAAACAAACCTGTAAATGCCAGAAATTTTGATTATAAAACAGAAACTAAGTTTTCTCACTACAAAACCACTTTGCTTATTTGTCTTAAAACAAGTTCTATAGAAGGTAATTAATCAAACAGTAAAAAAAAAAAAAAAGTTTACTTTTCTCCCTATTTACATGACACAAGGATCTGATTGTATGAAGAATATGCAAAGTCAACAAAACAGTAATACGCAGGCACAATCAGATTAACAGATATTAATCAGAGCAGCTATGGCAATGCACCCCAATAACTTCATACAAGCTTCTAATTTTAGCTGTCTTTAGTGCTGCACACATCACTTAGTGATTAACATAAAAGATAAACCAAATGCCAAGGATATAATAAAGTACTGAGCAGCAGGGAATTTAACCCCTTAAAAATGTGATTCCATCTAATTTCCAGAGTTGCAAATAACATTTATTCCTCAAAACCCTTTTCGCCTAGCAGAAATGAATTTTTACAAAGTCTAATGCAGTGAACAAAAAAAACCTTGCCTCAATTTAAATGGGATACTACAGCAGAAGATAAAATCAGTAGAGATGCTGAACTTTATATGAAGACATTTATGGATGTACAACATTTGATTTTATATTTGAAGAAACTTCAGAGAGTGAAAGCCTAGTATTCTGCAGCTTCTGTTGGGCATTTTCTCTGCAAAAACATTTGACTACCTTGTTAATCTCTGACCTCTGAAACACAAAGCAGCTAAATACTTCTACTTAAAGTTGCTGTACACTGTAAACTTAATGCCTGCTAACTACCAGTGGCCACAAGCCACTTTTCCAAAGATAATAGGTCTAGAAGATCACACAGTTGTGAGCTTAATGCAATATTTTAGAATCATCTCTTCAATCATTTCAGGTAAGAGGCTTAAGGACACTGACAACTTAAAGTAATTTGCCAAGTAATTTTTCCTTTCATATAATTTATACTGCTACCATTAAAAAAATAAAGGTCAATATTGACAGTTTATTGTTTGCGCTTTTTTCAAAGGGGAAGATATGACTTCTTTTGGTTTCACTTTTCTTGATTATTTTTCTTGGTTAATGGCTGAATTCAGCCTGCAAACATTTCTAAATATAACTATTCTCATTGGATTTAAAAAAGAAAAAAAATTAACAAAATACTGTGTGTGGCGGGTAGCATTTCCATCAGGTATAGACTTTTAAAATTCACACCTGATGTTGTATTACAGCCAGCAGTGTTTCGTAAAAGCAATCAATATATCAGAACCCTCTTTAATCAAAGCTCTCAGAGCATTTTACAACTATGAAAATAGAATACAACTCTATTTAGTTACACAGGACCAAATCTTGTCTTCTTGAAAGGAGGCATAACTTATGCCGACATGAGTAAGAACTGTACATGTGTATGTGAGATCAGCTGTTTGATCTTGAGTGTTTATGATGGAAAGATTGTCAAAACCAATAGCACAGTAATGCCACAACATATCTAAGAAAGACAGCTAAGACTACAGATTATAGTCTGAAGAAAACACGTAGTGGGTTCCAAGTGAGCTTCTAATACAAATCTTTTCCTCTGAAAACCTCAATCATTCTAGTGCAAGAGGACATTTCTTACCTTGCAGAGGTCAATAAATGTTTCTTACCATGCTGGAACAGTCTGTTCCCACCAGTAATATCTTTCTCAGGAACAGTTAATTTTTGTCAAGGTAAACAGAACACACAACTACATACTGTCTAAGCAATCTAGGACCAAGATTCTGACCCTCAATACACTGTCAGCCGACTTCACACTTTCCAGGTTTATAGTCATTAAAAGGGTAGTTACTCAAGCTTATCCAGGCTACTACCCATGCTTTAATGTATGTTTCATACTCAAAAACATCAGGTGCTGTGGGATGGATAGAATTCTTCCCCAAGTTCTTGAATTCAGACTCAAGTTTGTACCTGACCCTACCCATGTGTCAGCGCTCTTAGAAACAACATTGTATGATGAAATTATCCCCTGAAGCCTCACTCACACCTCCTTCACACAGCAGCTATGTTCTGAAACTAAAACCATCTATCAAAACAGCATCCCAGAGCACCTCAAAAGAACAGCTGAAGAGAGCTGGTTAATATTCAAGCACTACCTCCTCCAAGATCAAATTTGATGCATCCCCGAGAGCAAGTAATCAAGCAAGGGAGGCAATACACCTGCATGGATGCATAAAGAGCTTCCGGAAAAACGCAAACGAAAGAAGAATGTTCACAGTGTGTGGAAAAGGGACTGGCCACTTGGGAAGAATATAGGAACACTGCCAGAGTGTTTAGGGATGCTACAATGAAATGAGGGCTCTCTTGGAATTAAATCTGCAAAGGATGTGAAAAAAATAAGAAGAGCTTCTTCAAGTACAGTGACAGGAAAAGAAACACCAGGCAAAACATGGGCCCACTGCTGACTGAGGTGGGTGTCCTGGTGAAAGAAGACAGAAGGCAGATTTACTGAGTGCTGCCTTTGCTTCAACCTCTACTGCTAAGGATGGCCTTCAGTCCATGGAGGTAAGAAAGTCTGGAGGAATGAAGACTCTCCCTTAAGTCAAGGAGGACTGGTTTAGAGCTCATCTACACAATTTGGATATCTGCAAATTCATGGGCCTTGATGTACTGAAGGAGCTGACTAAGGTTATTGCTAAGCTGCTCTCCATCACATCTGTAAGTTCATGAAGAATAGCAGAAGTGGCTGAGGACTGAAAGAAAGCCAGTGTCTCTCTAGTGTCCTAAAAGACCAAGGAGGACCCAGGAAATCACAGGCCAGTCAGCCACACCTCCATCCCTGGAAAGGTGATGGAACAACTCATTCTCAAGGTCATCTCTAAGCACATAGAAGAAAAGATTATGAGAAATAGTAAGCATGGATTCACCTATTCACCTTCTATGATGGTATGACCAGCTTTGTAGATGAATGGAGAGCAGTGGATATTGTCTACCTTAACTCTGGAAAGACTTTTATCACTGTCTCCCACTACATCCCCACAGGTAAGCTCAGAAAGTGTGGGTTAGATGACTGGACAGTGAGGTGCATTGAGAACTGACTGAATAACAAAGAGGTCATGGTTGTGATGAACAGTGAAGGATCTAGTTGGAAGTCTGTGGCTAGTGGTGTTCCCCGAGGGTTAATGCTGGGTCCAGTCTTGTTCAGTATCTTCATCAACAACCTGGATGAAGGGACAGAGTGTACTCTCAGCAAGTTTGCTGACGATACAAAACTGGGAGGAGTGGCTGACACACCAGAAGGCTGTGCTGCTATTCAGCAAGAGATGGACAAGCTGAAAGGCTTGGTAAAGGTGAACCTTGTGAAGTTCAATGAGGGCAAGTATAGAGTCCTGCATCTGGGAAGGAATAACTACATGCATCAGTACAGCTGCTGGAAAGCAACTCTGCAGGTCAATTCTCCTCCCCCTCCGGTGAGACTGCACTTGGGAGTATTGTGTCCAGTTCTGGGCTCTGCATTTGAAGAGGGGCAGGAAACTACTGGAGAGAGTCCAACACAGGGCCACAAAGATGATTAGGGGACTGGAGCATCTTTCATACATGGAAAGGTTGAGAGACGTGGGGATCTTTAGCCTGAAAAAGAGAAAACTGAGAGTGGATCTTACCAATGCATGTAAATATCTACAGGGTGGAAATCATGAGGATGGGGCTGGGCTCTTTTCAGTGGTGCCCAGTGACAGGGCAAGGAGCATCAGGTACTAGCGGAAGCACAAGAGGTTTCACTTGAACTAAGGAGAAACTTCTTTGAGGGTTAGGCAGCACTGGAACAGGTCACCCAGAGAGGCTGTGGAGTCTCCTTCTCTGGAGACGTTCCAAACCCGCATGGACACGTTCCTGTGCAACCTGAACTAGGTGTACATATATTAGCAGGGAGACTGGACTAGATGATCTCCAGACATCCTTTCCAACTGCTACCATTCTATGATTCTAATACGGCCCTAGCTATAACAGAGGCAGATGTGGATGCCTGGTAAGACAAAGCTTTGACATGGAGATGCTAAACCTAGGTCAGTCTTATCTACGTACTGTAAGCAGAAGAGTGTACATACAGAAATGTCTCTGTTAGCTATTCTGTGGCTGAAATGAGTTATGAACACACTCTGTAAGACCAGATGCGGTCTATTTTCATTTTGAAATGCAGGAGTAATCCCCATCCATGAAATTATTTAGAAATATCAGTATTCCACATGTCAAGTGCTTTTTTCCTTCCAAATGATGCCTTTTGAACAGGCTACCTATTTTTTCCCTCCTTCATTGTTGCTCTCTATTCAACAGAAACAGCAGTTTTAAACTTATTACAGTCAGGAGGCACTTCAGGCAGGAGAAATATACAGCAATTTTGGTGAAGGCTCTAGCTTGAACATCTAATCCCCTCAGTAAACAATCTGTTTGAAATAGAGGCAAAGTTGCCATCATACAAAATCCTACAATTGTGCAATGTTTCTCCACTGGGTCTTTGGACCAGCACAATTCTATTAGTGTAAAAAAATCCCTTATATAGATAAGTTCTAAGGATGTGGCAAAACAAACTAGTCACACTTAATTTCACTGGAATAGAAATGTGTTTCAAATTCCCTTAAAATTTATGGTTATGTAAACAGATACATGGCTGGAGAAGTGCTCTTAAGGAAGAATTAAAAGAAAAGAAAAACAGAGTGGAGCACTGCAAAACAACAGAAGTGAAGAGACAGTTCCCTCCTGCTGTCTTTTTTTTTTTTTTTTAATTGTATAGTCTCAGTGACCAGGCAGAAGCATTACTTTTTACTCCATCATCTACTGGACTTGCATGGTCTTGGTTAAGTACAAGTTATCAATGTGTGATTTACAGGTTGAGATTCTGTAGTGCATATAATACATTCAAAGATATGTATCAAGTATCATTAGTTCTGGATGACTGAGGAAAAAAAAGATAAAAAAAGGTAGGAAATGAAAATAAAATAGTCTGTTCTAAGAAAAGTATTTCCAAATAGAGATTTAACTGTAGGTGGGAGTGTGAGCATGTGTTTTAACTATTTTCTGTCACATTTTCCTATATCTCCTTTTTCAGAGTTTCTACTTCACCAACTTTCCTAACAAACTTCTATGACAACTAGTAAGAAAAAAAACCCAGTTAGTTACCATAGTAAGAGGCATGGCTCCAATACTGTTACTGGAGCTTTGAGAAAGAAATACTACAGTCTGGTGTTGCTAATACAAAAGTCATAGTGCTCACTGAAAACAGTTGGAATTCAATGAAGTACATTAGCAAAATTCCACTAAAGTAAAGAAGAACAACCTGGAAATAGTTTTAGCTGATACTGCTGTATCTTTCTACTCTATTCCATAAACTCTGTTTCAAAAGCATTTCAGACTTCTTTTTTTTTTTTAAAGCCAGATGATTCAGGGTCTGTCTTATTGCAGAAGTTAAAAAGTAAGGAAAAGGCATTGTAGGAAGCTGACAGAGATTTCTTAAAAAAATTAAAGAACGAATTGCATTTACTTAATAAAAAGATATGTCAGTTCTTTCATAAAGTGATAGACTTCTACTCTGAACTTTAGGACTGACCATTAAAGACTGAGACACATGGTTACTAACACTTGCAACCAAGACATGCATCTGTGTCAGAAAAGAGAATATTGCACTAAAAGAATAACCTTAAAGGCTTTAAACTCTTCTTCACTGATCTAAAAAGGTAACTAACCATTTCCTATAAGCAGCAGCAAACCTGGCTTGGTCCACATCCCTACAAGTTGATAATACGTTATCAATGAACCGGTATTCCATTTCTAGACCAAGAGAGTCCTGCATAACAGCACGCTTCAGGCGTTTTGTTTCTTGGGTATAACCTTGTTTGGCGCCGGATTCATTCAAACCATCAACATCCATAGCTTGTGCTGTGTGGCTTGTTGCAGGACTGTGGTGGGAATTACTCAGAGTTTCATCACTGCTATCCACAGATGGTACCATCGTGCTCAGAAGAGGAAGTTTGTTGCTTAAGCGGTGCTGAAGGTAGAATACATGCCTTCTTCAGAGGAAAAGGAAGGAAGACAGGAAAAAAAAAGTCATGGATTTAAAACAATCTGCTGTTGCTGCTGAACTGCTTCAGTTAATTTTCCATCCCATCAGATTCCCCCATAAAGAGACACATAATATGCTGTCACTGGTGACACCCTACAATAACAGGCTCCATGTCACCTAGGGAAATCTGCTGTTACCTAGTTAGGAACATACACCCAGCTGGCAAAGCAAAAATTTTCTGCAGCTGATCTATCTTCTGCCTATCTTTCACTCATATTTTGCCCTTTAAACATTAAGTATGAGGAGGATGGTAACAGTATCTTGTGCCTCTTGCACAAACTGTAGGGACAAGTGGAGCTTACATCAAGAAGATATATCAGCTCAATCAAATTTTCCATTCAATAGCCCTGATGATGCTCATGGACTATTTTCCAAAGGCTGTAGACTTAGCTTAGACATCTTTTATTGAGAGGTACCCTTTAAAAACCAGAACAACTTATCTTGAAACAGCAGGCAAAAAACAATCTACAACTCAGAAAAATGCTCTTTGTACCAAGTCCTCTTACCTATGACACCACAAGGTTTCATGTCCTGGGTAAGTATCAATCAGTTCAGTGCACAGCTCCAACTCTTTTTCTAAATGATGAGGGAGATCCACACTCTGCTCCTCTGTGCAGGCAGCTTCTGCCCCTGCACTGCTCTCCTCCTTTTGCTCGTGTACCATTTGATTTTGAACCAGTGTATTATTGTCAGTCACAGTTCTGCCTGTCAAGGACTTGAGTAAGAACTGGCGGTAATGAAATCCACTATGGTCTGAGACATGCATGGATACCCAATATTTAGTGGATGAAAGTTCATCGAGGAGAATCTGAAACAAAAAAGCAGCAACAGTTATCAAATGGTATAAAGCAGGAACTGACCATCACCATTTCTATATTAAGGTCATCTCCCCTGGGGATTTTAGCCCCTATGGGAATGGTTGAACACACAGAGAACACACAGCACTGTGTGCTGACACGTATCCTGGCATCCTTGCACAAAAGAAATTATACATCTTCCAAACTCTGAACGTGTAGGAGTCTTGGAAACCTTCCCACTTGACTTGAGGTGTTGGAACAGGATGCCCAGGGAGGTGGTGGAATTGCCATCCCTGGAGGCGTTCAAGACGAATGTAGATGTGGCACTTCGGGATATAACTTAGTGGTCACGGTAATTGGGTTACAGTTGTACTCAATGATCTTAAAAGTCTTTTCCAACCTTAATGATTCTACGATTCTATGATTAAGGGAAAAAAACTACAAACCACTTAGGATGAGAAATTAAGTGGCTTAAAATAAAGACTATTTCGAGGAGGTAGAGGGTAGGCTACATAGCTATAGTTAGGAGTATTTTAAGTTTTGCCTAGTGCATTATGGGTGTCAGAGTGGGTGAGTTCCTTAAAAAAAAAACAAAAAAAGAAAAAGTGTCAACCACTAAATACTATGTTCCAAGTCCCAGAGTCTGTGGAACACAAAACTCTTTGTCCATAACTAAGTTGCTAAATTTGGTAGTTGTTGAATTCTCAGAAAAGGAGTTCACAGTAACTGTGGTAAATACCTACATTGGTGCTGGCACCTACAAATTTTCTCTGCATTCCAAATAGTTTTAAATCTTTAAATTTTTAGGAAGATGGAAAGGTTTGGCTACTGGGTAAAGCTTCTTTTACTTTGTTAGAACTAATGAACCTCTTCCCTAACAGTGATCCTCTTTTAAACTCTGCAGAGCAATCAAAACTATAATTTATTTCTAAAGACTTTGGGTATAAGCCTGCTGGGTTTAGTATCTTTTTCTAAGCTACCTACATCACTTAATAGCACCAGATGATGCAAAGCAACTTTCATTGACAGATGTTTTTATTTTAATCCCACAGCACAAGAGGCACAACCTCCCACAAGAAAACTACAGAAACGTGCAAAGGCCAGTTATACATCTCTTTTGTCATGCAGTCTTCATTCAGCTGGAACTGACATTGCACACATTATGTCCAACTTAGATCTTGGAATAATCCAATTCATTCACCCAACACATTCATAAGCTATGACATTAGAAGGAGATGTTGCAGTTGCGTATTTTAACTCCTTGAACAAAGCAAACAATGATTCACAGCATCACTTTTTACCTTAATCGAAAAACCTCTTCTAGAAAAGCAAGGCAGAAGATTGTCATTAAGTTTCTTGAGATCTACAAAACACAAAGTCTCTCCTCTAGGAACCTCAAAGTAACAGTGGAAGATGCTTCAAACAACTAGAGGTGAAACAAAATGCCAGCTAATGTCTGAATTCCAGCAGATGTTCTCTCTTACCAAATCAGTTTCCTCCATTTCCATATCAAGCAGCACAAGGCCTTTGCCATTCTTTCCTGAACCAGAGGAAACTATCTGTAAACATCTCCCATCCTGTCCTTGACAACCTATCACAAAGGGCCCTTTTCTGTCTCGAATGCTGAGATGGTCACTTTGGAACTGGCATGCTGCTCCAGAATATAACATAGGCATTCAGTGACCTCTGCCTCAATTTCTGTGTCTGTACTCCCTCTCACACTCTTCCTGACCCCATGCTTGCTTTTTTAAACTGCTTACCCACCATAACATGCAGCCCACTGTTCTCAGGTCTGGGACACTTGGGAAATGAAAAGGAACTGTAGCTGGGGATAAAGATAAGCAGATATGGCACTTTCCGTTCACACTGAAGGGAGGTATTTTTGAAGTTCCAGTCATCTAAGAAAAAGTTAAGGCCTTACTGCAGATGTCTCCTGGGAAAATTACTTTGTGTCTTACGAACATACTTCTGTCTTCTGGGCATCGCACAAGAGATGTTTTGCGTCACAACAATCACCCCACCACTTGTTCCTTTGCTTGATTTTGTGTTGGATGTTTGGTTTGGGGTTTTTTCTTTTGATTGATTGGGAGGTTTCTGTTTAGTTTTGTTTTTGTTGTAGGATCTGAAGTCACTCTCCATCCTGTAATGATGAATTTGAGTATTCCTAGCTAAAGGAAAACATTTATCCACTCTTGCTGAATTACATCCTATTTTTCACCGGCAGAATTTGTCTGGAGCACCACGATGTGTATGAAATTTAACAGTATTGCTTGCCTAGTCCAGTCCTCTAATTACACATCTACCTATGAGCAGGTACTGAGAGCCCATGTGTTTGCCCCATTAGCTAACCCTACTGTCACATAAGAAAGCTGAAGTCAAGCTTTCTTGTCCTTAACTGAGGCAAGGATTCCAATATCAGAAAGATGAAATTGGTTTGGAATAATCTGGTCTTGATAAATCCTAATTCACATTAATGCATTAATGAACACCTTTTAAGTACCAATGTAAACTTGCTAATGTGTTTCAAATTATGCACGAAAAACACCCTGGGTTTTCTATATTCAAACCAGATAATAGTTTTTTACTGTCCAGTGTAAGAAAGAACATCCATATTCTGTGAGAAAATCTTCCTATAGGGCCAAAACATTCTCCTCTATTTTTTCTTAGAGTTCGAACCAAGATTCAGCATACCAAACCAAAAGAAAGAAAACCCCAAAATCTCCCGAATGAAATAAACCCTCAAATCCTCCCAGGCAGGCCAACAGTTTTGTAAACTGACCAACCCGTTTTGAGAAGTTTTATTTCAATAACAGTACTATACATTCATTGTGCTTCTGGGATTATGTTTCCTTATACACCACAGCAAAAACTGTTTCAAACAGTGGCCCTAAATAATACAAAATACTCCAATTTGAGACAAGCTTGGAAGAGCTAAATGGCTGTAGAATCACAGTGGCTCTTCCATCTGCTAATTTTTACAGCACACTCCCAGTCATACATCTCAGTTAAATTTAACATTGTTTTCAAATATTCAAAACCACAAGTAGCTGAAGGTACAGAATGAAACATCAAACCTGCATATTTTTGTGAAAATCTGTAATGGCTGTTTTTTACCTGTTTTTTTTTTATTTGGGTTTTCTTTTCATATTTGCTTTTTCCCTTGCATCACAACTTATGATAAAACATTTTCTAATTCTGCCTTTTAAAACTGTCTAGACACAGATTTTATCTCAAGATTCTTGGTATCTTCTATGTTCCACACTTTTTCCTAATTTCCCTGAATCCCAAACACCTTCAGCTAGGCCATCTGAAGAGATGTGTTGGTGTCATAAAAAAAAAACCTTAAGTCAACATGGAGATTTCCCAATGGGTTAAGGAATTTCCTAATGTTTGAGGAACAGCAGAACCAATGACACTTTGCCAGAGGTAATGAAAAACAGTTGGACAGTCACTTCCTCAGTAATCGGTCCGAAAAGAAGACCAATAGGGAACTGGGATGGTGGGCAAGGCAAATGGAATTGGCAGTTTTAAATCTAACAAATTTAAAGCACTTCGTCACAGGCATACTTGTACCTTGTTACACAAAATGCTGAAAGCTGCCAATGAATAAACCCTGCA
Organism: Indicator indicator; assembly: GCF_027791375.1. Classification (NCBI taxonomy): domain Eukaryota; kingdom Metazoa; phylum Chordata; class Aves; order Piciformes; family Indicatoridae; genus Indicator; species Indicator indicator. The sequence goes on along the minus strand of NC_072053.1, from coordinate 48,850,713 downwards.
GAACAATTCCAGCTCCCAAGTTGTTTCTATCACAATGCATTTCCTTCTGTTTATCTAAATTAGTAAGTGCAGTAAGAGCATTAAGTGCAAAAAACCACTTTGAGTATTCCTGTGACCTTCCAAGTAATGCTAACTAAAGCATTCAATTATCTGAGTTTTAATTAACTTTTTTTTTCTCCCCTTTTTAGTAAAACTATGATATACTTATGTGAAAGTCCTTGTTTCCTATTCATATAGACCTCTAACCCTAAGGTCTAACCTTCAGTCTAACCCAAGCCCGCAGTTCTTCTGAGTTTTCTATAACCAGCTTTTCATACAAACTTGCTGGGCAGATAAATCCAAATTTTGGGTTGTCTCCCTCATGGAGTTTGAAACATACTCGCTCCTTACTACCAATTTGACAAAGCTATTTTAAAAGTTTCTCAGGTGACATCAGGAAACATCAGCAAAACATCATCCATTGCTAGCAGTAGCTCACCCACAGGCCATAAAACCAGCTATACTAATTTAACCTCACTAAATTCTCCCCTCGCTCCGTTAGGTATTTAGAAGATCGTAAAACGAAGCAGCTGCTGTTAAAAGTGTCAGTGATATGCCACTGTGTTAGCTTCATATTCACAGGGTATTCACCTACAGCTTAGAAACAACAGTATAAAATTGTCTATGTAATTTTAGACCATGTCACACTAATTCAACTTCCTGCAGGTCTTGATGTTTCAGATACTACCATGTAATCACAAACATTCAATGAGGCCTCAATTTAAATGCTGTCAAAAGATAGAGTTGGTGCTCAAGAAATACTACTATGCTTTCTCTGAAATTCCTGCTATCTTTACTTAATCCTTCAATATTCTGAAAACATAGATAAACTAACTAAGGTTATCAAAACCAGGCATTGAATTTATGATTGGACACAATGATCTTAAAGGCCTTCTCCAATACAGGCAATTCTGTGATTACATTATCAAAGTACTATCATGTTTTACCTGTATCTGTTAGGAATTTCAAGATTAGAGCTAGAATAATTGCTTTCAAGTGCCCATTCTTTATTTCAGCTCACACAGTCCCTTCTATCCTTTTGCCACAACTTCATTAACACCAAGTACCAACAGACAAACAGGACTTTGTACATGCATAAGAAACAGCTGTTCTTTTGCTGAGCAGAGCCTGCCTACATTGACAAGAAAAATGGACAACATACTCATTGCAGTATTTTGCACGTCTTTAAAACATTCTTAGCTACCTGTGCTCACTTCACATGATACTCTCAGTCCGAGCCATAGGATCTGCTTGTCACACCAGTATTTATTTTAGACAAGGAAATATAAGATTTGCTATTGCATTATACCTTGACAGTCAGCTTTCCCAAATGCTGTACAACCCAGATGCGATGGGACCAGGCATTGTAGTTGCTTGGATATCTCCCAGCAGCTTCAGAGCAGACATTCATTTCCTCCTGTACTAGCTGGTGAATTCTCTCCACAGGTACTGCTCCCAAGTTTCCTTTAGTCATAAGACTAGGCAGGGAGTTTTCTTGAATTAGTTGTTGCAGCACCCATCGTCTGGTTAAACAAGGTACAGTGTTAACAGTGAGAGAAGAATTTTAACAGACAAAAATATTTTTTTTCTTTATATAAATAAATAAACCCCTGTTGGTATTTTAATTCTCTAAACTACACTAATTAGACAGTAAGTAGTAAACACAGCCATCTGAACTCTTCCCACACTGAAAGCTATGACTTTAGGATCACAGTCCAAAATAATTTTAACTCTAGCTGTATTTGTTTGTTCACTCACTCTAAGTGATTGTGGCTACTTACAGCATACTAAAAGAAAACAGCAGGAAACAACAAGACAAATGAAAAAAAAGCAAGAACTGTCTATATGAGCTTTCTAATGAGCTTGCCTTTCAGGTAACTGTATAGCACTAAAATAAAGTATCCAAAATGAGACAGAAATAGTGATTCAATAATTTAAACAAAAATTTAACTCATTTGTGACTATTTTTCACATCTGACAGTACTGTGCACAGCAAGCCAAATTAGACAAAAACGTGAAAGGGTTACGGTTTCAAGGGTTCTAAGTATAACCAAAACAAATGTTTTTGTTGTTGAATTATACATATTTGATTTGGAGTGACTGAGATAAGTGAAGACTCCTACACAGTTTTTTAACTTTACAAAGGGGCCCTACTAAAAGGAATCATAGATGGGTCAACTTGCACACAGCAGCAGGCATCGACAAAATTGCAATGGGTGCATGTGGAATGCTGTAGAAATCTGGACATTCTCCAGTCTGCAACACAGAGGTTTATCTGCTTTGTACTGGCTCACACTGATTTCAAAACCAATTTATAGCTACTTTCAGAAAGGTATCATTCCTGGTTAAAAGAAATCGATAAATACAATAATAATACATTAAATTTCTTTTAAAAATAACTATTTTGCAATTTATATATACGAATATATAGACATGTATAGTAAAAATATGACTGCTAAAAAAGTTTATAATCTATCTGCTTTTTCTCTCATTTGAAAATGTTCATAATATTCTTGTTCATTGGTACTTTTTATTTACAGTGTCTTTGTCTCCTAGTTATTAAAAAAAAGTACAGCTAAGCAAATCATGCTCTTTGGACTGTTGTGCGATTTTATTTCATGCAGTGAAGCAATTCTGAAGACTTTATTTTTGCTTCTTAAAAAAAAAAAAGACTAGATAAATTTTACTGTATTTTATAATTTCCCCATTCTATTTTTTTTATACTTACGCTTGAAATATGTTATCATGGGTCTAGGGAAAACAGAAGATTAATCACTATGCTTCTAACATATATCAATCAACATCAGCACATCCCAGTTCAGGTGAAATGTTCGTATAGTTATCCTCAAATATGTTTTTCTAGTTTAGGCAAATACAAGTAATAACGACAAACTATAACACTATTAAAATAGTCATAATTTAAGATTGCAAGAAGTTACAAATAGATTTTTAAATTATTTTAAATTATTTCTAATACATCAATAAATAAAGAATTGGCCATTCCGCATAATTTAATAAAGATACATTGTTTATCATAATGATATGTATGGCATCGAGTTCAGCATTAGTTACATAAGAAAAAATCATAGCTCTTCAATGTTAGCCTACTTATTCCTACTAACTGCAGGAAAGGCTATTTCCCCGTTATTTCTACATGCACCTTTTGCTTCAAAGCAATCAAGAAGCATGAGTCAGTAGCATGGAGATGATGATGACTAACAGTTGAAGAACAACAAAATTAAAAGCCAACATTCCAGAAATTCATCAGTGTTGTCACTGTATCAATACTACTTAGAAATACATTGACAGAAATTAAGCAGATGTTTATAAGTTAAGAAATGCTAAGAATATTCCATGCATGACATTCTGAGTTAATTTTGAGAATGTTAAGCTCATGCACTTAAAAAGAGTTTAACAACTTTCTCTTCCAACGATTCATGTTATCAGTACAACCAAAAGTTTGTTTATGTTTTTGTTAGAATATGACTCCTCAGTGGGTTGTCAGCTTTATGGTTGTCGTAATGATGGCCATGTGAAATGCAAACGTTGCAAACTGCTTTCAAATGCGTTATATTAAAATCTCTTTAAGGCTGTCTACAAAAGAATAAGTTACCCTGTGAAAAATATACCATGAAAAAAAAAAATCACACATATCACGATTCTTGATTTTTTTTTTTTTTAACAAAGAAGTTGAGCAATGGATCAATACTTCACTTGGTTGTGCTACAGGCATTTTATGCACACTCAGTTGTGACTGAGATGGTCAGCTCTGCATGTTTGAGCAATTTTTAAAAAATACACTCTGTTATTTTAACATCTAGTAGTGGTGACTTAGTGATACTGCTTAAGTTAGAAACAATAAAAATAAATTCACTAACTCAAAAAGACCATTATTGGAATGGGAAAAAAAAAAACCAAAAAACAAAACAACTTTGGTTATACAGATTAGCTTTTACAGATTATTGCCTTTCTCAAATACCTGTAGACAAGCAATACAGTAGTTAAGTTGGAGGAGGGAAAGAGGTAGAAATCTACTATTGATGGAGTCATAATTCTCTGGCTGAGAATTTTAGGTGCTCCAAGACATAATAAATCTATAGGAAAATTTATCCCACTTCCAACGTTCATTAAAAATATTTTCAGAAAAAAAAGTACATATGACTTTAGTTGTAAGTGTAAAACATAGGCAAATATCTTCAAGAGCCAAAGAGTATTTTGTATTATCTGGCTCAAAGAATCTGCTGTATGTCTATGGCAGTCACCTATGGCTGTCCTTAACCCAAGAACAGGGAAAAAATTAAAAAGCAAACTAGAAATACATTTAAGTTCAGGGAAGTAATAGAAGGTAAGAGAAACAAACCTATGAATCCATGTTTCTGGACTCTTTGGAAACTTGGTTAACGCCAGTTTTCCAAGATGCAAGTCTTTAAGTGGATTTAAAGTGCCAGACAGTATTAATTCTTTCCTACAAAAGATAAAATAAATTGATATGAATAAAAGAAGTAACCCCAAACCAAAACACAAATCCCAATAACAAACGGCATGGCATTTCCTTTGTGTCATAAGAAAGCTTCACTGTCAAGCTACAAGAGCTTAAAAAGCTTCTGGTGGATTAACCCATTCCACTCTGCTATGTATGTTTCAATACTATTCAACCAAATAAAATAAATCCAGCTCAAAGAACTTTATCTGAACACACAACTAATTGGTTCCCAAACCTACGCCAAAATCACTAAGTCAACTGTATTTGAGTGCGGCTCTCCATCAGAAAGCCAAGGAGCTTAGGCTGTTTGTAATGCCTGTTGAGAGTGACAGCTTTTATCTGCACATTCTAAAAGCACCTTAATGACACAAGCAGGTTTTATATATACCAAGAGATACATACCTATTAAAATTAAGCCCAAATATGACTAAAGTATCACTTATTCCCAAATAAACTTCTTCCAAGTGCTTTCAGAAAATGTCCTGCTTGGGATATACAATTTCTAGCTCACTTTTTTCCCAGATGGACCAAAGATACTTTTTTTCAGCCTTCAGAATTCAAGCTCTCATAAAAGATAATCTGAAATTATTTTGACTTGTCATATGTCTTTGCTGGTACTTTTGAAGTCACAGGAAAAAATCTGACTTTTCAGAGCACTTTATTACCTCATGTCTTTTAACTTTCCATCAGTTGTCCATGCCAGCAAGTGTATCAGCAAGAACAAAAACTATATCTATGACAATTCCTTTACAATCACTTGACTTTAAAGCTGTTCTAAACAACTCTAACACGCCTGCATAGGTTTATATTTTATGTTTTTGTTTTAATTAGAATTAACTGTGAAGCTACAGAAGGGTAGGGATGATAACCTAAACCATGAGAACTGAGCAATGGCTAGTTGGTCTAAGAAAGAGTGCAAAGAATAGGAGAGATGTTGAATCTTAGAACTTGTGGGGAAATCTTTGTTGTATTGAATGGGCATAAAGACATCTCCAACTGCTAGTCATAATTTCAGTTATCTTGTGTTTTTAGAAGTCGAAAAATCTTCCAAATTAAAATGACCAAAATCCTCCAGAGGGCCAGAGAGCCCAAGGGGATGAACAGTCTGTCCCAGAGAGTGAATATGGGATATTGTAATCTGTTATTCCATCCCATAATCCTGCATCTACCTATAAAAGGAGACTTCCCAGACAATTCTTGCTCTTTTCTCTCTCCTCTCTCTTCCAGGCATGTAGCAACTGCTGCTGTCTCTCTGGTTTGTGTGGGAGTGCAGCCTTGCTAACAAGCTAATTTCTTGTTGTGCCCATCTTAGGGAGGGCATTGAGGCCTAACACAAGGCCTATCCAGCCTGTCCTGGGGCAGGGGGGGCAGTGAGGTCTAATGAGGCCTAGTGCTGGAGGCAGAGGAGGTTTGACTGTTTGAGGCCAGGCTGAGGCCTGGCTGAGGCTGAGCCTGAGCTGGAGGAGCTAGGCCTGAGCTGATTTTGATTGTGTATAAATGTCCTTTTCCCTGAATGCCTTTTATACTTTTGTTTATTTTTGCAAATAGCATTTTTATTTAACCTCTAATTTGGTGTGAGTGTTTTTATTTACTTCTTTGGGGTAAAATATTTTCTGTCTGGAGCTCAAACCAAGACACATCTATGAAGTTCTGGAAGCAGAATTCAAGTCCCACACAATCAGGTCCCATCTTACACCAGCTCAGATCTCTCCTGCACTGGTGCAGGACACAGCCTGTCCTCTACTCTCCGACTGTATACGCCGTATGCATGGTTAGCTTGACCTGTAATTTATTGAAGCAGGTATTTCACAGAACAGAAGCTGAAATGTGTCTACTAAGAATCAAAAGAGCATGCTCTCGGCAGCAGCCTAAACAAACAGAGTCAGATTCATCAATCTCTTGGCTACAGTAAGCTCAGCAGTACAGTCGGCAGCTACTAACAGCTTCTCTCTGCATGCAAAATGGAGCACCAAAGACAAATGATTCATCAGACCACTGGTCAAGAAACTGGTGAGCAAATCCACCTTCTTGTAGCAATCTGTATACTTAGGCAAACCATAAACCTAATTTTAAAAAATCCTCATTTTTTTCCCCTGTTTTTTACTTCATACTTTGAACTACTCTCGTGTACATATAAGCAAATGCTTTCAGCTGTCAAGCAGGAAAAAAAGCCAGACAGATAAGGATGGATCTATTTGTATTAACCAAAAAAAAAAAAAAATGTTGATAAAACCTAAAATAAAAGCTTGAAGTCAGTTTTAAGTAACAAAAGATTGCATTACTGTTAGTCGGTACATTATTTATACATACTCCTAATTACATTTAATATTTCAAAATTACTCAAGCTATACATTTTCATGACAGTTAACATGTTTCTTAGACTTGAAAATGCTAGGAAGATACAATTACAGCAGAATCCTTCAGAACTACACCAGCAGTGAAAGAGAAGGGAAAAACACCCAAAACAACAAAACACACAGAAATAAACAAACAAACCAAAAAACCCCACAAGAGCTGAATTTGCCATATCTAGGGCTGAAAGCTACCCACAGCCACATCTTTCTGGAACTAATTTTTTCTACTGCAATAATGCATCTTATCTACAAAAATTCTATTTTAAATGAAAGCCCTCCCAGACGCTAACACCATTTGCTGTCAGCTCTCCAGCCTTCCTAAAACTACTCCTTTAAGACCATCTCCACTCTTACCTAGGCAGCATTTCTAAGATTCGCACAAAAATTATGAGATTATAAGGTTGTAAAGAACTACCGTCTGTGGGCTCTATTAAAGAAAGGAAGTACATTCCTGTTCTTCCTCTGTAATGACTCTTGGAGGTGCTACAACATGACCAGTGGTGAAGATAGACTACTCCTAACAGGTACAACAAAAGAGTAGGTTGGATAAGAATGTGTCTGGAATAAAGGATAGCTGCCTTGCTCCCCTTTTCTTGCATGAAGATCTGTTGAGCTTTGATGAGGTGCACAGGTGATGGCAGCAAATTGAACTGCTGTCTCAAAGGGACTCAAGTATAATATTCAAAGTGAGATAACATGAGAACACTTGGAAAGACAGCATATATCAGTTGGGCATTACATGATTCAGAGAAAAGGATATGCCCATCTTAAGGTTACAAATATCCTTCTTTAGCTGACAGAGGAAAAAGGGGTAGCAGTTCAGTGGGACTTGTATCCCCCCAAATATGCGAACCAAGTATGTGCTTTCACGTGCAGCAGTGTACCCTTTAGCACGTACTACAGATATAATAAAACATTGATAATAAATAAAAGAGTCTGAAATTATCTGCAATGCATAAAGGACAGAGAGTTTTGTAACAATTCTTTAGCTGAAAAGCTGTTAGTGTCACTATGTACTACTGAAAGCTTACAGCTGACTTGTACATAGGGCTCAGATCTTTCTGATGTCATTTGCCAAGTGCTACATACCTCACGTTCCAAGCAGTGGTGAAGTCGGGGTTCAGCAGCAGCAGTGTACATGTGATATCTATCAGCTCTAAAACAATTAACAACAGACACAAAGATTAGTAACGCTCACACACAGGCGTGTTCCCTCTGTAGTCCCTTACTGCCCACCCTTCCTCAAAGTCTGCTTTATGGGCAAGTTGTACCACAAATGCCTACCTCTGCAAAACACTGTGCTACTTTATTGCAGAAGAAATGACATCTTAACTCAATAGGGACCAAAATTTGGCATATCCTCCCTTTTCGTTACTAAAATAATAGACTTACATCTTACTAACAACTTTCATCTAAGAAGTTTGCAGCTGGAAATTTCTGATCTCTACCTGTACCACTGTAATCAACTATATGCTACGACCTCACTGCGGGACAGCCTTTCCATACCATTCTTGAGTACTTAGTGATTCAAAACTGCAGACACATTTGATATAACTTACACAGACAATTCTTCAAAAAAAAATCCAATTATTGTTACATAAGACAGTACCACTATAAACACACCCCACTCCTTCAGCCTAAGTCTTGAGCTGCAGAAGGTTGCCTATACTGCAACACACTGTTACAAAAAATACATGCACTACAAAAAAATGTGTAGCTAGGAAAATCAAACACCACAACTATGAATTAGGACCCCAAAATAACTCTGCTATCTAACTGCACAGAGAAGACTTCAAATTGAGAGACAGCCTTGCTTCAGACTGAAGTTTTAAGAATAAATCACTTAAAAAAGAACAAACAGAGCATTTATTTGCAACTACACAGAGCATCTTACACATATTACACTTTGAAACAATGTCAAAAAACCAAGACTGAGATATGTACCCGCTGACAGTGGAAGGGAAATTTCATTGTGACTCCTGCCCATCACCTTTGCACTCCACTGCACCACTCAAGCAATTTTGAGATGGTAACAGTGGGGATTCATGAAGCATCTCCACTTATGTTTCAGATAAGGACTGTTAACTGCCTTAGCTCCTTTAACCTCTAGTCTTGGGAAGCATAACATCATATTAGTTAACTTGTCCTGCAATTACCATGTGATTTTGCAATTGAGAATTGCTTCAAAACTATCCAGGCTTTTAGGGACAAGGAAGTTTGGCTACACTCTCTCCTAATCATTCTGAACTTAACATACTAAACAGAATGTACTACAGGTGATTTCCATCAAAAAGAGAGGCATTTTATTACTTCTTAAGGGTAAAAACTTAAATGAAAAAGAGGGTATCTCATGGACCTAGATCTCTGGTTAATACAATTAATAGCACTGTAAAAATATGCAAGCATGCTAATTAAATATGCAGAGGAACATGGCTTCATATATTTTTGAACCAAGACTCTGACAGAAGTGGAGCACCTTTGTGTATTACTGTATGACAGCTCGATTATTTATGTCCAACAAAATTCTTTTGTGTACTTGATCAATTTTGTACTAAACTGTTATAGTGATATTTTTTTAAGTACCCCAAGGAAATATTTCAACTTCCTATTTTCATGACTTTTATTTCAGATCTTTTTTTTCCTCCCTTTAATGAAAGACTCTTTGTAGCCAAGGAATATTTCTCATATGTGCAAAACTTCTTCACTATTTGCTGCCTAAATATACAAATCCTTTTCTTTGATCTACCCAATCCATGAACCAGGAAAGTACATCAACACCTATTTAATTTTAGGCTGATGAATTGCCCAGTTGAAATATCCAGTACCACACATCTGTATTTCAAACTAAACATGGAGTGTTTTGCTCACTACTGTTTCAATTTTACATTTAAAAATTTCATTGGTAACATTTAATGAAACATTAGTTTTATAAGGATCTACAGTTAAAATTGTGAGCTGCCATTGTTACACAAGTAGTTGGCCTGCATCAACCTCATGAAGTTCAGGAAGGCCAAGTGCAAGGTCCTGCACACGGGTCCAAGCAATTCCCAAGCACTAACATGAGCTGGGCAGTAAGTGGATTGAGAGCAGCCCTGCAGAGAAGGACTTGGGGGCATTGGATACGAGCCCACAACTCGCACTTGCAGCCCAGAAAGCCAATTGTATCCTAGGCTGAATCAAAAGATCAGCTGATCAGCACGTCAATAGAGGTGATTCTCCTCCTTTTCTCTCATGAGACCCCATCTCAAGTAGTGTGTGCAGCTCTTGGCCCTCAGCACAATACAGATATGGACCAACTTGAGCAGGTCCAGAGAAGGCCATAAATACGATCAGAGGGCTGGAACACCTCCACTGTGAGAAATGGCTGAGAAAGTTGGGATTGTTCAACCTGGAGAGAAGGCCTCAGGGAGATCTTAGAGTGGATTTCTAGTACCTAAAGTGGGCTTACAGAAATGCCGGAGAACTCTTTACTCTTTACAAGTATATACATCACTATACTCTTTACAAGTATAGTGATGGGATACGGGATACCAGATTCAACAGAAGATTTAGATTATATGCAAGGAAGAAATTCTTTACTGTGAGGATGATGAGACAATAAAATCGGCTGTCCAGAGAAGTTGTGGATGTCCCCTCCCTACAAGTGTTCAAGACCAGGTTGGACAGAGATTTGAGCAACCTGATCTAATAGAAAGTGTCCCTGCCCATGGGACACTAGGTAATCTTTAAGGTCCCTTCCAACCCAACCCATTCTATGAAAAATAAAAAGAGAAGTTTGTAGCAATTTCAGAAAACTATAATGTGGTAATACAAATCATGTGCACACAAACTGGGGGGAAAAACAGTATTGGAGAAAGACAAAAGCATATGGAACAATAAAAAAAAAAGTAGTTGTCTTGATTCTCTATAAGCTGTAGTTTGTGTTACAAACAGGTTACTAACATGGAGGTTCTGGATCATGTTTGCAATAGTGACTCAAAATCTCAAAAGACATGAAAATGTGGCAAATCACCTTTTCTCACACATTTTAAACTTACTTTTGTAATTGAAGAAACAAAGGACAACAGAGTTTTATTTTCAAAAAAGAAAACCGAGCAAGGCTCAATAAAAAGGCTGTAACCTAAACTTCATGCTATTCCAGTATTTACCAACATAGTTTTATGATCTGCATTTTGAGTGAAAGGATTCTGCAAGGCTTCATCTGGAAGCACAGACCCTCCAAGGAGTTGGGATGCTTTGCTGTTGTACCACTGCACACCATAGCACACACCACAGTACCACCGCAACAAAAAGTGTCAGCACATTAGCACCCAGCTGCCCTTTGACAGCTACCGGTGATCTCCAGTCTTCAAGTGGGAGAGCAAAACCAATCTCAGTGGTTTGTATTTTGACTTGAAACAAGTTTTTGTCTGTGTGGCAGTTTCTAGAGGAGGACTGTTGTGTAACACTTGAAACTGAAATGAAAAGTCTCCATGCAGAAGATCTGCAGCACAATTAAAATTCACCTCACAAACTGCTGCCTAAGACCTGTTAAAAAAAACACTGCAATGAGAACCTCTGGTCTTGTTAAAATGGCTGTACAAGCAGGTTCATCTACAATTTGTTTGTGGCTACATGTCAGAGTCAACACAATTTCTTGTATTATAAGCTCTTTTTATTGAATTTTATAATAATTTGCGTTATACATTCCAAATTTGCAAATAGATCACAAATAGAGATTTCTAATAGAACTGAATCTACCACCAGCAACTTGGTAGCAGCTGTCTAAAAGATACAGGTCTTACTATGTCCAACCCACGAACCAGAGAAAGAAATGGAATTTACTTATGCTAGAAATGCTTATCCCCTAGAAATAAAGTCTTCTAAAGATGTCTGTAACGAGAAACAATATTCAAGAAAATAAACTACGTGAAAATAAAGGAAAATGTGAAATTTCACAAGTCCACAAACCACTTTTCCCAGATAATCATATAACAATATGACATTAGACTTCTGTTGGGAGGATGGAAACACACAAACAAATCTGTCTGACAAAAATAAAATACAGACAATAGACAGATTAGTCATGCCCAATATATGAGAACTCCTCAATTTTTTCTTTTGAATGGAGAATTAACTGTAAGTACTAAGCCAGTGCTACGTTACTCAAATACTACCCAAGATACAGAGCCAGGACCGAAAAACTATGTTGCCAACAGAATGGGTTCCTCTGTAACACAATCCGGCTCACAAAGAGATAAAAAGTTCCTACCCATGACTTCTCACTATCCACTAAAAGGCAAGCACATTCATGATCACATCATGAGTTTTCTCTGCTGTTTAATGCTACTCTTCACAAAATGCTTGCATTATACATCCATGTGTTTACAGTAAGAAATTAAAGTATATTTAAAACACTAGACCCTGCTCTCAGGGTCTAGCTGCCAAACAAAGGCCACATTTATTGCCTTAAGACGGTTCCCTTGCCAAGGATCACTGAAGATCTCAATCTTCTTTCACCATATCATCTCTGAATGCAAAAGAAGCTCAAGTGCATGTTTATAGACTCAGCTAACATCATCTGACTGTCACTTAATTTGCACTTTAATAAGGGTAAGCGCACAGATGGCTTCATCCACTTAAAGTGAAACAGACTATGGTAATGTGAAAAAAAAAAAAAAAAAAAAAAAAAGGAGAGAGAAGTGCAAATGACAGTTTTACCAAGAAAGATATGTTACTAACCAGACTTGTTTTACTGATCTGCACAGACCTACCCTCAAAATTTGTTCAAGACGATACAGCATGTTAGTTGTATGATGATTAGATGTCAGTGCCTGCATGAGATGTCTGCTAGCATCCCACTATTGAAAACAATTCCTTAACTCACTAGCTCATTAAAGCAACCAGGGAGACTTCCTTTGCTGCAGCTGAAATCAATGCAACCTAATGGATGGTGGCTGTTGGGTATGCTCCAAGAAGGGAAGACAGTCTGACCCAGCCATTTTAAAGCACAGTGGACACAAACAGTGCTTTATGGATGCCACAACCAGGCCTCCTGAGCCAACTCTGGGCAGCAGGGGTGGCGTCACGCTAAGATTCAGAAATTCCCTTGGAGTAAATTAAGGTGAACTGGCACCAAACGGCTGATGAGTTACATTTGGTTGATCGAATGAAAGCTTCTGGTCACTTGAACCTTAAAAATACTTAGTTTGACCAGAGGAGAGGGAAAATGGGAAGAAAAAGGAGAACAAGGATGGGGGATAGAGGCAGAGAGGGAGGGAGAGAGAGTGAAAGAAAGCAAAAGAGATATCACCACCCTTGGGTAGGCACAGTGTTCAAGTTCTCAGTGATGGATGTACATCCAGCAAGATCTTCTATAGTAGATGCAACATGTGGACCCCAGAAGTTGCAGTCCCTTTATACGCTTCTGGCAGTGGGGCAGTCTCTCCAGATCACAAAGAGAATTGTGCACCAGGTCTGTACAGTCTGCCACTACCCTTCATATGGAACCCCTGCAGAGCTTTTAAAAAGCAAGAAAGCGGGAATGCCTGCTGCAAAAGGCCAGGCCAGCAGCTCTCCTATTAAAGGCCATCATAAACCCCCACCCTGTCTATTCAGAACAGGTATATCACACCTTGTTTGAAACAACATATGGGAAAGTCATTAAGGACCATCAGCCAGGTCCTGCCACACACTTTGTTTGAGAGGCTGAAGATTGCTTTCTCACAATAAATTAGGTTAGGTTTATGCAAAAAGAAAAACATTATAATATAGTAACAGCTCCAAACTGAAACCCAGGTCCATGTGAGGTACTGAAGACGTGATCTGAGTAGTCACAAGGTGTTCTTTCAACAGAAAATACATTCCTCTTTCTAGGGCACAAAAATGTGAAAAATGTCATAGCAGGTAGAAGACACTAGAAGTAAGAGTCAAAAGGAATTAATGAATCAACACCAGAAATAAGACGCTGAGGTAAGCCTAGAGTAAAAAAAAAAAAAATTTATGCTGCTATTTAGAAGCGACCTGAAAGCATAAACAAAAATAGCAGTTTTTAAACTCTTTCTCATTCTTAATCTGAATAAAACAGAACACTTTGTAAGCAAATATCCCCCATGCTACACCTGTTTATAAATCTTCTTAAGATTCAAAATTGACAGCATATACTATTTTCCATTAAAGTAAACCAAACTGAAAACCAAATCAAATCAAAAAGATGAAAAAGGAAAAAAAGCTTTGTAATTACCAAAGATGTATGGCTGTTGCAGCTTAAGCTTTTCCTGGAACCCAAAAGCCCAATGGAACAGATTTAGGTTGCTTCCCTCTCCCCTTTCCCAGTAGAAAAAAAAAAATATTAGGTAGTGAAAGAAGAGAAAGGTAAAACAATGAAAGAACAGTCTTGCATCAATTTGGAAGTAAAAAGGTAAGGTTAACAAAAAAAAATAAAAGGTATTTAAGTAAAAGGAAGGTTACTGAGGTAAAAGGAAAAAGGATAAATGAAAATATATACAAAACCAGGCGCAGCTAAGGATTCTATGGACGGAAGATGGATTTTTTTTGGATGCAAGTCTCCTTAGGTGTCTCGGATTAAAATTTTCAACTCATCAACCCTACAGCTTGTTTAGGCTGCCAAGGTACACAATCCAAAGCCTACCCTTACTCCCTAGTAACACTCCCTTCTTTCAGGACAGGTTATCTGAACAAAAGTATTAGGTTCACCCTCAGTAAGAATGCAGGTGACACCAAGGAGGCTCTACAGAGTGATCTGGACAGGCTGGATCAATAGGCCAAAGCTAATAGTATGATTGATGTTCAACAAGACCAAGAGCCAGGTCCTGCACTTAGATCACAACAATCCCATGCAATGTGACAGGCTTGGGGCAGAATGGCTGGAAAGCTGTCCAGTAGAAAAGAACTTGGAGATTCTGTTCTACAGCTGGCTGAATATGAGCCATCCATGAAACCAGGTGGCCGAGAAGGCCAACAGCATCCTGGCCTGTATCAGGCATAGTGTGACATACAGGATCAGGGAAGTGATTGTCCCCCTGTCAAGGCTCTACCTTGATTACTCTGCTTGGTTTTGGGCCCTTCAGAAGGGGCTCCTCAAAAGAAAGATAAAGAGGTGCTGAAGTGGGTCCAAAGGCTGGCAATGAAGCTAGTGAGCGGTCTAGAGCACAAGTCTTAGGATGGAACCAGGGTTGTTTAGCCTGGGGAAAAGAAGGCTAAGAAGAGACCTTATCATTCTCTACAACTACCTGAAAGTAGGTTGGTAGTGAGCTGGGGGTCAGCCTCTTCTCCCAAATAACACGTGACAGGACAAGAGGCAATGGTCCCAAGCTCACCAGGAAAGGTTTAGATTGGATGTTAGGAAAAGCTTTTTCAGTGAAAGTGTTGTCAAGCTGCAATAGGCTGCCCAAGGGATGGAATCCTTGCAGGTATTTTAAAAGATATGTAGATGTGGCACTTAGGGATATGAATTAGTGGTGGACTTCAGTGTTAGATTTACATCTGAACTCAATGATCTTAAGGGTCTTTTCCAACCTAGATGCTAAACAAAAAACGTGCACTAACAACCACATGAAATACTACTCTCCACCTGGGTAACTTACCGTCTTTGTTCAGCCATTGCTTTCTTTGTTTGTAGAGGAGAAGTTTATTGTGGACATATGGCAAAAGAAACTTGACACACCAGCTCTCCACACCAAGCTTGTTTTCTACCAGGACAATAGGGCTCCGGTTATACCTGGCTTCAGGGCAGGGTATCAATCCAATTTCATCTCTTAAAATAAAATTTAAAAAAAAAAGAAAGAAATACAATTAAACTTATTGCCACTTATTTTTCTCAACATAGCAGATGGGCAATGATTCCCATCCAGTCAGTCCTTTCTCCCTGTTTTTATCTAAATCCATAGTTGCTATCCTCAATTCACCCTTCTGATTCTTGTCAGATTGCAGATACAATAAAACACATTTTCAGGAAGCCATCCTCTGCAAATCTAATGCGGTATATTAACTTGACAAATAAATGATTCAGACATATTTTAAGACACAAATAAAGACTTAAGATAAGCAAAGGAATTAAATGAGCTTTACCTCTATGTTTCATTGTGACACAGTATTGTAGTTTTGAGTTCAGAGCCACTAAGAAAATTGGTTTTGTTCCCCAATGCTGCAGTGGTAGAAAACTAGAAATATTTTAAGACTTACTGAAGACCTTGGAATTAACAGCCATCATTAGATGCATTAGAATGAATTTAAAAATCCCTTAAGGGAAAGGAAGACTCCTTTTGGTGATTTTAGCTCTTCTCACTTTAAAATAATTGAAAAAGTTTTATTAGATTTCCCCAAATATCATACTTTTAGATTATCACCTTCACAGTTTAACTCAATTAACACAAGTACACAGATTCACAGATTGCATCAGGTTGGAAGGGACCCTCAAAGGTCATCTTGTCCAACCAGGCTACAGTGAGCAGGGACACCTCCAACTAGAGCATGCTGCCTGAGGCCACATCAAGCCTGATACTGAATGTCTTCAGGGATGAGGCCTGAACCACATCCCTGGGCAGCCAGTTTCAGCATGTTAACACTGTAACTGTAAAGACCTTCTTCCTTCCATCCAACCTAAGTCTACCCTGCTCCAGTTTAAAGCCTTTGCCCTTCATCCTATCACTACTAGCCCTTCTAAACAACCCTTCCCCAGCTTTTCTGCAGGTAACACTCAGATATTGAAAAGTAGCCATAAGGTGTGCCCAGAGCCTTCTCGTTTCTGGGCTGAACAGTCACTCTTCACAGCAGAGGTGCTCCAGCCCTCTGGTTGTCTTGGTGGCCCTCCTCTGGACCCGATTCAGCAGGTCTGTGTACCTCTTGTGTTGGGGGGTCCCCTATCTGGACACAGTACTCCAAGGGTCTCACCAGAGCCGAGGAGAGTGGCAGAATCAACTCTCTTGATCTGCTGGCTATGCTTCTTTTGATACAGCTCAGGATGCCACTGGCCTTCAAGTATGCACTGTTGGCTTGTGTCCAGCTTCTCATCCACCCAGTACCTCCAAGCTCTTTTCTGCAGGACTCCTCTAAATTTCACCATCCCCCAGCCTGCACTGATATCGAGGACTGCCCTGACTTACATGCACTTTGCCTTATTGAACCTTACGAGATGCTCCTGAACCCACTTCTCAAGCCTGTCCAGATCCCTATGGATGGCATCCCATCCTTCAGTCTTACCAACCACACCACTCATCTTAGTATAATCTGCAAACTTGCTGAGGGTGCACTCAGTCTCACTCTCTGTCTCATTGATGAAGATACTGAACAGCACTGGTCCCAGTATGGACCCTCAAGGAACAGCACTTGTCACCCGTCTTCATCTGGATATCGAGCCATTGACCATTACCCTTTCTATGCTGTAATCCAACCAATTCCTTATCCACTGAACACTCCACCCAACAAATCCAGCATGTTGTGGGGGACTGTGCCAAAGGTTTTAATGAAGTCCAGACAGATGACATCTGTTGGTCTTCTCTTGTTCACTAATGACGTTACACCATCATTACACCACCAGGTTGGTCAGAGCAGGACTTGCCCTTGGTGAAGCCATGCTGGTTATCTTGAATCACCTGCTGGCTATCTTGAATCACCTCCCTGTCCTCCATGTGCTTCAGCACAGCTTCCAGGAGGATCTGTTCCATGATGTTCCCAGACAATGGTCGATAGTAGGCTGAACATGAGCCAGCAGTGTGCCCAGGCGGCCAGGAAAGCCAATGGCATCCTGGGCTGTATCAGGAATAGTGTAGCCAGCAGGACAAGGGAGGTTATTCTTCCCCTGTACTCAGCCCTGCTCAGGCCACACCTTGAGTCCTGTGTCCAGTTCTGGGCTCCTCAGTTCAAGAGAGATGTTGAAGTACTGGAACGTGTCCAGAGAAGGGCAACGAAGCTGGTGAGGTGCCTGGCACACAAGCCCTATGAGGAAAGGCTGAGGGAGCTGGGGGTGTTCAGCCTGGAGAAGAGAAAGCTCAGGGGTGACCTCATTGCTGTCTACAACCACCTGAGGGGAGGCTGTAGCCAGGTGGGGGTTGGTCTCTTCTCCCAGGCAACCAGCAGCAGAACAAGAGGACACAGTCTCAAGTTGTGCCCAGGGAGGTATAGGCTGGATATTAGGAGGAAGTTCTTCACAGAGAGGGTGATTGCCCATTGTAATGGGCTGCCCAGGGAGGTGGTGGAGTTGCCATCACTGGAGACGTTCAAGAGAACACTGGATGAGGCACTTAGTGCCATGGTCTGGTTGATTGGTTAGGGCTGGGTGATAGGTTGGACTGGATGATCTTGAAGGTCTCTTCCAACCCAGTTGATTCTATGATTCTATGTTTATGATGGAGATGGAACAGAGCCGTAACAATTCCTGTAAGCAAAGCGTATTAACTAGTATAGGCACCTGACTAACCCAAAGCTACCCAGGTATGCCCTACTGTAATGTGACCAAGGGCTCTGAACCCAACAATCAAGGAAAAGAAAATCACATAAATAGCAACTCGGATGTTTCCACACGTCCCATTTTTCCTTCTCCTATGCCATGCAGCACGGTGAACAGAGGCAAAATTTGAGACACAGAGAAGAGTGTAATAAACCAACAACACTGAATGGGAAGCTTTAATCAAGCCTTAAAAAAGATAGTGATGGCCACCAAACTTATCAGCAAACTTATCAGAAGAGACTCTGCTAGGTAGTTTCCAAGGGCTGTATTTTACTTTTTCCTCAGTTTTCGCTCAGGTGATCTAAGTTTTACAACACTACTTTAAATACACCAAAACGATAAGACAGGAAGGGTTTGCACAGAGCTGGTAAATCAGTTTGAAACACCTCAACTCCAGAACAGGCTCAGCAAGCTGAAATCAGAGGACCAGACCACTGCAGAATGAAATTCACCAAGATACAGTGCAACACAAACAATAGTAGGCTTTTACTAAAATACAAACCAGAACTTGTAATCTGATAGAAATGTTGTCATCAATAGTTCGATACTAGTTTTGACAACCTGTGTGGTTCAGAAATCATATGTTGCGTTCAGCTCCTGAGAACTAACAGAATTCATGATACAAAATACCAGAAGGGCTGATTTAGCTAAGGTAAACCAATTTATTCAAATCACCATCTATTTCTGCTCGTGAAGGTCCCTCCTATCTGCAGAAGGAGC
Organism: Indicator indicator; assembly: GCF_027791375.1. Classification (NCBI taxonomy): domain Eukaryota; kingdom Metazoa; phylum Chordata; class Aves; order Piciformes; family Indicatoridae; genus Indicator; species Indicator indicator. The sequence goes on along the minus strand of NC_072053.1, from coordinate 48,831,671 downwards.
AAGTAATGACGCAGGTCTGCCAGCCCAGGTGACACTGCCTGAGAACACCTGCAGCCTCTGCTCCATGGCATACCCAAAGAGAGCTTCTGCAGCAGGACCTGCATGCAGGCACCACTGAACTAGCACTTGTAAAATGAAGCATCTTTCATCTTGTGCAAACTGACCCTGGCCATGTGATGGAACACAGAAGACTGGATTGCCCAAACTCGTTACCTAAAGGTCAAGCGACAGATGCAAGCTGCTTACTGAAGAAGACACCAATGAAGGACTGCTGTTTGTCAGCCTCTCCTACTATCAGAAGCACCACCTACTATGAAAGTAAAATTTATGTACCGGTCTTTTGATACTGTCTTGAATTTGAAGAGTTATTTGGCAATTTTATTTTCCCCAAAGTAAGCTCCACAAAAACTGCATGAAATATCTCTATACTTGGAGGATACTACACTAGTTCACAATCCTGAAATACACACATTGTTCAAGCATCCAGAACGTAGTGACAGATTTTGGATGGGTTGCCATGAAGTCTGCAGCTATCACAGAGCTTCTTCAGCCTATGTCAAGTCCACAGAAGATGCAAGATGAGACCCTGGAGACTACAGATCTGTACAATCCACACCTGGTCCATAGTACAAACCTCAGCTGTGGCACACCAGTACTGACAAACCATTGCAGAACCTGCTTCAAGAGCCTCAATCTGTTGATTCAGACATCCAGTGGCCCTCGTTAAAACAAACCCTAGACAACCTATTTAAACCCATGATGATACAAAAAGTTTCCTCTTTCACAAAATCACAATACTACACTGCACTGCTAGGGAAGGAGATATTTCTTGTGATGCTACTGTGATCCTACTGTGACAGCTTTAGGTATCCTATGGTATCCCCTTTTTTTTTTTTTTCTGGACTACTATGTTTAAAATAACCCAATCTCTCCCCAGAGAAATAACTGAGAGATCTGAATGAGGTGCATCAGTGCAATTACAATTCTACTGACAATAAAGACTGGATCTAAGCAGCTGCAATTATAAAAAGCTGGAAGATAATCCAAAGTATGAACACTTGAAAGGTGTGTATTTTTACATTCAAATTAAATCTTGTGAAATAACTACATTGCTGATGAATTTACAGTATACGAAAGGTAGGGAAAAGGGGAACTAAATCCAAGAATTGCAACTTCTTTTTTCCCCCCTTATTGTGAACAGTGTATCACATACATAACTCTCTTCTGGAATTTCAAAATAGATTAACTTGAATGTAACAATTAGTAGTTACCATAGTGATACAACCAAAGTCTTAAGAGCACCAATGGTATCCTGGAGTGCATCAAGAAAAGTGTCCAGTAGGTCAAGGGAAGTTCTTCTACCCCTCTACTCTGCCCTGGTGAGACCACATCTGAAATACTGTGTCCAGTTTTGGGCTTCCCAGTTCAAGACAGACAGAGACCTGCTAGAGAAAATCCAATGGAGAGCCACGAGGATGATTAGGGGACTTGAGCATCTCCCCTATGAAGAGAGACTGAGATCAATGGGACTGTTTAGTCTTGAGAAGACTGAGAGGGGATCTCATCAATGTGTATAAATATCTGAGGGGGAGGTGTCAAGTGGATGGGGACAGGCTCTTTTCAGTGGTGCACAGTAATAAGACAAGAAACAACAGGTTCAAACTTGAACATGGAAGATTTCACCTCAACTTGAGGAGAAACTTCTTTACAGTAGGGGTGATGGATCACTGGAACAGGCTGCCCAGGGGGGTTGTGGAGTTTCCTTCTCTGTAGACTTCAAAAACCACCTGCATGCGTTCCTGTGATTAGCTTACGTGATCCTGCTTTGGCAGGAGGTTTGGACCCGATGATTTCTTGAGGTCCCTTCCAGCCTTTGATACACAAATGAAAGAAAAATGCTAGTGTATTAGTTAAATACCAAGCACTTCTAACCAATACTTGCTCTAAGAAGCTCTAAATATGACACTTCCACTATCTAGGAGTTTCCCTTCGTTTACCTTCACACTCATGTGCACTTGATTAGAAACGTCTGCAGCAATAACCAAGTTCTGCACTGATGACACCCTCACTAATTATTACAAACGATTTTACTTTCTACTGGTGTGTTTGGAAGTATCAACGCTGTGCAAAGGTGTTAAACAATCTAACAAAAAGAACATTGGCAAGACAAATTTCATACTCAACTACAGTAAAGACTTAAGGAGGTATCTCTCTTTCTGAATGCCCCACATATAAATTTGCAATCATTCCAGTAAAAAAACCTTGACTCAGTTGCATAAATGAGTCTTGTCAAACACCAAGCAGTATCCTCAGATTTTGCACACATATACTAGGCTACCACCTAAGAGTTCATCTTTCCAATTACATCCATCAAATTAACGTACTTTTTTAAACAAGGGAATCTATTTCTGAGTTACATGCAAAATAACAGCAAAGTTCAAAAATAAAGTATATGTTGATCTGCTCAGTGTTGGTGAATCATTCAGTTCCAAGGGAATAGCTGGCATATATAAATTTATCAGGATTTATGCATCTAGGACAAGGTAAAAACACCTTCCATTAAATTTCATAGCCTTACAAAATGAAAAACTAGCATGTTGACACAGTTATCCAGCTGAAGAAAATGAAGCTATTAGAGAGACACAGCAAAAAATAGTTGTTTTTAGTTAGAAGTAAGCTTGTCATGGAAAGATGCAGTCTTGCCACAAGTATAATTCAAAGCAAAAAAACCCCAACGATCCAACGTTTTATTAGGTCTCAAATTGTATTTTCATATAATTTTTAAGTGTTGACCAGGCACAACACCCACCTTAATAGCTGCAAACCCATGAACCTGCCAGAGCAAAACACCCATTCTGACACATGCAAAGGGGGCAAGTGAACAAAGACAAGGGACCACAAATGCCTGAAGAAACAAAAGTCAGAGACAAAAATATGACATGTCAGTAGGAACATGATGCACATAGCAGATTCCTCTTCTTCAGCAGAGCCAGGCAGACGCTACATAAAAGAATTCAAATCTGGATCTACAACATGACAGATTGCTTAATTCACGAGGTTAACATCTGTCAGGGGCTGCAGCTGGTTACAATTGTCCTGGTCACCAGCAGAAAAGACAAATATCTCTGAGATACTTGAAAACATCTGGTCAGCATGGCTACAACCTACTGCTCTATAGGTTGAGAGGTATGACAGCAAAAGACCTGCAGTCCACACTAGCTATGCACAGTCCCAATTTCAAGTACTGCAGTTCAGACATGTACCAGACAGAACTGTTGCTTTTTCTAAGTTTAATGGGTAAACTAGAAGTAGCTAGTGCTTTCTCATGTGAAGTGTGACACAGTGCATCAGTCTTGAAGCACACAACTCTTGTAGCCTACATTCATCTGAGATTTTGTCTATGAAAGAAAATTACAACAACAGCATATTCTTTAAAAACACAAGCTCAAAGTTTGCTACCAATAAACAATCTTGGCTAAGGAGTAGGAACTAAGAAGAATCAACATTCATTCACAACTACTGCCTGTTTACAGCACACTAATGCCTCACAACCTAAAAATGAAGCTTCACAGCAAAATGCAGTTCTTTTTCAGATGGCATCCATATGCTGCATTATAAAACCTGACCACTCACCCAAGTTGCTTACTACATTTATAAAAATGTGAGAGTATTCATTCTAATTCTCTCCTTTAAGCAAAGGAATAAATTATGTGCCTGTAAAATCCTCCTGTGTTGTTGCTTAGCATACCATTTTCTGGAACAAATTAATAGGCCACCACCTCAGAGACTGCAGCACTTCCAACCAACACAAATACACCATACTTACATTATGAGGTTGATATCCATTATGTGTTACCTCATTTGCCATAATCAATATGGGGTTTACATCAATAGAAAGATATTGCCCTAAACAGCTGATGTCTTAAAACACCAAAGGATGGCCAAGGAAACACAAATACTGTAAGTACCTAGATCTGTCTCTGAGACCTTATCAGTAATAGAAACAAAAATAAAACACAGAATATCTGCTCCGCCAGATTGTTAGATAAACCTGATTCTCACACGATGGCAATAAGGTAGCTTACATTTTCACTGTCATTCGGTTTCTCTCCGTCAAAACCACAATACAAAGCACTGGCATCTCTATTAACAGACACAAATTTGAACCTGGCATTCATAAAACTGCGCTGATCGTACGAGGGTGCAACTTTGTGAGAGTTAATCCCGAGATGTGCTTCCATCAGCTCTAAGGGTCTGCCTCAGACACACACAGACCCCGCCGCCTTCAGCGAGGCGAGCTCGGCAAGCCCGCTCCAACCGCACAGAAAAAGTCAATCCCATCTCCCGTACACCGTGCGTTTAACGTTGCCAAAAGTCAAATTCAAGCAGAGCTGACTCAAGAAATTACCTTTTAAAAGTTATCAATCGCTTTCAGATTACAGAGTCCCTACTCACTTCCATAAACAAGTACTTTTTATCGACGAGATCTTTTTTGCCGCCGGGCAGACGAAGCAGCGGCTGTGCGACTGCCGCAGCCTGCACTACGCGGGCCACAGGCCGGCCAGGTGCTACTTCAACTCCTGGGGTAGGGAGGTGGTGTTCCCCAGAAGATGAGGCAGCAGGAGAGCACATTAGACACGTGACACCACCGTCCTGCCCCGATAAAGCACAGGTACCACAAAAGCCGCCTGCCGCTGTCCTCCCGTTCGCAGGTTAGCACTCCCCAGGGAGGTGCAGCTCTGGAGTCTTTGCGCTAGCCTGGGAAACCTGGCTGGTCCTCGACCGCCTCTCAGTGCGTGACCTTGGGCCCGGCACCCGGCCTGACAGACACTGCCGGGCGGCCCGCCACACCGCCGCTGGGGACCCCACAAGCCCGTCCGATAGAAAGCGAGACAGCGGGGCCGCCGCCAGCCGCGGAGCACGCAGCGTGCTGCCACTCACATGTAGGGGTTCCGCTGGAAAGCGTTGCGAATGTCCTTCACCACCCGCTGCACCAGCACCGCCACCTCCTCCGGCGACTCGGCCATCTTCTCCCTCCGCAGCCAGCTCCGCCGCGCCGGTCGAACGAGGAGAGCGCTTCCGGGTCAGCAGCCCGCGGGGATCCGCGAGCAACGTGGGGAGGGCGGGGCGAGGCGGGGCGGGGCGGGGCAGCTGGCCGAGGGGGCGCTGCTTCATCCCCGCTTCGGGCCTCTCGTGCGGCTGTGCGTTGGTGCCTGTTCTGCTGCCTCTCCCAGAAGGGGTCTGGGCCTGGTCCCAGGAGTAGAGGATGGAGAGGTGAGGTGGTTGTGGAAAGTCTTATCTGTTTGCTGAAACGGAAAGGTTTTCCTTACAGGGCTGCAACTCGTTCTGAAGCCAGGCAGAGGGAGGAGGTGTCGGCCGAGCCTTTGCTGCAGGCGAGCGGGACCCTGTGGTTGCTGACCCCTCCCCGCCCCCGGAGGGCGCGACTCAGCCTCGTCAGCTGAGGCTGAACCCCCCTTTCGGGGGTCTCGGATATTGGAGTTTGGGAAAGCCGCCTCACCAGTGCAGTTCCGAGAGGCCAGGGCAGGGCTCGGCACGAGTGAAGTGGCCCCAACGCGGTTTAGACGAGGGCAAGAGCCCCCTGACTAGTCACACTCGAATCACATTTTCCATCTGTTGTTCCCTTGTTTGACAATCAAAAGCAGCGGCAATAGTTAACATACATGAAACTAGCAATTTATATTTCTATAGTTTTAATATTCGTGCTAGACGTTCAGACATGCTGCTTTAAAAGATAAGTGCGTGTGTGTGGCTTCCCTTGCTTTAGAAGAGACATGGGTACATTAATCTGCAGGCTGAATGTGAAGAGCTGGTTTTAATTCTGAATCATAACTGCTGTATTTGGTTGTCATTTGGAAATCAGTGTATTATTCCAAAACAGGTGGTTTTACAATTATTTAATTATGCATAATCTAGTTGTTTCTCATTTGGAAGCTTGCAATGGTGTCATTATTTTCATGTGCTTAATCATTATCTTCACCACTACCAAGGCCTGATAGGTCCACTGTATATCCTCCTTCTGGGAAAAAGAAAAACAATAAAAGAGATAAATCATCGGAGAGAAGAAGGCTCAGTCAAGGAGATGTGTAAAAGGACAAATAGGTCATTGTGTGCCGAAACCTCTTCAGCAGCAACAGGTGAAAGGTAGCTTCTTGTTATTTTACATTGTTTTCCATATAATGGCTAAAATAACATTTTTAGATGTTTACAGATCTCTTTTATCTTGCTGCAATATTTCTCTACGCACCTGCCTTATATTCACTTACTATGAAGGCAATTTAAGATTTGTGTTCCTCTGACTCGTGGTTATGTAGAACACATACCCTGGAACTAAAATCTGGGATTTCCTGCATTCCCAGTTCCTGTGAATTTCTTTCACCATCCTAATATTACGTTTTTGACTGTGGACTGGCTACTTTATTATAAAACTAATTTGCATTGATAGCCTAAGTAAGGATCTCTTGGTGCTATCAGATGGTGAGCCAACCTAATTGCAGATTTCCTATCACCTCTGCAAGTGGAAGATACACAGTGCACATATGTGTGTGTTGTGTTCTCGGCTCCTGTTTGCTCCAGTGCAGCTTGCCAAAACTTTTGTAGGATTCTGAGAGAGTAATTTATTACAATAACTACATAGATGTTGAGTTCACATAGTTTTTTTCCCTTTCAGTAGTTCGTTTTACTTGACTGCATACCCAGATAAAGGGGATGTAATAGCATCATGTAGGTCTAAAATACCATCTTCAGGCTACTGAAGAACTGATCTGCTTTGTTGCATTAGTTAAGAAAATAAGTGATGCTTTCCTCTGGTTTGGGCTTCAACTCAGTATTTTGTGTGGGTGTGTAAATAAGAAGGCGACAAGAGCCTGGCAAGTCATATCGCACTTGTAACTCTGATTTGACTGAGCTGGAGTTAATTCTCTACAGAGCATATTCCTAGTGCTGTGTTTTGCAGTGATGTAGCTGATAACACACCAGTGTTTTGGCTGTTTCTGAGCCAAGCACCAAGGCTCTGCTTTTCCAGCATTTCCCCCCCAAGCAGTAGGCTGAGGGATGGGTAAGATCTTGGGAGAGGACACATCCAGGCTAGCTGACCCAAACTAACCAAGGGAGTATTCCATACCACATGACATCAGCTCAGATATAAAAGCTAGGTGAAAGAAGGGTGTGTGGGGGCATGTCATTGATGGTGTCTGTCCTCTGGAGCAGCTGCTACACATATTGAAGCCCTGCTTCTAGGGAGTGATCAAACAGTGTCTGCTGATGGGAAGTAGAGGATAACATCTTTGTTTGCTCTTGCTTCTGTGTGTGGTTTTTGCTTTGCATTCTATTAAATTGCTTCTATCTTGGCTCATGGGCATTTTGTTATATTTTCCCCTCTCCCCTGCCCATCTAAGAAGGGGAGTGATAGAGCGGCTTTGGTGGGCATTTGGCCCCCAGCCAGGCCCAAAATACCACAAACATATTTGTTTTGTTAAAAGCTGTAGTCTCTCACAAATTCAGGCCTCCACAAGTTTATTGAAACTTTCAGTATTAGCCTTCAAATTAGAAAACTAATTACATAAGTGGGATTTTTATGGCGTCTTCTTAATAACCTATATATGAAGTAGAAAAGATTAGGCTAAATAATGCTGGATTCAGGTAACAGGGTTATGGGGCTGTGCTCTCCCAGGTTTTTATTCACCTTACAGACTCTACAGACACTGGTTTATGGTGCATGGTGTCTGAAACTTTTGAAGCAAGCTGATGTATTCTGGAAGCAAAACCACAAAATGAGAAAAAGTGTTGCAACTCGCAGTGGACACTGGCAGATACTTTCAACTGAAAAATGCCAAGTATTTTTTCAGAGTGGCATTGATTATTATATGTTCATCTTAACCCAGAATTTTTCATCAATGCCCATTTGCCTTGCTCAAAAGAAATACACCAACTTTATGTGGCTGACAGCATAATTTTCAGGCACACTGCCTTCTCACTTAACTTAGTTTGACTTCAATCAGATAACACAGTGAATGAAACATTTCCAGCTATATATAAATTTTGAATTCTGTAAAGAGATTTTGCTGAATTGGACCTCAAAAGAACACCTTTAAAGTGTCATTAATGATGCCAAAATTACTTAGTGTATTAATAGTCTGGGGGTTTTCTTTTAGTTCTAGTTCGGGTTTTTATTTTTGCAGTTTAGGTGTTGAATACAAACAAAACTTAGTCATACCAATGCAAAGCTGTGTTCCAAAAGTACTGAAAGCTGTTACGAAACATTCTTAAAAGTCACAAAAATAGTTACTTAGAATGGTGTCATTAACTGACAATATAGTATGACTTCATGCATGCATTTTGAATATTAAATTGCTATTCTTATTTAAAACAGCATAATGAAATAGATATAAATGGTGTATGTTATGTACTCATACACAATATCAAAGCTTGTAAGGCAGGCATTAGTATTAATATCGCGGTGTACAGTAGCTTTTGGGAGTGATTATTGACTTGTCAGCTGAGCATAATTGTATTTTGGGGATAATTATAATAAATTATTTTGGAATATATTATTTTGTTCAATTTCACATAGGGCATAAGAAAAAAAATGTAGAAAATATACCATAATTAAGTAATCTAAGAATTTGTCATTCACAGAAAAAAAATTTTGCTGGGTACTGTATTCCTATGATATTCAGGGATGAGTCAAAAGTCTTGGAAATTATTTGATGGAGGTAGTTCTGTGATGACTACAGAATAATGTATCTTTGTAGCTAAGTAAAGTTGTGTAACAAATTTCTGTTGCTTTAATCTTGCCTTAATAAATGACTGAAGAGTTAAAATCTTTCATTTTAGATCCAATTCACCAGGTGTGAAATACAGCTGTTAATGTCTTAATGGCCACCGTTGCAAATACACGTGATATCTTGATTAATTTCTGTGCTTCTCATTTCTCGGGAGGGTAGAAACAGGTGCACAGAAAACGGGCACATCAATCTGGGTGATTTCCTGTGGCCTAAGATTTCTCTAAATAGGTTACAATGCATGGCCAGCAGGAGGAGAGCTGAAGCACTGCTGTCCTTACTTTTCAGTTTATTGCAAAGTTCATTAGGGAATTTTGAACAGCTACTGTACAAATGCAGGAAAGCATTGCACATTTTTTCATAAAACAGAAAGTGTCAGCCTTCATATTTTTATGTGATGTTTCTTTTAACATCAAAAAATGTGTTTGTGTATTTTCTACTTAGTAGTGCTGCATAGATTTGCTTTTCAGGCTACCAAGATTGTCACCACTCGTTTCTGGTGGGTGCACCTACTCTGACTCACTTAACGACACTTCAGTTCAGACAAAACTGACAAATAGGCCTGACTGATAGCAACTTTGTTGGACAAACCTTTCAAACTTGTTCTAAGTTATATCTCATCAAGAACTAATGCTCTGAGGTAAACCACAATGCTCCTCTGAGCTGGAACTAGGTGGAACTAAAAATTGCTATGGTTGCACACCTACACATACATGAAAAGGGAGTTTTACTGCAAGCCAATCACTTTACACTACAAATACATGCAGCCACCAGAGCACATTGAGCTGTCCTGCTTGGCAGTGGGCTGCACAGCAATCTCTTGAGCAGGGATGCCCCTCAAGCTGTGTAAGCTAATTATTTGACATGTAATAAGTAGGAGATTGTTTGACCACCATTTAATCTTTGTTTAATAAAAGCTTTGTTTGTGCTTATTACTAAATGGTTTTTTTAGGCATCTGTCAGAATGCTTTGTCATTTTCTAGGGAAGGACAGAGGTCAGTCTCAAGCTTTTTACTTAAATACGAGAACATTGATTTTTATATATAAGGTCATTAGTTTTCATTTAGGACAAGGATAACAAAGAATGGAATTCTGTGACCACTCAGCTTCATTTTAGTGTGCATGTACGTATTGTATCCTATTGCAACCAATGTTTCTTCACGGCAGTCTTGTGATATAAGCAAGTAAGTGAATCAGTGGTGGTGGGTCTGATTCAAAAAGCCATGTATCCTTCACCTGGAAACTATATGGGGATAAGGGGAAAATTCCTTTCTGGTGTCAATGTGGGTGACTGCTAAATAAGAACTGCAAAAGCAAAGAGAAAAAAAGTTTAAAATTATCAAGTGTGTAAAGGAATGATTTTTTTTTTAATTACTATTCATAAAATATTTTTCTCTGACTTCATCTTTATATTGTAGTATATGTGATAGAGAATCTGGAAGATGGACTGTGGTACCTAAGAAAGAAGAAATTCTCTTTATCTCTACTGATACATAATGGAGGAAATATTTCAGCTCTGTTTTTAGACACAGAATGAGGTTGCAATGGAGCTGAATGCTTCAGGAATACAAAATAATTTGTATAACTTCCTCCATTCTGCGGTTTAACACCTCCAGATTTCTGCTTACCATAATTACTAACAATAGTGCTTGTTTATGTAGGAGGATACAGTTGCTGAAATTACTCTTAATGCACTGGGAGGAGGAAGGAGGTGATAATCCGTGTTATTGGAAACACTACAAATTGGACGACCATACCTTTTAATAAACTTGCTAATCTATTTGTGTATAATGTGTGTGTGAGTATTGGCTGTGTTGCCATCCATCATAGTCCTTTTTGAAAGTTCAAAACTGTTTTAAGATTGAAGTGGTACCCAGCTTCTTTGTATGATAAGTTATTTCTCTTATGTGTTGTAAATCAAAAGTATAATATTGTGTAGGTCTTTAAAAATGCAACTCTTCAAGACTTTTGCTGAGGTCTTAATATTTTTAGTTGTTTTCAATTTCAAGTCATCTTCATGGGTTTTTTGCCCTATGTTTCTGCAATGCACTTCATTAATGGAACTGTGCTATTATAGTAAACTTTGATAAAAGCGTGCAAAATTTATTATTTATTACAAACAGAAGTAGACATCAATGGGTTGGTAAATGCCTGGACCATATCGATCTGGACCATGATCTACACTTACCATCTTGAAAGCACGAATGTGTGTTGCTGAATTAAGTGCATTGCATAGTAGCTTTGAAAATACACCTGTTGATGAGTTTTTTAGACTGTTTCAGAAGGTCTGCGTAAATTCACATACATTTACAAATCATGAAAGTAAATTTGAAGCCGTATTAGGTAGTAGAAAAAGTGAGTAGGTTTTCCTTTGATAAAGGCTTAACTAATTTCTTGGTCTAGTGTGAAAAATCTCCTAAGATGCTGTTTCTGTCTCTTGCATTAAACAATATGAAGGATAGGTTAGCCCTTCATATATTAGCACATTAATACAGTATTTAGTTGTAAAGCTAGAAAAATAAAATAATTACATGAATCCTATATCTTCTTGCACAGAAACTGCATGACTGCATTTTTTCTTTTTCTGTATTGAGAATGGCAATACTATCATCACTGAAATTGTAGATTCTTCAGTTAGTTATAATCAGGTTAGATTTCATTTTAATAGAACAAAAAACAAATTTAGGGAAGTTTGAAATGGTATTGGAATGTAATCTGTTATTTTCTCTGTAAGTGTTAACTAGTTTTGTACTAAAAGCTCAAGACTTAACAAAATACCCACATCCATGACTTGACTGTAATTGTGAGGAAGCACAGTTGTATGGCTTAATGCAGCCCTCTGTAAAGGCTGCTTGATGTGCTGAATCCACAAGACAGCTCAGAACTATTCTCTTGGCAGTTTTAAGTGGGGCAAACTGTATATTAACATAGTTAAAACACATCTATGTCTTTTTAAAAGAGCAGCCAATTCTGAAAAGTGAGCATTCAATAATGAATGCTAGCGTTCTGCTCTAGAGATCTTACAATAGAGATCTTTTTATCTTTATCCCAGCAGTTTTAAGAGAAAGTAATTTTCTGCTCCTTTCAATGCCAATTACCACTGCAGTGTAATAGTAACTGTGGTTCAGGCAGGAGCTTCAGCTTCCTGGTGTCCCAGAGAGAGTCCTTCGTGATTGTAAAGATGGACTTGGTTGATCCCTGGACTTAAGTAGTACTAGTCAAATGTCACTGGCCTTGCACAAAAACTTGCTCTCCCTGTAGGGTAAGGTGAAGTCCAGGTGTTTGCAGATTCAGACCAGTGATTTTTTTGTTGTCGTTTGGAGCTTGTTTCTGTGCTAGCCTTCCTGTTACTCTGCCACATATTCTTGGCTTTTTTTTTCTTTTTTTTTAGCTCTTTGTTTTGAACAACCTAAATGCATACATTTGCCTTCTCCTTAGCTCTAATTTTGCACAACCTGGGACACCATGTTTTCATTTAGCTTCATGGACTATGCTTACAGAGGTACTTACTATATGGCAACGCCTTCTAAATACCTTTGCTGTAACCCCTCACTTATGTTACACCTGGAACTGAAAAAAAAAACAGGTTCACAGGCTTCTTGTACCACAGTCCTTAACTCAGATTAGAACTGATCTTTCTGTGGACTGTGACTTTCCCCCATCATAGAAAGCCAAACAGTAGGTGTAGTCTTAACCTTTAATTGCTGTCATGAAGGTGTGAGGACTACTGACAGCAGGGTTTGTAATATGCAAGTGGTTCATTTTGGTTGCAGTTTATTTTGCCAACTTTTTACCATTTGTATTCTTATAATGATTATCTCACTTCTTTTAGTTGAACCACAAATTGTTATAGCCCAGTGAGTGATGGTAATAGAAACAATTCGTTTAATTGGTTGTCTTCTCCTGGATTTGTGTGCTTACTATTTTCAATATGAATCCTTGCCTTACCCACAAAGCCTAATGATAGCCTATCACAGTGCCAGTGAATGTGTTCTCTTGGTTAAGCTGGCACTGGCAGTCCACCTACCTGTTTCTTCATTTTTTTCCTAGCTCTAGGGTGTTTTTTCCATTCTTATCTTAATAGTAAACAGGTGGGAGGAAGTAAGCATTCAGAGAATTGGCCAGAAAAGGAGTCCTACTGTCATTTCAAAGGAAACACCTTTTTCTTCTATCTCCCAAATTCAGATATTTTGCCTTGCTTAATCTAGCCCTTAAATCTTACATTTTTAATAATTTTTCTTGTTTCATACTGGTGTTCCTGATTTCTTACAGTTCTTGAGAGAATTCTGTATTCAAAACTTTGTAGATGATAGGAATTGTATTTGGCATCCATTGAAATTACATCTGTGCAGGTCAATAGTGCTTCTTAGAGTATAAGCAATCTCAACTGTTCTCATGAAACACAGTTCAAAATTAATTGTGTGTGTGCTATGAGAATGTAAGGTGTAATTCTTTGCTAAAAGACTAGCAGTGCTTGTCATGGCAGGTTCCAGTAAAATGAAAAGATCTGAAATTTACTGTCAACTCTTCTGTATATGTGTACAAAAATGAACTGCTGCTTCCAATAGAAATCTTACTGTTTCTTTTGTATGTATGTAAAATGTGTGAATGTCAGTAGCGATATGTGTAAAATAGGAGGCATTGGAACAGGCTGCCCAAGGAGGTGGTGGAGCTGTCATCCCTGGAGGTGTTCCAAAAGCGTCTAGATGTGGCTCTTCAGGCTGTAGTTTAGTGCTTGTGGCAGTTGTGTTACGGTTGGACTCGATCATAAAAGTCTGTTCCAGACTTTATGACTTTGTAAAATGTACATTTCCTTGGCAGCTCTGCATATTTTAAAAGTTTCCAGCCTGTAGTTCTTCCATCAATGAGCAAAATACTAAGAAAACAGACTTGTTTCCACTTTGTTCTCACCATATATAAAGTAATTTTCAAGTTCTTGTGTAGCTCTTAGAATGGAGAATTAATAGCACCAAAACATTTTTGTGCAAAGTAGAATCATAGAATCAGTCAGGTTGGAAGAGACCTCCAAGATCATCCAGTCCAACCTATCACCCAGCCCTAGGCAATCAACCAGACCATGGCACTAAGTGCCTCATCCAGTCTCCTCTTGAACATCTCCAGCGATGGCGACTCCACCACCTCCCTGGGCAGCCCATTCCAATGGGCAATCACTCTCTCTGTGAAGAACTTCCTCCTAATATCCAGCCTATACCTCCCCTGGCACAACTTGAGACTGTGTCCTCTTGTTCTGCTGCTGGTTGCCTGGGAGAAGAGACCAACCCCCACCTGGCTACAACCTCCCCCAAGGTAGTTGTAGACAGCAATGAGGTCACCCCTGAGCCTCCTCTTCTCCAGGCTGAACACCCCCAGCTCCCTCAGCCTCTCCTCAGAGGGTTTGTGTTCCAGACCCCTCACCAGCTTCGTTGCCCTTCTCTGGACACGTTCCAGTACCTCAACATCTCTCTTGAATTGAGGAGCCTAGAACTGGACACAGGACTCAAGGTGTGTCCTGACCAGGGCTGAGTACAGGGGAAGAATAACCTCCCTTGTCCTGCTGGCTACACTATTCCTGATACAGCCCAGGATGCCATTGGCTTTCCTGGCCACCTGGGCACACTGCTGGCTCATGCTCAGCCTACTATCAGCCAGCACCCCCAGGTCCCTTTCTGTCTGGCTGCTCTCCAGCCACTCTGTCCCCAGCCTGTAGCACTGCTTGAGATTGTTGTGGCCAAAGTGTAGAACCCTGCACTTAGCCTTGTTAAATCTCATCCCATTGGCCTCTGCCCACCCATCCAGTCTGTCAAGGGCCCCTCTGCAGAGCCCTCCTACCCTCCAATAGATCCACACCTGCTCCTAACTTGGTATCGTCTGCAACATTACTGATGATGGACTCAATCCCCTCATCCGCATCATCAGTAAAGATACTGAACAGAATCGGTCCCAGCACTGATCCCTGGGGGACACCACTAGTGACAGGCTGCCAACTGGATGTGGCACTGTTCACCACCACTCTCTGGGCTCAGCCCTCCAGCCAGTTCTTGACCCACTTCAGAGGGAATCTGTCCAAACCACGAGCTGTCAGCTTTGCCAGGAGCTTCTTGTGGCAGACAGTGTCAAAGGCTTTGCTGAAGTCCAGGTAGACTACATCCACAGCTTTCCCCACATTCACCAGGCAGGTAACCTGATCATAAAAGGAGATCAGGTTGGTCAGGCACGACCTGCCCCTTCTAAATCCGTGCTGGCTGGGCCTCATCCCTTGACTGTCCTGTAGGTGCTGTGTGATTTCACTCAAGATGACCTGTTCCATAACCTTGCCTGGCACTGAGGTCAGGCTGACAGGTCTGTAATGTCCCGGTTCCTCCCACCAGCCCTTCTTGTGGATGGGCATCACACTGGCCAGTCTCCAGTCATCAGGAACTTCACCAGTGAGCCAGGACTGGCTCATCTGCCAGCTCTCTCAGCACCCTAGGATGGATCCCATCTGGTCCCATGGACTTGTGAGGATCCAAGTGGCTCAGCAGGTCCCTTACCGCTTCCTGCTGGATTACAGGGGGACTATACTGGTCCCTGGCTCCATCTGCCAGTTCAGGAGGCCAGTTGTCCTGAAGACAACCTGTGCCACTATTGAAGATTGAGACAAAGAAGGTATTAAGTACCTCTGCCTTTTCCTCATCTTTTGTTACTATATTCCTCTCTGCATCCAGTAAAGAGTGGAGGTTGTCCTTGCCTCTTCTTTTGCCATTAATATATTTCTAGAAATATTTTTTATTCTCCTTTACAGCAGTGGCCAGTCTAAGTTCTGAATGGGCTTTTGCCTCTTAATTATTTTCCTACAAGACCTAGCAACATCCTTAAACTCTTCCTGGGATACCTCCCCTTTTTTCCAAAAGTGAAACACCCTCTTTTTTTCCCTTAATTTCTTTAGAAGCTCCTCGCCCATCCAGTCCAGTTGTCTCCCTCATCAGCTCCTCTTCGGCACATGGGCACAGCCTTTTCCTGCGCCTTCAAGATTTCTTTCTTGAAGTAGGTCCAGCCTTCCTGGACCCCTTTGTTTTTAAGGGCTGTTTCCCTAGGAACTTTACGAGTTAGTTCCTTGAATAAGCCCAAGTCTGCCCTTTGGAAGTCCAGTGTGGAGGTTGTGTTGATGCCCCTCTTGGTTTCACTGTATATTGAAAACTCTATTATCTCATGGTCACTGGACCCCAGGCAGCCTCTGACCACCACATCTCCCACCAGCCCTTCTCTATTTGTAAACAGGAAGTCAAGCAGAGCTGCACCCCAGGTAGGGCTAGATGAGCCCTCTTAGCTCTTTACTTACTAAAGGAATCAATCCTGATTGTCAAGTTAAATAAGGACCGTAGTTCTAAAAATAATATTATTTAGGGTTTTTTTTTTGGGGGGGGGGATTCTGTGTGTGTGGTTGTGGTGGGTTGGATTGGTTTTGTTTGTTTAGTCCTTTTTTTTTTTCTGGTAGAAAGCATCTTGTTTCAAAATATGTCCCTTGATACTTCTTTTATATAGTACTTGAAACAGTGCTGTAGTCTGAGTTCAAACTTGGAAGGAGTCACAGATATGGTTAGTTTCTTTAATACACAATTTAAATGTTGCCAGAAGCAAATAAAAATAAAAACCTCTTGCTAACCAAGGACATTTCTGTTAGTTTTCATGTACACAAAAAATATACATTCACTTGACAGTGGCCTGGTGTATTATACCCAAATGTTATGAAGAAGCATCAAGCATACAACACAGTTTTCCTCTTTCTGTTTTTTAGTGTTGTCTGGCATTGCAATCTGGCCTTGTATTCTTTTTTGCAACAACATGTCACAGGCAATTACCCTCACAAGGATAAAAATCTATACTCTTGACTAAATGTAAAATACAGTTGTTGTGGGTTTTAATGCCAATTTGACCAAATACTATGCAACTTACTTTATTAACTTAGAATGCTATGTTCTAACCAGGCACCTTTCTTGTTAAAACATTTCTGAAATAATAGATACTAAAAGTAATGGCTTCTTAACTTTTCTGAACATTATGCTCTGCTTTATTTTCTTCCAATTTTTTTCTATTCCTATCCTTATTTTAATGTCTGATTGTAAGGGAATGGTTAAGTAATTGTCCTTAATATTAAACGATATGACAAACAGGTAGTAATAAAAATATTAGTAACTCTTTATTAATGAAAATTGCCAAAACTCATTAAATAAGATCATTGTATGTTTGGAATATATATTTACAGTGGGAACATACATAGGAAGTAATAACTTGGAAAGAGAAGGTCCCCAAGAGTAGATAGCGCTCAATTACAACGGGGGGAGGCTTGATAAGAACCTTTAAACCCAAAAGGCAATGAATTAATTACTCAGAGCTAGTTTTACCCATGTGGGGATTGCTGCTGCTGATGTTATGTTAGCTTTGGGGCGCTCTTGTATGGCGCTGTCACAGCAGATTGCTGGCAAAGAGGGTTTGCTGCCTGGTCCCAGGCTGATCTGACTTCAGCGGACAGCGGGGGTTAATGACACTTCTTGTGACAGGCACTTGCTTGGTTCCTGGGTAAACTGAGTCATGGCACCATTCTAGGGGCAAGGGGAGGCAGGTTAGGCTGATCTGGCTTCTAGGCTTGTGGCTTCTCCGGCTTGCTGTGTATGGGCTCATGGCTTTATTCCAGGCTCTGGACCAGGCACTCAAGGCAGGGCCAAGAAACTTGAGGCAGTTTCTGTAAGATGGGTCCCAGTAGGTTCAAGAGCAAGGTTTGAAAACAAGGCTTGAGCAAGGCAAAGGTGACTACCAAGTCAGCCTGTATATATACCTGGCCAGTGATCAATTGGTCCAACGGGGCACTGAAGCTAATGTGTGGCTGCCCAATGGAAAGGCATTCTACCAGGCTACAACTAAAAGGCAGAAACAAAGACCTTGTCTCTGGGGGAGCAGTGGTCAGATTATGTGCTCTTATCCCAGGTAAACGAGTTGTTTGCCAGACAGGTAGGGGTCCTGTCCCCTTTGTTCTTTTTCCTGTGTTGCCCTGTCTCTGCAGGAAGGAGGGGAGAGAAAGGGACCTTGTCTAGACATCTTAAGGCCTGTCTGGGTTTGTACTGGGCCATATCATGGCCCTACCATAACAGCAATTGCTCATGGAGCTACCCAATCAACCTTGCTGATGATGAAGGCAAACTCATTTCTTCATAGAAACACTTCTCAATTAATGTTGACAGAGACCAGTGAAGTATTTCAGAAGCCCATGCTCATTCAGAAAGCATACAGGTATTGAAAACAATGATAAGCCTATGTTTTCTGGCTTCAGCAAAATGAAAATTCTGTGAAATTATTTGTAGTAATTTAATTCCAAATGTAAAGAATGGAGATGCAGAAAAGCTGAGCAGTAACAAGTTAATTTAAACCCATGCCTCAGAGGTCTAGACTGTGATTCAAGACTGGAATTGTTATGAATGAGGACACTTGGGATACACCTGTCAGTTTCTTTCTTTATTTTTCCCCTGTTGTGCTTAAAAAAGAATATATGCTACAGGGCTGTCCACAAAACATAACAAGGTGGTAACTTGCTCTGTTGACCAAAGTCATATCACTGATTAAGCTGGGATTCTGTAAGTGATTAATGTCTCTTAATCCCCTTAGTCCCAGCAGTGAGTGCTGGGAAGCTATGGTGCTATTTTAATCTTAAAAATACTATTTATGAACCAGTACTCTCCTCTAGTAGCTAAAGTATAGCCACAAAGGGATCAGCTCTCCTCTGAAACTGTTCATCAGTTCTGCGTCTTCTCTGGAGCTCAAGTTGTTGCTCTGGGCAGTAAGCACAAAGATGAGTTACTGAAGTCTCCCAAAAGATAAGACAGTCAGCTTTTGCCTACATGGGTAAAAATCAAGATAGAGGACCAAACAGTTCAGACCAAACAAGCCTGGTTCCAAGAGTCTGTCAGTGATCAGAGGCCACATATGGAGACCCAGGAAGGACTAAAATGAGCTTATGCATGTGATACTCTCATCTTGTCGCCTTCCTCCGCTGGTGTACTCTTATCACTTCTCCAGGGAAGTCAAAAGACTAATTTTTTTCCTTAGTAACTCTCAGAAGATTTCATTAAGAAAGTCTCAAGTATTACCTTGAACATGTATAAATTCTTTGTCATCTCTGCCTCAGTGAGGTGTAGTTTCTCAACATGGGGATACATTTTCTTTAACTTTCTTTTTCTGGTTACTCTTGGTAAAAACACTCAAAACACAGATATCTGTGTTCTTATTTTCATAGGAACATCATATAAGAGAAGCTCAATTTGTATACGGAAGAGATGTGAATTACATAAAATGTGAAGAATAAGCCATTGACGCTCCCTGTGATTTTTGACGCTAGGATTCAAGAGTTCCTGAATTGTGAATGTCATTGCGCTAACAGTAACTGATTCTTTGTAAGTACCAGTCAGCAGTAAAGTTATGTAATGTTGGAGAAGACAGCATCCAAGATTAGTATTTCAGGGTTATGTATGTTTTTAATACACAGACTGATGTGAGTGCCCAAGGTTAACAATCTCAGATGATTGTGCTGTCCTGTGCGTTCTACAGAAAAGCTCTGCTTTTAGCAGGTAGAAATCATCTGATTCAATGAAAAAAGGCAAGTGGGGATTTTTATCTGCTGGTTTTAGGGTGGGTTGACACAAGACTTCAGTTTCTGGCACTTCCTTAACACTCCTCACTCAGAATAATAAAGACTTTCAGGATTTAGCCCTCTGGATTTTGCATTTTCATTGTAGGTCTGAGCATATACTTAAATAGCAGTGGTACATAAAGGGCCTCTTCCAATCTGATGCATTCTATGATTGTGTGATACAGCCAGCCTCTGCTCATACGTCATATGACCACCTTGGTGACCTTCCAGGGACTCTCCAGTATTCAGTGTCTTTCTTGTCCTGGGGACCGCAAAGCTGGGCAGACTACTCCAAATGTGGTCTTCAAGTGCAGAATATTGCATTTGATTTGGCTGCTTGAACTGCTTTAATAAAATGTCCCAGACAATGCCAATTTTTAAATGGAATTTGACCTCCAGTGCAGTTGCCAAACAGATTGAGAGGTGCATGTGTGCTATTTATTCTGGTTTGAATAAAAGATTTTTTTTTTTTTAAGATCAAGGTGTCAGCTTGTGAATCCACATCTCTCAGAAGTCAGATTATGCTGTTGGAATTAAATGCTCAAAAACCCAAGGTTATATAGAAAAATAAATATTTCTGGTATAGGATCTTCCTTTTCAGTGACAACAAATAAAGCTTATTCTGGTGTTGTTTTTTTTTTTTTTAAGTTCTCTCCCACTTTCCCTTCCTGGACTAAGGTTACTCCACAGAACCACAGAATCGATAAGGTTGGAAAAGACCTCAAGGATCATCAAAGTCCAACCTGTCACCCAAGACCTCATGACCACTAAACCATGTCACCAAGTGCCACGTCCTATCCCCTCTAAGCTTTTTGAAATACATTGACTCGATGTCAATATTAGTTCAATCAAGCTACATAATATAAAAACACCTATAAGCAGAAGGCTACTGAGATTAATGTCACCTATGAAACCTTAAGACCTTGCAGTACTCCAGCCTGGTGCTTGCAACTTAAACTGCCATATTGCATTATGCAGATGTTAACATGGATTGCGAGAAATGGAAATGACACTGAGATAGAGCTTTACTTTGAATTTGGGACTTGTTTCTTCCTCCATACTGTATATGACGAAATTACATTTTTAATTATATTCATGACAAAGTACATGTATGATGAAAGGATGAAGTCTTGCCTATCTTTTAAAGACTGGGAAGCAACCAAAGGGATTCTTGAAATACATCTAGAGCTGGCCTTTTTGGTTTGCATCTTTTTCAGTTATGCTTTTGTAGTGCTGTGATGACAAACATTTGAGTATTTGTGCTAAGATAAAGTAGACTTAAGATGGTGAATGGGAGAGGGTAGTTATTAAACTACATCCTGCTAGGGAGGAACTCTGCTAGGTGCACATTAATATAGGTAAAGTTATGATAGTTCTGGCAATATAGCTAATACATTGCAGCTATTTTTTGTGCTAATTTATTGGTAGTTTAATGATTTTGCCTTTAATGCACAAAATCCTGTTTGTTGTTGATACTTTGTTTACTCTGAGCTCTTGTTATCTCTGAAGTGCAATGAGATGCAGCTGCAAACATCATATGAACTAAAGGTAGTAGCAGAGAAAGTAGGACAATAGTGTTGAAAGTAAGAATAGTTTTGAAACTTGGTCCTGAAACTGGAGAATGGCTCATTCTGGCTTTTCAAAAAAGTGATTTGTACTTTTTTTTCTCCCTTCTTGCCTTGCCATCAAGGAGCTGATATAAATGGACTACTCTGGATTCAAGAAATGTGTGCTCGTCTTAACTGATTCAAGGAAATAAAGTTATTGTGCTTTTACCTTTGTTATAGCTAACAAATTTTAGTGCACACGTGAGGCCTGCTGGCAACTTTGATTAATGAAGTGTACATCTCTACAACCTTTAGGTTTGGTTCATTCAGTAAACATATCATTTAGGTGTGCATTTTCCGTTGTGAAGGTTAAAAGCAAATTCACTTCCATTAAATGTTCCTCTTTATGTGAAAGGCTAAAGATATATTCAATTTGTGGATAATCATGTAGTGGGTACAGAAAACCATTCTTCAAAGAGAAGACATAGCTGTACATTTTCTGGGTCAGATCTGCTGGCCCATAGGAATGCTATTAATGCAAAATGAAGAACAGTACTCTCTGCTCTGTAGGCAGAACTCTCTACTCATAGGTTATAGCATGAAGAGGCATCTTTCTCCATGAAACCATAATCAGTTTCCAAGACAACAGCCTCCAGAGAGTATCTCCCGGCTGTTCTTCTGGTGTGAGTTGCTTTGTGGATCTGCTAAGATGAGTGAAATACAGGTCAAAAGATGGTACAGTAACATGAATGCAAGACACAGCCACTGCTACTTGATATTGAAAGGTTTCATGCTTTAACGTACCTGGAAAGGGCTGGTTAAAATACTGAACTATATGAGCTGAAAACCACACTCTAGTGATCTAGCAGTATTGTCATTCTTTACTGAAGATGAGTATTTTGGAATTATGTTATTTAAGCTTATTAATCTGAGATATTTAGTATAATGTGATTAAATTAATAGAGTGGTGTTCCTCATGGCAAAAATTCTTATCAAACACCTTACTGCTCCTGAGTGCTAGGAAAATATGCTTGAACATGTGAGTGGTGGTAAAATGTAATAGAGGTGCTCCTTTGTTTCATTATTGATTGAGATGGTGGCAGGGTTCTTTTGACTGCCACTTCTCAGGCAGGCCTGACAAAGCCGCATTTCTGCAGGATAACTGTGGGATAGGAACAAAAGTTAATTTAGTGTGTTTCAGGAGCAAGGTTGAGGTACTTGCAACCAAGAGATTATAATGTTATTTCTGGAAATGGAGATCTGTGAAGCTGGGCTACCATGTGGCTGAGGGAGGAAGTCTTGTGAGGATGGGATGATCCTGTTTCAGCTAAAACTACTGAAACAAGGCTAATGCAACAAAACCATGCAGCCTCAAAACAGTTTTAGAAGGCAATAGCGCTCAAAGACCTTTGTCAAATTAACTACTATTTTAATACTAGAGTTGACACCCCTCTGTATGTTAGTGAGCCAAACTAAGTAGATGCTAAATATATATGATTATGACTTGACTATTGTGGTAGTTTTAGGCTATGCCTTTAAAAATTTTTCACAGGCCTTGAACAGAAAGTAATAAAATGCAAATAAATGACTATTGGATGTAAAAAGGAAAATAATGATAGTTCTAAACAATCCCTTTGGAGAAATAAGGAACTTAAACATTTTAGTTGTACCAAAACAATCTCTCTCTCTTTCTTCCTTGGGCTAGGAGATACTTTGTGCTTCTGCTGGCTTCTGCTTGACCTTGGCTACATTGTTTTGGCTAAGTCTAACATCTCTCTGCTCCTTTCTCTTGTCCCTTTTTGTGTATAGGGTGGGTAAGGGAGAGCAGGGAATGAGAGCTATTAGTAGCTCCCCTGGTCTTTGACCAGGGGAATCCTTGTGCTGTTCATTAATTGTAAATACCTGTAAGTATTGTAAATACTGTATATTTTGTGCATATTCATTGCATTCCACTGTAGATTGTAGTTTTGCTTGTAAATACAGCTTTCATTTGCTTCCAACTGAGCTGGTCTGGCAAATTCAATGTTAGGGGGTGGAATTTTCAACCCACCACAACTCTCCACCCAAATCATGCTAAAAGTCACCTAGAAGGCAGAAACAGATGGGATTCAGGTGTGAAAAGCCATGAGAGGAACATCTGTCCAGGGGAAAAGACTGTGGGCTCAGCAGAGATGTGGGTGGCTGATGGGCCAACCCTTAACATTCTGTGATTCCAATAAAAGTCTTGGGGCTCAACTGGCAAACATTGGGATCTTACTGTTGTGGTCGAGGGGAGGCTTATCTATGAATTACCCTCACAACAATAATTAATAAACGATATGGCAAATGGGTATTAATAAAAACAGTAACCCTTTATTAATGAAATATGCCAAAACTCATTAAAAGGATCGTTTGTACGGTAGGAAGATATTTACAAAGGATTATGCAGTCTCGGGGCAAATACAAACTATTCTATGCAAATTAGCAGGCAACAACTTGGAAAGAGAAGGTCCCTGAAAGCAGTTAGAGCTCAGTCACAATGGGGAGGAGGCTTGGTAAGAACCGTTAAACAAAAAGGGCAGTGAATCAGTTACTCATAGCTGGTTTCACCCATATAAGGGATGCTGCTACTGCTGCATTAGCTTTGGGGCGCTCTCCTAAGGTGTGGCATGGCAGATTGCTGGCTAGAAAGGTTTACCACATGGTCCCGGGCTGGTCTGGCTTCCAGCGGACGGCACGCAGATAGTGACCTCTTGGCGATGGGTGCTTGCGTGGTTCCTGGGTAAACCGAGGCACAGCACGATTCTGGTGGCAAGGGGAAGCAGGCTTGGCGACTCTGGCTGCTAGGCTTGTGGCTTCTACGGCTTGCACGTGTATGGCTAGTGGCTTTATCCCAGGCTCTGGACCAGACACTCGAGGCAGGGCAGGGCAACTCGAGACGGCAAGGCTTGAAGCATGGCTGCAGCAAGGCAAGGCTTCAACAAGCTTGAGCAAGGCTTGAGCAAGGCAAAGGTGACTACCAAGTCACTTGTATATATACAAAATGCCAGAGGTCTATTGGTCCAGTGGGGCACTGAAGCTAACCTGTAGCTGCCCAATGGAAAAGCGTTCTGCCAGGCTATGACCATAAGAGGCAGAAGCAAGGACCTTGTATCTGGGGGAGCAGTGGTCAGTTTACATGCTCCCACCCCAGATAAACATCTTGTTTACCAGACAGGCAGGAGTCCTATTTCCTTTGTTCCTTTTCCCACATCGCCCTGTTTGCCTGCAGGAGGGAGGGGAGAGAAGGGGACTGTCTAGACATCCTAAAGCCTGTCTGGATTTGTACTGGGCCCAGTACAAATCCAGACTCATAGAACGTTCGGTGCTCATTGTGGAAGGGAGAGATTAAAAATTTCTCAAATCGAGGGCAGAGACAGCAGATGCATTTCTGATGTGTCACCTTTCCTGCATTCCTTCTTTGTTAAATCCCAGTAATACACTGCCATTTCTAAATGCAAAAAATAAGAAACCATGCAGCTGTATTCCACTTGAACAGTAGTTCTTACTTCAGTTGTAGAAAACTGATTTATATGTTTTAAAACCTTTTTAGACTTGGATTTAACAGCAATATGAGGTTGTGGTTTGTAGAGTAAGTTGTCAATGTTTTATTTCCTGAAGCAGTCACACAAGGCTTCAGTCCTGGCAATGAAAGTTCTAAATGCTATTTAAGCACAGACTGAAGGGAGAATACAGAACAGAGAAAAGGAAAAGGGTTTTATGGTAGAAGGCACTTGCACTTCATATATTTTATTTTAATGTCCTGAGTTTGGCTGTGGCTACCATAAAATGATTTGGTGTAAACACAGGAATGATTGCAAGATACTCACTTTTAAACATACAGCAGCCTGTCCTCAGACACTAGAGGGTGCAATAAAACCTTACTGCCGATGCCTTTAGAGACTTAACCTATCTTGGCTTGAAGCTCTTGTAGATACTGTTACCTTACTGTTACAGTGCTGAAAGGTGTTTGAATACTGGTCTTCAAAACAAGGAGATGGAAAAATACACCATATTTTGCATATTGCCCAGGGTCTCTCCTGTACTGAAATAACTTATTGCATACTTTTTGCATCAGATAGGTTTGCTTAATATTGAATGAAGCAATAATGAAGATGGTATTTGAAATACTTTCTCCATGTGTTTTAGGAACTGTATGTTAGGGAATGCTTGTGTATGAAGCATAGGTGAGTTTTTGTTTAACAGTGATGAATATTAAAAGAAACAGCATGGTTGTTATTTACTGTAGTACCAGGCACTGTAAACGCTTACAGGCTTTGGCAGAATCTGTAGAATCATAGATAAAATGTCCAGTATCCAGAAGTGAGGAGTGAGTTAAGATAAAAGTGAACCTTATTTAAAGGTATAATGCCATGCAGAGATAGTCACAAGTCTGAGCTGAGCTGCAAAGATCATGTCCACTTGGTGTGGATGTGGCAGCAGTAAGTAAAACAGTTATTAGAAGCTGCAGTGTGTATATGCAAATTGAGTGTATTTCTACTGAGACAGGCTGTCTTGTTTTGAAGAAACCAAAAATTCAGTGGAAGAGATGTGCAAGTCTAAGGCAAAAGGTATGCCACTATCAACAGAGTCTTCCTGCTTGGAGTCCTTATATTCATCCCTGCCAGGAGCTTTGCATTATTGCTGCAGAAAGCTTCATACAAAACCTAAGTGTGAAAGCAGCAGCTGTTCCTTTCTGCAGACATATGGGGAAATATATCAGAAAATAGTACTGGTTTCATATAAAATACATTATGCAGAAACCAACAAAATTCTCCTTAGAAATAGTATTCCTCAAATAGAGAAATTCCCAAACAACCACCAAAGTGAATACATCTGGACACAGAAGGCAAAGCATCTGGTTTTAAAGACAGATATGCGGTAAATGTGTCCTCACAAATTTGTGAAAATATAAATCACATATAGATCCTAATTTTGATCTCCACTATTGTCTTGAAAACTAGGAGTAAGCCTTCCCAATCCAGTGGCACTAGATGCATTAGGAAGTTCAATTTAAGAAGAAAATACAATAGTGTAAATGAGCTGGTGACCAGCAGGCTTGTCTAATTCAGACCATAAACTCATTCAGGTAGGAACTGCTTCTTTGTTTGTGGTTAATGTCTTATTGTTTAATTGCTAAATGAGAGTGGAACTTAAGGCTCCAGTTTTTTCTAATTCAAAGCTCTGGGAAACCTGATCTAGTTGAGGATGCCCCTGCTTACTGCAGAGGCAGTTGGACTACATGACCTTTGGAAGTCCCTTCCAACCCAGACCATTCTATGATTCTATAATTCTGTGATTCTCTGATTCTAGAACTTGAACTACATGAGTGCATTAGAATTGGAAAATAAAGTTTGGCGTGCATACGTAGAAACCCTATTACACCATGTCAAGCACTAGGGTATCAGTCATGTTTGATTTTACTATGCTCATGCACTGTGTCCAATACTAAGATTCTACACAATCTCCTGCTTAAAAAAAAAAATAGACATTTATTTTTCTCTATGTACAATGAAGGTTCAAAACCTCCTGATGAAAACAGGTGAGAAGAACACTAGTGTTTCTATAAAGGTATTTCTGAAAGAGTTGGCACAGGCACAATTAAGTAGTCAGTCTATTTTAATCTGTCTCATAGCGACAGATTTCCCTGGTTCTGTTTGCAATATTCTCTCAATATTATTAGCTAAATCTTTCCACTGATGATTCCAGTGTGCCAAAACAACACATTGAAGGTTGTAAATAGAAAATGCATGTAGCAAATATCCAGAGAATAATACAGTATTAATACCTAGTTAATTTCTATAATAGACATAAAGAAAAACAATTAAAAAGAGGATCAGACATTAGTTTCAAGAAACTGCACAATGATTTAGCTGTGTTCTCGCCAATGGAAGAAACAGACCTTTTCTTGATGGAAACAGGCAAAGTACTTCAGTAATCTAGAGATGCTGCAAACAGAAAAGATGTGTATCCTTGAAGACTACTTGGGAAACAAAGAGTGCATTGCATTTTATTCTGTTTTGTTCACTGCTATTTGACACTAGAAACAGAAAAGCAGCCTCAAAAATGTAGGCTTCAGTCATCCACAAGAACATCCACTGTAATAAAGGTGCTTATTTTTGCTTTTGCATCCAGTGAAGATGATACTGAGAAGCAGCAAAAAATAACAGAGGTCCTAACAGACAGCTTATGCTTAAAAAGCATGCTTTAAAAGCCTGGTTGGGGAATTTTCTCCAGGAAAGATCCAAAGAACAGATAGGGAATGAATCCATGATTGTCATCAAACATATCTTACTTCAGCTCATTCTCAACATTGCAGCAGAGGATAAAAGATTTCTGGTTTCAGAACAGAAACGAACTAGTGGCTTTTAAATTAGTTGTCATGTGATTAGATTGTTCTCTTCAGCTCATTTTTTCCTGAAAGGGTTCTTGTCCTGGGTTAGCATAGTCTACCCCAATCAGTCCCCCCTTCCCCAGGCAGAAAGGAAAGTTGCACAAAAAACCACTCTGGATGAGATAAGGAGTTTAATGAGATGATACACTGTGCAGTTACCTTAGCAAAAGCATAAGCAGCAGCAGCAGAAGCCAGTGATAAAGCGGTCCTCCTCCCTTGCTGCCAGCCTTCAGCCGTCAGGGCAGCAGCAAAGACCAACATCCCCACCAAAAAAAAAACCAAAAAAAAAAAAAAAAAAGAAACCAGAAGCAGCAACTGGAGCAGGAAGCCTCTCATGTTACAATCTGAACTTAAACCCCATGATACTTTGCTCCAGCCAGCACTTTCATTTTGAAGCTGGCATGATGTCAGCATGTTATTGAATACTCATAAGTAAATTCAACTCAATCCACAACAGCTTGAGATTCTAATTCCCTAATATATGTCTAAAAGACCCAGAGCACAAGATTAAAATTTTTCCACCCTTTCATCACTATATAAATTCACATTCAGAGTATCACCTCAGCTATAGGCAAAGCAGCTGCTAGATAGCTGGGTGCAAGCTTAAATCCAGTTCTTATTCCTTTACCTACTATTTACATTTCTGTACTGAAGGGTACACACAGATGCAGTAGGAAAAATTCTGGTCTTACCCCATCAGATGTAAAAGATAGCAAACCCTCATGAACTCAAGGCAGGCAGATTAATATGCAAAGAAGCCAGGTCTTTTAGGCAGGAGCTCTAATCCATCTGCAAAAGAGCATCGTGTGTTTTCTCCTTTGCTTTCCAATCAGTTTGTGTACAGTTGTGACAACCGTTTACCATTTCTGCCACCGTTCATCTTCAGAACAACCATTTATTGGTACAAAGAATCCCTGCTGTCTTCTACCTTTACGAGCCCTTCACCAGCTGCAGTTGAAGATCTCTGCTACATTCAGCTGGGTCCTTGTCAAACTCCTCTCCTGCCTAGAACTGATGTCCCAAAGACTGAGTTTTGATTTGCATTTGGCAAGCATTCCTGTGTTAAAAGAATTTGCCGGGTAATCCCAACTGAGGGCAACTTGCACACAAACTAGTCATTTGGAACCAGTGACTATGCCAGCTCCTGCGGTAGATTTAACGTTTTGGGGTTTACAAGCTTTTGAAGCTAATCCCAGAACAATTGTCAGCATTTATAGTGGTGATTTCTAACATGCCACTGGAGATTGCTTTATAATCAGAAAGAAAAGAAAAGAACCACTGAAGTAAAAGTCTTGCCAGAAAAGAAGTAGACCAAATCAGACAGATGGTTAATATTAACTGAAAGGGCATCCAGACTTGAGAATTTCTTTTTCCGTAACAGCAGTATCAACAAACAAGTTAAGAAAGCTCATAGTATCTCTTCACTTAACTCTTCGAACACTTAGTATTCATGTACTGCATAGGTACCTGTCAGCACCGTCAGCTTGGTCTACCATACCAAGAAGGCAGTTGGGGGCAGCTGAAAAAGTCATACTGTTCTTCTTTTTAACTAAATATTTTTTTTTTGTGCGCTAAAAACACAGGTAAACCATTCTCTGGTTATTTTTAGGCATTGACCTTGTATCAAAGGATATATATTATGTCTTTCTCTGTACTTTAAGTACAGATGATCAAGAAAAGAAGCTAAGGAGTCCAGGCAATAACTAGAATAGTTGTTGCAGTATTAAGAGAAACTGCTGACCACTTCTGTCACAGTGTGTGTCTTGGGACATAGTAGCAGAAGCCCTGTTTTTCTATTCCAGTTAAAATGTGAAGAGAAAAAAAGAGAAGGAGGATTCAGCTACAAACCTGGCTGTCTCCTGTAATTACGGTATAAAAATAGCAATGTTGCTCTCTTCAGCAGGCCGGAGACTGATCAAGAATGTTACCCATCAAACTATTCAAGGACAGACCCAAGCAGAGCTACATGAGACCTACATCTGAACTTGGTAAGACAGCAGTCCCTTGCACCTGGCTCAGGCAGTGAACCACAACCTGGAAGATAGCCTGGCAAGGACTGGTGTTTATCTAGAATGCACAGGGCCAGCAACCTGTGGAATGGCACAGCTGTGCCCACACCCCATGGCTATTGGCCTGAGCCAGCCCCCCCCATCCTCATAGTCCAGAAATAGTTGATATTTTTTTATGTCAGAAACCCAACAGGCAAGGTACACATCCTGCTACTACAGCACTACTGAAACATCACACTGATGATGTGTTTTTCCTGTGCTAGCACAGGCCATAAAGGTACACACTACCCTTCTGGGATTGCATGTGGCAAGAGAAGCATACATGGTGAAATGTTTATTTGTGCTGACTGTTTGTGAAGATCCTGGTACTGAAATACTCTCCCAGCTCTGCCCAAGTTTCCCTTGCCCTATCTCAGAGCAAACTAGCACACATACCTCCGAATGCTGAACCACAGAGTAAAGTCCTTGCAACACAGCAGACAGTACAATAAACTGCCAGAATATTTGATGCCATACACTCTCAAATGGTAGAGGAAATGATGTCGAAGAAGTTCATCTGTGTGTTTTTGTTTCTCCCATACTAGTCCACTCAGTAACTAGGTTCCCAGTGCTCAAGTCTCCACTCAAAATCCAGAATTCATGTCCACTAGTTTGTTATTTCCAGGGCTGGGAGCTATGTGTCATTCTTCTTGGATGGCCTCCACAATTAGACATTATAATTGGGATCAATTACAGATTTTTTTTCTCCTGAAGAACAGCCACTTCTCATGGTTTACTCTGCCTCTTGGGCCTGTATTTGACATGATTCAGATTCCTGTGTCCTAGACAGAAAAGAAATTCTTGCAAAAGAAACAGGAGAAAGTTTAGCAGACAGGACTTCTTGGTAATAATTCCTTCTACATATAGTGGGGCACAACACAGGCAAAGTGTGTCATTAGGAAGTTATTACTAGGTCATGAGAAACCTATGTGAAAATAATTTGAAACATTTGAAGAGAACATTTAAACATCAGACAAAAGAACCAGGGGATCAGGCCTAGTCATCATGGGTTTATAAAGGGCAGGTGCTGCCTAACTAACCTGATCTCCTATGACAAGATGACCTGACTGTTGGATGAGGGAAAGGCTGTGGATATTGTCTACCTAGATGGTCAAAAAGCCTTTGACACTGTTCCCCAAAGAATTCTCATGGACAAACTGGCTGCTTGTGGCTTGGATGAGCACACACTCTGCTGGATAAAGCACTGGCTGGACAGACAGGCCCAAGGAGTGGTGATCAATGGAGGTAAATCCAGCTGGTGGCTGGTCACAAGTGGTGTTCCTCAGGGCTTAGTGTTGGGACCGCTTCTGTTTTAACATCTCTGTTGGTGATCTTGATGAAGACATAGAGTGTGTCATCAGTAAGTTTGCAGATGACACCAAGTTATGTGGGAGTGTTGATCTGCACGAGGGTAGGGAAGCTCTACAGAGGGACTTGGATAGATTGGATCAGTGAGCCAACGTTAACGGCATGAGCTTCAACAAGGTCAAATGCCAGATCCTGCACTTGGGTCACAACAACCCCAAGCAACATTACAGGCTTGGGGAAGTGTGGCTGGAAAGCTGTCTGGCAGAAAGGGACCTGGGGGTTCTAATTGACAAGCAGCTGAATATGAGCGAGCACTGTGCCCAGGTGGCCAAGAAAGCCAATGGCATGGTAAGAAGGTGATTGTCCCCTTGTACTCCGCTCTGTTGAGGCCACACCTCGAGTATTGTGTCCAGTTTTGGGCACCTCAATACAAGAGAGGTGTGGAGGTGCTGGAGCAAGTACAGAGGAGAGCAAGGAAGCTGGTGAAGGGCCTGAAGAATAAGTCTTATGAGCGGTGACTGAAGGAGCTGGGGCTGTTTAGTTTGGAAAAGAGGAGGCTGAGGGGAGACCTCATTGCTCTCTACAGCTACCTGAAAGGACATTGTGGAGAGGCTGGTGCTGGTCTCTTTTCACAGGTAATTAGTGATAAAACAATAGGGAATGGCCTCAAGCTACGACTGGGTAGGTTTAGACTGGACATTAGGAAAAAAATTTTCACAGGAAGAGTGGTCAGGCATTGGAATGTGCTGCCCAGGAAGGTGGTTGAGTCACCAACCCAGGATATGTTTAAAGGTTATTTAGACATATTGCTTGGGGATACAGTTTAGGGGTGAACTTTGCAGAGTAGGGTTTTCAGTTGGACTTGGTGATCCTGAGGGTCTTTTCTAGCCTGAATATTTCTGTGATTCTGTGATTCTGTGAAATGAACCAAAGAAGAAAGAATGAACAAAACCTAGGGTTTGTTTTGTTTTGTTTTCATAAATGAATCTTTATGCAGCAAATGGAGATTCCTATTGTCCAAATCAGTGAAGCATCACAGAAGATGCAGTTTCATAAAATACCACTTTACTGGAGTCACACAATCTTCTCTGTGAAAAAAAACCATGTGACAATCAAGTGCCTGGGAATGTGGAGCTGCCAGAGCGCCAGTCTCAGATGGGCAGGGAGTACATGCTGCAGGATCATGGCCCACCAGACAGATGAGTTCCTCTTGCTATTTCCTTAACAAAACCTGAATTATCCACATGCACCAACTGTCCCATTCTTGGCTGAAAGAACATCTCACCTATAAAAACAATTACTACAGCAAAACAAAGCTAACCACAACACTTCTTTTTTTTCTACTCACATGCAGATCGCAAGAGTTCTGCTCTGCTTTACATGCCACGAAGGATACAATCCCCAGACCACAGTTTGTCTGCCTGCTGCTTGTGCTGTTTTGCTGCAGTTAAGTCTGCTCCCATGAAAGAGCCCAAGAAGCAATTTCCACACAGAGCAGCAGTGCGAGGTGTGTCTCCTCAGCCAGCACCTCAAGAGAAACATTGTATTCCTGCTAAATCAGCAGTCATGATAATTACCAAGAGATATGCCATCCCTGTCACACACATTGATGCAGCTGTTTAGACATCGGATATCAGTACTTCGAAAGTTTTATTTGCCACTATTGCCAGATGTCAAAGTAGTTACTAACGTAGATGCTAGCAGTATGTGAGATGCCTGCAGTGAGGTTATGGTGACCCATATAAAAAGTCTCTGTTAACATTCTTGTGGTCTGACACTTCAGATGTGCCCTATTAGCAGATAATTTGTACATTTAGTAAGTGTTTATTTGTTTCTACTTGTACTTGAAGCTTCAGCTAACATATTTACAAGACCTTGAATAGGTCAGACTTGACCCCATAAGCCAGGAGAACAATGAACAGGCCTTTACAGACAGCATTTCAAGCTGAAGAAACTTTTTTTAACTCTTTCTGCTTTGTTATAGTTTTCCCAGAAAAATAAAAACTATTCTTCAGTTGTTTTAAAAATAGGCTCCTGAAATAGCAACCACTTTCCTTCAACTCCTTTTGAATTAAAGGGAAAATAAATGAGGAAACACAAAGAAGGAGGTAAATCAGTATTAATTTTAGTCTGCACCTTTTGCACTGTGTCACACAAATACAGCTTAATTACTCTAGCATATACCTTTTGCTCTTAAAGCACAATTACTTCTAGACTAAAACGTAAACAACAGCAGGGCTGGGATTTTCAAGACGCCCATATGGGACAAACTCAGTTTACAAAGTTTACACCTCCTAAATTTGCATGGGTTCTCTGATTTAATGTGCCAGTGGCACAAGTTCACTTGTTGATGAAATGTGAAAAAGAAATGGACCGGTGCAACAGAACAGGGTGGGGAGAGTGGACACAGAAGTGGCTTTGAGACCCTCTCTTTGCCTCCATCTCTTCTGGAAGAATTGTCCTTGAATAGGCGGCGCAAAAACCCAGGACTCAGGCAAGTCCAGAGATGAAAGTCCTTCTGTTGGCTGCAAAGAGTAAATAACAGAGTAGGACACTCAGTAACAGTTCTAGTGCAAAACATACTTTGTATGTGGTTAAACTGCCATTACTATTTCTCATTTAACAGAAACTGTTCCAGCTGCTCATGTTCATTAGCATAAGAGAGCAAAATAAATGTTAAACCAGACTATGAGTACTTTTTTCTACAGTTTAAATAAATAACCTGACTTATTTCTGGTGTTTATTTATGGTGAAAACTACAGCTAGAATAAGTGTTTACTTGTGAAATATTTTCCACTCTTCTAACTTTAAAAAGAGTCATAGCAAAATATGTAACATACAGGTTTAAAATTAGAATGTGCCCTGCTTCTTTGTCTGAATCTAGAACCTGTCCTCCATATGAGAATAGTCTGAATAAAGCAGTAATTTCCTAGAAATCTTGTCATCACTTGTGCAGGAAAAAGAGAGCTAAATTTTAGTTAAAGAGAGCTTCCAATTTCAGCTTTACACTTCCTTTTTATAGTTGGTGCCATTAAATTTTTTTCTTTCAAACTCATCCACTTTAAATAACCATTTTTTCTAAGCTGAAACAGAAAATCAGAA
Organism: Indicator indicator; assembly: GCF_027791375.1. Classification (NCBI taxonomy): domain Eukaryota; kingdom Metazoa; phylum Chordata; class Aves; order Piciformes; family Indicatoridae; genus Indicator; species Indicator indicator. The sequence goes on along the minus strand of NC_072053.1, from coordinate 48,797,796 downwards.
AATTGGTTTGATTTCATTCTGAAGCCACTAAAAATGTACAGACAGCTGCAAGCATATTTTGCCTTTTAAAGCTCTGGTGGGAAAAAAAGGACAAACTTAGAAAGAACGAGTGGGGTCAGCAGAAGTACTGAAAGTTTAAAATGGTAAAAATTATCATTTTAAATTAAATGAGAGTAAGTGCACAAATGCTGCTTGAAAATATTTTTCTTTTGAAATGTTTCTATCAAAACAAATCAAGTCACAGTCACTATTTTCTCATGCAAAAATATGAAGTCAACACCACACTTTTCTGAAGTGTATTGAAATGTATTGCTACTTTTTGTTATACTTCATGTGTCTGAAAACTTCTTCTTGCCCCCCAAATATATTATGTAATCCTCTAACAGTTAACATCTACTTTTCTAAATCTTCTATTATCTCAAGGAAGTGCTCACACACTTAAGAGTTTTTGTATTTTTTCTGCTAAATTACCTGGTCTAATTAAAGCTATGATTTTTGTATATACTTTGTCTCCCATCCTTCCTTAGATCACCCCAGATAAAACAACACTGTCATTGAAAGAGCGACAATTCTCTTCTACTGTCTTCTGCAGCGATGACATTCTTAAGCTATGAATTGCTGAAATTAACATTTAAGAATTTCAAAAGCACCTGTTTTGACCTACAACTGATTCTGTGGAAGCCTTTATTTCAGACCTGTTGATTTTAAAGAAAGAAAAACAAGCCAGATACTAAAAGCCTTCCCATACATTGGTCTTTTGTACCAAACACCCACTGGAATCAAATGCCTTGATAAGAGCTAGGCAGGGAGCAACTTTCAAATATACCTGATTAGTTACGGTATTTCTTCTCACTGCTCTATGTCACCTGAGCAAATAGAAACATCAGCTGTCTGTCCTGGTGTGTTTCATTTGCCACTGAATTGTGAGTGGTAGTTCTATTAGTAGCACCTGCTACAACAGGACTGGCACATTGCATCTGTGTTTGTGAAAGAAGAAAAGGAGGGAGAGAAAAAATGATAGATGCACATGATTTTTGTCAGAAAGCATGCACGGACCCCAGGTAGGTGTAGCAGGAATCTGTTTGTTGGTATCGACCAAGAAGTATATATAGGAAAAATAGAGCAGGCTAAACAATAACCTGACATGGTTTTACCCCTGTTGCTAATTGAGTTTCTTCTTTGATGTGCAGCTGTCCATTGTTGTCTTCTTCCCATATCAGGTTGAGCCAATTTTGCATGTAGGTAAATGTTGCCCTGTCTCACACTTCAAGTTGTTTACTGCAGTCACCTCCTCTTATCATCAGGTCATTCTTCTGTTACCAGCAGCCTGTTCTTCTTGTTCTGAAGCCTTTCATAGATACTTTCTGTTCTCCCACAGATTTTCCCACTCCTTGTACCTGACGTACAGGGTAGGCACTATGCAAACTCATTTTACACACTTTTTATTTTCCTATGCTGCTTGCAAAATAGACTTAAACCACCTTAAAAACTAAGAAAATTATCGAAAAGTAGGATGAAGCCTTGAAAATGCAGTCTTTGCCACAGTATGAGTCTAACGTAAATATAACCCATCAAGGAAAATGAGAGGCTTATTATAAAAGGTTTCAAAAGAGCCTCTGAGAAACCTAAAGTCTGAGTTTTGATGTAGCTTTGCTTCCAAGTCCTACTGAATTTTTGTTTTCTCAAAACAAACAAACAAACAAAAAAAGGAACACAAACTCTTACCTACAAGATATTGTTACATTTTCCAGGTGCCCATACCAAATACATGACAGTTAACATTCTTTGATTTTCTGAGATGGTGATTTCTTCTTGACAAGTACCTGGAGGTGTAAAACAGTTCAGTATCTCTCCATGCTAACTTACCATGGCTTGTTTTCTTGTACATCTAGCTATTGCAAAACAGTAGTTGCAAGCTCCAAGAAGCTGTCAACAGAAGCTGCTTACATTACACATCTTACCATGACCTCTGGTTGATCTGGGAAAATTAATGGATAGTTCAAACACTGTCAGTTTTGGTCATTCACGGAAACTACAGAAGAATTATGAAAATAAGTAAGGATGAAACAAAAAATATTCCGTTATTGATATTTTCCTTTCTTCCACAAACAGATTGTTGTAATAACTGGGCTAATTCTAAGTCACAGTAAATACCTTGCAAAGGACATACGCCATGCATGAATTTACCAGATATGACTAACACTGTTTTAACAATAAGAAATAAATTTAACTATGAGAAATAATAAAAATTAATAAGATGTTTAAAATTAAATGCTACTCTGTTTTTTTGCTAGGTACAAAAGCAATGGAAGGATATATTTCATACATGGGCTATTTTTTATAGCAACTGGACAGAGAATGTGAAGCAATAGGAAAGATTAAATATCTTCTACTTAAAATGTTATGGTTTTGTGGGAAGTTAAGCCCATTAAGTTTCTGTGTTTAGAAGAGCTACAGTGATTTGACACAATCACATCTAGAGCTGTTTAGGTTTCACATGGAGGCATTGCTGCACTGTGGCTTTGCACACAAAATACTGCAATGAAGAAAGAACAAGAGAACATTCAAACTGCTTTTACATCTCCATATACAAACCAGTCAGGTTTTAGTTTATGCCAGTTATTAACAGCAGAGTCATTTCTCCTAGGTTTCAGTTACAGAGAGCTAAAACCAACTAACAAACTGCAGAGTAAGTTGTTTATTTTAAAAACCCTAAATCTACAATTTGTAACTGAAAGTGGCCCAGGTTTTAGAGCAGGAAGGGGAAGGAGAGGGGCGGAGTTACTTTAATTCTATCAAATTAAGCTTAAGCCACCTGCACATTAAAAATAATAAAAACTTTGAAAAATATCTTCCTAAAAACTCCCCAAAAGTTCCCATCTGCTGGCCTCTTCCCATCTGCTGGGCTCAAGATGAGAAACATTATGCTTTTTATCACTTTGACTCAACATTTAGGTATCTCCATCTGGTTCTGAGAAGAGATAACAGAAGGAAAAAACCAAACTTATCTGGTTTTGGTCACAAATCCAGTTTCATGATGTGATTATGGCACTTTAAAGAAAAAAAAAGAAGAGATAAAATAATAATAATAAAAAACCCTAACCCCTGAGAGATTAAAAAAAGCAAAAGCAAGAAGACTACACAGTTCCAAAGAATATACATTTTGAAAATTCTTTCCTAATAAGCCAAGATTTGTGGCTGTCTGCAGCTGGAGAAATCTAACATGTTCTTGCTGGCTTTTACAGATGGATGGGGTGATGTGTATTCCAGACTTAATGGTATCCACTTGTAACAATTTCTAGTTTTCAGAAGTTTTCTAATGATAGGGACATTCAAGACTGGCTGTCTTCTAATTAAAAAGAATGTGAAATTTTGGCAGCAGTCAAATAAGAACAGATTTTATTTATGTCTGCAGATCCTCAGCTAAGATAAATCTTTACGTCTCGAGTGAAATTACTTGTGTGTCATTTAACAACACTCTATCAATATGTCATAATAGTTTTAAACATAGGTCTCAATAATCTCCTCAGATATACATGCCTTAAATTTAACTTGGTGGTCTAAATATAATTATCAAAGGAATCTTAAACTGATTTCGTGTTTAACTGTGTTAATGTGAACTGATTCAGCTTCTCAGTTCATCTCCTACCCTTAAAATTCTGAAAGGAGATTTATACCAAAAGCTGAAAAATCAATTCTACTACAATTGTAGTGTAAACAAACACACAGATGCAATGTCAAATTTAAAGTTTATTTGATGCAGAGGAATCTAGTGCACAGATTTATACAACAAAATTTTAAAGCCTCTTAAAAAAATTTCATAACACCTTCTTTGACCAGTCCAACTTTTGCCCATGGGCAGAAGAGTATGAGGAAGTGAAGTATTGTGGTGAAGGCACCACATGCCCAGAATTATGCCCCCAAACACCAGCAAACTTGTCCCAACATGTTTTGGCAAGTGCCCCCCTTTCCACCCTCCTTTCAGGAGAGGAGGACAAAGGCCCAGGCACCAACCTGTCTCCTAAGGGGTAAACAACTACATGCACCCATCGCATGGCCTGCTTATGCTCTTTCCATAAGGGCATAATTCTAGCTTCACACTTTCTATAGACTAAAGCAGGTTGTCAACAAGTGTGTCCACTGGCCAGATCCAGCCTTGAGAAATCTGTAAGTATTACCCCTCTTGATTACCAATTTGCTCTCTCCTTTTGTTTTCTCTCGCTCTGCTCGAGCTACGTAAGCTCACAGTGCCCCACATGCAAGCATGCTAGAGGCCTCTGCAACACGGAAAGAAGCCAGTTCCCCGAGCTACTAGAGGAACCAGCAAAGGCGATCCCTTCGCTGAAGCTATGAAAGCCAGTGTCATAAGCCCAGTTGCATCTCAACGAGGACTGGAACCCCGAGGGTAAGCTCTAGCCCAGAGGGAGAGCCCAAACCTGGCATTCCAGCACATCTGCTGTAGCTATAAGCAGGTGATCAAGCAGCAACGTGTGTTGTGTGACCCCTGCTGTTTGTGGGAGATAAGCGGAGCTACCATTACCGCTCCACAGCCCTGTGCCATCAGGGTAACGTAACCTGGGATTTCCTGAAAGAGAAAGAGACATCCTCTCCTTTGAGACAAAGCCAAGGACTGCATTGTCACCTTAATGGGAAGCAGTCACTGAGAGATTCGGCATTGTCAGCTCCACTTCGAGATGAGGGGGAAGGGCTGCTCCATTGCACCACTTCCCCGAAGCCCATCTCCAGGATCAGAGATGGTCAACCCCATCTACCGGCAACCGTCACACCGACCGTGAGGGCTGACCCAAAGGACTGGGCCCCGCCGCGCAGGAGCACTCCCAGCGCTAATCCTGCCAGGCCCCAGCTGCCGCAGTTGCGCCTTGGGACCACCCTGACAAGGGAGGCTGCTGATTGGCAGAAGGTCGCCCCTTCTGCAGCCGCGGGAGAAGAAAGAAACTCACCCCTCTAGCAGATGCAAGAGGAGAAAGAAAGTCACCGTCTGGAGGAAAGCGCCCCCCCCCTGCAGCCTGCCAGTGACTCAGCCACAGCCTCAGGAGCCTTCCCCTGCCCAGACAGACCAGCCCTGGGCAGACAGCAAGCAGACAGTGTAACTCAGCAACTTGCCTCACTACAAAGAAAGACACAGCATATCTTTTCACTTGTGCAATACTCGATAACATTCAATTCAAAGCACCCATGCCTGGCCGTGTGATATTCCAGATTGACTTGCCTCTTGATAACATTGTAAATTTCTGTGTACATAGTTACAGCTGCCAAGCATTTTGTCGAGTCACCATCTGGTGGACAAGTGGCAGAACTGCACCCTTCATTCCCTTAATTAGGAATTACTTCTTTAAATATTCTAATTGGGTCAAATTGTATATACTAGACCAATTATGGAATACGTTTTCACAACCGTGCATTAGAATCAATATATATAAAAGTGATTAATCGGTTATTAATAATTTCAGTAATTAATAAAATATTTTTCATAATTCAAATTTCATAATAAATTAATAACCATCCTCCTTCACAACAGTATTTATTTTTTATAAGTCTTTCTTCTCTCATCACAGAGAACATACAGTCACTCAAGTTGAAAGGTATAGCAGAAATCCAGCCTCCTGCTCAAAGAACGCAGATCAAAATGCTCCGGGCTTTGTCAAGTTACCTTTTTTTTAAACCACCTGAGATGGAGATACAACTTCTCTGGAAAACAAGTTCTACTACTTCATTGTTCTCCATAGTGATTTTTTTTCCCATATATCCAGATGGAATCTTCCCTGATTTAGTTTATGATCACTACCTCCTCCTTTGCATGTCAGGAAAGAACATGACTCTGTCTTCTCAGTAACTTCTTTCTCAGGGTTGAAAGGCTGTTACTTGGTCACCAAAACCCACTCTTCTCCAGGCTGAATAAATCTATCTCCTTGATGACCTTCAGACCCTAATTGTATTGATGACCCTTGCTGTGTTCAGGTCCATGACTATCTTAGTTATGCTGGTGGTTCAAAACTGAATGTAGCTGTCTCACAGACTTTAGAGGAGACATTATATAAAAGACAATATAATTTAATTTCTGTTAATCAAATGCTCTTCAAGGGCCAGAGGACTCTTCCTTTCTGCCATTTTAACAGTGAGTGATAATTAAGACACAAACCTACATAATCATCTATCTCATAATGCCCCAAAATAAGTTATAAAGGCTAGATATCCTACCAAAACTGTCACAATCAGTGTTCTTTATTTCAAAGTCCTTGCAGTGCTTTCAAAATTATGGTCAGTAACATTTATTTTTATTATGGCTATATTTTATTTTTAGTATAGCTATATTTTTATTCTGTCACAGTGATATAGTTGTAGGTCTTTTACATTTAGACTAGCAGAAGTCTTTGCCAGTATTGATATGTATTCATACTTCAGCATTATACTATGCAACCAATAGATGTGCAAATAGCACACTGATGACTCTACCTAGATGACAGTAGTTTCAATACAGATAAGAAAAGTTAACCCCACTATTACTTGTAAATTGCAATATAAGGTGCTAAATCATCTCTGCCAAGAGTTCCATCAGAACATCTGTTTGCTGATACTCAGTTTTGAAGGTTAGGTATCCTCAAACTCTGTCTGCACCAGAAGATTGACAGAGGACAAACCAAAGGAGTGAAAAACGTACACAGGCCTTCTTTCTGCAACATACGTCTTGTGCTCTAGCATCTAAATTTTAATCTAAAATTCCTTTCTACATTTCACCTTTGCTTTCCTAGCACAAGTATTAGAGGAAAACAGTTTGGAGATCCACATCTTTTTACTGCTGTTTTCCAGTCTTGGAAGGGAAATTTAGGCATGTTGAAGGCCAAGAGCAGGTTAAAAAATAGTTCTAAGGTACACTGTGTTAACTCCGTTATAATATTTTCAAACTTTTCCTTCTGTGTTAGCATCTTCCAACATCTGTGATGTTCTTTACCTGAAGGAAGAAAAATTAAAATCACGAATATTTTAAAGCTATCTGGATGACACCCTGACAAAATGGCTCCAGAGCCTGAAAGACATGCTGTTAGTTTCCTGAAAATCAATCACTATTATACTGAGTTTCTAAACTTACTGCATTCCATCTGGTACTAAGAAGTGTTTAAATACTGAACAATGACAGAAGAAGACATACCCACATCAAACGGATTTACAGGAATTTGTTAGAGGAGTATGTTATTTCCTGCATTCCAAGAGGACTGTTGCTGAAGACTTAATAATATGTAACTGTCACAAAATACTGCTTCTTCTGCTAGTGCTAAAAATGGGGACAAAATTAGCAAAACTAATTAGTAAGTACCATTGTCAGTATATGTGCTATCCTTTATCTCACTTATTATTTAAATATTTATTTGTTTTTTTTACAATAACTCTTCCCGTACAGGTTAAATTTTAAACATTTATATCATATAATGGTATGCATATTTTCAGGCCTCATACCACTGTCATCCATGAGAGGCCATCTCCATCAGCACAGCTTTATGTCATGGATTAAATGTCTAGATTGATCAGGGAAAAAATCCTAACTATGATGAAGTCCTTCAAACATTGGTCTAAAGGAAGTGTTTCCATTAATAATCATACAAATTATAATTTCAGAGGTCCTGTTCGGATTACATATAGAGATAAGTGCTCATTATGTTATTAGAAATATCATGTTAGAAGTTTTATTTACTATGGACTTCTGGAACTCTTCAATAAAATTTCCTTAGTGATAAAAGGCTGAGAAAGATGAGCTTGATGTCTGAAGGAAGCTGAAGGAAACTCACACTTACCTTCCACTGAAGTGATCAAAAATCTGTTCCATTTTTTATGGAAAATTATGTATTATTTAGCTCTAGAATTATTTTTATGTTTTTATAATTTTTCCTTAGGGAAAAAAAATACAAAAAATGCTAGAGAAATGGGCTGACAGGAACCTCATGGAGTTAAGCAAAAGTACTAAGTTCTGGACCAGGGGAGGCACAACCCCATGTACCTGTACATACTGAGGATCACCCACCCAGAAAGAAGCTTCACAGAAAAGGACCTGGAGGTCCTGGTAGATACTAAGTCAACCAGGAGCCAACAATGTTTGTTGTGGAAAAAAAAAAAAAAAAAAGGCAAAGGTGTCTTGGGCTATACCAGGAGAAACCCTACCAGCAGGTGGAGGAAGGTGATCCTTGCCCTCTCCTCAGCACTGGTGAGACCAAACCTGGAGTGCTGGGCCCAGTTCTGGGCTCCCCAGTACAAGAGAGACATGGGCATACTGGAGCAAGTCCAGCTATGGTCAAGAGAGATGATGAAAAGACTGGAACATCTCTCCTGTGAGGAAAGTCTGAGAGAGCTGAGACCATTCTGCCTTGAGAAGAGGAGGCTCAGAGGCTGATCTTATGAATGTGTACAAATACCTGAAGGGAGCTTGCAAAGAGGATGGAGCCAGGTTCTTTCCACTGCTGTCCAATGACAGAGCAAGAGGCAGCAGGCACAAACTGAAACACAGGAGGTTCCCTCTGTACAGCAGGAAACCCAGTGTGAGGGTGATGGAGCTCTGGCACAGGTTGCTCAGGGTGATTCTGAAGTCTCCATCCTTGGAGATATTCAAAAGCCATCTGAACATGGTCCTGGGCAACTGTCTTCAGGTGTCCCTGTTTGAGCAGGGGAACTAGACCAGATGACCTCCAAAGGTCTATTCCAACCTTAACCAGTCCTTGCTTTTGTGATTCTGTGTATTCCTCCCTCCTAGGGTCTTCTTTTGAACACATCTCCAATCACTCGCATTTTATTTTATAAACAGATTTTTATATTATGTAGATATCTGTAACTGCCATTTAGAAATCTGAAGTCGTATCATAATATATTATGAAATGTATAGGACAAATTTTCAAGTGGAAAACCTAGAGACATGAAATTTAAAATTAACAGAGTAGCAGGAAAGGGAATGACAGAAAATGGCAAATATACTGAATTGTTAGGTGAGGCTGTTTACAAAAGCTATCATAGGTTAAGTGGCTGTAAACATGAAGTTATTGAATTACGTAAATAACCAAGGTCTACTGATTTGTTCAAACTGGCATTGATAAATGGCACTGTGGTTGCATGTAATGGCTTAACTTCTAGTTGTTGTCTGTAGGAAATGTGTCAGAATTACTCTCCATCTGCTTTTGTTTCCACTGCTGCTGTTATGGCCAAAGTGATTAGCTCCCTGCTCCACATGGGAGAGGCTCTCATTGTCTGTGGCATAATCCTGCATCATGTTTCCATGTCACCCTTCCTTTGGGGCATCTCGGCTTGCCGGGTTTGGATCAGTTCTTAAGAAGCAATAATGGTGCCTGAGCTTAGAGCTGTCTCATGGATAAGGACAGAGTTTTCTTTCTCCCTCCTTTATTTCTGACTGCCACCAAAAGAAAAGTCAGGCATGATTTGTTCTTTTAAAGTAACTTAAAACCGAAATGTGTTTCCCATTTATTAGATGAAATTGAGCAAATAATTGGCTGGAGTGCTCATTTAATTATTTTCTTGCATTATTTGCTGTTTCTGTCTAGTGTTTAGTCTTTGAACTAAGCTGGAAATAAAAATCACAGATGATTGGTTATTGCTGGTTTTATTAATAAAAAACTGTAAATAAGAAGGATGAAACAGAGGTTAAAATTATTTTTTTCATTCTCTGTTGTGGAATTCATAATTGAAGATACAAACACCTTTTACCATTTAATTATCAGTTACAAACACCTTTTACCATTTAATTATCAGTTGCAGCATGGGGCGTAAACAGGAGGAATAAGAGGTCTGTGAACAGTTGCAGGACTACAATGTCATGTCACAGTCATGTGCTGGGTTAGCTCACATAACTGGAGTGCTGCAATGGATGGATACAGGCTCATTAGGAAGGGCAGGCTGGGAAAGTGGAAAGGTGGACTTGCCCTCTTCATGAGTGAGCAGCCAAAGTGGGTGGAGTTCTGCCCTGGGCTAAAATACACACATCGGTGATACTGTAGCAGGTGTCTGCTGGAAAGCACATGCTCAGAAAAAACAAGTAGCTAAGGTCCCCTTCAAACAGCTGAAGAAGCTTTACTTCCACTTGCTACGGCCCAAATGGTGAGACTTCAGCCACTCTGATGTAGGTTTAAAGCAGTACAGCACGAACAATTCACAAATTTTCTGGACTGTACTGGTGACAATTTCCTGACAAAAGTGACTGAAGAGCCAAAGAGGGGAGAAGCTCTGTTGCTCCTGGTACTTCCACAGAAAAAATGATTGGGATTGTCAACGCTGGGAGCAGGCATGGTTGAAATGACTATGAGATGGTGGAGCTCAGTTTGTACAACTCAGTTTGTACAAATTTCTGATAAGGGGAATTAAGAGACAGAGACACATTCTTCTAACAGTGCCTAGTGACAGGACAAGAAGCAGTGGGAAATTCCACTTAAGCAGAAGAAAAATGTTTTTATTGTTTGGACAATTAAACAGTGAATCAAGTTCTCTAGGCAGGTGGTGCATTCTCCATTATCAGAGATACTCAAAACCCAAAAGGACAACAGTCCTGGTAAACTTGCTGTAGCTGATCTTGCTTGAGCAGTACTTTGAACTAGGTGATCTCTAGATTGCTAATCTGAGCAATTCTTTGATGCGAATCTGTGATCAAAATACATTGCAGAACAAACTTCATGGCTTACTCACAGACAAATTACCAGGAGGAATCCCAGCTAACTAAACAATTTTAAGAAGCTATTTATTGACAATAATAGCATCATTGGCTGCCAGACAAACTTGTTTGAAGAACTTCTTTTTGCTTGTTTGTTTGTTTGTTTCATAATGTGAATAAAAGAAATTCCAGAAAATTCATGCATTGTTATGTGATACTTCCTGGCTGATTTGGCTCAGCATGATTCAGTTAGTCCAGGAGGTGAAAGATCCCAGTTCAAATTAGACAGGAAGACTGCTGAACTGAGCTACTGCATTTCCCAGGACAACACTGTAAACCTAGTTTGGCAATCACCCACTAGAAAGGTTAGTGGTGTCCACGCTGTCTTGTTAGTTTAGCAATGACACCAAGCACTTGGCCTGAAAATTCGTATTTATTGAAAGAGTTTTCCATTAAAAGCTTCACCTTGTCCTTGTAACAAGTATTTTCTGTATAATGACTAAAATATGTTGAATTTCTCTGGTAAGCTTCCTCAGCATGCGCTCCTCCCATTCTGCTTGGTAAAGCTTCTTAATCTCTGCCAGGATAGTTGAAGAAGCATGACCTGTTATGCACAGTACAATACAAATAGTATCAGTACATGTTCCTCAATCTCAGATCTCGCCTGCAGGTGAGCCTGCTATAGCCCTTTCAGCCCATGGCTTTGCTGATCTGTAGAGAATGATATGAGTGACACAGTAAGCTGTCATATAACTAGGAGTCATGGGGACCATTAAATAATATTATTAACTTATCAGTTAGAGTGATGATTTCCAGGCCCTCGGTCAGGTATAACAGAGATCAATAGAAAACTAATTAGGAGATTAAGGTTGTGGCCAGGTCAGAGCTCAGCTCTCCCTTTTCTTACTCCTAGGTCTGAACAAAGAACTAAGTGCCCCAGTGTTTCGAAAAGATGGGCACTGATGAGCTAGGGTCAGTCTGGAGAATCTGATGAAATTGTTGTTATGTCATGGTGACAGCTGTCAAATCTGGGTAGAAACCCTGCCCTAGAGTCCAACTCTTGTAGATCTACCTCATCATTTACTCTTTTTTTTCCCCCTTTTTTTCCCCTTGCTGTCTACAGAAATTGGCACATCATAACGATAAATCTGCTTGTGAGTTTTGGCCTTGAAAGTAATACTGGGCAAACAACAGAGAGAGGTTGTTAAGATACTACTGTGCCTGCCAGATGAGGCACAAAGTTTAGTAAGACTCATACTATGTGTTAGAAGATCAAGTAACAAGTCATGTCTAGAAACTGATGGAAATAGAGGATCTGGCATTTTGCTGGTTATTGAACCATCATGATGCTAGAACTAAAAATGGAATACTCCTAACAAGTTGAGAACAAAGCTCAGAGAGATACCTATGTTTCGTAAGCCAGTAATAGGATTTAGTCCATAACACCACATTGTTGTGGCAATCTCATACCTAGTGTCATTAATTAGTCATTTTCTACCTTGGACTTTGCCATCTACTGTAATCCTCACTCACTGCTTTTATCTCTACATGGCTGCAAGGAAGCCACAGATATGTCATTTTGTTGGCAACTGAAATTTGTTTGTTTACCACAAAGTGCAACATTTGACACAAAGACCCACCACTTGCACATCTGATCATTTTGGCCTGGTGTGAGATGCCCAGTGTGCAAACACAGACGGCTTGCAGACAATCATCAGACCAGCTGACAGTGCAAACCACAGCTGCAAGAAGGGATGTAATTTAGGCTTGCTTTTTTTTCTTCCCCAAGTGAAAAAATTTAGAAGAAATGGCCTCATCTGTTTGCTAGCTTTAAAAACAGGAAGAAGAACTTTGTATAAAGTTTCGAGATTTACTTCCCCCCCCCCCCACTTCGGTTTTTATTTTGTGTTGAGAATTGATAAGTGTGAACCAGTCATTTCTTCTGCCAAGCAGGGAGAATACAGAAGGTCCAATTGTTGCCCCTAATAATTCCTGGGGAACAAATATTTTAAGATAAGGAATAAACTTTTTTGTCCTTGCAGATTTTCCAGTTGGCAAGGATTTTGGTTGAAAAGCAAATCGGGGATGACAAAATACTGTCTGATAGAACTTGGATTTTAAAGCCCAGACTGGTCAGGGATTTTTCTGTACCTCTGAGGCTTAAAATATTTATGTCCATTATTTGGATCCTATAATCTCTTAACTTAGGCTGCATAATATTTCAGAGTGGGAAGTCTCGCTCTCCTCATACCAACCTCAGGGTAAATCAGGAGGGCTAGACCAGAGAGTGAAATTGGGATATGGAATCTCCCTGAGGCCTTAAATGTTTAAACAGCATTGAAAAATATAAACATCTTGTGTTTATTAGCATGCTTTTTCTTGTTAAGGAATGAAACTTGAGCATCTCCCCTATAAAGAGAGACTGAGATCCCTGGGGCTGTTTAGTCTTGAGAAGACTGAAAGGGAATCTCATCAATGTCTACAAATATCTGAGGGGTGGGTGTCAAGTGGAGTGGGCCAGGCTCTTTTCGGTGGTTCACAGTAGTAAGACAAGAAACAACACGTTCAAACTTGAACATAGAAGATTTCACCTCAACATGAGGAGAAACTTCTTTACAGTGAGGGTGATGGAGCACTGGAACAGGCTGCCCAGGGGGGTTGTGGAGTCTGCTTCTCTGGAGACTTTCAAAACCCACCTGGATGCATTCCTGTGGGGACTACCCTAAGTGATCCTGCTCTGGCAGGGGGATTTGACCTGGTGATCTCTTGAGGTCCCTTCCAGCCTCTGATATACTGTGATACTGTGAAACTTACAATTCCAAGCAATAAACAATCACCTCTTTCATACCTCTCCTTTTTAATTCCAATGATTTCCTTTCACATATCATTACATTTGGTGGGGTTGTAGTCCCTGGAAGTGTTTAAGATAAGACTGGATGAGGCACTTAGTGCCATTGTCTAGTTGATTAGTTAGGGTTGGGTGATTGGTTGGCCTTGTAGGTCTCTTCCAACCTGACTGATTCTGTGAATAACTGCCATCTTAAAGATTTTCAATGCTATGAGTGACACAAAATTCACAGATCAAAACAAATCAGTGTAACAGGAAAATAAAGGCCCATTATCCTTATGAAACAAGGCAAATATCAGGATCAGTTGGATATGCAGAAACACTGTGGAGCTGTGATTCAGGCCTTTCATTTGGTAACAAGTTAGGACCTCTAATCAAGGTAGGTGTACATTACAGAAATGTTTCTTTGTTGCACGCAGTCTGTTGAAATGCTGGCATTTAACAGGAACAGGGGGACCCTGTGGCAATACTTGCCTGTACAGCTTTACATATATGTTTAACTTGTGGTCTGTACAGTTATGGTAAATGTCAAGCTGAAAAATGGGGAGCAGCTGGAGCTGCCTCATTTAGAAGGTTTGTTGAAGTGGAGCTGTACCTCTTGTGGTAACTGGCAATCTCCAGTCTGAGCAAATACCCCGATTTCATTTACAGTTGCAGTATTCTTCACTTTGTAACGAATTTGTAAAACTTCAGTGACAGCCTATTCAGGCAGAAGTGTTCTGGTGATGGTGCAGGTTTTTTTAATCTCCTTCATTCACTATTTGATGTTGCAACTGGAAGTGCTGCTGCTGTGAACGTTATCTTTCCTTTTTAAACATGTAACCTATCAACATGTTTCAGTAGAAGAGATGGTGCCAATGCTGACATACTGAATGTCAGGAGGAGATACCTGGCTAAGAGACAGATTAATAGCTGAATTCAAGTCACACAAAATCACAAGCTCACAGCCAAGTGAGTACAGTGACTCCCACCTATAGGATTCCAAACCCCAAGGATCGGATACTGACATGTTGTATGCCAGTTCCTTGCTGACTCAGAAGACAAAAAAGTTCCTGACACAACCAGACTAGTCCTGGAGGCCTTTCTGAAACAATGCAACCCTTGTCTACAGAATTTCTGCACTGTTTTGGGCAGTCATTTTGCCTCTTCCAGAGAGATTCTTTACCCTAGTGCCAGCCTTGTGACAAAGTCCCTGGAAAATTATTTTACAGCAAGATATGGCACATGCAAACCCACTTCACACAGTCCTAAGAAATATGGGCTAATGGCTTTAAACAGAACTGAACACATCTTCCTTTTCTTCTGTCTCAGTTCCTGTTTTGTTTTTTTTTTCCTTCATCTCCACACATCTCCTCATACTTGGCTTTCTCCTCTGTTTTTTTCTGAGTTCTGCAAAAGGATTGTCATCTGAGGGAAAAACTGACCACAGGGCATTTATTTGTACACAGATGGTATTTTGCCATGGCAACCCTATATTTTTCTTTAAGCAGTCCTCTGGATGATGAATTTGCTTTTGAACAGCTAGGCATTCCCCTGCTTCTGCAACTGGTATCTCAAAGAAATCTTAAAAATAGCTTGTTATAAGACAGAAAACCAATAAGGAAATAGGATATCATCCATAGAAAAGGTTTTCTGCAATTTTTAATGGCTTTTTTTGTTCATGCCTACAAGTAAAAGTTACTTATTTATAAATGATCAATGTTATTTTGATGTTAATAGGCCTAATTATGTTTCCTTTACACCTAGAGTGCAGCATCTGGTACAAATTAGCAAAGAATACTGTACATCTTCTGGATTGTTACAACGCTTTTACAAAAATGTTTTCTTACCTTATTCATTCAGTAATGTCCAAAGATTATGTCAGCATTTGAATATTGTTTGAGCAAAATAATACTTTCTATTTTCTGAGCTAAAATGTATAGCAGAAGATATATATAGGTAGCCTATATTGTAAAGAACAGTTTACTTTTTCAATTACACACTGCTCCAAGGATCATATAGTGGCACGGAGTTAACCATCCTAGCAACTTTACAACTCATCTTTCCTTGCATGAGATGAGATCAGTTCTTGATTGCAAACGTGCACAGAGCTACAGTCCTATTGTGAGCCCAACTGCCATCCCAGACAGGTTGAGTTAAACAGGTTGTTACTGGCAGTTCAGCTCCAAGGATTTCCCTAGCCCTAAACTGGACCCAAACCAAACACAACCCTTCTGCAGAGTAGATTATAAACCTCCCAGTTCAAACCTATCACTCCATCCTGAGCCCACCTTCATCTACCCTTCTGAGCAGGGCAGGATTTCAATGTTACTCCAGCCCTGAGGATTCTTGCTTCACAAATTCTAACCCTAAGCCTGCGCATGTTTTGATATCAAACCTACCCAGTCAGAAATGGGTGATGAAACAATCATTATCCATATGCCACATCCTAAAACAAATCCTCGTCCTAGTTTTGGGCTGACCAGGACTTTGCTAAAGTTTTGTCTTTATGGGTAAAATTTGCCATTAGTTACATTGTCAATCATTATATAAACGCTTGCTCCAGCATGTCTTGTTTCAGTGTAAACTCCAATTTAAATGGAAAAGAAAAAAAATATTTCTGCTGAAATTAGTATTTAGTCTATATTTTTAAAAGTAGCCCCTATTCTAAATTTATATACATTAAAACTCATATTTTCATGTACAGCACCAAGGGTTTTTTCATTGTTAACCAGGCTTGTAAACAATGTTTAGATGCCTTACAGTCAAATCATCAACTAACTGGTTTGAAAAAAAACACATGGAACTCAGACCTGTTAGCTGTTATAAAATGTTAATTAGTTGTAGAACAGAGCTTTGTATGCTAGCTCTTCCCCTAGCACCTGAGTGTTTTTTTTCCAAAGAGGAAAAAACACTGCTGCTGCCAGCAGAGTTCTTACAAACAACAAAATCACTGGGATTTAATTTGCAGATGTCATTATTGATTGTTTATTTTACTCCTCTTCATGAAATCATGGTGATATGCAGCAAAGGCCCACTTGTTTCAAGCATCTGGCTTTCCTTTACAGGGAATTAAATAATGTCTTAAAAAGAGACAAAGTTATTTTTGTTGTTATTGTTATGGTAGGCTGATACTTCTAATGTAAAGGAGGGATCCTGGAGTCTTTTTGTTGTCACTTCACAGAGTCAGCTTTACTGAGCTCAGCTTTACCTTTTCTGAGATCGGCCTCCTGGTGCCTTTCCTACTATGAACAGCCTGCACATTGCAGAATTGTTAAAAAAGAATATTTTAAAGATTGCTCAGTTCAACCATTCTTACCTGAAGTACAGCAGTACTGACTTTATCACAGTATCACACTACATTAGAGGCTGGAAGAGATCATCGAGTCCAGCCCCCCTGCCAAAGCAGGATCACTTAGGGTAGTCTGTACAAGAATACATCCAGGTGGGTTTTGAAAGTCTCCAGAGAAGGAGACTCCATAACCTATCTATATCATCTATCTCTATCTCTATCTTTATCTCTATCTCTATCTCTATCTCTGGCAGTTGCAGTTTACTGCTAACCATGCAATGCCATATCAATCAGAAGAATCAAATACAAGTGTCAGGACCTTTTTCTCCTCATCCCATGGGTGCACTTCTTTTCTTGCCTCCCACAAGTGTCATGTAAGCTGTATGGGAACAGAAATGGTCAGCACAGGCATTGGCTGCTACTGTGTTCTACCCAACCTCTCTTTGGTTTTCTCTTAGGAATCGAATCCCTCAGAAATTTTTGAAGAAAAGACATAGGAACATATACTCCTTTTGCTGTCACCATGTCACGTCCTATCTAGCAACACAAAAGAGAAGTCCTCATTCTCTTCGCTGTGTTATATAGTGTAGTACTCTCATCAGGAAGCAAAACTTTTAAGCATTTTCTGCTTGATTTACAGAAGCGTTTTGCCCATTTGGTCTAACTAGCACTAAGTCCCAGGGAACACCAGAAGCATTGGCTGCAATAAATCCAAACAGCAAAGCTGAACTGAATATGACCACCTGTCTTTGTTTACATCATTCTGCAATGCAGTCATGCCCTCAGGAAGACAGATGTAAATGCTTATGTGAACTTGTACCTTATTTAAAGCCAGTGGAATTATTCCTACAGCATGACATACTTCCAGAGAATGGAGAAGACAGCAGCTGCAGAAACTGGCTAATTATCAAGATCAGAATCAGTTGGTATTGCAAAATACCGGAGACAATGTTCAAAGGACATACGAACTACAGATACACCACACAAAATTAATCTGATTACATAATCTCAGATAAAATTATAAAATCTAAGATAAATATAAAATAAAACAGATGCTGGGTTTTCTACATAATTAGACTTGCATGATTATAGTACCATTTAAAGCACAGAGAACACAAAATAATAACATTACCATATGTATATGACGAGACTGAAATATGAACACTGAACTGTGCTACAAGACCTCATTTCCTTGTCCAGCCCTGATGTCCTTTTCCAACCAAGAAAAGTACCGGTGTCCAATGTCTGAGAACAAGTGGAACATTGGATGTGCCTGGGCATGCAATGAGATCTTTTTACAACATGTATTTTCCAGAATTTAAAAATGAACACTGCAGAGCAGAATATCTGTAGCTAGGAGTGCAGAGAACGTGGAAAATCTCAGACTTTAATCATTGCTCTTCTGCTTTTCTGGTGTTGCAGTTAATCTGGAAATATAAAAGAAGTTAAATTAATGTAAGGCAAATTGTGGCCTATGGATCAGCTTTGTCCTTAAAGCAAGGTCATTTGAAAATAGGATTTAACAAGAGATGTAATTGGCTTCCTGCATTATCCTGGATCTCTGCATTCCCTTTCTTAAAAGGCACCAAGCAGAAATGTGGCTTACCCAGATGGTTAGGAATGAACTGGGAAAGTGCCTACAGAGTTGAACTCTGCCATTTGTACTCCTCAAAACCTCATATATAATGATTAATGACACTGCTGACATTTGCTTTCCCTGTGAGGTAGCATGTGTGATTATGCTACTCCTTGACACAGAATCATAGAATTGTTTTGGTTGGAAAAGACCATTCAAATCATCAAGTCCAACTATTAACCTAGCACTGCCAAGTCACCACTAAACTGCATCCCTTCCACATCTATGTGTCTTTTAAACACCTCCAGGGGTGGGGAATCATCCACCTTTCTATTCAGTGTTTAATAACCCTTTCAGTGAAAGCATTTCCTCTTATATCCAATCTAAATCTCTCCTGGTACGACTTGAGGCCATTTCCTCTCCTTCTATGACTTGCTACTAGGGAGAAGAGACTGACACCCACCTCAAGATAAACTCCTTTCAGGTAGTTGTAGAGAGCTACAAAGTCTCTCCTTAGCCTCCTTTTCTACAGACTAAACAACCCCAGTTCTCTCAGCTGCTCCTCATAAGACTTGTTCTCCAGACTTCACCACCTTCATTGTCCTTCTTTTGACATGCTCCAGCTCTAGTGAGAGGCCCAAAACTGAACTCAGTATTCAAGGTGTAGTGTCACCAGTGCCGAGCACAGGGGCATGATCACTCCCCTACTCCTGCTGGCCACACTATTCCTGATACCTCAGGACAGGATGCTGTTGACCTTTTTGGCCTGAGCATACTGCTGGCTCATGTTCTGATGGCTGTCAATCAACACCCCCAGGTCTTTCACTATTGGGCAGCTTTCCAGCCATTCTGCCCCAAGCCTGTAGCATTGCATGGGGTTGTTTTGAGCCTAATGCAGGACACAGCACTTGGCCTTGTTAAACTTCATACAATTGACCTTGGTCCATCAATCCAGACTGTCCAGATCCTTCTGTAGAGTCTTCCTACCTCTGAGCAGATCAGCATTCCTGCCCAATCTGGTATCATCTGCAAACTTACTGAGGCTGGCCCAAATACTGAACTGTGGGGAACATCACTTGTGACTGATTGCCAACTGGATTTAACTCGGTTCACCACAATTCTCTGGGCTCAATTGTCCAGCCAGTCTTCTACCCATGAAGACATGAAGAAGACAACCTAATTATTTTAGCAACATGAAAGGACAGGTTAGGATTTCTGGAAATTTAAGTTTAAAAGGTGAAAATTGCTTTTACAAATTCATTATCAAGGAAAATTTTTGTCCTCCTTTACACATTTGTTGGAAGATTTTAGTGCACCACTCTGACATATCATATCATCTTCAAGAATTTTATGTCATTTTATTGTGCCTTGCCTGGATCTTGACTCATTTAATTTTCTCTATCACAATTTGGCTTACCTAGGCTTTCAGAAATTCTGAATCATCCTCCTCTAAATTAATCTTCTAATCTAAATTACACTTCAAAAAGCATCTGCGCTAAACATTGGTCTCATTAGTTTACTTTCTCAAGTCTTTTCACAAACTCTGCATCTACTACATTTCCATTTACTTTCCAAATTGTTGTTTACATTTCTGTTCACCCTTATCCTTTTTCCTCCAGATCATCTCATCCACACACCTCTGCCATTATGCACTTTGCCTGTTATTTCCCTGTTACTGCAACCTCGAGCTGCCAGTTTAATATCCAGTTTAACACAAAGACAACAAACTCTGGTGGCCAAGGAGCTGCTACATGTGCAGCTCACCCATCTCCTTTAAGAGCTACAACATCTTGAAGACTGGAAGGAAAACAATCGAGAAGACAGTAGTCAATTCAGCTGTTCTTAGTGAGTGTTTATATTGGTGAGTCACCATTATCAGTTGGCTTTGAAACAGGAGTAAATCTATCACCTACTCAACCAGATGTCAAAAATGTTTCATAGCAGATACAAACTGAAATGAGATCATTCAAGTCTCTGAGGATTTTAGCTATGAGACTTTAGAGTGAGAGAGACTTAAATTGTGTGTATGGCTTTGACTAGATAAATCCTAGGTAAAGTCTTCTTACTGAGGAGGCAATGGAATGTTATTAAAATTAAAGTTTGTATTTTAGAGGTTATTGCATTCCCCAAATCAGATCTGGCAAATATGGAGCATCTGCAGCTTGGATAAACAGATAATGCAGAATTTCAGTATCTGCAATGTAACAAATTTAAGTGATCCTGATTTCTTTGTTATTTCTTACTGTTTGTGTTACCATAGCAACTAGGACTCAAAGAACCTCTATTAAACTGTGCCTTGTACAAAGCCAGAAATAAAAATAATCGTTGTCTCTCCCAAAAGTTTTCTGCTTAAGGACAGCAGATAAAAAAAGAGAGACAGTAAATATAATGAAACAATACTGCACAGCTTATGTTGGACACAGCACACCACTTTTAATGCTGTCAGTGTTTTACAGATCTCACAGGAAAGGAAAAAGCACAGAGTTAATCATTTAAGGTGAAGTAGAAGGAAGAAACCATATTAGTGGTTATGGAGAGCTTCTTATATGTGCAAAGATGGAAGATAGTAGAAACTGATGTCACTCCTGAGGAAAACCCAATCAGAGAGCTGGAGATCATGGAAGTCTTTGAAAGTGAAAACAAACAGCATGTTTAACAGGATGGGAAAGGAGAGCAAATGTAGGTATGGGAAAAGAGGTGTATGACAGTTAAAACTGTGGAACTGATCTTCTCCATAGCACTCAGGATGGGTAAGACTGAGAGATGATATGCTTAGCCTTAACCGTCCAATTAGTATTAAAGGAAACTTGCAGCAACACTACTGGAACGAAGAATAAATTAATCAAAATGGTTTTAGGAGCATCAAAGTTACTTACTTTTGATTCTTCAAGTCTGGAGTTTCTGTGTGCATTCACTCAAAGGAGTTATTTTGAATCTCTCAATGCAGAATAAGAAAATGTAGCGGCATGTAGTGTGTCAGGTCTCGTTTGCTTTTTCTTCAGCAATAAGAGACTGCTTCGGTCACCTCAAGTGAAACACAATCATTATGCAACTGGCAGCCGTACCAGAGAGCAGAAATCGTAAAAGACTATAGCAATATAGTCTTCTGACAGAGAAAAACTCTGTAGCTGATGTTTGGATTTCCCACATGTCTGAGCAAGCAACCGTTTTGCTGTAGTCCAATTTACTCAATTCTGAAAAAGATTCAGATGAGGATCCATCCATTTTTTCTACCCATCTGGAAGAAGTGATAATGTTCATTTATTTATTTAGTTAGTTATTTAGCTAATAATTTTATTTATTTGTTTGTTTATTAAATCTATCATCTCCTTGACTTTGTGTAGTTGTGTGGGATTTGCTCACACTGTAATGGAGACAGGAAGGCATGGCAGAAAAAGTGACAGCTGCAAAACCAGAGTGAAGATGTTGCACAAATACTGTTTCAACTTTTAAGGAGGCAACTTACTGCTAAAGCAACTCAGTGCTTCAGGTCTACCTTGATACGGACTCCTTTTGCAGTCTGAAGGCAGAGGACCATAAGGAGTTTTTGGATTCTGTCAGGATTTTTGTCTAAGAATACCAGGAATAAATTAAATAAAGGAGTGGAAACAGAACCAGGTAGAAGTTACAGGAAAGAGGATACTCCATGAAAACACACGAGTGTGTTTCATTGTACATGCATGAGAAACAGGGCCATGCCCCCTTGAGTAGAAACTGGAAGAAGGGCTGGCAGGCTCCTTGTTCTGGAAGTCACAGATAAACCGAGAGAAAATAACCCAAAATGAGATTTCCTGCACTAGTCAATACTGCTAGTTTTATTAAAAACCCATATGAATTGAGCAAATTTCTAAAAAGGGGAAGTTTTTCTACTATCCAAAAAGAAACATTATTGAAGGAGCCAGTGCCAGATAATTTTGCCACCTATTTTCCTTCCCTGATGTATCCACAAAGGCCTGGCAGGTGTCCTTTAGGACAAGCAGAGGGTGTATTTGTAGACATTCACAAACTGCTTCTGGGCACACCAGTTACAGAGACTACATGTGGAAAGTGATTCACTGGAAAATATGATAACTTCCTGATTTTGTTGTTAGTGCTAAGGTCTGTTTGTGTGATGTTTTGATCTTGGATGATTGTAGAGGAGTATGATTGAAGGTTTAGAATGTTTTTGGGTCTGATGCAAAAGCTAAACAAACAGCTGTAATTTCTGTACTACAGAAGTATTTAAATACAGCAAAGAGTACAGGTGAATTACAGAGCAGATTTCAGGATGCTGCCAGTATAATAGTCCCTCTGGGATAGGATAGGATAGGAGACAAGAAATTTCTGGAAGATAAACTATGCAGCAAATTTTGTGTACTCTAGCTATCTAAGCAAGAAGCCTGAGAATGTCACTGTGCAAACCCATTGTGATGGTTTGAAACTGTCTTTTTAATTTTTCCTTGCAAAGTTCGGAACAGAGAAAGTGAAAGAATGTAAATAAGTCACTATTGGGTGTAAGAAAGCAAAATAACGATTGTTCTAAACACTTCCATTGGAGAGATAGAAATGTTTAAGAACTATTACCCAAAACAAAGTAGGCATTCTGCACATTCTGTGTTCTGCAGTGGGGGCAGTTGCCTGGCTGTCTGGCTGCTGTTTCTTCTTCTCTTCTGGCTGAAGATAACACACACTGACCTTGGCAGCTAAGTTAACAACTTTCTGCTTAACAAACTCTGCTTCTCTGTCCAGAGGGGTCTGGGGGGAAGCTCCTGGGAGAGACAGAGGCCCCTTTGGGAGGGTCTCCTTGGGGGGAAGCAAAGGGAGATCGGTTGTGCTTTTCTGTTGATTGTATATATTTGTAAATGTTGTGAATTTTGTATATTTGTACATATTCATTGCATTTCATTGTAGATTTTAGACTCTGCTTGTAAATACAGCCTTCA
Organism: Indicator indicator; assembly: GCF_027791375.1. Lineage (NCBI taxonomy): Eukaryota > Metazoa > Chordata > Aves > Piciformes > Indicatoridae > Indicator > Indicator indicator. Next base: position 48,774,522 of record NC_072053.1, on the reverse strand, counting down.
TTTGCTTCCAGACTGGGCTAGCCTGGTTATTGTTGGTGGTGGGGGAATTTCAGCTCACACCGACACACCCATGAATAAAGGGATGCAAATATTATTATATTTGTGGCAAAACTGAAGTAATTGCACTACTACCCATCAAATGCAAAATTAAATTGGCAGTGGGTATCTCCAAGGTAGGTGCTACTCTACTTTTCTACAATGGAGTGGCTGAAACTGAGGACCTCTTGTTTAGGCATAGGGAACACACACACATGCACAAAAGCTGAGTAACTTTATGCCAGTTGTAAGACATGAGAACAGAGAGTTTGTTCTTCAGGTACAAAACTAAGGCCTTTCAAACTAGATGTATTTTTGAGTGATTCTTAAAGAAGCAGATTATGCACGTGGGTAATCTAATACATGTTCACATTCCCTGCCAAAACACAACAAAGTCTGTCATCCAAAATCTTCATAGACAAAATGTGAACTAGGTGAGAGCTGGAGCAACTATCCAAGGTGTCACCAGGGCTGTTGGCACAATTGACGAGATGCAGTGCCTACATCAGTTTAAGTGGAAAAGCTCTAGATGCTATCTGGGATTTAGAAATGGAAATATGCTAAGTATATCATGAAGTTACCTCACAGTTACTTAGGAATGTAAGAACTCCATGAGTGTAAACAATCTTTTACTGGCTTCAAGTGACTTTGCTACATACCTCTTGAGACTTCTGATGCATGCCAAAATTTGTGAACATTATGAGAAATAAAGGCCACATAACTGAAATTGCCTGTGTAGGCTGTCAAGCAAACCACACATTATTTCACAACGACTGAAGAAAAGCTTTATGTAGCTGTTCTGCACTATTGCTAGTACTTCCTTGTCATAGCCAGTGATTGCATTTAGAAAAACAGTTTCCAGGCGTAGCAAATTTTAGTATGAACTGTGAGAAAATGAAGATATATGGCCACGTAGCTAAGACGAGTAGTAGCTGGCATAATTTAAAGCGTCTTTGGTTGAAATGTAGTTCTCTGTAGATTGATGCTTATTTCTGTTTCCCTTCAGCCCATAAATTGGTAGAAAGTGCTGCTGTGGTAGTCCAGCGAAAAGATTCTGATATCCTACATGCTTTTGGTGACTTCTGTAATTTTGAAAGATGTTTTCCAGAAGCCATTTGTACAAATTTTTCATTGTACCCGATTAGTTGAGGTAATGACTCAAAAGCACGAGTGAAGTGAATTTACTTTGGGGTAGACAGAGGAATCCTTTTGTCAGCTAAGTTTTCCTAGAATTTTCAGCGGGAAATTGTGTTGCACAATAACTGCTGAAGCAAGGCAAAACCTCAAGAGCCAGAGGAGGGCAAGGTCTGTCCCCTCTACTTGGTGCCCATCAAACCTCATCTTGTTACTGCCTCCAGTTTGGGTTCGGTACAGGAAGCTCCCATGAGGTGAGGGGAGGCCACTGATATGGTGAGGCTGGAGGTCTTGCCCTGTGAGAAGAGACTACAGAACCAGAGCTGATTCAGCCAGCTGGAGGGATGGCTTTAGGAGCACCCTGCAACATCCTTGGCAGTAATGGAAGGGAGGGAGAAGATGCAGTCGTGTTCCTCACAGCACTGCATGGCAGAGGGGCAAAAGGCAGCAGCATAAGCTGAAACAGGGAAAATTCAGGCCATTCATATGAAATAAACTTTTTACACACAAGGACAGCCCAGCACTGGAGCAGGGGCCTAGAGAGGTTGTGCTGTCTTCAGCCTGGCAAGTTGTCAAGCTTCAATTGGTTAAGGCTCTGAGCTGGCTGATCTGAACTCAGAGTTGGCTGTGCTGGGTAGAGCTTGGAGTGCAGACCTTCTGCAGTCCTCTCCTGAGTCATCCTGTGATTCTAAGAACTACAAATCTTGGAGCACTACTGCAACTCCTTGCACCTTTCTTACCTAAAAAAAGTGAATGTACTCCGTGCATGTACTCTGCCATACCCCCCCCCCCCCCCCCAAGTACAGCAGATTTTGTGGTGCAGTAGGACAGGTTGTGGTGGCACAGGAGCCCTGATGGGGTGGGAGCTGTTTTGTTCTCTGCAGATGGGTGTGAGTGGGAATCTTGGTAAAGTGTACAAATATGTGAGAGAGGAGCCAGGCTCTCCTAGTGGTACTCAGAGACAGGAGCAAGACAGAGGGCACAAGGTGAAACACAGGGAAATATACTGAGACATGAGAAAGCACGATTTTGCAGGGAGGACGTAGATGCGCCTCAGCAGGTTGCGCAGAGAGGCGGCGGTATCCTCATCTTCAAGGGCGCTCCCGCGTCAGCCGCTCCGGCCTTGGGCGACCCGCCGCGGCCGACCCCGCTTAGCGTCGTGGGTGGGACGGGCCGCCCACCGGGGCTGACCGCGGTCCCTGTGCGCCGCCGCTCTGCCGTCCCGCGGCCGCGACTCTTCCCCCCGTGCCCCAACAGAGTGCCGAGTGGCCACGCTCAGTCCCGCCGCCGCCGCCGCCGCCGCAGCAGCCCCGGGCTTGGCGCGGCCGCGCCCCCTCCCTCCCGGCCGCCGCTTCTCGCCAGCCCCGACGCCGCCAGCCCCAGCTCCCCCGGCGCGAAAGATGCTGCAGCTCTACCTCCTCGCCGCGCACGGTAAGTGGCGGCGGGGGACGCGCCGCGACGCCCGACGCCCGCCCGGGACGTGGGATGGGCGCTGCTCCGGGGTCGTCGTCGGCCGCCAGCCCGCTGCCGCCGGGATGGCCAGGCCGTGACCGGGGCTTGCTTTGTTCTTGCAGCTTTGCGGCTCGCCGGGGCGGCCTTGCTCTCCCCCGGGTCGTGTACCTTTGAGGACAGCGCCTGCGGCTACCAGTGGGACTACGCGCATCTGCCCTGGGCACTGCACGCGGAAGGTATGAGCGCTGCTAACCCTCGGGCCTAGAGCTCTCCGCCCCCGAGCGCTGCCAGCCCCCGGCCAGGCGCTATTGCGCGGTCCTTGGGTGCCGCCGTCGCCCGGCGGTGCCGCACATTTCAGCGTTGTCGGGGAAAGAGCCGCCGTCGGATCCCTCCCGTGTGCAGTTTCGATCTGTGGGTGTCGGCCCTCTGACAACCGATCTGCAGGCTCTGCGAGGAGCGTCTGTTCCCCAGACACGGGTCTCTCAACAGGTCTGCAGTGTGCCCCTGAAACCTCCTTCCTATTTCTTTCTCTTGGAAGACGGGATCGTCTATCAAATCTGCTATGTGCAACTTAGCCTCCTCCTAGAATGAAACACATCTGCCAAATTCCTGTTAAGCTGCGTTACTCTTTTCTAAGCATATTTTGGCTTCTAATCTAGAAGTAGATGAATTTCCAGGGCAGGAGACAATCTTTGCTAAGAGTATCTGCACAACACGTTCAATTAAGACTTTCCACCATTTTATGGTACCCACAGTTCAACAGAGAAAGGATGAGCATTGGTCCTGTAACTAAGTTGTATATTAAGCCTGACTGGCGTTGAAAGAGTGAACAAAACCCAGTCATATACAGCGTTTCTATGCAACTCTATGTCTTGGTAAGTTCTTAGTGTAGGCTCCTATTTTTGACAGAATCGGTATGAACAGACCAAAGACTAAGGAAAAATAAATACAATATGATTATAATTAATTAATGAAATAATTAAATTTGGGTTATCTTTTGGACACAGTGTTATTCATAAAGTGAAAATTTTGCTCACATAGTAAAAGGTACTATGTCTTTTCTCATTTTTTTAAACTCTGAAACAGGTTCCAAGAATAATAAAGGAGTACAGATGCAAAGAGATAGATACCCCTCATTGCCCCTCGTTAGTGCTTCATTCAAAACTGGCTGGTCCAGTTTTGTCATTCCACTTGTTACTCAGATGATAATGAAACTTTTTTTTCCCTGATTTTTAACCATTTCTCATATATGGAAAGTAAGTCACCTTAACTGTTAATTCTTAGATTAATCATTAAGGTTTGAAAGTGTACAAAGAGTGCTAACTTAGAAAAGGTGGTGTGGATGTCATCATTAAAATAACTGCTTTTTCCCTTCTTCTTTTTTGTTTGTAATTTAAATAGACATACATTTTCCTGAATTTTTGAAGGTATTAGTGAAAATTTCATAACCATCACAGCTTTCTCAGCTATGCCTCTTTAACATCATGCCCTGTTAAGCTTCCAGTCCTGAAAGCAGCACTTCCTTCTTATGATTTAGCTGTGAGCCCCATGCCAGTGACACTGATTCATCTGCGAGGGACTTTGAGATGCTGAGAGTAATATGTGCAGAAATGGATGTGCATCATGTTGTGCAGATCCATGCTACAGTGCTTCAGGAAACAGGGCAATCTGGTCAGAGATTTGTATGGGCTGCAGCCTGCCTTTTTTGGCTCACAGAACACTATCTGGGTTGTCCTAGTCTGATTTTCTCTGAGCCCAGAAGCATACCAATGGCTATGCAGCTTCTGTCAGAGACATATAACTGAGCTGTCATACTCTGGGAAGATATGTGGTATGCCAGCTCTCTTTATAGACATAGCTCTGTCAGCATGTCATCTGAAAACTTTATTCTGCAGTCTGGAATCGTAGTAATTTGTTCCAAGCAAACATTCAGCACTCAAGTTACTAGTCTCTTCAGAAACACATTCGTAGGATTATAACTAAATCTAATTGAAAATAGTTCATCCAAATCTATGTAGCAGGTGTTCAAAACTAGTTTCCTTAGATACTATTTTTTTTTTTTAGCTAATAAAACTATGTTCCTTTTTGTAGCAGCAGATAACTGGTATTTGCAGGTCAGTGTATGTACATACAGTAACTTAGTGGGACAACAGAGGAAGTTAAGGATGGGAGTGGCAGCTTAGCTTTGAATTGTTCCACTTCTCATTCTATTGCTTAAAAATGGTTTCATTATTTGAAAATGTTATTCTTAATGTAGTTATATGCAGCAAATATTTTACAGAATTATCTGATTTGCAGTGCGAGTTCTTTCATCTTATAAATCTCTCAGTAGCATGATCTTGTGCCAGACTGTCAAGATGATGTAAATATAACTAAAATCCTGCCCAGAAATTTCCACTCCATACTTGAAAGTTTTTTGCCCAGTTGCCAAGGAAGCCAGTGTCTTCTGAAGGGCCAGACACACAAAGAAAGTGTGAGGCCAAATTTTGCTTTTGTTTACAGCTATATATTCCCACTAAAACTAGTAGTTTTCTAAGGTTCAGCTGCTTTTCTAAATGCTGGTGGTTTCTCTTGAGTATTCTGGTACTTCTGGGATATATGAGATTTTTTTTTGTGTTTCATTTTAGAATTCTTCTAACTGAAAACTTTGACTTTTTACGTTTGGTTTTGGTGGTGTTTTTTTTTTAGCTAACATTTTGCTACTTGTAATTAACTGCCATTTTAGGGCCCATTTTAGTCAAGTGCGAAAGGAAAATCAAAACAGAACAGGCAACGCTAAAATGGATATCACTCTTTCTAATTTACTCAAGACCGGTAAATCAGTCCCACCCCAGTGTTGTAGGGTACCAGCTACACAGGGAATAAGTCAAATGTTTTACCCTAACACCTGCACAGTGGTGCTCTTGTGAAGTTCCGCTTCACTGAAATCCTCTGTAAGCCTCACATGGCTTTGAATTCTTCAGGAACAGGACCTTCCAGTATAACCATCAAGGTGTTCTTTTTAACTGTCAGCTTTGTGAGTCAGCCATCTGCTAATTCAGTATTTGTGTTTTACAATTATAATTAAACAATCATTGAGCAAAGAAAAATTTTAAATATAGAAATAGCTGAGGATAGAAGTTTCTTGTGGGCTTATCTATGGCTGAGAAGCACACCCAGATGAAGTCATGTCCCAAGAATCATGCTTCAGGCAGGATGTTTCCTAGTGTGCCAGTTCTGTTTTCAGTGTAAGCTGGGAAATCCTATGCAAACACAATGTGCTTCATGAGGTAGGTGTTTGTAGGATACCAGCTACACAAGAAACAGTAATGCTGCTTAGAAAAAGGGCATCATCATATAATCCTGGTTCTGAAATCTGCTGAGCAACAGAGGAATTTGTGATCAATGGACCAGTGATAGTATCTAGAGGCTTTAAGGGATTTGCTAGTAAATATAAACCAAGATGTCAGTGGGCCATTTTAACTTGGGAGGTGTAGGCATGGTCCCATAAATGCTTTTGTATTCATGGTATCTCTGAAGTGATAATTTATTTTCTAAAATCTAGGTAAGATGTATTAAAAAAAAAAAAAAAAGTCAATCTCCTTGGACCCAAGTACTGGATGAGAAATTTAGGAGGCAGATATATGTTCATCATTACTGTGGTATTTAGAGGTAGTTGAGGAGCACAAATACCATGTTGCTTACCAGTAACACTCTTAGGTATATTTGGTGTGAGTGCATGTCCAGTTATATTGGGGCATAAAGCTTTGCAGGAATATGGTGGCCAGTTTCCACAGGAATTTACTTCTGTGTCAGCAGTATATATGTTACAAAGAGTTGGTTAATTCTAACACATACTGTCAAACCTTGCATAATAAGATTTTATCAAATAATCCTGAGACTTAGTTAAACTAAATTGTGCATTTATTTCAGAGGGCACATGCTTTGTCCGTGTAAAGCAAACTTTAAAACAGAGGAAGATGCTATATGTAATAGACAGTAATCCTCAGCAGAGTCCTGAATAAAACCATGTAGACCCATTTGACAGGGCAGTGTCAAACAGCCTTATGTCAAGTGCAGTCATCCTTCACTGTTTGATTTGGGCAATTTTTGCTTTCCTCCTATCCCTGTCTAGCACAGCCGTAACCTGTCTGTAACAGTGTCCTACTCATCGCATTACTATACATACATGAGTTTCATTAGACACAGTAACTCTGGCACATCTTTCCTATGGATCTGGACAATGCTTACATTTTTACCAAGAAGATCTAGAGACATAACATTTTGTGTGCCTGTGTCTATGAGTATGTTTTGTTCTTAAATCTCTCTTCATTTTAACAGAGATCAATTTAATAGAGCTTCAAATAACATGCATTTAGGCTGTCAGCTCAGATTTGCCCTAACGGAGTTTGCTGTGCTCCATTTGCTTTCCTGGATTTAGCATAAGAAAAAGAAATTTGTGTGTCATCACTTCAAGCTACAGGAGAGAAAGATTGCTTGTATTAACAAGTTCTTATTGTTAAATGTACCCACGCAATGACAGTTGCACTGGACTGATGTTCTTTTTGTAGTAGTAGCAACATGTTTTATGTCGTTACCTCCTTTATCATCACTATTCTTCTCTGGAGTGTTGGCAAGCAACTTTCCATGTTCATCTATAATGATCTATGTAGCACAGAACTGCTAAATCTGCAACTGGTGCTGATCTCTTCTCCCAGGTAATTAGCAATAGAACAAGAAGGAATCACTGCAAGCTGCAATAGAGTATGTTTAGACTGGACATTAGGAAAGATTTTTTCACAGAAAGAATGGCCAAGCATTGGAATGGGCTGCCCAGGCAGATGGTTGAGTCACCAACACTGGATGTGTTTAAAGGTGGTTTGGATGTGGTGGTTGGCTATATGGTTTAGGGGTGAACCTTGTAGAGTAGGATTGTTGGTTGGACTTGGTGATCCTGAGGGTCTTTTTCAACCTGAATGTTTCTATGATTCTATGGACTGTTAGTTGGTAACAGCTGTATACATCTGGCTCTTATATGATCATTGACAGCTTTACCTGCATGGGTTTTTTTTGTGTGTTGCTTTTCCCTTTAAAATTCTGAAAGTGTATATTACTTCAAATCTCACATCTTCAAGGATATATTTTAATAGCATGCATTTCAGAGGTTTTTAATAATGCTTTCTCTTTCTGCAGTATTCCAATAGAGACTCATCCTCAAAAATAAAGAGATTTAATTCAGAAAATAATGTAATAATAAATTGTATTACATATAAAAATAGCCTGATTTTCTTTTCCTTAAAACATGCCTACTTTTTGCTGCAGTAGTCTAGGATTCTGCTGCTGTGATACAGTGGAAATGAGCATTCGTCGAGTAACAGTTTGTGGCATGTAGGTAAGCAAACAACAAAATCAAAGAATTGTCAGGGTTGGAAGGGACCTCAAGCATCATCTTGTTCCAACCCCCCTGCCATGGGCAGGGATACCTCATGCTACATCAGGTTGTCCAGGGCCACATCCAGTCTGGCCTTCAAAAACATCCAGGGATGGGGCTTCCACCACCTCCTTGGGCAACCTATGGCAGTGTCTCACCACCCTTAAGGTGAAAAACTTCACCATAACTTCACTAACAACGGTGTCAGGAAATGGAAGTTTGCCTTTTGGAACATACTTATCATTTACCTACACTTCAAAATAGTTTTAAGATGGAAAATAATTTCAAGAGGCAGGACAGCCATTCGAAGCATCAAGCAAGTCAGACATGAGAGCAGCAGTATGAGGAATCTCAAATCTAAACATGGCCTGCATGCCATTTAAATAGCTCGTATTTACAACTGTGCCATATGACTTAAAACTGACCTTCTTTACCTAAGTTTGAATGCCACATTTGGTTGTATTATACAGAGCAATGCAACAGGTAATCACTTGGTGACCCTAGTTTTTGTCACACAGCAAGCACAGTTCATATCTGATGTGTGCTGTGTCCTGCTCAAGTTACAAACCTGCTGGCAGATAGATTGGCACACATGTAGTCTCAGTTTTATTTCCAGGTATCTGCAGTACATAGGGAAGTAAAAAAAATTGAAAATGTGGAAAAGGTGCAATATTCTTGGCACTGTACAAGCTTAAAATGAGAGAAGCATTCTCACGATATCTTTCTAACTGGAAGCAGAGTAAAGGGGTAATTCAGGGATTCTTGCTCCAGCTTGTACCTAGCTGCAGTAGAACTAGGCTGGCATGCCACAATGCTCGCTTGCTGGCAAGGTTTTCAGCTGATACATCCATCCTGCCATGGGATCTTACTGGTTTGGATCTTCCAAACCTGTAGCCTAGGCATCTGTGTACCACATGTCATTTGGTGGAGTGGAGAAGGCATTAGAACTAGCACATGGTCTGTTTTGCCATGACTTCATAACTGAATTTATCTTCCAGGCCAAAATAGTTGTATTTGAGGTAACAGCTGTCCTTCCTAGTCACTCCCAGGGGAAAAAAAAACCAAACCAAACCAAACCAAACCAAACCAAACCAAACCAAACCAAACCAAACCAAACCAAACCAAACCAAACCAAACCAAACCACATGACTTTCATACTTCCTGGACACTCTTTACTTCTCCTTCTTCTCTGGTGCTATTTATCCTGTTCAGCCATGACTCTTGTGTTAGCAACTAATTTCTTCTTGCTCTTTTCCAAATCACCTATTCAAACAAATAATTTGCATGTAACTGCAAAGAAAAACTGATTCCCTGCAGGTAACAAGGGTGGAGCAACTTGTGTGATTCTCTTCCAGTGATACAGAACTGTAAACTACACTTGCTAAAAATCATGTTGCACCTTCATGTTTCAAAGTGCTGCGTGTTTACATGAAAAACTAGCTGTGCATCTGTGAAGGAGCCACTCTGGCCTTTTGGACATAACCTGGACTAGCTTTAATTTATAATCCATCTGCTTGGGTAAACATGAAGCATTGCAAAATGTGCTCTGGAGACAAGGGTGACACACCCTACCTAGAGAGACTACTCTCACCACTGCAGCCTGCACATAATACACAAAGTGACTATACATAGAGTTTGCTTGAAAGGCTGCAGGGATCTTGAGACACCTCAGTCAAATGCTGGAGGGTGAAGTATGGCTTCCTGCCTGAAAACACAGCTGCTGTAGCTGGCTCTAATGGAAGTGGATAGGGCCCAGAATTAGGATGTCACTCTAGCTTTGTACTATTCTCCATTACTAGGAAGTTAAATAATACTTTTTTTCAGCTTCTGTTATAAACAGGATGGATACAAATTTGAAAATACTGTTGAAGTTTGCTAAACTACAAGTGAAAACATGCAGTATCACTTCCAGAGAACAGATAGAGATATTTCCAGTCTTCTGAAAGAAATTAAAAACTTAGATTAATTTAAATAAAGTGTCTTAGGAATTTCAGGATGCATGCATGGTGTGAGTTTTTGTATCAGTGAAAGTGCTCCCTTTACTTTGTGATCATTGAGCTTGTTACACTACATATGTAGTGATCCTGAAAATGAAGAGGGGAGCCAGTAATTTGCAGTGAATGGCTATAACTCTTCAGAAAGTATAAGCCAGGAAGGAGAGGTGGTGGAATGGCCCTGTATACTAGGGAGTTCCAGGTGTCTGCTGGAAGCAAAACAGAATGGAGAGGGACTAGTCCCAAGAGGTTCCTGGAGTGTATGGAAAAAAACTTCCTGACACAATGGAACCAACTTCAGAAGGTGCCTGGCTGGACCTGCTGTTTGTCAACAGAGGAAGACTCGTGGGTGATGTAACGACTGAGGGCCATCCTGACTACAGTGATCATGAAATGCTAAAAGTTTCTGATTCTTGGGGGAGTAAAGAGGGGGATTAATGGAACTGCCACCTTGGACTTCTGGAGGACAGACTTTGTCTGATCTAGGAGGCAGTCCTGAAGTGCCAAGGAATCATAGAATGCTGGAGGTTGGAGGGGACATCCAGAGATCATTGAGTCCAACCTGCCCTGCAAAGCAGGACTGAGAGAGTCCTGCCTGGCTGAACAGAGAGTTTTGGCTGAGACTTGGGAAGAAAAGGAGAATTTGTGGCCTATGGAAAAAGAGGCAGGCCTCTCAGGAAGACCACAAAGGTGAGGTTATGCAGGGAGAAAATTAGAAGGGCCAAAGACTAACTAGAACACAATCTAGCTACTGCTGTAAAATATGATAAAAAGTATTTTTACAAATACATGAACAACAAAAGGAAGACTATGGAGAATCTCCATCCTTTATTGGATGAGGCAGGAAACATAGTAGCGAAGCATGAGGAAAAGGCTAAAGTTCTGAATGCTTCTTTTTCTCAGCTTTTAACAGTAAGACTAGTCATTGAGTGCCCAGCCCCTGAGCTGGATGATAGGGATGGGGAGCTGAATGAAGCTCCCATAACTCAAGAGGAGATGGTTAGTGACCTGCTACACCACTTGGACATACATAAGTCTATGGGGCCTGATGGAATCGGCCCCAGGGGTATTGATGGAGCTGGCAGAAGAGCTCACCAAACCACTTTCCATCGTTTACCAGCCCTGGCTAACTGGGGAGGTCCTGGCTGACTGGAGGTTAGCAAATGTGACACCCATTTACACAAGCGCTGGAAGGAGGATCAAGGGAACTACAGACCAGTCAATCTCACTTTGATATCAGGGAAGGTTATGGAGTAGATAATCTTGAGTGCCACCATGGGGCAAGTACATGACAACCAGTTGATCAGGCCCAGTCAGTATGGGTTCATGAAGGACAGCTCCTGTTTGATGACCCTGGTCTCCATCTGCAGAAGGTGACCCACTTAGTGGATGACAGAAAGGTTGTGGATGTTGTCTACCTTGACTTAGTAGACCTTCTGACACTCATTCTCACAGCATTCTTCTAAAGAAAATGGCTGTTGATGACTTGAATATATGGATTCTTTAACTGGGTAAAAAAATGGCTTGATGACCAGGCCCAAAAAGTGGTAGTGAATGGAATTAAATACAGTAGGTGGCTGAGCACACTCCCCACAGCTCAGAATTTGTGCCAGTTCTCTTTAATTTAATCTTCAGCAATGATCTGCATGAGGAGATTGAGTGCACCCTCAGTAAATTTGCAGATGTTTCCATGTTGATCTGCTTGAGGGTAAGAAATGCTCTACAGGAGAATGTGGACAGGTTGATGGGCCCAGGCCAGGGTACAAGGTTGAGTAAGGCCAAGTGCTGGGTCCTGCACTTGGCTCACAACAACCCTATGCAAGGCTACAGGCCTGGAGCAGAGTAGCTGGAAAGCTGCCCAGCAGAAAAGGACATGGGGATGTTGATTGACAGCTGTCTGACCATGAGCCAGCAGTTTGCTCAGGTGGCTGAGAAGGTCAACAGCATCCTGTCCTGAAGTATCAGGAATAGTGTGGCCAGCAAAAGTAGGGGAGTGATTATCTCCCTGTACTGGACACTGGTGAGGCTACACCTCAGAAACTCTGGTTTTGGGCCCCTCACTACAAGAAGGACATTGAGTTGCTGGAGCATGTCCAAAGAAGGACAACGAAGCTGGTGAGGGTCTAGAGGAGTCTTACGAGGAGTGGCTGAGGCAACTACAATTCTTTAGTCTGTAGAAGAAGGAGGCTGAGGGGAAACCTTATTGCTCTCTACAACTACCTGACAGGAGGTTATAGCAAGGTGGGTGTTGGTTGCTTCTCCCTAGCAAGAAGTGACAGAATGAAAGGAAATGTCCTCAAGATGTGCCAGTGAAGGTTTAGGAAAATTTTGTCACCAAAAGGGTTGTCAAGCATTGAAAATAGGTTCTCCAGGAAATCACCATCCCTGAAGATACTTGAAGGACATACAGACATCATGATGACAGACATGGTTTAGTGGTGAGTTGGTAGTGCTAGGTTAATGATTGGACTTGATGATCTGAAATTTCTCCTGCAACCAAAATGATTTTGTGATCTGCAAGTTTTTTCGTTTTGGGTTTTTTTGTTTGGGTTTTTTTTCAAGGGAACGGAAGGTATTTTCTTCACTGTCATTTTTCATTATGAATTTTGGTGAAGATCAAATGTGAATCAGGATATTCAATGAGAAAAATAAGCTTGCACTTGTGCTGAAGAATGGCTACAGACGTTTCAGAAGTGTTGCTACTAGTAAAAAAGACTTGTTCATCTTGCATATAGTACAGATTGTTCAGCCTGAAAATGTTCTGCTAGTCTTATTATGTAGGATGCTATCAAGTGGAAATCTTTGAGTGTTTATTTGAAAAGTAAGCTGAAATAGTTACATCTAGTTGTTTTATGTTCCCTTTTTCTCATAGTTCTCTGATTATATCACTTTATGAGCCTTTTCATCCCCAGCTGCCATATGCAAGAGCAGTACATACAATGCTGTAATTACCTGACTGGTTGAACTTGTCAAATGGAGTCAAACATTCTATGGTTACATATGAAGAAGGTACACTTTTAAAAAAAAAGAGAGAGATTCCTTTAATCTTTCAGGTTTTACTGTGTCAATAGTACTTTGTAGTAATAATTATACAGAAGGCCAGTTAAAAGGCCAGCATTATCGTCTATGTAACTTCATACAATGTATCGGCTGCTTAGAAGCCTTTATATAATTTGAACATTTTATTACTCCCATTTAAAAGCATCTTTTGCCCTGTCCTTCCCTGTCTTTGTCTAGAAAGATTCAAGTCTGATTATTATAGTCTTTCTTCATACCATAATTAATCAAGCCAAAGATTCCAATAGTTTTACATAACAATATAGTGCCTGCACCTGTAAAAATGCACTTTGTTTAACAGTGTTTCTTTGGCACTATGTGGCTGCTCCTCCAACATGTTTTCTTTTGTGAAACAGGTGTCAAGATCAGTGTGTTAGACAGCCCTAGCAGTCTGAGTAATTGTTTTGGTGTACTTTGTTGTTTTAAATAGGTGTATTCTATAGTGAAGTATGAGTTACTAACACTTTGCTCTGTTCTGAAAACCTTGCAAGTCCTAGTGTGAAAATCTTCCATGAATCACGGTAATTCCATTTCCATTTTTAATGTCAGCCAAAATCTTTAAGGAAATTGAGTTTCACAGTTTTCAATTACAAACTATTAAAATGCTTAATGAGGCTTTAAACATGGTGGGTTTCTTCAGATTTGCTGGACCACAAACTGTAATTAATATTAAAAATTATGGAAGAGCTACAGAAATTGAAGGGCATATCACAGCTCTTATATATGAAATCATAACAAGATGCAAAGTTATCAAAGGAAGACATTCTCTCATCTTTCAGATTCTCTTTTTTTTTTTCCAGTATTACATCATAGCAGTCAATCAATACTGTAAGACTGTTGTCTCATCAATCACCCCTGGTTGAACAAAGCCCAAAGAAGGTTTCTGTGTGAGCATCTAGAGAAATGCTCTAGCATTTAGCTTTGGAGCAGATCCATTTGCAGCAGAAAGTCATGCCTGGAGTGTAAGCAAGCCAGACAATCCTACCTGCTCTGTGAACAAGGAAAAGACTTCCCTGTTTTCTGATGGTAACATTAAAGGTCATGTTTTAATGCACTGCATCGAAGAACAAAGTTTAGATTGATTGATATGTGAAAACACTTTTCTTCAGTAAAGCTCTAGATATTCCACAGAGCAGTTTCTACTTGAAGTCCTGAGCTGATATATAGAGGAGTAAACTAAACTGTTCACTGGCACTTTCTGCTTCGTTTGTGGATCTTGCAATGAAAATGCGACTCCAATTATAGGTCTGATTTATGTTTGCTGAACAGTCTTCCTTCCAGCATGGAACATAGTTTTTTGCTTTTCAGTAAATCCCATGAGCAAGACTTGAGAGCCCTTGAAGAAAGGTGATACCAGCAGGTAGGATGAGTACTTTGTCTGGAATAGAGAAGGAACCGTGAAATACAGGAAGGATGTAAACATCATTTTGATGAGTTTCTCTTCACTCCAGGGTTTAGGGTTATATTGGTGCCAATCTATAGGAATCCAGTCTAGCCTTACATGTAACTGTAAGGCAAAGTTGCTTCCAAGTTAAGGTCTTCGTGGGTGCTGCAAGACTTCTTAGTACTGTCATCTCCTTTGGGAGCATATTCCATGTTCTTTATGTTGTTGCAAGTTGAAGTGCTCTGATTATTTTCCTTTATGTTGCAGAAGAGTCATCAGTTGTTCTCACCATAGATTGAGAACAGCAGAGCGGAAGGGAGCCATTAGTCTAGGACAGACACAGACTTCTTATTGCATGGGGTAGGATGAAGGTCTGAGAAAGGTGTAGAAACAATGAGTAGGCTATAGAGGATTGTGCCCAGGTGGCTATTAGGACATACCACTAAATCCCTCGGGAGTTAGTCTTGTCCTGAGGATAATGTGCCTGATCCTTTCTGGGTTCTGCCTTTATTTTTCCTCCTTATATCTTTTTGCAGAGTGATAATTTGGTTTGTGTGGTATTGTATTTGGAAATTAATAATGCTGACTTTCTTGAGGAGTTATAGCCTGAGGCTGTTTCCTGTTGTGGATGTTGGCACATGTCAGATGGCATAGCTTTATTGCAATGGCTGGGTGTAATAGCATCACACCCAGAAAATTTTGGATAGCATCTGGATTTTTTGGGTTGTCTCTGATATGCTTTGTATGTTCAGAAATCTCTTGGTTTGCTTAAGATCATATACATAGTGGGAAACAAATACATGAATAGAGTGTTGAGTCACAAGAAGTACTCTCAGGAACAATATAAAACAATTTACTGTTTTTTTCTAACAACTAACAAGTGTTGCAGATAAAGACATTTTGGCACAGGTTATTTCTTTATCAACTACTTTAGAGCCATCTAGACAATATCTACTGAGAAAAAAAAAGAATAGAAATAAAATTGAAAGAAGAGAGATGGGAGGAAAGAGAGATATAGATAATGTAGAGGTTTCACCACCCTTGGATTCACTGTTGTTTTCTTCAGTTGGAGTCTTGATCTGTAGGTGTTGGGTCAACAAAGGCATGTCTCCCCTTATATAGTCTTAGTTGGTCTGGGACTACCCTGGGCGCAGCAGCTGTGTCTGTGTGATTTAGTGTTCTAGAAAGTTTAGGGGTACAGCAGTGGACTTGAGTTTGGTCTGTCAGCTGACACATAATCAGACTGATGTTTTCCAGACATATTCGTGAATAGAAAAATGCAGCTCACCATTCTGCCTCCACAGGGCTTTATCTTTCTCTCTCCTAATTGCCCTTTTGCAATGATTCCAGCTTGAGCTGTTTGAGAGAAGACAAGATAGGCCAAGTCCCTTGTGTGTCTTAGACAAGGACTTCATCTGGAAAATCTGAAGGAGGAAAATACAACAGGAAAACCTCTTATTTTCCTTTAATGAAAGGGCATGTCTCCTCTCATAAAGGAGTTTAGAACTAGTGATCACATGGTATATTTCAAAATGTTTTGAGGTAGCAGTGATGATGATGGTGATGATTTGGTTTATTACTATTGATGCTTGCAATACTATATTCTTTGAGGTGTAGTTGCTCTGGAAAGGCAAGAGGAAGATAACATGTATTGCAGCCAAGGTGTGGGTGATAAAGACATAGAGTTGTCCTGTGGCATGGCTGCTCTCTCACTGCTTGTGTGCAGCAGGTGAACAGTAAAAATGCCAAAAGGCATACTTAAAAACTATTTTCAAAGGGGGAAAGAAAATTATCTCTTTTACTTCTTTGATGTATAAAAGCACCTTAGCTGAGATCAGTTTAGAAATAGGAAGTCTGGGCTTATCTTGCTAGAGACTTAACTGGAAGCGTAGCTACTAGGGCTGTAGCATTATAAGAAAGGCGAAGAACACACAGAACAAGCTTTCAGCCTTAATGTGAAAGTTTCTCAGTACTTTTATCACTTACTTACATTACACATTACCTAGGTGGTTGTGAATTCTATAAGAGAATTCTCTATAGAGAAGCTGGTGATATATGAGCTGGATGAGCAAAAGTGTGGTGAGGATTGAAAACTGGCTGAATGGTTGAGCCCAGCCTATGGGGTGGTATCACTGGAACAAGTCTAGTTGGAAGCTAGCCACTAGTGGTGTACCCTGGGGGTCAATACTGAGTTCAATCCTGTTCAACATCCTCATTAAGGATCTAGATGATGGGGTTGTGTGATGGTTTGAAACTGTCTTTTTAATTTTTCCTTGCAAAGTTCAGAACAGAGAAAGTGAAAGAATGTAAATAAGTCACTATTGGGTGTAAGAAAGCAAAATAACGATTGTTCTAAAGACTTCCATTGGAGAGACAGAAATGTTTAAGAACTATTACCCAAAACAAAGTGGGCACTCTGCACATTCTGCGTTCTGCAGTGGGGGCAGTTGCTGGGCTGTCTGGCTGCTGTTTCTTCTTCTCTTCTGGCTGAAGATAACACACACTGACCTTGGCAGCTAAGTTAACAACTTTCTGCTTAACTAACTCTGCTTCTCTGTCCAGGGGGGTCTGGGGGGAAGCTCCTGGGAGAGAGAGAGGTCCCTTTGGGAGGGTCCCCTTGGGGGGAAGCAAAGGGAGATCGGTTGTGCTTTTCTGTTGATTGTATATATTTGTGAATGTTGTGAATTTTGTATATTTGTACATATTCATTGCATTTCATTGTAGATTTTAGACTCTGCTTGTAAATACAGCTTTTCATTTGCTTCCAGACTGAGCTAGCCTGGTTACTGTCGGTGGGTGGGGAATTTCAGCTCACACCGACACAGGTTGTATGCTCTCAGCAAGTTTGATGATGGTGCAAAACTGAGAGGAGTGGCTGATGAATGGGAAAGGCATGCTGGCCTCTAGAGGTACCTTAACAGGTCAGAGAAATAGGCTGACAGGAACTGTATGAACTTAAGGAAAGGGAAGTGGGAAGTCTTTCACCTGAAGAGGAACACCCTGTGCCGGAATGTATGATGGGGACTGCGTAGTTAGAAAGCAGCTTGGTGGAACAGGACCTGGGAGTCCTGGTTGGTACCAAACTGAATATGAGCCAGCAATGTGCCTTTGCAGCAAAGGCAGTTGATGGTGTCCTGTGCTGCATTAGAAGGAATGTTGTCAGCAAGTCAATAGAGGTAATCAGCATTGATGAAACCCTATCTGGAGTTTTGTGTTCAGTTCTGGTCTCCCCATACAAGAGAGATATGGTCATACTGGAGGGAGCCCAGAGCAGTATCATAAAGATGATGAAGAGACTGCATTATTTCTTCTATGAGAAAAGGCTGCAAGAGCTGGGACTGTTCATCCTGAAGCAAGGGAAGCTCAAGGAGGATCTTACATAAATAAATATAAATACCTGAAGGGAGGGTGCAAAGAGGATGGAGCCAGGCTTTTGCCCAGTGACAAGACCAGAATCAGTGTGCACAAAATGAAACATAGGGGGTTCTCTGTAAACATCAGGAAAGGCTTTCTCACTGTGAGGGTGGCTGGAAGGTGGTGTGTTCTCCATCCTCAGAGATACTCAAAAGCCATCTGGACACAGTCCTGAGCATCTAGCTCTAGGTAGTTCTGCTTGAGCTATGAGGTTGAATTGGATGACCTCCAGAGGTATCTTCCAACTTCAACAATGTGTGCTGTGGTATTTTCATGTTTTTGATTGAAAGCTAAGAAAAGCCTTCATGCAGTGGTCTTTCAGAGAGATCTCCACCCACAATGAAGAACACGAGAAATTCTGATACTTTTTAAGGTAGAAATCGAATAGATTAGTCACATGTGTGTGTACATGCCTGAGTCCATTTCGGTGTATGTATATATGAAATCTCTGCACCCTCACTGAATAGAAGACATTAAAGTTTGTTAGATGAAGGATCTCTTAATTGTTCTTAATAGGATATGGAGAACTTGTTCCTATTGGTATTTTTGGGGCTTGATTATCATGTAGCTGAGATTTTCTAACACTCATGGCTGCATGATTTTATGGTAAACAGATAAGCTAAGCCATAGTACACTCTGATGTGTTTCGGAGAAGGGTCTGTTCTTCTCTTCTTACTTTTTTATCATTTTCTACTTGAAGACACATTGCCTTTGTTGTGTGCTGTTTTTATTATCCTGAGGAAGCTTCAGCAAAATAGTTCCACTCTAGCTAATTACTTTTGGGAGACTATTCTGCAAATGAACCTTCTGGACTGAAAGTGCTGTCTTGCAGCTGTTTAGCCAAAATGTGCTGAGTTTGTTTAAGGCCATACTACAGAGCTGACAGTAATTGTCATCGATTACTCTCAGCTCATCAAAAGAGGTTCAGGCAAGTGATGAAACAGACATAGATCTCAGAATAATAGAATAATATAATCATAGAATGCACTGGGTTGAAAGGGACTTCATTAGTAGAACCCCACTGCAGTAGGCAGGGACATCATCAGCTGCATCATCCTCCACTCCTGCCTTTTTCTTCTCTGTTGCTAAATCATTGCGTGTGCCTAAATAATTTTTTTATGGGTGAACACTCTTTCTTTTCCCAAGGAATTAGGCAAGTTGTCTTGCATCTTTCCCACGGTGAAAAGCTTTTGCAGTGTTTTTATTTTTTTTTCTGAAGGTGTTTAAAAAAAAAAAAAAAGGAAGCATATCTAGGTCATTAATTAGCACTGTGATAGTTTTACCTGTTGCAGTGTCATAAAACACACAGAATAAAACCTGAGATTCCTCATGCAGCCAAGTTCCTCTCTCCTTCTAGTAAATAACTTCTTCCTAATGTCCAGTCTGAATCTACCCTTCACTAGTTTTAAACCATTGCCCCTTGTCCTGTTGGTACATGCCATTGTAAACAGTCCCTTCAGAGCTTTCTTGTAGGCCCCCTTCAGGTACTGGAAGGCTGCTGTGAGGTCTCCCTGGAGCCTTCTCTTATCCAGGCTGAACAGTCCCAACTCTCTCAGCCTTTCTTTATAGAAAAGGTGCTCCAGCCCTCTGGTCATTTTTGTGGCTCTTCTCTGGGCCCTCTCCATCAGGTCCCTGTTCTTCTCATGTTTGGGGCCCCCAGAGCTGGACATAGTACTCCAGGTAAGGTCTCACCAGAGCAGAGCAGAGGGCCAGAATCACCTCTCTGGATCTGCTGGCCATGCTTCTTTTGACGCAGCCCAGGATGTGTCTGGTCTTCTGGGCTACCAGGGCACATTGCTTTTCATCCATAGTACCTCCAAGTCTTTTCCCACAGGACTACTCTCTATCACATCATCCTCTAGCCTATATTGATAATGAGGATTGTCAAGGTGCAGGCCTTGTTGAATTTCATGAGGTTGGCATGGTCCCACTTCTCCATCTTGTCCAGGTCCCTCTGGATGACATCCTCTGGCATATCAACCACAACAGTCAGCTTGGTGTCATCTGCAAACTTGCTGATGGTGCACCCAATCCTACTGTCCATGTCATCAATTAAGATACTAAACAGCACTTGTCCTAGTAGGGACCCCTGAGGAGCACCACTTGTCACCCTTCTCCATCTGTACATCAAGCCATTGACCACTACCCTCTAAGTGCAACCATCTTGCCAACTCCTTTTCCTCCGAACACTCCACCCATCAAATCTATGTATCTCCAGCACAGAAAAAAGGCTGTTGTGGGGGCCTGTCCCAAAGGCCATCTATCTGAAGTCCAGATAGATGTAGTCCACTGATGTAGTCACTCAGTTGTAGACGTATGCGCTGTCTGCCCTGCATCTGTGTAGGAAATAGAGACCTTAATTCTCCCAATGCATGTATCCCCAAGCTTACCTGCACTTTATTATCAGTATTTATTATAGTTGTCTGCTCTTAGAAAATCCCTTCTTCTCTCCTTCCCCCATGTGCCTGTTGTGCAGAGAAGTGTGTTCCGTGCCTTAAATACGCACGCACGCTTGCAGCAAGCAGTCACAAAACTTTTCAAGATCTAAGTATGGGCTGGAACCAGAAGACCAGAAACTTTGAGACACTTCTGTATGTCATGCTATGCCTCATAATCTTACTGACACCTTTTTTATCCCACGAAAGTCATATCTGAGTACCCAAGTGTCAGATGATAGCCAATTTTATGGCAGAACAACAGTGAGAATCTGTAGCAGAGCTGGGATAATCCATTGTTTTGTATATCTTGCCTCTACTCTACAGTGAGTAATTTTCCATGATAGAGCCCTTGACTTTGGTGCCATCCTTAAGAGTTCAGTGGAAAATGTAGTTAGAACAAGCAGCAAGAATATGAGGAGCTTTAAGTATTGCTCAGGCTTTGAGCCATAGTTCAAGCAGCAGTATACTCCGATAACTGAGGACAAATTTGGAACCTTCCCAGTAATCAGCAGTGGTTATGGTTTTCCTAAGTGCAAACTAATTTGTGATTGTTTAAATTCCTAAGTTCTTTTCAAGGGAAGGAGTGGCTGCCTTGAGTGCTTCAGTACCCATACACATATACAAATGAAAACTGCAAATACAGTACCTGATATCTGGTACTTGGATTTTTAAATATAGCATTAATAAATACATTTAAGAAAACTGGATGTACTTGATTTTTTTCCCCTCAGAGATATGCCTTGGAGACATGATAACATGCAGGACACAAACAATGATAGAATCTGTCAGTATGTGGAACAAAGTCTGTTTGCAAATCTGTGTCAGTACCTTGGTTCGCTGTGCATCTGCATACATAGTTGCATATTCAGCTTCACAGTACTTACTGTCAGCAAGTCATTTTGAATATGTATACATAGAGCTAGGCAATGATAATCAAAGTGTTAATTTATGTAAGAGCACTTGAGCTTAGCAGCAGGCAGGAGGAGTTCAAACACATGAATCTTTATTAGTTCCTACACAGTCATTGCTTTTCATTTGAATTCTTACTGGGCATTTAACAGAGGAATTTCTTTCCTGGCCAAGAATACTCTTGTATGATGAAGTGGAAACATGAGAAGATTTATACAAATACCAGATTGCTCTCTAAATATAGCCACTTCCAGTGCTTATTTTAAACTAAGTGTCAAACCACAGAATTATTAGGGTGGTAACTGTAGTTTGTTTGAAAAAGAAAAGAGAACTTTGCAGAGTGAAGTTGTCATATATGGAAATAAAGATGAGTGGTATGTGTAGTTTGGACCAGCACATGTAGGTAAAAAGCAAAGAGCTGTAATCAGTGTTCGTTTTCATATGAAAAAACGTTCATAACTTTGGAACAGATTTCACAGCTAGTGGGTGTTCAAGCCCAAAACAGAGTTAAAAGATCAATCACTCCTTATTAGCAGAGGACTTTTGCTGTGCTGGGTCATCTAGATCTTTTTCTGTTAGTTAAGGTATCCAGAGTTGCTTAGCTCTTTCTGTTTCTTTTTGATAGGCCATTTTTGTTACCTGGTTTTATGTTTTGTCTTACACATCTAGAAGAAAAATCCACTACTATACCTTTAGTCAACCTGTAAGTTAGTCCAGAGTTCTTAAGAGAAATATCATACCCACTTACTGCAAGATTGCACACCTATTTGTCAGCTTAGGTATCTGCTATGAGAGAGAGAAAGGAAGAGCTCCAGCTGAATCCCGGAGCGGTGGAAGTTTCAATATAAGTTCATGGTTTGAAACTGTTAAAACTATTCTGTGAAAAGAGAGAGAAAATACTCAATCTTTCTGGAAGATGGAATTGTTTCCTGATGGATGTCTGCACTAGCTGAACCTCCCTCATGAGGCCTTTTCTAATTTAGTGATTGTACCATTCTAGTTTGTGCAGTGTGTACATGGCCTATATTGTACTGCAGGAAACTCCTGAGAGGAAGGGTGGCAGAAGGGTATGTTGTTCTAGCTTGAAAGAAGAAGGCAACCTGTAAGAGCTTCTGGAGAGAGGGGTTAGGAAGCAGTACCTGCAGTGGGTCTGTGCATTGTAATGGTGACTCTACTGACATGTTGCTGAGGAGGATGTGTGATGTGCACAGAAAATCTACTGCATGATTTCTTTCAGTGCTCCAGAAGCTCCACTGAAAGCTACGTGAAATACAGGTCTGCAAGGGCATGGATAGGAGTCTAGAGTAATAGGGATTCTCTAAAATGTGAAGACATTGGATTGTTAGACTGCAGTAACTCGGTTGAGAATGGGATGCTGAAGAAGTCCGAGTCAAATAGGAATTGATATGCACCATGGAATTTTTATACTTAACTTGATAACAACAGCCTTCAACAGCCTTGTGTCGGCAACGTGTTTGCAGTCACTTGTAATCAAGATCATTAACCTGTGAAGGACTCAGTGACAACCTAAGTAAGTGTCAGAAATGAGCATGAGGTAAGATGTGCAGCTACGGATTCTAATTCTGGACATAAATACATTGACTTATTCTTCGGTCAGTGTCAAATCAAACTGACTGCATAGGTATTACTCTACATAATTGACTTTGCTGTTATTTTCAGTGATGACAGTGACAGTGGTAAAAAAGCCTCTCCCATCTTTCATAGAAACCCCCTTTATATATTGAAAGGCTGCAATAAGTTCTCCCTGGTGCCTCTCCTCTCCTCTCCTCTCTTCTCCTCTCCTCTCCTCTCCTCTCCTCTCTTCTCCTCTCCTCTCCTCTCCTCTCTTCTCCTCTCCTCTCCTCTCCTCTCCTCTCCTCTCCTCTCCTCTCCTCTCCTCTCCTCTCTTCTCCTCTCCTCTCCTCTCCTCTCCTCTCCTCTCCTCTCCTCTCCTCTCCTCTCCTCTCCTCTCCTCTCCTCTCCTCTCCTCTCCTCTCCTCTCCTCTCCTCTCCTCTCCTCTCCTCTCCTCTCCTCTCCTCTCCTCTCCTCTCCTCTCCTCTCCTCTCCTCTCCTCTCCTCTCCTCTCCTCTCCTCTCCTCTCCTCTCCTCTCCTCTCCTCTCCTCTCCTCTCCTCTCCTCTCCTCTCCTCTCCTCTCCTCTCCTCTCCTCTCCTCTCCTTCTTATCCACCAAGTAGTCCATCCATCAAGTCCATATCTATCTGTATCAAAGACAAAATTCTCAGTAGCTGAGAGTTTCCTGAGGTTTACAAACGGCTGCGAGTTTAAGCCCTGGTACACTACTTAATTAACTATAAGGAAGATACTAAAAAGTAACTACAGGTTTAGTATCTCATGAAGTAACTCAGAGAGGTTGAGGTTCCCAGTTAGATCTACTTTCACTGAGTCTGTGTGGGTTTAATTTTCACCTGACAGGACTTTGCATGACACAGATGTAGAGGAGGAAAGCTGGTTTAAAATTCATTGTATACTTCTCCTGCTGGAATCAGTCTTTATTCTGAAACAGCTAGGTGATGGGTCTGAGAGCAGCTTAGAAGCAGAGCCATTTTCCTCCCCAGAAGGTTGCAAGGACAACCATGGACATTTCTTGAGGCCAGTCTCGACTGTTGATACTCCTGTTTTGCCTCGAGGTCAGAAGCATAACAAAGAAACAATTCCTTTATTTGCAAAATGTAAAAGATATTGCAGACTTTGATTTATTTTTGCAAGCAGATTTTTAAAAGTCAGCATGGGGGAAAAAATCCTGTGGGAAAGAAAATAGAGCATATTTAAAAACAAGGAAACAGCCAGGTATATGAATATCCTTGCTTTGTGCTATATGCTGTATCCCTTGCTCTCTAAAGCATTTTGTGCCTTTTTTTTGCTTATTAAAAATTTACAGAAAATGTAAGTACCGATTTGCATTGTGTATTTTATTGATCCTCTTTTCATTAACAATTTTACTTTTTAAATGAAAAAGAAAATCTATATAGGAAAGTTCTAGTTTGCTGTGATCTTGTGAAATTATGTTTTCTTACATTCTGAAGGTGAAAATTCTTGTCTTTAGATGGTTGTTGTATCCTGAGTTGTCTTTGATCAGTTTCTTGGTAGCTGCAGAGACCAGACTTTTGAAAACTGGGGTGAGAACTTGTGTTTTCCTCTCTCAGAGCACCACAGTTATAGGAATACTGGCTCAGTACTTCAGACTATTTCAGTGTCACACATGGAAAAGTTGTCTTTTTATACCCCCACCCCAAGTTCCCAGTGGTCATAAATATTTCCCTTGTTTTCCAAGATAAAACTTGGCAAGCAGCTACTCTTGTAGCTCAGTTTATTCTCAGCTTTTGAAAAGGAGGAGGAACAGCATCTCTGGGAGTTTCAGCTGCCCAGTGCTGTAGAAATGGGTCTTTCTCCTGCTCCACAGTGAAAGGAGAGGATAGGAACAATGTCAGAAAGTTGTGCTGATAACACATTTCATGGCAAACATCTCATGTATGTGATTAGCAGAGCAGCTGTCAATACTCTTTGAGTTTACAGCCTGGAGCAGAGGGTGGAAAAGACCATCCTACACCTTCACATTTAAAAGATGGGTATTATATGTGTGAAATTTGAACCTAGAATAAGGACTGTGGGGCTAGTCAAATCACTTGTTACCATTTACTAAGGAATTACTTGCCTCTGT
The DNA here is from genome assembly GCF_027791375.1 of Indicator indicator. Taxonomy (NCBI): domain Eukaryota; kingdom Metazoa; phylum Chordata; class Aves; order Piciformes; family Indicatoridae; genus Indicator; species Indicator indicator. The sequence goes on along the minus strand of NC_072053.1, from coordinate 48,749,614 downwards.
AATCCCAGAGATGTCTTGGGTGAGTACAACTACAGATTTCTTCAGTAAACAACGACCTTTCTCTACAGCAGCAGAGGTTTCTGACTCTGCAGGGTAACAGACAAAACTGATAGGGTCAGCTGATGGCACAATCTGAGACTTGAAATCTGTTTCTTGACAACAGAAACAAAGTGGTGAGTCATTGCCAGTGACCAGCCAGGCACACCAGGACTCCAGCTGGCACTGCCAGGAGTGGGGAGCAGTGTAAGGGAGTGCCTGTATGTGCCTGGCCCAAGCTCTGGCTCCGATTTCCCTCGAAAAGCTGTGTGTTTGCAGGAAATACTTAACCAGCAGAGAAGTCACCGTTCTTGGGGAAACTGTAAACATATAGAAAATGCTGAATGTGTGTTTTGACACTGCATGAGCACCTTCAAGCATGTGGACATTTGTCCAAATATCTTCTGGACTATGCAGCAAATGTGACACTAAAAGGCTTCCTCAGACAAGCTGGACCAAGGACTGTTTTTAGAAAGACCACATAAATCTTGGCAGATAAAGCAAAGTTATTTCTGCAGGGTTTATTTTTTGCATGGCTGCTTTTTATTTAAAATAAGCAAGGCCCATGCTGCTCAGCTGTGCTCATCTGTTGATACAGTTGGTACCGCAACCAGCTCAGGCAGTCCATGCTGAAAAACGGCAGCAAGGACAGGAGGGACACAGGGAGGGAGTATCTTAGTGTGCTTTTTTCACACTTTGTTTTTTCCTGAAGTTCCATCTGTGGACACTGTTGGGTACTAATGGCCAGCTGGGAGGCTTTGGGGTTGGATCTGATGCAGTCTTTTGGGGTTCTTTGATTACATTCTGAGCAATAAAATCAGGGCACAGGGTAGTATAACTGACTGCTGAGATTTGTTAGCTCAAGTGCACTAAGGTAAGTTTATATAAATGTTATTTCATGTATTTACCTAAACTTCATTAATGCTGATATAATCACCCTAGGATTATTAGTATGTGAAGTAAGTAGAATGAAGCATAATAGCCTTAATAATCTGTTGAGGGTGTGGGGGGAAATCTAATGGGGGCTCATAAACACTAGTACTTTGGAAAGTTTTGACAAGGTTTTACTTACTTTGGCAGTGACATGGGAGTCAGGATATCCTGAAGGAAACAGGGTCATGAACTGGCAGGGTCAGATTGAGAAATTTTTTCCAATGACCAGTTTACATCTCGGGTCCTGTTTCTGTCTTGATAAATGTACCTTACAGCTCAATGAGGGTATGCTAAATGCCCTTGCAAACAAATGCTTGAGGATAATACTGGATATTCACTGGAATGACATTACAGTGCTAAAATTTACCATAATTTTATGTAGATTTTTACTTCCAAAGTTATCTAGAGAAAAAAAATATTCAGGGCCTGGTGTGACAAATGGTGTCTGAGCATCCGCGATGGCAAGTGTCCCTGGACAACTGGGAAACATGTGAAGGGACTTCCTGAAGGAATTAGTTTGTTGACCATTGCCTAGCAAGGGGAAGCAGAGAGGTCACTGTGATGTGACAGATATGTGAAGAGTGGATGGGGCCAGACAGGTGGCAGAGACCTTTGCATATCCTGGGTGACGTCTGATGGCCTGAGATGAATTTAGATATATGAAGTGGTTCACTGACTTTGACTGAGTCCTGAAGAATAATTTGAGTGTGTACTTTAATAGAAAGGCAAAGCCTAAGAAAGTGTATCAAAACTCTGTTGATGGTGGTCAGCAATTAGATACCTTGTGGAAAGCAGAATACTGGTTCATAAATCTCTCAAATGCCTAAGCATTCATAATATTCATTGGCATTGATTTCTTCCTCTTCCCTTAGACTGGAGTTTGCACAAGGAGATATTTTTTGGCTTTTGCTACCAAATGATGCTTACAAACATCATTCTGGGTAGTCCAAATGCTTCCTTGAAGCTGAAGCTCCAAAACTAAATCTTGTTCTGGTGGTACTGGAGCCTGCAACTACGGAGGCAGAAGGGAGAGAGCCACTGGATAGCATCCTGTAAAGTATTTCAGGATCTTACAAATTTTGAGACCAGCAGTATATGTATCAGAGTGCAATTTTTCCATAATCCCTGTAAAAACTGGAAAAACATTTTGAGGTTAATAAGTACATGGAAATTTTGGGGGAGAAAAAAACAAACACCCAACCAATGAACAAACAACAGAGCAAGCTTTCATTCCTGGCTTTTGATTGATAGCAGTTTATACTTTTAAAATTATCCACTCATCAAAAAGGAATAGAGAATAGTAATTCAAGAAGAAAAAACAAAGCTCAGAGTAGCCATCATAAATTGAATTCCAGGATTCCTGGGATGCAAAATTAACCTCTTGTTTAATTTGCCAGTTTTAACAGTTTGTGTTTAAGGATACTCAGTGAGAATTTGCCACTAATGTTTGTTGAATGGAACTCCCTTGCAGGAGCTGGGTTATGACCAGAGCCCCTGTGCTCATCTTCTGATGGATGAGCTCTACCATAGAATGTGGATATGTTTCATCTGAAGTGTACTTTCTGATTGAAGGGAAGAGGCAGAAAGCTGGATGCAATACACTTGAATAAAAAGTCCTTTGGCAATTATCTCTGGACACAGGGGATTCACTCTCTGATGGATATGACAGTACTTAGAGCTCAAATAGCAAATGTAGATTTCTGGATTAAGTGTACAACTAGTTTCCATTTCCCTAAAATGTGCATGAGATGTTATAGAGATTACAGATATCTAGCTTGGGGCTATTTTGTTAAATGTTTGAAAAAACCCTTTCTACAGTTTTGCGGGTTTTGCCTTTGTCTGTCTGTCTGTACACATTCACACACATTCTCAGTTGCTACCAGCCACCTGCCAGGCGGCAATGAAATATAGAACTGCAAGTCTAGAAACATTCCTGCTAAATGAAGCCACTAGTGTTGATCTTTGAAGTGGCAAACTGCTGGATGCAGTTTTGCAGAGCTCCAGAAAATATTAGTCATCTTGGGGGTTTTGATGTTCATCATCCATAGATGTTTTCCTTGGCTGTAGGTTTTTTGGTTGCAGATGCCAGATCTTCAACACTCTGTGTTCCTAGTCCAGGATGAAGCTTGCTGGGCTAAAAGATGAGTCACTGTGACTGCTTCCTTACTTTAAGTGGATTACTTGAAAGTGACTATTGAGTAAACACAGCAGCAGCTAAGGGGCTGCCACAACAGCAGCTGGTGATAAATTAGTTACCAGATAGAGAGCTCCAACAGCTCTTAGAAACTGATGGTGTGGCTAGGCTGATTCCCTCAGGTGATCCTTCCACTAGATTACTGCTAGAACCTGTTGGAATCTGGTTAGCTCACTTGTATGCACTTTCTGTAGATGGCTATTTCAAGACATGGATATAAATATGTACCTCAGCCGTTAGCAGTTCTGTTTGTGTTTTGTGACTTGAAATCATCGATCAGCCCACCACAAGCCTGGCAGTCATCTTAACCATCTTGATATTAAAAAAAAAAAAAAAAAGGAGTGTAAAACCACCTAGCTTCCAGAAAACAGGAAACAGAACTGGCAGATGTTCTACCTCTGAAGTCAGTGAAACCAAATAAATCAAAATTTTTTTCAGTCTGTGTAGGACCTAGGGCATGGGTGAGTATCAGAGTAATTATAATTTATATAGGCCAGGCATATTTTAAGTGTAATTTATACAGACGAAGTATATTTATTACTTTCCTTGGAGGGACAAGAATTTGTGGGCAAAGGTTACATTTTTTTTTTTAGTTAATTTGATATAGCTGAGAGACACAGCCGAGCATTTAGACAGATGAGCTGTTTTTTGGGGGTGATGAAGTAGACCCAATGATTTGGCAAATGCAGAGAGAACAAATTATGCAGTAGAAAAGTTCTGGATTTATAACCTTTCTCTGACTGCATCCCTGTGGTTTGCAGGTACACTCCAGAAGACGCCACAGTTGAGGGTTTTTTTCTTTTGCAATGGCAGTGTTACAGATGCTGCTCCCTCTTGCGCCTAAGCAACATTATGCTGGGCAGACTTCTGTTTCTGCTTGTTCCGTCTATGAAGGCTTGCTTGTCCTCTCTCTCCAAGGGCTACTGCCTGCTGTGACCAGAGTCTTCCCACTGACTGCAGGTTTGCTTAAGAGTTTTGCTTACATGGTGAGTGTAATAGACTTTTTTATGCCCTTTGTGGCATAGCAAGGAAGTTTCTTAATCAAGAAGGCTTTGCTTTTGAAGCACAAAACATTGCAGACCATTGCAAATCAGGGCTGAGTATCTCTTTCTTCTCTCTCTTTCTCAGACTCTTATTCCCTCTGGCTGTACTTTTCACTCTGATCTGAGAAGAAGTGTGGCCCCAAAAGGACCACCTCATAAAACTCAAGAGTCCCCTGTGCCATGGTTTGGCTCACCAAATTCCTCACATTGGTTCCCCTGTGGGATGCTGGTCAACAAGTTGGTCTGGGTTGTAAATCTAATGGATTTTTCTTCAGAAAAGTGCCAAAGCTTTGTGGACTGTGGACAAGTAGATTTTCCTTGGGCAGGCTGAGATGTGCTTAGAACATAGTACAAAGTCAAGCTCGTAATGTGTTACAGACATACTCCACCACATCACTCTGTGTGCATCTGCATAAATAAATGAAAGAAGCACTGGGTAAAATAGACAACGCAAGGAAATAAGAGTAAAATTTCATATTCCTTTGCTGAGGAAAGGCAGCCTTGTGATGCATTCTGCCAGGACAAGTGGCTGCACTAGAAGAGCTATTTTAGTCCTTTCAACAGTGTGGTTGATCCTGGTAGAAACGTGACTTAGCAAAGGGACAGAGCTAGTAACGAAAGAGATGAGTACTGTGAACAAATAAATGCCTGAAGATTTTTGTTTTATTTGTTGTTTTATCTTTAATATTCCATGTGCATGGAAGACAATGGAAACTGATTTAGGGTGCCAGAGAGTAAAGAAAAAGCTTTTCTGAATTATTTTCTGATTCAGAAATTAACTGCAGGGAGTCTTGGGTCTTTAAATCTTACCTGTGTCCTGCTCAGGTATACCGTCCGAAGGAAATCACACAGAGATTTGAAAGAGCTGTTGCAAGGAGAACAAGAGAAAAATATGGAAGCCTTTCTGTCAGCAGATAAAAGGTAGTCAAAATTATGTAATGAACAGCAGGAGAAGGAGAACCAAGTGATCTGAACAGCAGCTCACTGGGACTGATTGGTTGGCTGATACAAACAGGAAGAAAACCAGGAAAGTGAATAAAAATCTGTGAGGTCATTGTGAAAGAAAATTTGCATGCCTTTTCTTTGGAACAATCAGAAGATTGGTATAAATGATGCATGATGTAAGTATCTTGAGACTTCAAGGAGAGCAAGGAGAGGATCCGGCTGTTGCCAAAAAGCTCTTATATGTTCATCCCTAATGCAGTGAAGCAACTCCTTTTAAATCAGAAACAGAAAACAGCAGTGCAAGCCAAACCGTTGCCAGACCTTCACAGGCATGCTGACAGATTGCAGCTGGAAGGCATTGCCGGTGTGGCAATATCTGTGATCAGATGCTGTTTCATGGCTAATTGCATTTCTTTTATGGCTTTTGACAGGCTTGCTAACATCTGTGTTCCTTAACTTTCTGAGGGAGCAAAGGACAAGGCAGGAGTTGCAGCTGGTAGTTAATCCAAGCCCACAGCTGGGAAAGGAACCTTTGAAGATTCATCCCCTGGTATTGGGAAAGAGAAGCTCTCTGGCCTGGTCTGGTGACTGGGGCAGAGTCAAATGATAAAACTGTGTCCCCGAGGGAGACTCAGTTTGTAAAGCAAGGTGAGCTGGGAGGGGCTGGGGGATCTCCTGTTGTCAGGGCTGTCCATCCAGCTGGAGGAAGGCCTGTTACTGTGTGGGTGAACTGCCTGCCCCTTCATTGCCCAAGGCTGTGCTTTTCTACAAAATGCTTTTGTTTTCAGTAAATACTAGGCAGCTTTGTGAAGGTTGCCTGGAAACCCCATTGATCCCTCTGAAAAAGCTGAGTAGCACTGGGGCACATTTAGCAGGGCCATCCAGTGCCCTCCCTGCTTGGGCAGCAAGGGGGATTTGAGTAGCTGGCAGCAGCCAGGCAAGACCCTGAGCATTTGATGCAGCACGGTGACAGCTTTAGGCTCCTATAGACACAACAGGAGGAAATGCCTTGACAGTAGCTGTGCATGTCAGTCACTGAAGGCATGAAACACAGACCACCTCCTCCTTCTCCATCCCTCAGTGATTTTCAGAGCTGCTTTTAAAAAACCACAAAGGAGACAGGGAGGTTTGAAGACCAAAAATGCTTTTTCCTATGATGACTGCTAATTGGTCCCAGCATATGCTGTGCAGTTCTTCTGTGGAGGATCTAATGGCTTACCAGGAATAAAGTTGTCTGTGGCTTGATAAAAATGAGAATATCAGTTATGCCCTGCAGGGTCAAGTAGCTTTAACTATGACACCACTCTGGATGTTTTGATACTGGGCCCTTACTTTTATTCAAGCAGGCTAGGCTTTGCTGTTCAGGCCCAAACGTGTTGTGTGGGCATCTGCCTGTTCTGGGGAGAAGCTGCCATTGCAAGTCTCCCAGAGGAGAGCCAGCTAAACATGAGCCAGCAGTGTGCCCAGGTGGCCAAGAAGGCCAAAGGCATCAAAAACCAGTGTGTCCAGCAGGACCAGGGAAGAGAAGAAGAAGGGAAGAAGCGTGGGTTTAAGTTGCGGCAGGGGAGGTTTAGATTGGAGATTGTTGTAAATGGTAAACACTTACTCTCACAGGAGTAGACCACTGTTGCTGCACTTCCCTATCTGCCAGATCAGGCTGGGAAAAGGTGCATGGGGCAGACCACCCAGAAGCCTGAGTAGTGGGCAGAGGTCCTCCTTGGGTCCAGCAGCAGTAGTGAGAGGAACTGCTTTCTCCAGCTGCCTGGGATGCACTGCTGCTACTTAGAAACCTTGCTCACACAAGGTTTTGATGTTTTTTCATCCATGTCAGACAGGACCTGCCCATTGGCGTGTAGATAAGGGCTTCAGGGATAAGCCTGCAGACAGTTAGGAGCTGGCACTGGTACCGTGACAGAGTTGTGTACCCTATCATCTGGCATGGGAACCTGGAGTGGGGGCTTTGTGTCCTCTAGCCCAATGTTGCCTAGCTTTTAAGGCTGCATGAACCCAAACTTTGCAACAAAGACCTCGAGCTCCAATGACAGCCCTCTGCTTGTGGATTGAAAGATACTGAAGTATTACAAACTGAATTTGTTTGACTTCTCACGAAAGATCTCCACTCTAGCTGCAGTTGAAGCTGATTTGCTAATACCACCACAATATTGTGGGCTCAGCTGAAATATTTGTGCAGGCTTTTGTGTGTGGGATTAGTTTGGGGATTTCTTTTACTTTCTTCATGGAATTGTAGGGCAAAATATTTTTTTCTAATTTAGAAGTCACCTGCTCATGCAACTTTTAGATTTCACTAGATACTGCCTAAAAAAAGAGAGAAAAGAAGCCTACCCTGCCCTCCAACTCTTCCTATTCTCTCCAAAAAGCCTTACCAAAATGCATGGTGACTGCTATTGATTAGAGGAAGGATTTTCTTCAGAAAATCGCAACTTTTTGTAGATAGAACAGAGTTCAAACTGATCTACACAGTTCTGTTTTTCAAGTCATACTGCTAGCATACGGTATAGTTGCACTGAGGAGGAGTAGGTTTGAAACACAGGGTCCTAATTCTTCTTGGGCTTACTATTTTGCTTGGACATGGAAGAATGTAAAATGAACACTTTAGCTGAGAAGTCTGTGTTCTACTAAAAAGAAATTGAATAAAAAGTGGTGTTGAGTCTGGAGCTTTTCTCTGATGCCACAAGTCTTCTAGGTTCAGTCAAAAGCTTATATGAAATAGATATTAGAACTTCTGAGTTCTTAAACTCTGAGACTTTATCTAAGCCTCATCTGTACCCGGGTTTAGCCTCCATGTGCAAACTTCATTTGCAAAATTATGTCTCTGTTGTTATATCTTTAATGTTTTTAACTAGTTTTTCCTGGAGATGTAAGAAGGCTTAATAGATCCTACAAAATGAACTGCTTTGCTGCCTTTTTTGTTTGTTTTGTTTTGTTGTTGGCAGTAAAATATTTTTAAAATAAACCCTAAAGCTGTGCCCCATAATCAGACACTGAGATTCCAAAGAAGGTATCAGTAAACCCAATTTTTGTCCTAAGAAACCATGGTAATATTATTTCCTGTTTCTATATGGGAAGTACAGAGAAAATCCACATGTGACTGGCTACTTTATGACATTTCTTGCAAGTGTTTGCCTAATCAAATGTAAATTCCCTAACTTACTCTGCTTCGTATTTTCTTAACAGTTTCTCTTGAAGCTCACTGCTTTTATGCAGTTTTTCTTGTAAAGCTGCACTGTTGGTGAACTAAACCAGCTGTGTCAGACATAAACCTCACAAAGTCTAACATGTCTGTGGTTACCCTTCCAAATTTTTAGAAGAGATACATCATTGAGAAGCTAACTGGTAATTTTAGTTATCCCAGTTAGGTTTTTTTCAGTTTTCTCAATAGAAATTTGTTTTAGTTTATTAGTCAGTGTCTGGCATTTTGTCTTATGTTACTTACAGAGAAGGCAACCAGTGTCGTTTCTGCACTGTTTTTGTGAAAAAAGAAAAAAAAATCACCAAATGTCGCTGAAACTCTCTACAGAACTGCTTAATACACCAGCAACAAGAGAGAGATGCATACAGAAGGATTTTAAAGGTCTTACCACAGCAATGTATTGTTGTGTGGAGGAGGAATAGGTTTGAAACACAGGGTCCTAATTCTTCCTGGACTTACTATTTTGCTTGGACATGAAGGAATGTAAAATGAACACAAGCTTGGTCTTGTACAATTTGATTCAGCTGTCAAGGAGAACTCATTATAGTAATGGGGCTTAAGAAAGTGCACTACTCACCAGCCTGAGTAGTGAGTGAGTAGTGAGGACAATGCATCTTAGCGTCCCCTTTCACTCATTTTTTTTTTCTCCCGGCTGTAACTGTTAGCAAATTAAGCAGTTCCTGGCTTTTGTTGTCTGTGAAGCAGCTTGTATGGTGTCTTCACTATAATGGAATACTGTTTCCTTAAAATGGAAAGGAAGTGCAGCTTTCCCTTATTTTTGCAGCCCCTTTAGGGCTGCATCTACCCTCCCTGAGCAAATAATTGCCACAAATTTTTAGCTTGTGTTTCTGTTTCATCAGGCTTTTCCTAGCATTTTGTTACTTTATTTTGCTTTCCTGTGATTTTGAAGAGTAGCCTGCTCTTAACTTCTGAATGACTTCTATAAATTAAATGCTATGGGCAGCTGAAGGAGGAGGATATTGAGGAAAAAAAATTGTGTGGCATGCTACAAATGGAGCTGCATGTTACATTTTCAATGAGAGATTTCAGGCTACAGCACTGAGCATTAATCAAATTTTCCATAGACTGCTAAATATCCTTTTTATTACTCCCACAAATAAGTGTGGAAAGTCATCTGCTTCTTTACTCGAAGGAACTCTCTCTTGGCATTGATTTGCTCTCACAATTGCTCTGTGTCAGTCCATGAGGTCTGCATTGTGAGACCTTCCTTTCTGCAGCAATGGCACATGTTGTTGCTATTGCTGAAATACAGTTTAATATAAAGGCCATTTAGTAAATGCCAGTATTCATTTGGAAGAATTTTAACATTAGCATTTTCTGTGCTTAATACTGCCGACTACTAGGCTCCCTGATCCTGATTAGCAAAGCATTTAGACTTGCACATAAAGACCTCTATCACTGCACTGGAGCAAATCACGCATGTGAACATCTAGAAGATGCTAAAACCATTAGCGGATTGAGGATGAGAGCACTCTGTTTCTAGAGACTTAATGAAGAGGTCACATTAATCTTTTTTTAAAAAGCAGCAACAACAGCAAACATTAAGAAGAGAGTTCATGGTCTTTGTACTCACATCAGTGGGGAATCAGTCTAAGCAACAGCAAGTGGAGAATGTACAGTCAAGTTTATAGTGACATAATCTTCCCAAATGGAAACTCTGTGAGGTTTGCTTTCTGTTTTAAATCACTATTTTTGTAGAAAAACCTTAGTTTACTTATAATTAAGTCCTAAAGCCAGGCAGCCATTTAAGCCTTGTAGCTGGTAATTTGAGGTCTTTCTATGAATGTGCTTTCCTATGGTAACAGTTATTTATTTCTGAGAAGAAAAAAAATAAAAGAAAATAACATTATATGAAGGCTCTGTTTACTATGCGGTTTCTAATAAAGTGCTGACAAAAATAGGGCTGAAATCTACACTGGAATTGGCAGGTATGGGTTCTGAATTATAGGTTTCTTTGTAAGCAAAATGGTCTAAACTCAGGCGAGCCTAAAAACACAGGTTCTTCATCTGAACTGGATATTGATATTTCTATACATTAAAAACAAATATTTGAGAAGCAGTTGACTTCTGATAGAGTGTTGGTGAGTTCCCTTTATCCTCTGTGCATGTGAAAAAGCATGCATACCTTGAACTAGGGCATGGCAGCAAATGCTGTGGATGCTAACTCTTGTGAACTAACTGGATACCTGTATGCAAGTGAACGGTTTCAGATTTTATGTAGTGGCAGATTAAGAATGTGGCAGGCACATTAGACCTATTTTAAAATATTTATTCCTGTGTTTATTTTTCTTTCATATGCTGCTGCAGTGACAAATTACTCATACTTAACTAGTGATTTTATATATCCCTTCAAGAGACTAAAACCAGCCACAGAATATTTAAAACGAAATTATGGTAGGAGGCAAAAGGAAAAATTCTGTTTCCTAAAAAGGGAAAGAAAATGCAGCCTTTCTATATTTACCCAGTCCCTTATACTACTTATGGCTGCCTCTACCCCCTGCTTATCTTAAATGGGTTGCTATGCACAGTGTCTACAGGTGAGAGATGGAGCAATTGCAGGGGGATGCTATAACATGCACTGCAAAAGCAATTGGGTATTGTCAGAGCTGCTGCCTGCTCCAGGCATCTTCCCAGGGGTGTATGGAAGAGGACTTTGTGAACCTTTTAGACCAGATTTGTACTATGCTTGTGACTCTTTTCTCATCAAAGAGAATCATAAAATCGTAGAATGGTAAGGGTTGGAAGGGACCTCCTACACCCCTGCCAAAGCAGAATCACCTAGGACAGGTCACACAGAAACACATTCAGACGGGTCTTTAAAGTCTGTAGAGAAGGACACTCCACAATCTCTCTGTTCCAGTGCTCCATGACCCTTACAGTAAAGAAGTTTTTCCTCATGTTGAAGTGGAACTTCCTGTGTTCTAGTTTGTATCCACTGTTCCTTCTCCTGTCACAGGACACCACTGAGAAGAGATGAGCATCTTCTTCTTGACATCCACCCTTCAGATATTTATAAACATTAAGATCTTCTCTCAGTCTTCTCTTTTCCCCAGGTCTCTCAGCCTTTCCTCATAAAAGAGGTGTGTTCCAGTCCCTTAATCATCCTCATAGCTCTTCATCGGACACTCTCCAGTATATCCTTGTCCCTGTTGAACTGAAGAGCCCAGAACTGGACACGATACTGCAGATGTGGTCTCACCAGGGAGGCGTAGAGGGAGAAGAGAATCTCCCTTGACCTGCTGGTCACACTCTTCTTAATGCACCCCAGGATACCATTGGCCTTCTTGGCCACAAGTGAACATTGCTGTCCCACAGATAACTTACTGTCCACCAGAACTCCAAGGCCCATCTCCATGGAGCTGCTTTCCTGCAGGTCAACCTCTAATCTGTACTAGTGCAGTTTATTATTCTTTCCCAGGTGCAGGACTCTGCACTTATTCTTGTTGAACTCATTAGACTCCCTTTTGTCCGGGTCTGCAGTCAGTCCAGGTCTCACTGAATGACTGCACAGCCTTCAGGTATATCAGCCAAGCCTCCCAGTTTCATATCATCAGCAAACTTTTGAATACTTTTGGAAAGGCAATAGGAGAGCTCATAGGAAGAAACTTCACAGTGGTTTGGTAGATTTTAAGGGTTTAGGCAGGATGTGGGAGAGAAGGGTGTGTCTCAAAGGCAAGTGACATATTTAACATCAGTCTGACTACTCTGTGGTCAAATGAAATAAGAAATGCATGCTATGTAGAATCTAAAGAGGTTAGTTGTACTGCTGTGAAGGACTGCCTTGACACAGTCTTTGACAACACTTAAAACTCTTGCTTACGGGCTGGCTGTTGAGAATTACTAACAAGAAAGCAATTTGTCTGATATACATTGCCACTAGGTTAGAAGGCTTATTTTCCTGATCATCTGATACCATGTGTGGTGGTTTGAAACTGCCTTTTTAATTTTTCCTTGCAAAGTTCAGAACAGAGAAAGTGAAAGAATGTAAATAAGTCACTATTGGGTGTAAGAAAGCAAAATAACGATTGTTCTAAACACTTCCATTGGATAGATAGAAATGTTTAAGAACTATTACCCAAAATAAAGTGGGCATTCTGTACATTCTGCAGTTGCTGGGCTGTCTGGCTGCTGTTTCTTCTTCTCTTCTGGCTGAAGATAACACACACTGACCTTGGCAGCTAAGTTAACAACTTTCTGCTTAACTAACTCTGCTTCTCTGTCCAGGGGTGTCTGGGGGGAAGCTCCTGGGAGAGGGAGGCCCCTTTGGGAGGGTTCCCTTGGGGGGAAGCAAAGGGAGATCGGTTGTGCTTTTCTGTTGATTGTATATATTTGTGAATGTTGTGAATTTTGTATATTTGTACATATTCATTGCATTTCATTGTAGATTTTAGACTCTGCTTGTAAATACAGCTTTTCATTTGCTTCCAGACTGAGCTAGCCTGGTTATTGGTGGTGGGGAGGAATTTCAGCTCACACCGACACACCATGTCTCAGACATGGATGTCCTAGCTTGGTTTCTTGTTGATTTTAAAAATCTTCTTTTTCCCTGTGTGTTACTTCTTTCTGCCATTGGATTTCAGGTTTCCATGACTCTCATGTCCCATTTACTCTCCTGATCTTGATTTTCATTTGCTATTGAAGTCTCCAGAGCCATGATTCTGTTTCACTGGAATTCATTGATTCATTTACTGTTGCCTTTTTCTACATGTTTTTTCTTTGGCCTTTTTTTTCCCTCCTTGTGAATTTTTAGCTTGTCACTGCATCCTTTCAGGGTTTTTTGTTTGTTTGTTTTGTTGTTGTTTGATTTTTTTTAAATTAAAGATAGTTATGTTTTAGGCCCTGCTCCTAAAATATCTATCCAGAGAGTAATTTTGAAATAACCCAAATGAAACCGCTCATGTTTAAATACAGATTTGCATTTGCACTTTTGTATCAGCAGATTTGTACATCTTAGTTTTACTACTTGAGAGTATCTTCCCAGTTTTCTTCTTTGAAACCAGAAATGCTTTAGAAGTTTTTGATATTGTTTTAAAATCTAAAGTATAAAAAAATGAAATAGTATGTTTTTATCTGTAAATCAACTAAATAATCCTACAGCATTTTCCTGCCTGTGTAAATTATCTTTTCAGTCAAGTCTTCTGTCTACAGCTATCAGTTCTGGAGGGCAATACATACTTAATAACCTGCATCTTTATTTAAATTCCAGTAAGTTTAACATTATGATTAAAAATGCTGTGAGGCACGTGAAGTTATGTTTGTGTGGGTACAGTGGGATATAAAAAGGTTAAATGACTTCTTTAATGAACAAATGGTGGTCCCAGTCTCCTGACTTATCCCTAGAACAACCATTCCCTTACAAATACGTACTTTTGTTCAAGGATGCAAAGCAAAGTCTCTGACATTTATTATTGTGATGTATGTCTGTTTCTAGGACATTACATTTCTGTGGATACATCTTACGAGGGTGAGAAAGCAGTGCTGTCCAGCCCTGAGCTGTATTCTGAGGAGTGGAGCTGTGTCAGATTGATTTATCAGATAGCAGCGACTCCAGAGACTTCACCTGATCCAGCCAGGCTCAACCTGTACTTGAGACAGGAAGGAGAGAGCTTTGATCGTTTGCTGTGGTCGACTGAGGAGCCTTCAGATAGCTGGCTCATAGCTAGCTTAGATTTAAAAAACAACACAAAGAAATACAAGGTAAGCCTGATTTTAGAAGATGCCACAGGCTTCCTGATGCACATGTTGGGGTATAAGGACTGTTTTTTCAACATGACCAGTCTGGGTCCTGTTCTTGGCTTTTGTCTCTAGGGCTGGCAGCATGTGAGTCAGTCCCTAAAATCAGTGAGCAGAGTTAGCTTGGGTCACACGGCCAATGCTATTCCCAGCAAATGTGTGGCATGGCTCACAGAAAAGCACAGCTGAATGAGCTGTGAGGTTAAGGATGCCTCACCCTATGGCAGCTCCGTGAAGCTGCTGGCATCCTGTAGTAAATATCAGACCTGCCAGGTCTTGGCTCTGTGGCTGTGCTCACTCGTTCTTGCCCTTTGTGCACTTCTAGGAGGAATCAGAAGCTGAGATGAGAATATTTCTACCCAAAACTTGTTGCATTGCATCTCATAAAATATCCTCCTGTATAGCCACAGCTGAGGAATCTAGAGTCCCATATGCTATATGTGACCTGGGGGTTCTAATCGACAGGCAACTGAATATAAGCAAGCAGTGTGCCCAGGTGGCTAGGAAAGCCAATGGCATCCTGGCTTGTATCAAAAACGCTGTGTCCAGTAGGAGCAGGGAGGTGATTGTTCCCTTGTACTCTGCTCTGTTGAGGCCACACCTCGAGTATTGTGTCCAGTTTTGGGCACCTCAGTACAGGAGAGGTGTGGGCATGCTGGAGCAAGTGCAGAGGAGGGCAAGGAAGCTGGTGAAGAGCCGGGAAAGTAAGTCTTACGAGGAGTGACTGAAGGAGCTGGGGCTGTTTAGTTTGGAAAAGAGGAGGCTGAGGGGAGACCTCATCACTCTGTACAACTACCTGAAAGGACATTGTGGAGAGGCTGGTGCTGGTCTCTTCTCATAAGTAATTCGTGATAGAACAAAAGGGAATGGCCTCAAGCTACGACTGGGTAGGTTGAGACTGGACATTAGGAAAAAAAAATCATAGAAAGAGTGGTCAGGCATTGGAATGTGCTGCCCAGGAAGGTGGTTGAGTCACCAACCCTGGATGTGTTTAAAGGTTGTTTAGACATACTGCTTGGGGGTATGGTTTAGGGGTGAACTTTGCAGAGTAGGGCTATCAGTTGGACTTGGTGATCCTGAGGGTCTTTTCCAATCTGAGTGTTTCTGTGAATCTGTGAAGTGCTGGACTTCTCTGGCCTTGTCTCATTGGCCTTTAGTGTCCCTTCTGTCCTCAAGAAAGGGTATTGACTCTAGGTGTTTAATGCATACTGGCAAGCTTTTCCAGCAAAAGCACCTCTCTTGACTATAAGGATGATAAGCCCATCACACATATTTAGTTTGTTCCTCTGTTTATCCTGTTTAAATGTCTAGGGTGATAATGGCAATACTGAAACTCTAAAATTTATAGTTTGGTTTATAATGTGCAGATTGTACTGGAAGGTGAAATGGGACAAGATAAATCAGCCAGCATAGCAGTTTTTGAAATTAAAATAACTACTGGATATTGTATTGGTAAGTACTGTGTGCTCAACTCATGTTTTCTCTGCATTGAAAAAAAATGAATTTAATATCTAGATTTAGAAGAAAGACAATGGCTTTTTCCTTGTTGAAAAATAGGCTGTCATATTTGATACAGATATTTTTAAAGCTATTTTTTAATTTGCACACACTGATGTGTGGGTTTTATTTTGCCCATCTCTGTGATATATATAGAAATTTCACATACAATAATTCATTCTAAAGCTGTTTATTGTTCAAGCATGAATAAGTGTTATGTGTTCATAAACTAGACTGCTGCAAATATTAGGCATAACATCTGTGACATTATTTCTGCTGTCTGCCTGCTCATTCATCCTTGCAGTGGTATCTACAGGATGCAGATTTCAAAACCCCATCGATATTTACACTTACTGCTATTTCCTCATGTCATTTGCCAAAACCACTAATGGAATTCAGAAATTTCAGTATCTAGAAGGCTGGGAGACCTTTGCATTTCTGAGGAGTTTTGGTACAGTCCCACCGAATTGTCACAATTCTTTGGCTCTGTGAAGGAGACAAAGCAGTCTCATTAATGCTATGAAATACTACTTCTGCTTTTCTTCTAGCCATGGGAGTTCTGCTCTGATTAATAGTATGAAGAAGAGTATTTTAAAGTTCTTTTATTTGGTTCTAAATTACAACAGTCCTATAATGCTAAATAACAGTTGGACTGAATAGGATGGTAATGAGATTCTTATCAAAACTTGATCAACAATTGCGGTTAAGTTTGCTTCCATTAATTATAAGTTTTAAGCGCTCTGTCCAGTTTTTTAAATAAAGGCATAATCTGCACAGCAGTGCTTAGCAATAGCCTTTCTTCCAGTCTCTCTAATGAAAATGTATGCACTTAAGCTGGTGATGCCTGCAATTGCAGAATGTGACTTTGAAGAAAACCATCTTTGTGGCTTTGTGAACCGCTGGAACCCCAATGTCAACTGGTTTGTCGGTGGAGGGAACATTCGCAATTCTCAGTCTATCTTGCCCAAAGACCACACACTTAACAGTGAACTGGGTAAGCAACAAACATAAAACAGAAGTACAGTGGAAAATTTTAGTCTGTAATCCATGTATGACTCTTGTACTGCAAATTATTATGAGAGTTCTTTCTTTTCTCCTGTCATTGAGCAGGGTAAGAATGACTTATGTGAAAAAAAACAAACCCAAAAGAGATTAGAAAAAGATGTGAGGAATTTGCAGAAGCCCACAAAAAGTTTTGTGTAAGATTTATGATAAGATTGTTATGCCCTTTGCTAGGCTTCAGCATTATTAGGATAAAGATAAAGTTTTGGACAAAGAGGGAGAAAATTCACCTTTCTGTGCATTCCAAAAGTATGGGCCATAAAAAGTTTTGAAATTTTGTACTGCTACTCTGTTTTCTCTCCAGTTGCTACTGGGAGAGCTGAATGGGAAGGCTAAGGGATTGGATCATATTTGGATAATCATGGGTTAAATTGCACAGTTTAGGAGTTTTGTTTCTTTCAATCAAATGTGATGCTGTTAATAGAGTCTATTGTAGGCAGAATGTTGTAAAGACTTAAAGGAGTTTCAGTACTTGCCCTGTATGAAATACTCGTCCCCGTCACTGTGTTGAGAGAAGAATGTTTCACATTGTCATGAATCTGCACCTTTTGTCTACTATTGCATGAGGTACCACAGTAGGTGACAGTCAGGAAGCCTGGCTGGTGCAGCACACTGTGTGTCTCAGACAATGTGATGCTTGCAAAGGTGTAAGGAATTGCATCACAAAAAGCAGGGTTGATCCTCTATCCTTAACTCATGCCGCTGTGCCTTTTTATTTATTTCACAATTGTGTGAGTTGAGTACAGAGTGTCAGTCCAGCTGTGCATCACCCCGTGGCTTCTAAATGCTGGTAAAATTTGGGTGGAAGTTTAACTTGCCACAAACTTCAGCAGCAGACAGTGGCTGTACTGTATGTGATAGGAAACACTGCCAGCTGGGAGGGATCTGTTTTCTTGCAGCTGCAGTTTCTTTTTCACACCAAACCCTCGCTGCTGACCATTGTCTGAGAAGACCCCAAGAAGCCAAATATCACAGAAGAGCCTTCTTTTTGCATGAATTGTGCTATGAAGATACATCTGCCAGGAAGATCACAACTAAGCTATTGAGTGTGGTAAAACTGCAGTGCAAAGATGAAGCCCAGAACTACTCATGCAAATACTGTTGAAATGTCATCAGTCCCCTGGCAGTGGGTAGGCTGGAGGAGGCCTACAGCCAAGCAAGCCCTTTCCTCTCCTTCCAAGCAAGAAGTGACATCTCCAGGTTTGAGAACACTATTAGCTAATCAACATAGTGGTGTAGATGCAAACCTAATGGCATCGTTTGTAGTGTCCATACTGAAGTACCCTGTCAGTTTTACACTTCATTCTCCTCTTAATTTTTCTACTTGTGAAAAACTATTTTTTCATTCATCAAGTGACGCTGTTTTACGCTGTGTTCTTGGGAGTGTAGAGGAAGAAGAATTACAGATGCACAGCATATTCATGTACATGGGTGTGTCCTGTTTAAATCAAGAGAGCTTACCCAAAATCAAAGTCTGAAAAGCTTTATCCTTTGAAGACCCTGGAGGTCATATTGGCTGTTGAGCGGGAGGGACTCTACTAATCTGTAATGCAATTTTCTGCTTATTAACATCTACCCTGGCAAAATCCCATTTTTAATGGATTTTACAAAACCCCGATCTATTTAGTAAAGATAGAACATGTAGAAATCAAATCATAGATAGACTGAACAGAATTATGCAGGCAGTGAAATTTGAAGAATAGAGGTTATTTGCCAATTCATTGGATATATTGAATGAACTGCTGAGTAAAGCGTGAGGGAACGCATGGCTGTAGTCTTGTTTGTTTACTTGGGTTGCCTCAGTAAAAGCTGCACTTTGGAAAAAAAATACTGTGCTCTTAAGAGGCAGGGAATTTACCCACTTGTAACAGATTTTTCTGATTATGAATGGTTCCCAAAATTCATGGAGTTTATTACTTCTTTAATATAAAGGTCTCAAAGACTTTAAAAAGAGCTGAGAATTATTGTTTGTCCAGTATCTTAACCAAACAATTTTGGGTTGTACATAGGAGGAAAGGGGGAAAAAAAAATTCTCTTAGAATTCTTAAAATATCCTGGGAATCACAGTTGTTGTCCACACGTCTAGTCCCTGCCAATCTCCTGATGCTTCTTGTAATGTCCTTCTACCAAGTATCTTTTGCACTTTTAGGTCACTACATGTATGTCGACTCTGTTTATGTCAAGCATTTTCAGGAAGTGGCCCAGCTAATCTCACCAAAGACCACTGCTCCAATGTCTGGCTGCTTATCTTTTTATTATCAACTTAAGCAGGAGAGCAGCATTGTTTTTACTGTTTACTTGAAAGACACGAGTGGCTTTTATGAAGAGATCTGGAAAACGGACAGTGCACTGACTGCGGACTGGATGCTAGCAGAAGTTGACTTCAATGCACCATACCCCATGGAGGTAAAGCAATCATTCCTGTCCAGTTCATCTACAACTTCCAGGTTACACCAGACATCAGTG
This sequence comes from Indicator indicator, assembly GCF_027791375.1. NCBI lineage: Eukaryota > Metazoa > Chordata > Aves > Piciformes > Indicatoridae > Indicator > Indicator indicator. The sequence goes on along the minus strand of NC_072053.1, from coordinate 48,730,473 downwards.
CAAACTCAGACCAAATCAGGAACATGGCAGTGGCCAATCAGTATCTGAAAAATGGTTATAAAGATGCTGGCAATCTGTCGTTTCCTTTGTCCACTTCATAATGCTCAAAGAGGAATCATTTTTCATACTGTTGCTTGATTTTCAGCAAAGTTGAAGTCAGGTGGTGAAGTGTTTGGAACTGTGGGAGGCTGTAAAGTCCTTCTAATGTGAGGTCTTTCAGGTCCTACTAAATGAGGTCAGTGTCCTCTCAGTCCCATATTTCTGTGATCAGTGATCTATTCTGAACATCATAAAAATGCATTCCTCTGATGCAGAAGAAAAATTTAGAAAAATATTTGAGCTTTATTCCCTGTTGAGCCTTATACAGGCTTTCTGTGATTTCAGAAGAGTCCAAATTTGGTCTTAATAGGACATCAGTCCTTAGATGTGAAAGCCAGCTTTCAGTGGTTACTATAATTAGTTTCAAAAGTATCAGAAATATTTTTTTTTATTCCCTCGAGTTTATTAAAAAAAAAAACAAAACAAACCTGAGAAGATTGGAATAAACTTATATATATATATATATATACACACACTTTTATATACATATATATAAGTAACTTATAAATATATATACACACACACATATATATACTCTGTGTGTGTAAAATACATATATTCACACACATACATGTATATGTATAAAAATGTGTGCATCTGTATATATGGTACATATAGATACATAGATACATACAGATATACAAAATACGTATTCTTTAATACATATATAAATAACTTCAAAGACTGGAATGAAGTGTATCTGAGCTAGATCGTACGGTCCTGCTCTGGCAGGGGGTTGGACTCAATGATCTATTTGGCTCCCTTCCAACCCCTGACATCCCGTGATCCTCTGATCCTGTATAGGTTTTACATATACATCTATGTATATTTTTATATGAATACATACTCTCTTCCTATGTATACACTTCTAACACTAGAACTACAAGTGTGTTGGCTTTCATTCTACTGGCTCTAACTCCTTTTAAATTACTTGTTAATTCACTGTACACCTGCATATTTTCAGAATTTATTAGAGGTAAAGCTAATTTCATAAGATATTACATAGTCTTTTATACTGTAAAGTCAGTGACCAAGTCATCTATTTGAATTGCTAGACTTCAAATGCTACGGGAAAGGAGATGAGGTTTGATAAGGTCCATAATACTGAATGGTAAGTGAATTACTTAGTCAATAAATAGAAAATAACATGCAAGGGAAAAACAGTCCTAGCACTATAGATGGAAATGAATTAATGATCACTTGGAGCTTGGCATTACAATGGTTAGTTTTGTGAAAATAGCCTTACGATTCCTAGTGGCATTCATGTTGAAAACAATCGATACTGGAATAAAGAGCAAAACAAAGGATACCGAACCACTGGATGAATGCGCAGGGTACCGCGGTGCTTGGCAGAGCATGCAACCCCAACCTGCTCAGTTAAACAAGGACATCCTGGAACTGCAAGAGGAAGTTGGGAATAATCATAGAATCATTTAGTTTGGGAGTGACCTCAAGGATCATCAAGTCTAACCATCAACCCAGCACTGCCAGGTCACCACTAAACCATGTTCCTCAGTACCACATCTACACGGCTTCAAAACCCCACCCAAGGATGGGGACCCCACCACTGCCCTTGGCAGCTTTGTCTTGAGGCCAAACAACCCTTTTGGAGAAGAAACTGTTCCCCATGTCCAATACAAACCAAAAGTATGGAGAAGTCACAGTAATGAAATAATAGTTCTTGGCCTGTAAAAAAATTACTTAAGCAGAATATGTGAAAGGTTCATAAAAACCGTTAGCAACACAGAAAAGATTATCTGTTCCCTTTTTCTCATAATTTACATTGCTACTCCACATTCTTGATTAATAGTTAACAGTTTTAAAATAAAGCAAAAAAAGGATTTTTTTCCTACATCATGTAACTAGAACTAGAATGCATCAGAAATGCAATGTGAGAGAAGAAGAACTGAATGCTTGTCATCATCTTCAGTTCTTTCTCTAGGGGACCTCTGGTCAGACTTCTGTAATACCAAGAGATGTACTGAAATTATTGTTGCGTATATGGTAGATGAATAACAAACAATCATCATTTCCAGGTAATATTTGAAGTTGCTTTCAATAGTGCCAAGGGAGGTTACGTTGCCCTTGATGACATTTCTTTCTCTCCAATTTTCTGCAGCAATCAGACAGGTATGAGTTGTCATTGCTATTTACCTTCCTTTTCTCTCTTTGCTTTGCCTCTGTGAACTGTCTGTTAGTACCTACAACATTTGGTAATGATGTGCAGATGCTACCTTCTCAACTGACCAGTGCTGTTGGGTCATAAACCAGCCAATAGACAGTAATGCCATTCATCTGATACAGAAACCAGTCCCTAACTTTTCCAAACACCTTGCATTAGTGATCTGTAACTAGAGCAATGAATTGAATGCTCAGCTTTTGAACAAATTACTACTTCCAAGCCTCTTGCAGAAAAAGAGGGAGATTTCTCCAGACATGATTGTATAAGGAAGAAAATGTCCTGGACTTTTCATTATTGCCTATGTGGGAAATATATTTGTCTCTATCACATGCCCTGAGACAAAATGGGAGGTATTTTTTTGTTGCAGACAGTGGCACATCTGTCAAGTTTTTATTATGTTTTTACAGCAGCAGAAATCAGCTGAAACTCTGCCACAGAGGCAGCTGGGACAAAAGACTTTGTCATTTGTGAATGCAGCCTCTTAAGTAGCTGTGTACTGGTTGCTTGGGATTCACTAAGCAATAGTCAAAAGTAGATTAGTGGTTTCCATTCTTCTTGTCACCAGTTTGAATTTTTGGCTAATATTTTGAAATGATCAAGGGAAAAGATAATTTTTGCTCTTTTTTAGCTGCTTAGAGTCCCTCCTAAATTTGCCTGCAATGGTCAAATACCAACAGGACATAGATTCCAGATATGTTATTAATCCACCAATCTAGTTGTTACATTAACTTCTCAATCTCTGCTCTGTTTTAGCTTTGTTTTACAACAAAAATCCTGAGTTATGTTAGCACTGTGCTATGGATTGGAGCTGTATGCTCATCTGTGTTTTCGATTTTCACTTCCAGATGGATTATATGTGTTGATGTATGGGATAAATTTATAGTACTTTCTGCCCCAGTCTGGATTTGCTCACATTATCATGGCCCAAGATGTATTCTGACTGGTAAATTTGATAGGTTCAGCTAGAACTCTGCCTACTAACTCTCACTCTGAAGTTTTGTTTGGTTTTTTGTTATTCTGATTGAGAAATGAATGTCAATCATTATATTTTGTTGAAATATAACAAAGCTGGTTAATCCTTCAGACCTATGCCCTATTTCCATCTCCAATAGTTTTGAGCAGAGATGTTAAAAAGCAAGAAGCCTCCATTTTCCTTGTATCAGCGTATGCGTGTATATAACAGCATTAAGTTTTTCCTTGAAGTTTTGCTCAACAAACACCTCAGTGTTAGCCAAATGGAGGGATGAGGTACCAGAGTATTAAACTTGCTCACCAAAGGATGAATCAAAAGATGAGTTCAATGCTGCATGGACCTAGTAGTGCTGCATCTGTGTTTTCTTTAGCTAGGAAAGCAGAGAGGGGAGACCAGAGGTGTCTCCTTTTTTTTTTTTTCTGCAGGCAGAGAAAGACACATAGGCAGTGCTTATATCTGGCTTATTTGAGGCTGAAAAGACCACAGGCATCTCTCCACAGCCAAAATTGTGCTTCTTCTGAAGCTAATCATCGGTGTCCTTGTCCTTGCTGGAAACACCCTCTAACGTCCAAGCAGAAGAGTTGTTCATACTGCCATGGAATGGTGCTCACAGGGTCCTGATTCCTGACATAGCCCAAAATTCCATGGCGTCTTTGGGTTGTGCCACTCTTTCTCCCCAGCATCTGGTACAAATGACTGATGAGGCTTTTAAAGAACTAGAAATGTTTTACTTAAAAGCACCCATTCGCCAGGGGGACTAAAGCAAAATCCTGAATTCCAGGGATGAATTCTATATGCAGGTCAAGAAGGAGCCATCGACAGGACTGAGGGGCTTAGCTTAGCTTTTAAGCAACTTTGCTATAAATGGTGAAGCCATCTTTGCCACAGTGCTAAAATGTGTGAGGCATACCTCCAGAGGTCAGAGCTCAGAGGTCATGGGGTAACACATGAACCAAAAGCTTTGGCTTACATACTTAAGGGATGCATATGCACACATAGGCCTATAAAAGGTTTGGCTTTTTTTAAAGTGCATTTTTAAAAAATGTATGTTGATGCTAGAAATTTATCCCCTTGGAAACTGAAATGAAGTATGACATCTTACGTGCACACTCACATTATCTCTAAATATCAAGTAGCAGGAAGAAAATGGTCTGCAGCAACAATATGAAAATAACACCTAGTTGTGAAAGACAACTGATAGTTTGATATCATTGTGAGTTTGCAGTATATATGCATAACATATAGATGTAACATATGTAGATATATAGGTATGTGCATGTTCATCTTCTGTCACGCAAAGAAAGATAAAACAGTGTATACTTTGTCATCCTTGTGCTTCAAATACCTATGTTTATACTGAGTTCTTCCTAATGTAACATATGTGTCTGTCTTTTAGGAACTTCTTTCGATCCTGCCAAGGCAGGCTGCAATTTTGAGGAAAATCTGTGTAATTTTTACCAGGACCATAAAGATGGCCCAGGATGGAGCAGAGTGAAAGTGAAGCGTAATGTGTATAGAGCAGGAGATCACACTACTGGGTTTGGTAATTCAAAATTCCTTTACACTGGAAGAGTCAAAGTTGATATAAAGGATTCAGAGATTCATAGAAATGTAGAATCATAGAATGGCTTGGGTTGGAAGGGACTTCAAAGATAGTCCAGTTCCAACCTAGATACTTTCCCGTAGACACTTTCCCCTAGATCAGGCTGCTCAAAGCCCCATCCAGCCTGACCTGGAACTCTTCCAGAGAGGTTAACCTCCAGACTAAATGTTAACTTGTTGTATCATTGTTCACTCTGCTAAATAATGCCCTCCATACACTGGTCAGGTTGCCTCCCTGCAATTCCCTGCCATTAAAAATCAGTGTATACTGCTCTGTCCTACCTGGGACTCTGGCTTTGCCTTCACATTAATGTAAAGGGAGGTCACCTATTTGAATAGTCACACAGGGCTGTAAGTAAGAGTATCTCCACTATACTGATCTGTAGTCACTGAAGGGATGTTTCCACAAAAATATTCAAGAAAATATAGTAGCTTAATGTGTTTCTTTTAATATATAGAAATGGTGGGTTGTTACCTCATGCAGGATTAGGATAGTTGGCATTTTTAAGGGAAAATTGTGAAATATTGTGTAGTGAAAGTCCTGCTAATATGTACTGAAACTTGCACATTTCCTTGTGTAGAATATTCATAGTTCTTATTCATATGTGCTAAAGTCTCACCTCTTTATATTTGGTGTAGGGAATAATAGGCTTTGTGCCCCATTCTTTATTCTTCAGTCTCAGAGTGGTAACCTTGAAACAGCGAGGTTTCCAGTGAGACTAACAGGCCAAAGAATGTTTCAGTGTAAATTTGAAAAATGCTTATTTTTGCTAACTTAGCCATGTGCCAGTTTATCTTGAAGACACAAGAATGCTTTTAGAAAAATTCTTATTTCCTTTCAAACAGTGTGATTTTCTGTTTCCTGGCAGTAGTAATTAGTTTTACAACCAGAGTCTGATGCAGTAACAGCACCTGCTTTCATAGCGAATCAGCTGTAGTAATGGTGTATTCGAAACACTCAACAACTGCGCTCTCTTGCAGGTTATTACTTGTTGGCGAATACAAAGTTCACATCACAGCCTGAGTATATTGGACGTCTGTATGGCCCAACCCTGCCCGGAAACCTGCAATTTTGTCTGCGCTTTTATTATGCCTTATATGGGTTTTTCAAAATGAGTGGCACTCTTGCTGTTTATATCTTTGAGGAGAATCATGTCGTTCAAGAGAAAATATGGTCCGTCTTGGACTCTCCAAAGGGAGTTTGGACTCAAGCTGAAATCTCCTTCAAAAAGCCTATGCCTAGTAAGGTAAGAGTCAGCTCTTCAAATGTGATGAATTCTGAATGGATTTTCCTTGTCTTCTCTCAGGTTTCTTTGTTATCCAGGGATTAATTTTAAGTAAGCTATATTTACAGAGTTCCTGAGGCACTTACAGTGGGGAGTAGAGTACTGCTTTGCAGCCTGGCTCCCTTGGGAACCCCAGTAGGGTGGCTTCATGCCAGGAATGAATGGGGCAGTGTTTCCTGGGTGCTCTCAACTGTAGTCACAGTATTTGTAGAGATTTCATCTGAAGAGCCCTAATGAGAGCTGGTTGCGTCTTTGTTTCTCAGCATGCTCCACATTCACTCCTTTTTGTTTGTTTCCTGAGATTTGCATCTATAATCATTTAAATCAGAACAAATGGGTTAAACAAAACCAGCGTGCCAATATGGAAGCAAGGGAAAAGCACCACACAAAAACTTGGGATTGAGACACAAAAGACGTGAGATAAGAATAGAGTTTACTGAGCAAGGTCAGATAATCATAGCGTAGAATGCATAATTAGCCTTAGCCTATTTGCAGAAAAAAAGCATGCCACAAAGCAGCAGCAAGCAGAAGCAAGCAAGCCAAAAGCCCAAGATAGAAAACTACTCCCCCATTCCTCCTTGTCTCTCTGCCATTCCAGTGGAAGAGACGACACCCCTAAAATAAACCAAACCAAACCAAACCAAACCAAAAAAAAAACAACTAACCAACCAAAACCAGAACCCAGAAGCAGCAACCAGGACAGGAAGCTTACCATGTTACAATCTGAACTTCAAGCCCCATAGTACTTTGCTCCAGCCAGCACTTTCATTTTTGAGGCTGGTGTGACTGCAGCATGGTATGAATAACAGCAGCAGATTGAAATCAACCTATGACAGCATCACAGTGCTCAGTTACAGATTTTAATTTATCTAAAAAGTCAGTACTGGTAAGTTCTGGTCAAAATGGGGAGCTGATCTTACTTTCTTAAACTCTGGCACAGAGTTAAAATACAAAGCCATAAGTCAGTGTCTCATTGGGGAAGTCACTTTATTATCTTAACAAGCTACTAAGAATAACATAACGTTTCATGTCAGCTCCTGGGTGCGTGCTCACCCTACTGTTATTCTTCACTTTACAAAGACTTGACTTTTACACAAATTTGTGTATGTGTTCCTTCTGCAGTTATCCTCATTTCTGTAATGGGTTTTCACTATTTGTGAGTCTCCTGAGGAGGACCAGATGGATCACTAGTTGATAGCACTGAGATAAATCCATGGTTTTTTTAGTGTGATTCTACTGTGAATATGTGAATGAACGCTTGTGTTGTATCTCAAGTATTTGTGAATCATAGACAAACAACTTAAGCATTTTCCCCACTATAAAGTAATTTTTTAATTGGTAATAGTTATTCAGTTTAACTTTTCTTGAAAAAGAAAGTTTTCTTAAAAAAATGTTACCTAACTGTGTGAAAAGGGAAATCTTCACTGAAAATGTCAGTCCTAATTGCTGCCTGGTGTTTCCTCTCTGCTATCTGATAACTTAAAAATTTGATGAGATTTTTATATACATATTTTTTATGTATAAAACAGAATCACAGAATCATAGAATATTAGGAGTTGCAAGGGACCTCCAGAGATCACCAAGTCCAACTCCCTGCCAAAGTAGGATCACCCAGAGCAGGGTGCACAAAAATGCATCAAAGCACGTTTTGAAAGTCTGTAGAACTTTCTGGGCGGCCTGTTCCAGTGCTCTGTCAGTCTCACCGTAAGGAAGTGTCTCCTTGTGTTGAGGTGGAATGTCCCGTCTTCTTGTTTGTACCTGTTCCATGCCCTATCAGTGGGCACCAAGGAAAAGAGACTGGCACCTTCATCTTGACACCCACCCCTCAGACATTTATTAGCCTTTGATACGATCCCCTCTCAGTCTTCTCTTCTCAAGACTAAACAGCCCCAGGTCTCTCAATCTTTCTTTGTACAGAGATGTTCCAGTGCCACAATGCATATTGAAGCTTTCTGTTGGACTCTCTCCAGCAGATCCCTGTTTCTCTTGAAATGGGGAGCCCAGGACCAGACACAGTGTTCAATGTGTGGTCTCACCAGGGCAGAGTAGAAGGGGAGGAGAATCTCCCTAGATCTGCTGGACACATTAAATGTATTACAAGTTCTAGTTTGTTTTCAACTGATATAGAAAAAAAAACTACTGCCAAGCAAATGCATGAAAGAAAAGTCTTTCAAAGAATCTCATTTGCAGAAAAGTATTTCTCTCTTTTTATTTTTTTAATCATGAAACGTTAGTGTTTAAAAATGCAAGCATATAACATGGCTTTACCATCTCCTCTTTATGTATTTTATTCTAAAAAGGTTCAGTAGCTTGTATAGCCTAATACCCTGTATGACTAGTGATGACAGCTGAGCATGCCTGTTAAAAAGGGTTTATACCTTTGGAGGTGGTAGGTTTTTTAAGCATCTGAATATCCTGGCTGCCCCTAAGCTTGAAGGTCTGCAAGGAGGGGGAAGAAACACCATGCTCTGCAGTGGGAGTATTTGTTGGCCTCTGGCACTTTTCAAAAACATTTCGTGGGTTCTTCAGGTGTTGTGAGGAGGGATTCTTCTTTCTTACAGAAACAAGTTGCAAAATGTTGCTGTTTAGGACGCATTCCTCAAGTACCACAAACTATGAGATGTATTGGCGTTTAGAGAACTCAGCATGTGTTCAGCGTATCAAAATTCAGATATCCCTTAGCCAAATGACTATGTATTTAGGGGTATATGTGAAGTTCTGTCTAGCCTTGATTTAAACCTAATGTCTCACACTCTCTTTTTTTCCTAGATTAGAAGAATAAATTACATTTCGAGTAGGGATTAAGTTGTGGGTTTGCCTGCGTAGTAGATGCCATTGGTATGTTAGAAGTCAATGAAGCTGGTGAAGGGTCTTGAGAATAAGTCTTACGAGTAGCAGCTGATGCAAACAGAATCATAGAATCAACCAGGTTGGAAGAGACCTCCAAGGTCATCCAGTCCAACCTATCACCCAGCCCTAAGCAATCAACTAGACCATGGCACCAAGTGCCATGAGGTTGCTTAGTCTGAAGAAAAGGAGGTTTATCATTCTCTACAACCACCTGAAAGGAGCTTGTAGAGAGGTGGATGCTGGTCTCTTCTCACAAGGCACAAGGAGGACAAGAGGAAATTACATCAAATTATGCCAAGGGAGGTTTAGGTTAGACATTAGGGAAAATGTCTATACTGGAAGGGTTATCAAAGACTGGAACAGACTGCCGAGGAAAGTGGTTGAATCACCATCCCTGGCTGTATTTCAAAGCTGTCAAGATACAGTGTTCAAGGATATGGTGTAGTAGTGGCCCTAGTAGAGTTAGATAATGGTTGGGCTTGGTGATCTTTTCTAACCATAATGATTCTGTGATAGTAAATCAAGCACAAACTACAATATGCTGAATTTTGTATAAAGGTTTTATGGTTTTTATCATGGCTGTTGTTGTGGTTGAGGGGGAAATTATTAATTAATTACCCTCACAACAATAATGAACTATATGGCAAATGGGTATTAACAAAAATATTAACATTTTATTAATGAAAATTGCCAAAACTCATTAAATAGGATCGTTGTACAGTTGTAATATATATTTACAAAGGGAATATGCAGTCTTCGGGCAAAATACGAACAATTCAGTGCAAACTAGGAAGCAATAATTTGGAAAGAGAAAATTCCCGAGAGCAGATAGCGCTCGATTATGATGGGGGGATGCTCAATAAGAACCTTTAAACCCAAAGGGCAGTGAATTAATTACTCACAGCTTATTTTACCCACATATGGGATGCTGCTGCTGCTGTTACGCTAGCTTTGGGGCGCGCTTGTACAACACGGGCACAGCAGATTGCCGGCAAGGAGAGATTACCGCATGGTCCCAGGCTGGTCTGGCTTCAGCGGACGGCGGGCAGTTAACAGCACTCTTCGCGATGGGTGCTTGCTTGGTTCCTGGGTAAACTGAGGCACAACATGATTCTGGTGGCAAGGGGAAGTAGGCTAGGCAGATCCGGCTTCTAGGCTTGTGGCTTCTCTGGCTTGCATGTATATGGCTCATGGCTTTATCCCAGGCTCTGGACCAGGCACCTGGGGCAGGACAGGGCAACTTGAGGCAGCTTATACAAGGTGGGTCCAAGTAGGCTTGAAAGCAAGGTTTGAAGCAAGGCTTGAAGCAAGGCTTCAGCAGGCTTGAGCAAGGCAAGGATGACTACCAAGTCACTTGTATATATACAAATTGCCAGAGATCAAGTGGTCCAGTGGGGCACTGAAGCTAACTTGTAGCTGCCCAATGGAAAGTGTTCTGCCAAGCCATAACCATAAAAGGCAGAAACAAAGACCTTGTTTCTGGGGGAACAGTGGTCAGCTTACGTGCTCTTACCCAGATAAACATCTTGTTTTCCAGACAGGCAGGAGTCCTGTTCCCTTTGTTTTTTTCCCGCGTTGCCCTGTTTTTCTGCAGGAAGGAGGGGAGAGAAAGGGATCTTGTCTAGACATCTTAAGGCCTGTCTGGGTTTGTACTGGGCCATGTCATGGCCCTACCGTGACAGCTGTGTGGGTATATAAGCCATCACTTTATAAAGTGAACCTGATTCTGGCTTCTCCTTGCAATTCCATGCCCACCTCTTCAAACTTAATGCTTCTGGAAAGTTCTTTCATGCTTTATTTTGTTTGTTTCTTCTTTCCCAAGCCAGCAGAAGGAAATGTATATGAACACAAAGGTTAGTTAATCTGTATAGAGATGTCTGCCTAGGACTTAGGGAAATAGCTAGCAAAGAGCACTCCTTTTGGTGTCTGTCTTCAATGTAGGCCAGTGGTGGAGGTGCATCAGAGCATGTTTTGCCTGACAGCAAGGGGTGGTGGGAATCAGCAAGTCAGGGGTTACATTTCAGACTCTGGAGCAAGAGACAGTAAGAAACATGAAAAAACAAGATCACTGAAGATTGAGCTCTCTTTTTTTTCTGTCTCTTCTAACTTGTCCTTGGATCTCTTGCTTCTTCAGTGATGCATCTTTGTCTTATCTTTCTTGACCCATAGGTAGCACACCTCACATACTCCTTCCTGTTCCCACCTTACTCCTCAGTTGTGAATAGTTCATTTTGCCCCTCTCTATTTCTGTCCGTGTCCCAGTCCGTTTACCCTACTTGTCCTAGTTCTTCCAAATCTTATGTTTTAAAAAAAACTAGTAACTTGACAGAAATCACAGTTCTGGCAGAAAGACCAAACCCTGACACATTTCATGCTCCTACTCCAAAGCCTAGGAGTACCCAAGCTTTTATTTTTTTCTTTAATAGGGGCAAAATAGAACCTTTTCCCTAGTCTTCTCAGAAATGATGGAACTCTTTTGGCTTAAATCTTCCAAAACAAGCCTGAAGCAAAGACTCTGCATGGAAAGTCTGAGCTGAAATCCTTGCATCTTGGCAATGTTATAAGCAAGCGTAAAGCAGGCTTTTAATGCAATGAAGTTGTCTCAAAATAAGATAGAGCTACCACCCTACCACCTTTCCTCTAATACAGATGTGGTGGCTGATGTGCCTGTCATACTTTTTTTTTTTTGGCGGGATGTATCATGTTTAAGCTTGGAAGATAGGAAGTTGTAGGCATACACAGTGGTTTGGCTCATCTGGTTCTCAGTTACTGGGTGGGACTTGTACGTTGGGTCAGTGCCTGTGGAAACAGTAAACAGTCTCCTGGCTGTTCCTTAATGGCCAGTAAAGTCAGTGAGGCAGTTATTATGCTGCCATGGCCAGGGAGTCCTGAAGGTCATAATGATTTTGCAGCCAGAAAACAATTGTTCTAAAATACCTGAGTCCTTCATTATTCTTCTACAGTGAATACTACGCACAAGGCTTTGACAACTATATAAAATCTGTCTGCTATGTTTTGTTTTGATAACATATTTGTTTGCATCAAGACAATGAAAAGGTACAAATTTTCATCTTTTGGTTTGTGTAATGTTTTTTGCAAGTTCTTTTTGAATTAGCTAATTGCAGTCTGGAACAGATTGTTGGCTTGAGTTCTGTGAGCAGGAAACATGAAGCTGCCAACAGGCTTTAATGTGACACTTTGAAACTTCCATGTTGAAAAAATTAAGTGGGTATCATCCAGCTAAGCAAGTCATAAATGTTTATACATATGTACATATATGTATATGTGTACAGTCTACAAATACATATGCTATATAATACTAGTGAGAAGGCTGATTAAAAGTACCTATGATCCTATACACACAGCATGTTGTTTTTATATTCTGTAGGGCCCAGGGAATAAATGTGAGAAGTAAAAAAAAAAAATTGAAATCCTGCAAATTATTAGAATAAACAAAACCCTTCATGCATTGTTGTATAAGCCTCTTAAAGAGCAGCATAAAAATCTGAGTCTGAAATACTGAGATCTTTTTTTGATCTGATATGAATTGATTCATGCCTTATGAGGAAAGGCTGAGGGAGCTTGGTCTCTTTAGCTTGGGGGAGCCTGAGGGGTGACCTCATTAATGTTTATAAACATGTAAAGGGAGAGTGTTGGGAGGATGGAGCCGGGCCCTTCTCTGTGATGCCCAATGACAGGACACAGAGCACTGGGTGCAAGCTGGAACACAGGATGTTCCATGTGAACATAAGGAAAAACTTTTTCACTGTGAGGTTGACAGACCACTGGACCAGGCTGCTGAGAGATTGTGGAATGTCTCTGAAGACATTCAAAACCTGCCTGGATGCACCTGCCCTAAGTGATCCTGCTCTGGCAGGGGGGGTTGGACTAGATGATCTTTTGATGTCTCTTCCAACCCCTAACATTCTGTATTTCTGTGTGAATGTACTGAGTCTGATCTTCTGAGCCAATGCATGTCAGGAATATGTCAGAAGTAACTGAAAGAAAAATTCAGGTGTGGCATATGTAACCTGGAGATGCTCACATGCACTGTGGAACAAGAATCTGCATTTTAATATTGTGTGTGTGTGTTTTGTGTATATATACCACCACAGAAAGGTATTTCTTTTATGCAACTTCAAACAAGTCCAAATGCCTAGATTAAAATGAAGGTTTGAGTGCATTAAAATGAAGGGTCTGCTTACATCAATTCTCTTCATTTCTGATAGATTTGATTCACCATTCTGAAGCTCAGGTTTTCAAAAGCAAACATCTCATTTATCCATTCATGCAAGTCTTTGCACTGCTATCTAGCACTGTAATGCTCCTACAAGAGCTGAAAAGCATCCTCAGGAACATAGCTGGCATCATAACATCCCACCATATTGCCATCAGAATAATTGTGGCAGCATTTCTTGGATTTTTATTCTTTCAGTTTACTTTCCTTCCTCTTAGATGCCATTTTTTAACTCACTGTCTTTCCTTGATTTTGTCTGTTTGCTTTCACTTGTCCTCCGTAAGTAATTTTACTCGAAGTTGTAAGTAAACAAAATCAAGTGACTCAAGTGCTGAACTTCACTATTTACATGTTTTAAAACAAACAAAAAGGAGGACTTCTTTGAGAATGACTAAGCAATGAAATCCTTTGCAGCAGGATGCTATGGAGGCCAATAGCATGCATGCATTTAAAGAGATTAGGAGAATTCATGGAAAACAGAACTCACAATGACTATAAACATAGTGGCACAGACGAGACCAGTTCAGCAAGTTGTTCAGCTCTCTGTGGGCTGAACATAATTTAACAGCACAAATAAATTTATGGTTAATTATTTTCTTGTACTGTTTTCCCTAAACATCCATTATCACCTCTCCTTCTTCACAGAGCTTAATATGAAAGTCTTTGGACCTCTGTTCTCACATCATCACTGTGATGATGCTCAGTATTAAATTCTAGCATTCCTCTTTGCTGCTGAGATTTTTGTCTCCCACTCGCCCACTGAAGTCACAGGTAAATAACTAAAAAGCAGTCTCAGATATATGAAGACCTAGAATCCTGTGACTGAGTTGCTAATATAAAGTTCTTCAGTCAGATATCAAGTGAAGGAGAGCAGACATCGTATTATCTCCTCCTCTAGAAGCCCCCCACTTGTGTCAAATGAAGGAGCTCTTTGGTATTGTTCCCTGTTTTGATTGGAATTAAATTAATGAGGCAGGAATTGTAAAAATATAGTTATCTTTATTTTTCCGGAAAAGCCCACCCCAAAATTATGTACAAAACTGATTAAATTATTTACAGGTTCTATTCGGTCACAAATTCTACCAGGATGCTTATGGGCAACTTTAGCACAATTAGGAGAATTCAGAAAATTGGAAAAGCCTAAGCCACAAAAGAGCTTCACCCCGCTTATAAAATCAGAGGCAAGCCAGGACTCTAAGGAAGCGTGAGAATGCCGGTTTTACTCACGAGGATGGAGCAGGAATTTGGAAATGGTCCCTAAGTCTTTCTTTGGTGGCACGCTCCATAACTGGAGGTTTAATAATTCGATTTGTGGATAACGTGGCACAAATCCAAAGGAAAAGAGAGCCGCCAAAATCAAAGTGTCCATAGACACGGCTGCCACGAGGGAAAACTTGCGCAGTAGCACTGTCTGAACAGTGCAGGAAAAGCCGCAGTTTTACGGCAGGCAGGATCACTGCAGCTGCAGGCACGTCTGAGGAGAAGCCAGGTCCCAGTGCTGGTTTCTCCAATTTTGTCACGATCCAGAGCGAGTCCAAGATGAGCCAAAATGAGAGCCCTGACTGGTTTCTGGTCATTCTATTTAAGGATTTCCTAGACAATGTGTCCAGTGCCAGTGTATACTGGGCGTGAAGAACCGAGCCCACCCTGCTTCCAAATGACAGGTGGCTCCCCCCATGGGTAAATACCTGTGAGGGACCTCCGCCCCGCGGGCAGAATGAGCGCCTGTTACCTGTCCCCAGGGGAAGGGAAAGGCAATCTCGCACCTTGGACGGCAGTTTCGTGCCTTTGTCTTGCCCCATTCAAACTTCCGATGATTGAGGTGGGGGAAGGGGATTTTGGAGCACCCAGTAACATTCCCTTGATCAGTCCTCCCACAATAAGGTACAAAACCTAAGGAAGTTGGAATAAGCTGCAGATTTATAGGGTTTTTTTTGTTATGGATACCAAGGAAACTATTCCACTGAAAAAAGGATAAAGCTACAACAGCAAACATGGAAATCTGAGAGGAGCCTGGGAGACAGCTGAGGCTGGTGGTGTCCTGTGCAGGATGCCTTTTCTACCAGACAGGTCAATCCAGGGAATACAAGTGTAGCATTTAACAGCCTGTGGCCCTAGGTTGTTCTATAGCTTCACGTTTCTTATTGTTTCTGCAACCCGTTTGCCCTTGAACAGGAAAGACTTTCAAACATATTTGTTCAAATGTCACAAGCTTATTACCAGTGTTATCCAATTACTTATGCAGAAGCTTTCATAATATTTTTTAAATAATATTTTTTCTTAGAGAAGCTCATTGTATTTACATGGCAAGAAATTGAACTTGCCTGTTGGGTGCCATTTTAAATTAATTTATTTCAAACGGCAGAGGCTTGCAGACATTTTAATTTTGGCTTAATAGCTTGTGTTCTTGATAATGAGTTTCTGACTGTTTAATCCAAAGAAAAACAAGTCATTTAAAATCTGGTTTAATTAAACTAATTTGTGCTACATTGATAATGTTTATATCAAATAGCCCTGGGGCAATCAGAATGATTCTCCTGTTTCCACGTACTGTGTGGTACTGTAACTGACTGAAAAGTCAGCCTCTCTGTTTTGTGAAAACATCTTGACTGCTTCTTCATGTCATGTCACACTTTTCTGTCAGGTGCACAGATTATTTTTGGATTTCGTGATACTGAGTTTTGTGTCACTGTATGGAAATTACAACAGTTGTTTCTCAAAAAAACCCAAACCACCCCAGACTCCACTATGACTGCATTTCTTTAACAATTTGAACCTAATAACAGAATACAGAATCACAGAATAAGAGACCTCAAAGATCATCCAGTCCAACCCTTGATCCAGCACTGAAGGGTCAGCACTAAACCACGTCCCTAAGTGCCAGGTCCACACGCTGCTTAAACACATCCAGGGGTGGTGGCTCCACCACTGTGCTGAGCAGACCATTCCAATGCTTTATAAGCCTTTCAGTGAAGAAGTGTTTACTAATATCCATCCTAAACCTCCCCTGGTGCAGCTGGAAACCATTTCCTCTAGTCCTGTTGCTTGTCATCAAGAAGTGGCTGCCCCCTCCTCATTCCAACCTCTCTTCAGGCAGTTGTAGAGAGCAATGAGGTCTCCCTTCAGCCTCCTCTTCTCTAGACTGAACAACCCCAGCTCCCTCAGACATTCCTTGTAGGTCGTGTGCTCCAGGCCTTTCACAAGCCCTTGCCCTCTCTGGACACATTCTACACACTGGCCACAAGAACCCCATGCAGTGCTACAGGCTGGGGACAGAGTGACTGGAGAGCAGTCAAGTGGAAAGGGACCTGGGGGTACTGGTTGACAGCCGGCTGAACATGAGCCAGCAGTGTGCCCAGGTGGCCAAGAAGGCCAATGGCATCCTGGCCTGTATCAGGAATAACGTGGCCAGCAGGAGCAGGGAAGTCATTCTGTCCCCTGTACTCAGCACTGGTTAGGCCACACCTTGAGTACTGTGTCCAGTTCTGGGATCCTCAATTCAAGAAAGATGTTGAGTGGCTGGAACATGTCCAGAGAAGGGCAACGAAGCTGGTGAGGGGTCTGGAGCACAAACCCTATGAGGAGAGGCTGAGGGAGCTGGGGGTGTTCAGCCTGGAGAAAAGGAGGCTAAGGGGAGATCTTATTTCTGTCCACAACTACCTGAGGGGAGGTTGTAGGCAGGTGGGGGTTGATCTCTTCTCCCAGGCAACCAGCAGCAGAGCAAGAGGACACAGTCTCAAGCTGTGCCAGGGGAGGTTTAGGCTGGATGTTAGGATGAAATTCTTCACAGAGAGAGTGATTGCCCATTGGAATGGGCTGCCCAGGGAGGTGGTGGAGTCACTGTCCCTGGAAGTGTTTAAAAGAAGACTGGATGGGGAACTTAGTGCCATGGTTTAGTTGGTTAGATGGTGCTGGTTGCTAGGTTGGACTTGACGATCTCAAAGGTCTTTTCCAACCTGGTTAATTCTGTGATTCTGTGACATGCTCCAGCACCTCAGTGTCCTTCCTGTAATGAGGCGCCCAGAACCGAACATGGGTGTGGCCTCACCGGTGCTGAGTAGAGGGGAACATCACCTCCTTGTTCCTGCGTACCACAGTGTTTCTAATACAAGACAGGATGCCATTGGCTAAGTGAACGACTGAGTTTTGTGTCTACACTGACTCTCTAAGCAAGAGCTATATTTTCTGGGATAAACAAGTAGGAAAGAAAGTACAAAGAACCCGCAGGAGTCTGAGAGCATCTTCTCTCCTTTTCTTCTGTCTTCCATCCAGCTTTTACAAGTTTCACTATTAGTCTTTCCTTACACTTCTTGATGGAAGTACCTGACTGCACATGTCCTAGACTTTCTTCTCCTCCAAAAATGTAGGTAAACTTCATATGCATGCGATATGTTTTAATTCTTACCTTTTTGCAGAGATACAAAGTCCCTTCTACTTCACTCAATGTCAATAGCACAACCTAACATGTCATGGGAGACGTGAAACTCTGACACTGCTCATTACTGATACAATCCAGGACAAATGCTAAGAACTGATTATTGGTACTTTGAGGATGCTGGCTGGGAACACTGATTATGCCCTTGAAAATAGATAAACCACCTTACAGAATCTGGAGCAATGATTTGGCAGGAAACTATTGCCCTGGCTGTGTCCTATTTTTGGAGCAAAAAGAGACATGAGGAGAAAATATGTTTTATCTTTCAGTAACAGAGGCAACAACGGCCTGCTTTGGATAATGTTTTTAATTTAGCCTCCAAGATAGCATGGCAAATCCAGGAAGATTTGTTAACTAGTTTGAAACCATTATTATGTTGTTCATCTGTCATGTTTTATGAAGAAAATGTGAGCTGAGCACAAAGACGACCCTAATCAATAACTTCCTAAAATTAGTTTTGGATGTATTTGCCTAGGAAGTATTTTCATTGAGAAAAAGAAGAACAAATGCAAAGCATTGTGAGGTTAGTTCTATTGAGGATTCAGAGAACTGACATAGAATGGAAATGAGTACCTGAGTAAATCCAAATTGATACAAATTTGGTAAGTAAAGTTCAAGCAGTCAAAGATGGCCCTTTATGACAAAAAAAAGACATTTAGGACTAAAGAAGAGTGAATAAATTTCACATGTGAATAAAAATGTGTACTCTCTTACTGCTTAAAAGTAAATCAAGAATATGACAACAAAATAAGCCAAGTGGGTAATGAACAATTTCAGTACATTTACTGTAGCTAATACTGGAAACGTCACATTCCCAGCACAAGATTCTCCATCCCTGTGCAATTATGAAGTCTGCTCATGGTAGCACATCATTCAACACCACAAAAAGCAAGTGAAGAATTAGTAATGCTAAAGTTACAGATTATAAAGCTGAACAAATTTATGTGTCACTGAAACAGATCAGTCCCTTGTACAAAGGCTACTTATTCAATGGTCTTTGAGAGACCAACAATTATTGTGATGTTTTTAAAATGGAGGGTTTTCTGCAGGATCTGATGGGTAATTACATACCTTATATGGAATAAATTATTGCAATTTAAGAACAAAGACCTTGGTCCTGCTCCCAGTGATGTCAATAGGAAAACATCACTTACAACATGATTCCACAGTGTGGAAATGTTTTTTCACATCTGAGGACTGACCTCACCCTTTCATGTGTGGTTTTCTGAAGATTCTTGGGTTTAGAACTATATGTCTTTAGTTTGTTACAAATGGTCACCAGAATGCATTTATTAAAATTTTGGTGAATGACGTCCACCCAACATCAATACTTATTCTTTATTCCAAGAGATGCTATAATTTTTAATAGATTGTGCTTGCTTCTCAAGAATGAACTTAAAGGTGTAGGAAAGAATTTTTGACCTGTTAAGCCTTAAAGCTAAGACAGAGCACTATGGAAGGGGGGAAAAACAGGAAAAAAGGATTAAAAATGGGCCAATTTTAGGCCACTATACACTGAGCAGTTATGCATACTGTGGATGGGCACTCCTCAAGTCCACATGTGTAACAGTTTACAAGACAGGTAATCCACATTACCAGGTTTAGTAGCATTGAATGGAAAGTGGTTGTGAAAACTGCTCCACATTGGATAGCATAATGCGTAAATTCTTCAAATGTGCCCAGCTGTTTTATAAGCAGATGGGCAAATAAACTAAAGAGCAAAGCAGTCTAGCAAAATATGGTACAATTACTATATTGGAGATATTACTGAGCCTGTTAACAAAGGATGAATAAAGTGATAAATTAGTTTTAAGAACTTTTTTGTATCTTCATGAATCTGTCAGCATTTAACCTCAAATATGTAGCTGAGGTGTTTACAGTTGTTCCAGAATATTAAGTGACACTCATGCTTCTTCGGTCACTAGCTCAGACCTCATCACAAAATAATTTCTTTGAAAAGCTCCTCCCAAGTTGTGGTCATAACCCCAATGGTCAGACTGAAGGTTTGCTGTTGTTAGTCAAAGAAAATTGCCAACGGTATTTTTGCAAATTAAATCTCATTGTGTCTTCAGACAGATCTGTGTCATCCTTGGGAGAAGAGCAGATGTGAACTTTAGAGTTTATTTACATTTTAATTTGTCGTATCACTTGTATTTTCCATGGCAGAACTAATGTGCAGTCAAATAAAACATCTTGATCACTACTCTTAATCTTAACAAACACAGATGAAGACTGTGAATGGTGCTTAGCATTTCCCGCTCCCTGCCCTGTGATATCATGGACTTGTGTTATTTCTGAACAATTCCAGTTTATGCAGTAGTTTCACCTCATCTCCATTGTTCTTTGTTTTTGCCACAGCCATCTCATGGCCATCATTCTTCATTACACTTTTAAATTGATTTTTGCATGGAGAAAAGCTTCTGGTTGTAGGAGTAAGTTACATGAGGATGTCTGCACTGTTCATGTTATTTTGGGAGGGGAAAAACCCATAACAGCCTCAGTGAGTCATGTTTTGTCAAATACTAAAAAACATGCATGCTCATAATAAAATAGAAACTACATACAGAGCTACATCCTTTCCATGTGAAAGTGAGTACACATTTTCTGTTGAATGACAACATATATCTAAATGCAACTGGATTTGAAATTTCAGCCACTGGCAGTATTAACATGTGCCAGAACAAAGGGGATTAATAATTTCTGTTCTGTGGATATAAAAAAATATTAGGAAAAAATCTAAAGTTTCAGACTCTTAACAGTGTCAGCTTTTGTTAGTTACCTGAAACTTCATTCATGCATTGCAGGTTGTCTTTGTCAGCTGGTGTAAAAGCTTCTGGGACTGTGGACTTGTGGCACTGGATGATATATCATTGCAGCTTGGAAGCTGCCAGGCTGCTGGTAAGACCACATGTGGGTTTTTTCCTTCCCCTTCCTCCTCCCCTTCCCCTTCCCCTTCCCCTTCCCCTTCCCCTTCCCCTTCCCCTTCCCCTTCCCCTTCCCCTTCCCCTTCCCCTTCCCCCTCCCCCTCCCCTTCCCCTTCCCCTTCCGCTTCCCCTTCCCCTTCCCCTTCCCCTTCCGCTTCCCCTTGCCCTTCCCTTTCCCCTTCCCCTTCCCCTTGCCCTTCCCTTTCCCCTTCTCCTTCCCCTTCCCCTTCCCCTTCCCTTTCCCCTTCCCCTTCCCCTTCTCTTTCCCTTCCCCTTTCCCTTTCCCTTTCCCTTTCCCTTTCCCTTTCCCTTTCCCTTTCCCTTTCCCTTTCCCTTTCCCTTTCCCTTTCCCTTTCCCTTTCCTTTTTCCTCTACTCCCCTCTCCTCCCAGAGTAGTGAAGAAAATGATACTGGTAGAACCCACTGTAGAGTAAGAGCTATGATGAGATAGTAAACTGTACAAGATGTTTTAAAGAGTATTAGTACACATTAGTGATATAGACTAGGGAAGAAAATTAAATTATATTCTGGACATAATTTGGAAGGTAACTTTTATAAGATTGTGACTACTCTAAATATTGCTAGGTAGATAAAAAGTGATTTTGGTGGTGAGTTAAAGCAATACATTACATGTGTAATCTCTCCACAAATCTGCCTAATATATATGCAGTTTTAAACAATGTATTCTTCTTATAGATGTATTGTTGCCCAATCCTGGAGAGTGTACTTTTGAAAAAGATGAGTGTATGTTTATCCAGAAGAGGAGAGGTCGTGGGAGTTGGCACAGGAGAAGGGGTCCAACTCCCACTTCTTACACTGGACCAAAAGGAGACCACACTACTGGGGTAGGTGAGTCAAGATCCACATTGAACTTTGAGAACAGAGATTGATAGCTTGTCAAAAATACTTTTAAATGATACCCAAATCACAGAGAAAGTTTTTACTGTTATATTCAGAGGAGTTATTAATCAAATGAAGTAAACACGTTTCCTAGGGATCCATGAATCATTTTCAGAGTGTGATGTTTAATCTGAATTATCTGCAGACCAAGGAGGTAATTTGGTCGTATGTCCTAAAGTAGCCCTTTCTTTTGGGAGAAAAAAAGGACAGGATGACTCTCCAGACCTTGGAAAAAAACCTTTTTCCAAGCCCCTAGTTTATACAAATATTCACACCTGGAGTACTGTGGTCAGCTCTGGGGCCCACAGTGTAAGAAAAACATGAATCTGCTTGAGTGAGTTCAGAGAAGGCATGAAGATGATCAGAAGTCTGGAGCACCTCTCATATAAGGACAGGCTGAAAGAGTTGGGGTTGTCCATCCTGGCAAAGAGAAGGCTTGCAAGGGACAAACCCAAAACAGCTGTATGGTGAACTTGGACATTGCCCCAAAAGAAGAACAAAATGGAAGGGGTCTAGTATCCCTTCTGTTAACTTGCCATATCCTGAAAAGTACTGGCACTGGAGTCTCAAACACTCCATGAAATCACAAGGAAAAGAGTATGGTCACTTCTCTTGTTTTGCCATGTCATGAAAAAGTACTGTTGCCTCAACCACTCCAGGAACTGGCTCCTACAAATAGAGGCACGTACAAGTCAGTGTGGGAACTCTCTCTGCACTGAACACTCTTGTCAGTAGGTATGGTGCTGGATCCAGGACTCTCTGTGTCTCTCTCTCTCACTCTCTTTTTCTCCACACCCCCTCCCCCTCCCCTCTTCTCTCTCAAAGGTTTTATGTACCAAAAGGCTTACCTTCAGTTCTCGTAAAGCTGCATAGCTTAGGCAGATAACAGTTGTGAGAGTGCCAGCACTTACAGAGTATTTGTTCTATAGAAATCTCCCAGTAAAGTTGATGTTTGTGTACAGATCTTGAGTAGTTTTTCACCTTATTCTACACCAAGGGGATTTGTGAATTTGAGTCACTCCCCCCACCCCATTAGGTGGGATATGGCAAGGCTCAGGGAAGATCTTATAGAGGGCTTCTAGTACTTAAAGGGGGCCTACAGGAAGGCTGGGGAGGAACTTTTTATCAGGGGACATAATGATAGGAGAAGGGGTAATAGTTCCAAACTGAAAAGAAAGAGTAGATTCAGATTAGATATTAGGAAGGAATTATTTACTGTGAGGGTGGTGAGTCACTGGAACAGGCCTGCCCAGATAAGCTGTGGATGCCCCCTCCCTGGAAGTGTTCAAGGCCAGACTGGATGGGGATTTGAGCACCTGATCTAGGTGAAGGTGTCCCTGCCATGGGTGGAGGGCTAGAACTATATGATCTTAAGGTCCCTTCTAACCCAAACCATTCTATGATTTGCTGAAACTAAAAGGCTAACAAATAGCTGGGTAGCTCTTCTGCATCAACATCTCCCTTTTCAAACCTTGAAGAAAATATGGATAATGAAAGAGGTCCCGCACACATGTTGTCTGGAAAATATGCTCTACAACCTCACTTGTGTGATTTAAAGTATTTAAGTGGCATCCCCGTTAGCATGAGTGAGCATGCAGGAATTGCCTCCATACAGGGGACAGAATTACTGCACACTCTGTGAGTTTTGAAATGATAAACTGTGTCACTCCGTTTGGTGCTCAGTTCCTGTAGAAAAGGACATGAGTAACAGCAGCACTGACTTCAGTATAAGGCTTGTGAACTTGAGCTTACATAGGTTTAAAAAGGCTTTTTTGAGGCATTTGGATCTGCCCTCCTTCACAGTGGTTAGCTGGAAAACTGTTTTCTAGTTAGCAAGGCAGCTTTTCTAGTTAGCATCTAACAATAACAAATGTTTTGTCATCTGCTGACCTGACAGGGAGTCACAAGATGTCTACTGCCTCCTGGGAGCTAAGGTCTGAGACATTGCTGAGAGGGACACACAGCTCATTAAGGATGCTGACTACTGCTCACACTCACTCTTCCATATTGGCATGAATGACACTGTGTGCCAGAACCTGGGCAGAATCAAGAAAGACTATAGAGCTCTTGGGGGTCCAAGTGACAAACATTGGTACCCACCTTTTCTTCATGTAGCAGTAAAAGGAAAGGGGGGCTGTCAGAAGTAGATGCATAATGAATATTGGCTCTTGGCCACGTGGTTGGAGCTGTCATGGTTTAGATTTTTATGACAATGGTTCATTATTGTAATCTGTTAGGGAGGGATGGAATATAACTGTCTCAAAGAGGTAAGAGAATCTTTTGCAGCAGGCTAGCCAGCTTGGTGAGGCAAGCATTAAACTGAAGGAATCAGGGGGTGGGTTCAAAATAGCAATGTTCATGCCATACTTGACTTTAGCAAGGCTTCTGACACTCTATCCCACAGTATCCTCATAGGCAAGCTCAGGAAGCATGGGTTAGAAGAGATGGATTGTGAACCGGTTAAACAACAGAGCTCAGAGGGTCATGATCAATGGTGCAGAGTCCTGTTGGAGACCTGTAACTAGTGATGTTCCCCAGCGGTTAGTACTGGGTCTGGTCTTGTTCATCAACAACCAAGTTTGCTGATGATGCAAAACTTGGAGGAGTGCCTGACACAGCAGAAGATCCTGCCACTATTCAGCAAGACCTTGACAAGCTGGAGAGTTGGGCAGAGGTGAACCTCATGAAGTTCAACAAGGGCAAGTGTAGAGTCTTGCATCTGGGGAGGAATAACTTACATGTGTCAGTACAGGTCAGACGCTGACCTGCTGGAAAGTGGCTCTGCAGAGAAGGACTTTGGAGTCCTGGTAGACAAGTTCACTGTGAGCCAGCAATGTGCCCTTCTGGCCAAGAAGGCCAGTAATATTCTGGAGTGCATTAAGAAGAGTGTAGCCAGCACATCAAGGGAGGTTTTCCTCCCACTTTACTGTGCCTTGGTGAGGCCACACATGGAGTATTGTGTCCAGTTGTAGGCTATCCAGTTTAAGAGAGTGGTAGACTACCCAATTTAAGAGAAACAGGGAACTACAGGAGTGAATCCAATATCTAAAATGCAGAGGTCAAGGGCATGGGGATGGTTCCCAGTGACAGTACAAAGGGCAGCACGTACAAACTAGAACACAGGAGGTTTCACTTGAACATAAGGAATCTTTGTGGCTGAAGGAGCACTGGAACAGGCTTCCCAGAGAGGTGGTGGAGTCTCCTTTTCTGGAAACTTTCAAAAGCCACCTGGGCATGTTCCTGTGCAACCTGATCTAAGTATATATACATTCGCAACTTTGACTAGATGATCTCCAGAGGTTCCTTCCAACCCCTACTATTATATGATTCTGTATTGTTTCTTGTTTATCTAAAAAGATGGTTCTGTGCACATTCAGCAAAATCTGCCTTTCCCCTCTGTTGTTTTTCTCTCCCAGTTTGGGGGCCATTGGGTGATGAATGAGGCACGAACCCTGTTGTTGTATAGCAATGAGATTCCAGAAATTCAGCAGAGAATCTCAGACGTCCTCCCAGAAGTCCTTTATTGATGCATTGTAGAATCTCTAGCATTACAGAGTCTCAGAGTCCCACTTACTGAAGAGGTCTCAGAAGCCCTTAAGAGATGAAGCAGCTAACAGAAGTCCCAAGCATATCCCTTGCAGCATCCCTACACCGAAGTCCTTGCCAGAAGAAGTGGCAAACTAACAGAAGCAGAAGTCCCTAGCAGCCCTAACCCAAGCCATTCCTACCTAAGTCCCTAACCCAAGATAACTATTGCTCAAACTGTTTTTTATACTCTTTGTTATCAATCCCTTAACCAGTAAAACCCAGCCACACATAAAAGCTAAAATCTTTTCCCAATAAGTGGTGCCAGCATGTCAAGGAGGTGGATTCTGCAGCATGTTCCAATCAAAGGGTGCCAATGTGAGGATATTGTTCTTGGCACACATGGAATGTTATTGTTTTGCTCTGTGCAGCGTGCTAAGGAATTGGTCAGCTAAGGAATCATGCACTCTGCATGCATCCAGCAGCTGACCTCAGAACAGTGGCTGCAACATATGGCTGTATTCTGAAGAAATCTGATGCCTAAGTTATCTAAGTGGAAAAGGTAGGCTGCCTAGAAATCAAGATTATTTTCCCAATCATGATACCATTGTACCATGGAATGTCTTTCAAAAGGGAACACTGAAATTCTTGTCCCTTTTATATTTAAAAATTAGATGACATTAGAGTGAATTTCCAACAAGTTTGTAATGATTCAAGCCTCAGAATTAAAGGCAAGTTATTTTATTATACTGTATGAGCTGTAGCTTTTGATTTTCAACTCATGAAACTTTTAAGCATGGGAACATCAAAATCACAGAATCACAGAATACATCTGGTTGGAAGAGATCTTGAAGATCATATAGTCCAACCTTTGACCCAGTACTGAAGGGTCAACGCTAAACCATGTCCGTAAGTGCCAGGTCCACACGCCACTTAGCACCCCCAGGGATGGTGACTCCACCACTGCCCTGGGCAGACTGTTCCGATGTTTGATAACTCTTTCAGTGAATAAGTAGTTCCTAATACGCAGCCTAAACCTCCCCTGGTGCAGCTTGCAACCATTTCCTCTAGTCCTGTCACTTGTCATCAAGGAGCAGAGGCTGGCCCCCTTCTTGCTCCAAACTCCAGGTAGTTGTAGAGAGTGAGGAAGTCTCCCCTCAGCCTCCTGTTCTCCAGACTCAACACCACCAGCTCAAAATCACTTGCAGCTAGGTTTGGCATAAGTAGCCATGGGAATTCCAACACACTGTACTAAATTATCTTTCCTTTACAGGCCTACTGCTATAGATAATCTTCTTTTTCACCCTTTCTCTTTACTGCTGTTCACCACCAAACTACAACCCAGGTTAAAAGGGATGTGTTCAGCAGGGGTTGGTGTAGATAGTAGGATTCATAATAGGATAGTATTGAGAGACACCCTGAGTGTACATGAGCTGCTCTTGCCACCCTCTGCTTTTCCTGCCTTATGATCCTTAGAAATCTCCTCTCCATCTGAGTAAAATTCCACCACCAGGACTTGTGGTGTCAGAAGAACAGCTTGTTTTCTCCAACACCACAAGAAGAGAGCAGTGAGACTTCTTGAAGAGCTGCTGTAAGATGTGAGTTAACAGCCTGCAGGCCAAGCGTGCATTTCAAGACAAAGAACAGTTGCCATATGCAGTAGATCGGATGTGGAGATGCTCCTCAGTCTTCTGACACATCTCAATTTGCTTCAGTTGGAAATAACTGAGTGCTGGATTTGGTTTAATTTGCCTGCCACTAATTAATAAATAATTTTTCCACAGATTAGAATTGATGACAGTGTTTCATTCAGTCATGAATTCTAGAGGGTCTAGATTTCCTACTTGTGTCTTCAAAACTTGTTCACAAATATTATTCATGTCATATGTAATTTAAAAGAGACATTGAAATTAATTTACTTTGTTAATAACATCAGCTCCAGCAACTGGCTAAACTGTACCCTGAGGTGTACATGCAGCTGTCTCTGAATTCCAATGCCTGGTTTAAAAAAATTACGATTTTTTGCTTGCTTTTTATCCCTTTCTGTTGCTATGTATTTCATCAGATATAAACAAACTTCTAAGTGTTCTTATATTAGCATTCACAAGTATTAGTGTTTATTGCACTACACAATTATTACAGTATTGCACATGTTTACAATTCATAAGTCTAAAACATAAAAATCTCAAAATAGTTTAAATCGTACATTTTTATATAATGAGTATGTTAAGCATAATGAACATGCTGGGAGAATGTATTCTACTTTGATAATATTTGTTTGTACATGCTTTTAAGGGTACTACATGTATATAGAGGCATCCAACATGGTCTATGGACAGAGAGCATACCTAGTTTCAAGATCACTAAGAGGAACCTCTGGAAAACAGTGTTTGACATTTTTCTATCACATGTATGGAGCTGGGACTGGATTATTAAGTGTTTATCTAAAAAAGGAAGGTGATGATGAAGAGATTCCTTTGTGGAGGAGGACAGGGGAACAAAGCATCTCATGGCTAAGGGGACTGATAGAATATGAAAGTGACAGAAAATACCAGGTAAGAAAAAACAAAAGCAGTCAAAATGGAATATTGAACTGAACTGTGTGCTAGAATGCAAGCTTTTGGTAGTATTAAAAAAAATTAATTAATGTTTAGAAGTTGGTAGCATTGAATGGACACCTGAACGTGCTGAACATGTAATATCTTACAAATGGAGGTAGGGAGAAAATTACTAGAGACATGAACATGTTGCAAGTTTGAAAAAAATACATATATATTTGAATGTAATTTAATGCTGTTTTCTCATAATTTCCTGTCAGTTGTGGTGGTTTGGTTTTTTTTTTATTTGGATCACCTGTGCAATTTCTTTTCTTTCAGCTGTCTGAAGCCCTGTTTAGATTTTACATAACCACTAAGCTGTGATAAAATGTCTGCTTCTTGCAGGGTGTTATTTCTGAGGTGGCACCAAAGGAAGGGGATGATGTGAAGCCAGAGCTCTGCCTTTAGTTTCTAGAGTGCCATCTTTTCAATGTTGCCAGAGACAAAGCCTGCTTCAGTTTTTCTATCAGAGGAAGCAGACATTGCTGTTGACAGAAATAGCACTGGGCATAAAACTGCACTGATCCCTAACCAAAGATACTGTGTGGGTTTTTTAATCACTTTGCTGTAAGACTCTGGAAATTAATTAGGGATAGAAAAAAACCCAAAACAACACAACAACAAAACCCCCACAAACAAACAAACCCACCCCACCAAAACCAACAAAAAACTAAGAAAGCTTTTACTGAAAAGCAAGTTTAGCTTCATTAGTAGGACCACAGCATAATATTGTTGACATGCTTCTTTTTCCCCTTGAGTCTTGCCTGTACACAGGCAACACAAAACAACACATTTGGACTGAAAACCAAGATGCCTCATCACTAGAGAAATTTTTTCAGTGGTCTATAGCCCACAGCAGTTTCTTGAAAAATATTGTGAGAACAAGTTTGCCTCCTTGGGTATAGCAAAATGCAGTTTCTCTGACCAGGGCAGTCAGTCCACTGATGAAGCACAGAAGTTTCTTTCCAATAAGCAGACTTTCAGGGCACACTAGATCCTTGAACAGACTGCATGAGGTTTTGTTGTTGTTGTTTTGGGGTTTTTTGTTTGTTTGTTTTGTTTTAGTTCTTTCTCATGTAGGATTCATAAAAAGCTGTGTCTTACCTTCACAGATTATTTTTGAGGCAATCCGTGGTGTGTCAATCAGAAGTGACACTGCTATTGATGATATTCTGTTCCAGGCAGGATCATGTTTAGGTAAGTTTAAACATCCTTTGTTTCTCTTAGGAGACACCTAGCAACTCACAGTGATTTTTGTAATTAGACTTTTTGCTGTGTTAGTGCAGCATTTTTCCTAATAAGATGCAAGACCATTTTCAGAATCTGGACAAGTAAAAGTGCTCAGTCTGGCATGATGGCTACAGTTTGTCCTATGCATTCTTATGTACAATTAAAACAAAAGTAATTGAATTATCCCCCCCTTCTTTGTATTCTAGAAGTGGAAGAAATTCAACTGTCATCAGGTTATCCTGACAGCTTAAATGAAATTGAGTATTAAATACAGTCCCGCTGGAAGGAATGAAGGTTTGTATGTGAGAAACTGCACAAAGTGCCTATTTTAAAATATTTTTGAAGTAAATCCTGGACTGGTTTGATTATGCACCAATATAGGAAGAACTCAGAGCACTCATGTTCCTCACCTTTGCAATGAAATTAATGACTCAGGGCTTTTTAGACTCTCCTTTAAAAATATTTTTTCTCTTTTGCATGCTGTATCAGTTATTATATAAAGGCACAGATCATTAATTTTAAGGCATTTTTTTTAACCTTTCTGATATATAGGTAAAAAGAGAAAAGTAAAGGTGCACAGTTAAAATTCAATATTGTGTTGTCTTAATCTGCATTCAGTGAATGTTTTGTGTTGGGTACAGAATGGATTTTTGTTAAGGAAGTTAAGACTATTTTGAAATTATAAAGAAAGAAGTTCTAGCTAGTAATAACAACTTACATGTTAAGTGCATTCATGATGACAAATCTCCCTGGGAGACTCAATACTCTTCTGGCAATTTTTGTGTTTTTGTATTCTTTTGCTGTAACAAATATATTTGTCATCCTTGCCAATAACTAATTCACTTTTTATGTTCCACTATAATTCAGTGCAAGTTGCTGACATTTTGAACTATAGGAAATGAAACAGTTTGCAAATATCTGGCATACAAGTCATGTTTGCTTGGGGATATTTTAATAAATCAGTTTGTACACTCACAGAGAATGTATGTATATTTTACCCAACCATAAGTGCCTTGCATTTATATTAATAGGTAATTCAATTCAAACAACTTGTTAATTTTAAAGATTTTATGTGTTTGTATGTAAGGTTTTATTTTGAAATTATTATAACTTCCTAATAAAATAGAACTTTTAAAATAATCTTACTGCTCTGCTCTAGAATTTATATGCTAACAAATTCTGGGAAAAACAAGTATCTTCAGTGGTATCTAGTAGGAATATGTTGAAATGGTTCCTTAATCTACCACCTCCTTCTCTTTTGGCTGGAATTCAGTGTCACTCAACGGGTCAAACTACCCTTTTGGTCTGTGAGATTGAGACATACCTAATTTAGGAGACTACAATTTTTATTAAGTAAAAAATTACTAACTAATAAACCAACCAATATTTTAACTAATAGACACAAGTGTTGTAAATTTACAATGATATAATTTTGCACTCTATTACACAGCTGCTACAAAGATATTATTGCAAATCTTATGAACTACATTCTCTCGATTTTATTACCCTTCGCCTTTCCCCATACCATATAGGGTGCATTTCTATGCTGCTTTATTCTTGTACACCAAATCTTCTGGACACTAGACTTGGTAAAGTGTCCAGTGAGTTATCCAAAGTAGCTGTCTGATGTCTTTGTGAGCTTGTTTGGGTGTGCAGATCAGTTTCATTACCATGTGTGTACATCTGCACTCATTTTGGACAAGAAATTTTAATGGATCTTAAATCTTCCATTTTTTCCCCTTTATCAAGAGCAACATTTTCATTGTTCTCATACTTCCCTCATATAAACTTCCCTCAAAGAAGCAACCTGCCTTAAATAACTTTTTCCTCATTGGTCCCAGTTCTGCTACAACCATCCTCAAAGATGCTGTTATGATGTCTCACAGCAGTCTCAGTCTTTGCAGGGGTGTTACTGGTAACAGTCCCTAGGTATAGGTGGCCTTGCAAGTCAAGTACTGGATACATGTCAAGTATCCAGCTCATATTGGGAAAATACTGTTTTCTTTGTAAACTTTCTAGGAAAAAATCATTCTAGTTATGTGTCAATTCCTTTACATAATTCCACTTAAGCACAAGCAGTTTCTTACTTCTGTCTTTCACCAGTTTCAATCAGTCTGCTGCTCCCTCCTTGCAGCTTTGCCTAGATATGAGGCCTTGTGCTCCAGCAGGAACCATTGGTCTGAAAGACAAAAATGAAAGCATCTGCAGCAGTCAATGTGCCGAAATTATACACACATGCATTCTTCCAGGGTAATTTTTAAAGGACATCTTCCTACAGACTTCCTGTTGTCAGAAGTAACACAGGTGAAACACGTTTCTCCTTTTGCTTTGATAAAAAATAAGAAAAAGCAAACAAAATGAGACAGCTGCTGGAATATGGAAACGAGATCTTACTCCTTGGCCCCGAAGCCTGTCTCCGTGAAGGACGGGGGCATCCACAAGGCGCGGGCCGCCCAAATGCTCGGCTGTGCTGCCACCTCGTGGCGAAAGCCTCGCGGTAGCGACCGGTGACAGCGGGCAGGCCTCGAAGCCTGCACCCCCCGAGCCTGCCCAACGCGCTCTAGACTGGGCCTCCGAGACGCAAGCTAGAGAGGTGCCTT
Organism: Indicator indicator; assembly: GCF_027791375.1. NCBI lineage: Eukaryota > Metazoa > Chordata > Aves > Piciformes > Indicatoridae > Indicator > Indicator indicator. The sequence continues at coordinate 48,699,033 of NC_072053.1, read as the reverse complement.
GGCCTCTTCCCTGACGGGTCAGCACTAGGGGCACCGCCTCCGGGGACGCGGCGCAGACACCGGGGCCTATTTTTTTCCCGCAGCATCCCGCCAGGATTTGCGGCTTGCGAGGCGGGAAGAGATTCCTCTCGTCGGCCGGGCCGGGTCCAGGCTGCACTTCACGCCCGTTAGGCTACGCGGCTAACCCGAGCGCCAGGGAGCACGACCACACCACCCCACTGCTGCCTCATGCCCCGACACGGAAGACGGCGCGCTGCAGCCGGCGAAAAACTGATCGCAGCTTAGTGCCACCCTGTAGCCCAATGAGCGCGCTCTTCTCCTGCCCGCCCTTTGCCGCCCGCTAATGAGAGCGAGGCGCGGGGCGTGTCCCTACCTTGGGGGTTGAGAGAGGGCGGAGGGCAGGAAGATGGCGGCGGCAACAATGGGGAAAAGGAAATTGAGAGCTTCTCAGCTCGGCACTGGCGGCCACCAGCGGGCTGTGAAGAACTCTGCGGCGCGACCACGCTTCGTCGAGGGCTCCATTGTCAGGATCTCTATGGAGAACTTTCTGTGAGTGAGTGGCGGGCGTTTTTTTCTCCCAGGTGGCGGCGGCCCAGCGGCCGCCATTGGTCTCGGGGAGCCTGCGGGCCGATGCGGGACTGGGGAGCTGGCGGTTAAGCCAGGAGGGCCAAACCTGGAGCAGCAAGCTGGCGAGCCATGGACGCTCTCGCTGTGGTCACTCCCCACGGTCGTGCACGGAACGAGGAGACCACTCTTGATTAATAGGGGGCCATAATAAGGCCTTGGATACCGAGGCTGGAAGAGGGACCGCGTGAAGCTTTTTTTTTCCTGGAAGGTGATGCATTGCTCAGAGAGGGGAGGGGCCCTGCTCTTTGAGTTACAAGTCCCACAGGTTCTTGGTGTAGTTGTCGGTTCTGTGGGGAGGCGTTGACCAGTGGTGGTTGTGTCGGCCGGCTTTCCCTAAGGCAGTGACTCCTGTAATCCATGTCAGCCTCTGCGTGCGTTTCTTCTCTTAGTTAATTGTCAAGCAGTGGAGGAGGAGAGAGTGCAGGAGCTGCGCATAGGTCAGCGAGGGCAGGCCTTGGGAGCCATTAAAATGAAGTATCTGTGGTTGTGTCTTTTGCATGTGCTTTCCCCAGCGTCTGTGCATTGGGAATACTATTTGTTTAGAGCTATTGTAGTTACTAGCAGAAGCTTTAGACCTTTTTCTTCTAGCTGCTGTGCTGACAGTTGCATGTCAATCTTGAAAATAGGTCTGAGTAGCATAGTTCATGGGTCATGCTAAAAATATCGAATGAAGCTTCATAGTAGGTTAAGCTTCAGCATTAAGGGTTCACGTATCCTCCCTGAAGTACGTGGATTGTGTTATTGTCTTATTAACTCGTTTATGTTTCTTCTTTGGTCTTAGTGTCTCAGTTTCTTCTCTGGTAAAGTGGAGGAACAGAACACTGAATGATTTGGGGTGTTATTGATCCTGGCAATACTAATGTTTTGTCTTGAATTTGCGTGTTAGGGCTTGGTTTCTTTCTGTAGTTACTATTGCAGTAGGCATGCAGGATACACGTGGTGAAAGATGCATAATAAAATGTATGAAAAAATAAATCACTGATACCAGGCTAATGTTTTAGGTTCTCATTACTCAAGAAACCTAGTGCAGGGTGTATCAATATGTTCTTCCACAGACTTCTTGCAGAGTTTAAGACCGAAGTAGGTTGTATAGGTTGTATGAGTGGAATCTCCTGTGACTGTGGTGCTTCGGGCAGATAGAATTAAATGGTACATACTTGACTGAACTCAATTTTCTCTCTTTTTTTTAGTACATGAAATAGCATGATGCCCTAATAAAGTCAGTATAAATTGTCATTATGTGGATGGATGTAATTTGTTATGTATATTTTATTTTTATACGTATCTATATTTATATATCTATATATATATATGTATATAGATATATATTTGTCTTGAAGAAAATTGTTCAGTACAGGCTGGGAGATGATAAGAGAGCAGCCCTGTTGAAAAATACTTGGGGGGTACTGGTGAACAAGAAGCTGGACATGAGCCAACAATGTGCACTTGGAGCCCAGAAGGCAAATCATGTCTTGGGCTGCATCACAAAAAGAGAGGTGATTCTGCCGCTCTGCTCTGGTGAGACATCACTTGAAGTACTGTGTCCAGCTCTGGGTCCGCCAACACAAGACATGGACCTGCTGGAACAGGTCCAGAAGGAGGACCACCAAATCAATCAGAAAGCTGGAGCACCTCTCTTACACAGACAGGCTGAAAGAATTGTGGCTGTTCAGCTTGAAGAAGAGAAGGCTCTGGGGAGACCTTGTAACTAGTTTTCAATATCTGAAGTGGACTTACAGGAAGGCTGGGGAAGGACTATTTAGAAGACTATGTAGTGATAGGACAAGGGGCAGTGGTTTTAAACTGGAGCAGGGTAGATTTATGTTTGATGCAGGGAGGAAGTTCTTTACAATGAGAGTGGTAAAATACTGGAACAGGATACCCAGAGACATGCTTGAGGCACGTCTCTGGAGACATTGAGATATGTGGCCCTGGGCATCCTGATCTAGTTGGGCGTTTCCCTTCTCACTGCAGGGGGGTTGGACAAGATGACCTTACAGTCCTTTGTAACCTGATGAAGTCTGAATCTGTAGAATACTTTGGTTGGTAGGAATGTATTCCACAGTGTTTTATTGTAGTTTTGACTGAGATTATCTTACAAAAATGTTAGGATTTGGTCAAATTTGATAACCTTAACTGTCATATAATCAGAGTAGTTTTAAGGTAATTTTTTTTAAGGTGATATAGTGTTTATATAAGGTTCAAAAATAACGATTGTATGTTTCAGAATATATGATACCTGTGAAGTACATCCAGGACCCAATCTGAACATGATTGTGGGTGCTAATGGAACAGGGAAGTCAAGCATTATATGTGCCATCTGCTTGGGACTGGCTGGAAAACCTTCTTTCATAGGGCGAGCTGATAAGGTAACTATGAACTTTGTGATTTTTTTTTTTTCATGTTTAATCTCATTTCATTAAAAGCGTTATCTACCAGAGGAGGAGGGAAAAGATTGTCTTTCTTGATTTGCTTTATTTTTGTGAAGTGCAAGGTGTCTAAATTGTAGACTAACCTGGCCAGGCAAAGGACTTTTCTCTTGACTACTTCTTGACTTGGCTGAGTTATGAAACGGAAACATTTGAATTGTACTGGGACCTGGAGCAGGCAAGAGGTTGATAAGTAACATTTGATCAAAAATAACAACTAAAGGGGAAACAATTTTTTTAGAAGGTCTAAAATTTCCAGGTATATAGAGCTTGCAGAAATAATATACCTGTTATGTGCCTGAGAAATTATCTAAAACTATGGAGCCACCGACTTTGACTTAAATGGAAGTGTGATTATTTTGGGTTGTTTGACTAGTCTCAATTTTGTTGAGATCATGTGTTGCCATTACAGTAAAATGTTTTTATTGTAAAATGTTAACGTTTTGTCCTTGCTTTTGTTGCTATTCTGGTTGGATTAAATATATTTCAGTAGATCTTTGGAGCAATGAATCTGGGTACCTAAATAGTTGTACATATTCTCTGGTTGCAGCTTAGACTCAAGCAAATGTAAATATGGAAATTGAGTGCATGAAAATACTATGTGTTGATATTTTTATTGGTTTTTCATGTTTATATAATTTTGTACTGTTAGAATTGGCAGTTTTATTGGCACAGGTATTTGGCAATGTGTTTCATTGATACTGTTTTTGTGACCTGAATTCATGAGAACTTTCTTCTTTCTGTCAATCTGCTGATTATAAATTTGTTCGGTTTTGGAGGCTACAGCTGATCAGAAATAGTTAACCTGTGGAGGAAACTTTATCACTGCTGGTTGATAAGGAAGATAATAGTATCTTTCTTTAGTTAGTACACAGCCAAAATAAATTTTAGGTTGTAATCCTAAATTTTCATAGAGAATCCCATTACAGCAACTATTATAAAAGTACATATTTTTTAAAGAGATTACATTTTAATACACTGTTATTTTGCAATAATGACATATAATTAATTTTGTAGGTTGGTCTCTTTGTAAAGCAGGGATGCTTGAAAGGCGTAGTAGAAATTGAACTGTAAGTATCAAAATTATGTTTCCTTGTGCATTTTAAATTAGATTGTTTTCCTGCTGCAGTCATTCACAAAGTTGTGGGGAAAAAAATCTAGTGTACAGACGTCTTTCTTTAAGCTTAGTTTGATTTACTTTTTTTTTTTTAAACTAGGGCTTCAACATTTTAAGGTTAAGATCTGACTAATTCCAGCTACTGCAGTCTTCTTGTTAAGCTTTTGTGAAACAGAGCAACTGAAACAAAGGAAAATCATTTTACTGTGTAAAATTCCATAAGTAGCTGGTGGTTTACAGGACAGTATTACATGCTTCCTATGATTTTGGTTGGTTGGTTGGTTTGTTTTACAACTAAAGGGAGACTATCCAAGTAGTTTCTAAATAGGTGAGTTTTTGTTTTAAAACAAAGCTGCCAAAGCATGATGATAAAGCCTTACATGATCTGTTTAACTGAACTAAATAGAACATAGTGCTAACCAACTGATCCAAACGCTGGTTTGATTTGTATTGGCCACCCTGATGAGATTGTTTCAACATGGATGCACCCTTATACTACTTTAAAGCGTGAAGGGAGACTTGCAGTGTGTAAAGACTTAGCATTTTTTACTGTAGTGGTTGCGTTATGACTCAATCCTTTGTCTAACTGGTAGAAAATGTTTAAATGCTGCATACAGGGTGGGATAGCACCAGTGCAGAAGATTGGTTTTGACAAGTATTTTAAAATTTGATTATAAGCATGTACTGTGTTGGTTGAGTCTGCCCCTTGGGATTGTAACTAAAATCTTAAGACTTAAAGTAGTAAAAAGACCTTAATTTGGTAACAGAAAGGAGCATGTGACATGGACAGTGGAATTCAGTGCCCCTCAGCAAGTTCACTGACAACACCTAGCTGTGTGGTGTGGCTGACATGCTGGAGGGAAGGGAGGCCATCCAGAGGGACCTTGACAGCCTGGAGAGGTGGGCACAAGCCAACCTCATGAAGTTTAACAAGACCAAATGCAAGGTCCTACATTTGGGTCAGGGCAATACCAAGCACTGATATAACCTGGGCAGTGACTGGCTTGAGAGCAACCCTGAAGGAAAGCACTTGGGGGTGCAGTGGATGAGAAGCTCAGTATGAGCTGTCAGAGGCCCAGAAAGCAAGTTTGTATCCTCGGCTGCACCAAGAGAAGTGTGGCCAGTAGGTCAAGGGAGGTGATTCTCCCCTTCTACTCCACTCTGGTGAGACCCCCACCTTGAGTACTGCGTCCAGTTCTGGACCCTCTATTACAGGAAGATACAGACATGCTGGAATGTGTCCAGAGAAGGGCCACGAGGATGATCAGAGGGCTGGAGCACCTCTCCTGTGGAGACAGACTGAGGGAGTTGGGGTTTTTCAGTGTGGAGAAGAGAAGGCTCCAAGGAGACCTTATTGTGGGCTTACAGTATCTTAAGGGGGCCTACAAGACAGCTGTTGAGGGACTTTTTAGGGTATTGGGTAGTGGTAGGAGTAGGGGGAACGGAGCAAAACTAGAAGTGGGTAGATTCATATTGGATGTTAGGAAGAGGTTCTTCATCATCAGAGTATTGAGACACTGGAACAGGTTGGTCAGAGGTGGTGGAAGCCCCGTCCCCAGAAGTTTTTAAGGCCAGGCTGGATGGGGCTCTGAGCAACCTGTTGAGGTGTCACTGCCCATGGCAGGGGGTTTGGAACTAGATTATCTTTGAGGCCCCTTCCAACCTTGACAATTCCATGTCTTTGTAGGATTTTTTGAAAGAGTAGTGGATACTTGTGAGAAAATACCATGCAGTCTTCAAAAACGCTCTTATCCCTGGGGCACTTTCTCCAAACACAGGAAGCTGTTGAATTACTCATTATTCCTTTGACCCCTGTACTTAACTTTTTCTGAAGTACACAGCCTCCAAACTGTTATGAGCCCTTATCCTCCATCTGTAATATGCTGACTGAACAGTCAGTAGAAAATTTTTAAATCAAAATGGTGACCAAAATGTCAAGAGTTTTTGAGTTACTGCTCGTTTGTTATTGATGCATCTTTGAAGATGTGTTGAGCTAGAGAATCCAGTGGACAACTGATGCATCTTTGCTGGTGTTTAAAAGCAGAAAATGAAGGCAAATTAGTCTTTTCCATACTGTGATACTATTTTTATTCCCAGATGGAATGTATATGCGCAGCTTGTTGATGTAATACTGTACACTATTTTTTATTTTAAAGGCATAACATTGTACACCTCCTACATACCAGTTCTAAAACTTAATAAAAGTCATACAACCCCCCCACTTTTATATAAACCATTCACATCTATAACACCTTTTAAATAGCTCACACTTTCAGCCTGAATTTGTCATTTATATAAATAACTTCCTCTAAGATTTGCAGATATTCTTGCTGTTTCTGCGTGAATTATCTCATGATTGAAGTACTGGACCTTTTCTGAAACTTTAAATGTGAATCTGCTGCTAGTGTCTGCTTTATTAGATATTCAGATATCTAAAAGTTTTAATACCATAACTCTAACATACTTCGACACTTGGTAAACTTTGTATATTCTCAAAAACATAAATGCTTTTTATTAATCAGGTCTAAGGTACCCAACAATATCATTATCACACGTGAGATTCAAGTGACAAACAACACATCATCATGGTTTATCAACAGAAAGCCAGTAACCCTGAAAACTGTAGAAGAGCAGATTGCAGCCTTAAACATCCAAGTGGACAATTTATGCCAGTTTCTTCCTCAGGTATGAATGAATTTTGGAAGACGGTGCAAAGGCAGTGCTGTGTTTCAAGATAGATTTGTTACTTTCTTAGCTTTTTATAGCATTTAAGCAATTTAATGGGACAGCACAAAGTATGAAGGCAATGAGGTAGCCATACTGGTGTGATGGTGAAAGAAAGGAGGAAGTGTGTGACCTTCAAGGCTTACTATTTGGATGGTTTTATACTTGTCAGCTGAAAGGAAAGCTACAGTGGTGTTTGAGTCGCCACACTAACAGTGTTATCTCTCTGTCCTGTCTGTGCTGCTGTAGGCATGTTCTTAATCAACAAATTTGGAGGGTAATTTTTGTAAACCCTTGAGAGCCCTGTCTGTACCTTTGCTTGCATGGTTCCAGTAGTTCTTCATGCCTGACTTTCCTAGTCTATCTCTACATTCACTTTCCTCTAGTTATGTCCAGTCAGTTCCTCAGGACTGGTTCCTGTACTTGGTAAGTGAGGGGAAAGAGTTGTCTCTTTCTCAAAAAATGCCAGAAACCAGTCCTAACTGACTCTGCACTTACAGCAGCCTACTACTAGAGCTTTTTTGGTAATGTTAGTAGCTCAACAGTTTCTTGAACTTAGTGCATGACTTAAAAGTATTTAAAATCGAGTTATGTAAGAATAAAGTCATCCTAATGTAAAATATGTCCTAAAGGACAGATTAATGAATATTACAAGCAGTTTCCGTATCTGCATCCATACTTAAACATGGCAGTATTTCTATGTAGATAACCACGTTGCCTCACAATTACACATTTACGAAAGTTAAGGCAAGCTCCTTCAAAAGACTTTCCCACTTCATGGGAATCAACAGGATGCTTTATCAGAGCCTAGCCAAACACAGACTTCTTGTTGTGTTTAAGGAGAAGCGTGTTCAAGAAAACATGCTGACAAACATTAAAATTTAGAAAGCTAGTATTGCAGGAACAAATAATTTGGGGTGCTGAGGTTATATTTCCATTTGCGTATTCACAATATTTGTTCAGAGTAGGATTTTATGCATACTCTGCAAACTTAACTTTTGCATTTAAAACGTTTTTTCTTTCTTTAATACATAAATGTCAATTCTGTTAATAACTACTTTGTTGAAAATTCTGGGTTATTTGCTCTCTGCCGTTGTAGCATCAGTAAGCACACCTTTTATTCCAGTCTTGGTTTTGAGCTGTTCTTCTGTCTTGGACTGTAGCAATGCTTCTTGTTACCCTTGGCTACCAGTCTTAGTATTAAATTCTAGGCGGTTTAACTTCTTAGTTAATCATAGCATTTATATGGGCAAGGTGTAGCCTCAGCTGCCTGAGAACTGCATTAAATTGCCTTATTCAGAAGAATAATAGCCAATTCAAAAGTAATGAACCAACCCAAGTCCTCAAAAACTGCCAAACAGCCAAGAACAGCTAACCTTTAAGCCCAAGAGAACCGTGTATAAAATACTAAAAATGTTCAGGGAGATTTGGCTCCTAACCAGAGTTGGTCATCCTATGCTTAACTATGCCAGACCTATCTGGCGTAGAACTGGAAGTCGTGACGTTTATGAGAAGTTACTTGTGGAATTTAAATCCAGTATTACTGTATTGCACTGTTCTAACTAATATTGTATTTGTGTAACTATTTTTGTGATAGGACAGAGTCGGAGAATTCGCAAAACTGAGTAAGATTGAGTTGCTTGAAGCTACTGAAAAATCCATCGGTCCCCCAGAAATGTATCAATTTCACTGTGAACTGAAAAACTCCAGAGAAAAAGAAAGAGAACTGGAGGTAAACATGAACATTATAGGGATGGAGGGCAGTCACTGTAGGTAAAAGAGCATAACAAAATTAATTGTGATGGAATTAGAAGGTGATACTTACAAAGTCTGTGGTAAGGTGGTTTTACCATGCTCATCTTTCACTCACCTGACACATTCTTGCAAGCACAAAGACATATGTGCAACTTATCTGGACACAGAGGACAAGGGATGCCTGTTGTCAAGTGCTCATCACTTCTATGTGATTCTTGACTGGCAAGAACTCTTCTGGTCAGTTCTATAAACTGTGGACGAGATTGTTGCCTGTTACCTGTTTTTTTTCAGGATTTGGAATATTAACATAGAGGAAAAGGGGCAGTGTATGCAGTGAGCTTCAACCTTGTTGCCATCCTGCTTTTAGGACATGGGGTCTTTCCCTGACAGTTTCTTATCAGAGCGCAGGCTGATTGATATTTGGAAAAATAATGTCTTCCATGCTGTTACTGGTGGAAATGATGTCTTGGGAGCAGTGTTCTGAGAACAGTCTGTCCTTGGCCACTTTAATCCTTTATTCTTCTGTTTATTCTTTTGCTTGTGTGCACACATGTCCATATATACATATTTCATTCAAATAGCAACCACAGTGCTTCTGATATCTACAAGATCTTTTGCAACCATTTTTGCTACTTGTATTTATTAAAACCAGTTACAATATTTTAGAAACACTAATTTATGGAGGCTTGAGCTGTAGGCAGCAACTTCTTAAGAAAATAAAATAAAAAATAAAAATTAAAATGCTTTCTTCAGATTAAGATTTCTGTTTACATTGGATTTGTTTTCACAGAAAGCTCGACAACAATTCCTCATTGGTTTGTTCGTCACTAATTACTGCTGTACAAATACGTCCTCTCTAGTTTTAAATTTCTGCTTTAATGTACAAGACAGGTATTTTGCTGAAAAGGTTTTTCACAATCTAGATACTGTAAAACATGAGAATGTACATTCTTACAGAACTTGTGCAGAGACAAAGCTAACTCTTTGGAGAAAATGAGGCAGAGGATTGAACGATACAAACAAGATGTTGACAGATACCATGAGCGCAAGCGCCATCTTGACTTAATTGAGATGCTTGAGAGAAAAAGGCCTTGGGTGGTAAGTTTTTATTTTGTTTTCAGTGTTTTCCTGCCTAATCCACTGTTCCTAAAACTGCAGTATTAGAAATATGCCAAAAGTTTATTTGACCAGAGTAGCTTGAACATCATTACAATTGCGTGGTGCAAACAGGCCAGGACCAGCAATACTATTCTTGGGCTAACCTTGATCAGATGATCATGTTTGCTTGCATATTAAGCCAAACTTATGGTATTCGATTACAATTGCCTATTACTTAACATTCTTTGTTACAGTTACTTAATACGTATCATAGTTACTAACTATTTATTATTCCTATTGTTAAAACTTAATTACTACAGACATTGAAAAATCAAATCTCCAAGACCATTATAATCAAAACCCAACTCTGACGTCATTATCCATACCAGGGTCTACACCTACAAAATGTTAAAACATTTTTGTAACAAAGTTCAGCCCTTTCACTTTAAAACCCAAAACAGCTCCTGCAAACTGCAAAAAACTGTGAGTGAGCAGGAGAGAAGGGGGTGGGAGTGGGGGGCAGACTGTGAACAGTCGATGGTGGACACAGCAACCTTCTTCCCTTGTTTACAATCTGTCGTCTTCAGAAATGCGCAGGTTTTCAAGGATTAGAAGTAAGGTCCTGACTGTATGAATATTGCTTTTGGTTCCAAAGTCCTCTTTCCACTAACTTCCTTGGTGGTGAAAACCAGATCTGTGCAAAGGAAAGCCAAAGGTGGGGGAGTGGAAGATAACTGAGTTCCTTAATTCCTGTGGTGTTTTCAGAGACACATGAGAAATGTAGTGGGCCAAAGAACAGTGCAAATCATTTTCCAAGTAAGAATAATTTCTTCAGGTGTGTCATCTCTTAACTGCAGTTTCATCCCTGCTTTGCCCATACAAGCCAGTTACTGAGAGACATGGCTATAAATCCGTGCTGTAACATTTCGGTGTGAGGCTTTTTCTGCCCAGATAGCACATAGCCCTGTGCTGGAAAGGATTTTCCATGGCCGCTCACCTCTTGTCCAGCAGAGGTGGTGAAAGACACATGGACATTATGCAAGCCCTGCTCAGTCTCACCCATAGACTTTGCCACCAGAGAATTCGTTCTTCGTGTCTTCAAATCTGCCAAACTATTTTGAGGTGCCAACTGTTGCTCCTCATAAGGGCCCGTCATCCATTCACATTCATGCACTATCTGTTGTTCCCTTGATTCAGGGGCCATTGGGTGACAAATGAAGGCACAAACCCCATTGCTGTATAACAACGAGATTCCAGAAATGCAGAGCAGAGAATCTCAGAAGTCCTCCCAGAAGTCCTTTATTACTGTGTTGTGGAATCCCTAGCATTACAGAGTCTGAGTGTCCTTAACAGGAGTCTCAGAAGTCCTTAACAGATGAAGCAGCTAACGGAAGTAGTCCTGACCATATTCCTAGCAGCACCCCTAAACTGAAGCCCTAGCTGAATGCCCTAACCATCATTCCTAGAGAAGCCCTAACATGCCCCAATCAGAGCACCTCAGAGCAGCTGTTTATATTCTTTCTTATCAATCACTTAACCAATAAAACCCAACCACATATATAAGCTAAAATCTTTTCCCAATTAAGAGTTGCCAGTGTGTTACGGAGGTGGCTTCTGCAGCACGTTGCAATCAAAGCTGCCAACATGTGAGGATGTTGTTCTTGGCACACATGGAATGTGTTTTGCTCTTTGCAGTATGCAGCTGGTCAGCTAGAAAATAGTTTGCAGTTTCATGTGCTCTGCATGCACCCAGCAACTGCCCTCAGCCAGTGGCTGCAACAGTGCCATGAATGGAAGGGCTGTAAGTCAAGATTTTGCGTTTGTAGGGAGGAGTGGAAAGGACAGGTGACCCAAACATGACCGACAAGATATTGCATTCCATATTCATCATATTCAGTATAATGCTGAGGGATCGCAAGAGTTAAGCCCTCTTCATCAGTGGCTGGCACTTAAGTTGACTCCATCCATTCTGTCTTTAATTCCAATCCGTGTGTTCCTTCATCTAATTCCAGAATCGTTCCTGTCTCTGAGTCTGGGACTTCCTCATTGCCTGCCCTGTGGTGTCAGTGGTGGTGCGATCATTGACAGTAGAGTTAAATATCGATTCTGTATCTATTTGTATATATTTTACTATTATTAATTATCTATTTATTGTCACTGTTTCTTTTAAAGCTTTTAGGATTTTTTCGAACCCATAAGTCTCTGTTCCTTTTTCCTTTTCCATTCACCTGGGAAGGGAGAGCGGTTACTAGAGAGTGTCTGTCATTAATTTAGTAGCTGGCCCAGCCTCAACTCATGATAACTGGTCAACTGAAATATGGCACTTGATTGTCTCTTGTCCTGAGCTGGTGCTACTATTTGACCACTATAGAACTGTGGTTTTATTCTGAAGATTCCTCTTCACCTGAGGAACATGTTTCTAGTCACACGTTTCTTCTAGTCAGTTCCAGCTGCTTCTTTATGGGGATAATTATACACAGTTTTTATGTATGTATATGTCTAATGGGATTTTAAGCTTTTGCTTTAAATTTCGTTGAATGGACCTTAGGAGCACAATATTAAATAAGTGGACTCAAGGATCTAGGGAATGTTTTGTATTCTTGTGTGTACCTTAATGGGACTTTTTTCAAATGGTTGTGCTGTCTAGAGTCTGTGCACAGATTTAAGGAGCTACAGTCTCGGTATGGAAAAACCCTCTTTTGCAGTCTTACAGAAAGGGGTTTTCTTACCCTCCAAAAGTTTAAGCTTGAAGTAATAGAGTATACTATAATGTATACTAGTTTTAAGGTAGGATAGCAGCATAATGTGCCATTCCTCCTCCTGCAAATGTCTTGAAACCACATAATTCTGAAAATGTGTTTTGGCCAGGCTGTGTCCTTTCTTCTTTTCCTTCTCTGATTGTGAGCCAACAATGTGCTCTCACAGCCAAGACAGCTAATGGCATCCTGGGATGCATTAAGAAGAGTATGGCCAGCAGGTCAAGGGAGGTTCTCCTTCCCCTCTACACTGCCCTGGTGAGGCCTCCTCTGGAATACTGCATCCAGTTCTGGGCTCTCTGGTTCAAGAAGCACAAGGAACTACTGGGGAGAGTCTTAAGATGATTCAGGGACTGGAACATCCACGTTATGAGGAAAGGCTGAAAGACTGTTTAGCCTGAAGGAGACTGAGGTGGGATCTCATTAATGCTTATAAATGTCTAAAGGGTGAGTGTCAGGAGGATGCAGGCAAACTCTTCTCAGTGGTGTCCAGTGACAGGAGAAAGAGCAATGGACACAGACTGTAATACAGGAGGTTTGACCTAAATAAAAAGAAAAAAATCTTCACTCTAAAGGTGGCAGATACTGGAACTCCTCCCTGGAGAGGTTGTGGAGTCACTGTCTCTACAGACATTCAGAACCCTCCTGGACATGTTCGTGTGTGATTTACTCTAGGTGATCCAGTTCTAACAAAGGGATTGGACTAGATGATATCTCAAGGTCCCTTCCAACCCCTGTGATTCTTCAATTCACAATTGAGAAAAGCTTTTTTATGTAGTTTAGCTTCAAATATCTCGTGGGAGGACTGAAATCCTTTGGAACTTCTGCAGATCATGAGCTAAGTGTGTGATTACAAATGTCAAGGTTATTTGCTTAAAGGTTACCAAAATACAGAGGTTTAGTGGAAGTCAGGTTTTCTTCAAGCGTAAAAAGGAATTGCAGTTTAAAAGTGGAGTCATGACAATTTCTGGGGAAATCTGCCTGTACTTTGGATCTGATGAAATGAGGTGTAATCACAGTTGTGTGTATGTGCTTCAACCTTGAAATGTACTACCTTATTTAGAGCAAAGCTAAATTTCAATCAGCTTCAAAAGCTCGTTCAATCAGCTAAGTGAGAGTAACTTTGTAATGGTGGCTGCTGGTTATACTTTGCATCAACGAATCACAGCAGCTTGCTTCAAATATTATTTGGCTTTATTAAAGAAGTACTATGAAAAAAGTATTTGGATTTAATAGCCTAAGTTGGTTTGTTTGTGATTAATCGTATGCGTTTACAAGCAGGCTGATTTTTGTGCCAACCAGGTAACAGATAAATCAAAGGTAGATGTTACAGGTAAAGCTTGAAAGCTACTTATTAATTTGTTTATTTACTTAAATGCATCAAAGCTCAGAATAAGCTGGGCCTATGCTCTAAACCAGAGACTTTCTCTACTGCCTGCCAAATCCAATAGCTTTCCCTTCCTTTGTATCCCCAAATACCTTTCCTCCTCTTTTCCCCCTGGTCCTCATTTTTCTCATGAATCTTTAACAATCATTAAATGTCATGGTTCTTGTTTGTTTTAATTTCAGTTTATTTGGGGGGTTTTGTTCAGATTTTGTGTGTGTGTGTGTGTTGGGATTTTTTCCTTCACTGAGCATAGAATCATAGAATCATAGAATCAAGAAGGCTGGAAGAGACCTCAAAGATCATCGAGTTCAACCTGTCACCCTAAACCTCATGACTATCTAAACCATGGCACCAAGTGCCACGTCCAATCCCCTCTTGAACACCTCCAGGGATGGTGACTCCACCACCTCCCTGGGCAGCCCATTCCAATGGCCAACCACTCTCTCTGTGAAGAACTTTCTCCTCACCTCCAGCCTAAACCTCCCCTGGCACAGCTTGAGACTGTGTCCTCTTGTTCCTGTGCTGGTTGCCTGGGAGAAGAGACCAACCCCCTCCTGGCTACAACCTCCCTTCAGGTAGTTGTAGACAGCAATGAGGTCTCCCCTGAGCCTCCTCTTCTCCAGGCTAAACAGTCCCAGCTCCCTCAGCCTCTCCTCATAGGGCTTGTGCTCAAGGCCTCTCACCAGCCTCGTTGCCCTTCTCTGGACATGCTCCAGCAATTCAACATCTTTCCTAAACTGAGGGGCCCAGAACTGGACACAGTACTCAAGGTGTGGCCTAACCAGTGCTATGTACAGGGGTACAACGACCTCCCTGCTCCTGCTGGCCACACTATGCCTGATGCAGGCCAGGATGCCATTGGCTCTCTTGGCCACCTGGGCTCACTGCTGGCTCATGTTCAGGTGGCTGTCAACCAGTACCCCCAGGTCCCTTTCCGCCTGGCTGCTCTCCAGCCACTCTGACCTCAGCCTGTACACAAAAGTCGATAATTAATGATTTCTTCAGCCTAAACTACTTTCTCCCCAAAATTCCCGCCTTCTTTGAAGTAGAGGCTGTTGGTCACCCTGCTGCTTAATCTTTCTTTTTATTCCATAATATATCTCTGGTTAACCTCCCTAGACAGTAACTTCTGATATTTGTGGTTTATGGTAGAGTTTTTGTTTGTTTTCTGAAACTCAGTTTCGCTCTCTCTCCTTAGTTTAGTTCAGTAGTATTTCTGTTACTGGCTCTGATCTGTCCAGCTCCTTCCTTTCCTTGCTCCTGAAGTTTTCTACCATTATTTGCTCCTTAGCGTATGAGGACTTCTGCCTAAGTAATGCTCAACTGTGGACAGAAATGGCTTAAAAAATTATTTTTTTTCACACCAATCCCAGATAGACCTAAAGGCAAGGTAAATGTAGACTAATGGGTAGTTTAATCTCCTATTTGAATTGCGTGTTATTTAAGACCATGAAATAATGTGTGTTTTGTTCATTGAGGGCTGAATAATCCCTACACCTATATCTCCTAATCACAGTGACTTTATTATTTAATAAATAATAATTTATTAAAATTTAATAATAATTTAATAAATAAATCATTGATCTAATACTAGCTTCTGAGTGAGAGCTTTCTCTTAAACCTCATGTACAACGAAATGTTAGAGCAGTATAAATACTGGAATAGAAGACAGAAGTCTTTAATTATCTCACTTGCAATTCCTCCAAGGAATATGAAGATATTCGTCGGCAGCATGAGGAAGTGAAACAAAGCCGAGACCAAGCCAAAGAAGAAGTGAAGAATCTGAAAAAAATGCAGTCCCCAGTGACAAAAAAAATCCAAGAAACTGAAGAATATATTATGAGTCTGGAAACTAAAATCAGAGATAAGGTAGTTATTTTAAGTTCTAAGTTCATTTATGTAGTATTTCAGGTGTTCTCTTTGTTCAGCTTTGTAAAGTGTAAAGCAATAACCTCTTCCTTCCTAGTATGCCATAATGATCTACTTCAGAAGAAGTTTTTCTGAAGTATTCATACCCTTGGTTTTCACTGCCTATCCATGTTTTTGTTCTATTAAAAGCAATAAACTCATGGGATACCTTTAGCAGCAGCTTTGAAAATCTACTCTCTTGATACTGTAAGAGCATGCAAATTTGAAAGTCCCATTCATGGAACCTTCAAAATCCTCAGGGATATAATATTACCGTTTATCTGCATTAGATAGTTACACTAAACTAGTTTCCTGTTTTCAGCTGATTTCTGTAGCTTGGGTTTGTGGATGCTGTGTATCTTCTTAAAATTTAGCCAGTTTGGGTGCTTAAATATTTAAGCCAAAGGACAACTTTTCTGGCTTAAAAGCTTTCCTCTAAAACTTAACCTGATGCCATAAGTAAAGTGTAATGCTGTGATTGAGACACAGGACGTGTCCTGATGCAAGCCAAGTGTCGATTTATTGTACAAAGCTTTTTCTTTATATAGGTTAACATAGTATCAGAAGGCAGCTTGTAATTGGTCATTAGTATGTCCATACTACAGTTGTAAATTCATGACTGGCTACAGAGAGAAAGTATCACACAAACACATATATTTTTTCCAAGGCTTAAGCATATGTCAGGGAAGAGATAAAGGGATTCCATAATTCTGTCCTAAGTTTTGCTTTGTTCTTGTTATCAGGTCCCTGCATAACTCCCTTAGGTCACAGTGGTCTCTAGAGAGCCGACCTGTTTGTGTTTTCCTTCTAGCTGCGCTCTGTTCCCAGGGTTTGCCACCCATCAGGGTTAAAGCATCTCTTTATCTCTCATCAGTAAGACAGCGTCTGGGGTTCTGGTCCCTAAATCAATTCCTTCATTTCCCCCTCCCTGCTGTACGATAAGAATTCTCTTGAGTGATCGACTAATGAAGCCTTGTAAGCATTGCAATATACAGGGTAAAAAAGCAACAAAAAAGCAAAACAGCAGAAGCATAAATGATTGTTTTAGCAAGGCTACGTAGCCAGCCAGAAAGCCCCCAACTACTAAATATTTTGTCTAACCAATCCCAACTATCTTCTTCCTTAAGTTTAGTGAATCCTTCTTCTAGGGTTTGAATACTATGATGAATAGACACAGAGTGATCAGAAAGATTCATACAACACATACCATCAAAATCGTCACAGCCATGTCCTTGCACTAAAAGCAAAAAATCTATTGCTGCTCTATTTTGTAGCGTAGCGTGACGAACACTATCACCATCTAATAAGAGGTTAGAAAGTGCACTACTAGTTGCATTATTTTGCTTAGCAAGCCAACAGCCTAATCTATCTAGCGTTGATAAAGCCTTTGCTGCAGCAACCCATGGTGCCAACACAGAAGCTGTAAAACGCTGGCTAAGAGACCAAAAATCAACGTTATCATCACATTCAGGGGTAAGTGCATGAGTGCCCCGTTTCATTCTGTGATGTAAGCGTTGTTTGTGTGAGAGTCGATGTTGAAAAATGGAAGATGTGTTAAGGGTTAACACAGAAACATGCCTCCTGGCAATTGCAAAGGAATGTTGCTCGATTTAGAAATGTTAGGAGACCTATAATTACACCAGGAGCTTGCATTCCTGAGTACAGGATAGTTAGAAGAAACATCCCATGCTTTAGACTGATTTTTCCCTGTATAATTAAAATACAGGCAGAAATCCATTTTTACTGATCCTAAAAGTTCAAGCTCTTGTGGTTCTAAGTTAGCTCGTGGGAGATGGGGAGTCCAAAAATCCCACTTATCTGTTAGTTTTCTACTAGGCTGTCTGATTACAGAGGAGAGTGTTAGCGGAACTGGCCATTTATCTAAGGGTAATCCTACAAGACAAGTAGAAAAGGGATTATCAGGAGATGCAGTTGCCAAGCACAAAGTGTCCTGACCTGTTACATTAGCAAGCGTAACCCACACATTAGTTTTTGGCAAAGGAGGAGGAAAAAGAGTTCCCCACGATTCTATAAACCCTATCCCTAGTACAATAAAAGCTATAAAACGAAACATCATTAAGTTTCTTAAAAAAAAAAATCAGTTGCGTCTTTTAGTTGTCTTCAGGCAGCAGCTGTGCAGATCTTCCTCTGTCGTTATCAGCTACTCTTCTCCTGTATCGTCGTCCTGCTGCTGCTGCGTTAGATGCTCTCGAAAAGGTCGGACGTTTTTGGCTGGTATCCAGCGTGGTCCTTTTTGTATTGAAACACAAGCATATCCTCTGCCCCATGTTACTAAAGGATATGGACCTAAAATCTTATTTGTTTCAGGATCACGAATTAGAACTGGTGCTTTCTCTCGCACTTCCAGAGATGGATTGGTACTAAAATGCCTAACAATGGGAGGATTATCATCTAATAGAGAGCAGTTCAGAAAATTAAAAACATATAAAGCCTTTTGCAGTCCTTCCTCTGGTGGTGTATTTCCCATTCCCCTTCTCTGTTGCAAAAGAAGCTGCTTCAGTGTTTGGTGGGAATGTTCTATTAGTGATTGACCTGTAGGGGAATGAGGGATACCTGTGGTATGTTTAATACCCCATGAGATAAAAAAGGATTTAATGGCCGCAGAGGTGTAAGCAGGACCGTTTTCTGTTTTTATTTGAGAGGGAATTCCTAGTGTTGCAAAAGCTCTCACAAAGTGTCTGCGAACATCTCGGGATTTTTCTCCTGTGTGACAAGAGGCATATAAAGCTCCTGAAAAAGTATCAATAGAAGAGTGAATGTATTTCAAGTTACCAAACTCAGGGAAATGTGTAACGTCTGTTTGCCATAGTTG
Source organism: Indicator indicator (assembly GCF_027791375.1). Lineage (NCBI taxonomy): Eukaryota > Metazoa > Chordata > Aves > Piciformes > Indicatoridae > Indicator > Indicator indicator. The sequence goes on along the minus strand of NC_072053.1, from coordinate 48,680,399 downwards.
CAGACTTTCTAGCCCTCTAGGGTTAACTTCCCCAGAGATACTAGGAAAGGAATGCCTCTGGCAATCAGGGCACACAGAGATAATATTCGCAGCTTGTTGTGAAGAGAGGCCAAATTGTCTTTTAAGGCCTCCTGAGTTCTAATGGAAAAAGGAGTGGCTGAGTTTTGCTTGGGCAATTCGGTCCGGTAATACATTTACTGGTAAAGTTAGAAGATCTGCTTGGCGGTTCCCTTCTGCAATAAAACCCGGTAAAGAAGTATGAAATCTCACATGCATGACGAAATAAGGATGTATCCTGGAATCTAAATGAAAAACCAGCTCCTGCAACAAGGTAAATAATTGTGGATTACTGATTTCTTTTAGTACTGCAGCCTGAGCTCTTTGAACTATACCTGCAACATAAGCTGAGTCAGTGACAAGATTAAGAGGTTCTGACCATTTTTGAAAGGCTCGTACCACTGCATTCAGCTCTACTATTTGGGGGGATCCTGAGACTGTGGCAATATCAGATTTCCATTGTTTGGACTGGTCGTCCCACCATACAATGACAGATTTGTGAGATTTTCCAGACCCGTCTGTAAAAACAGTGATGGCTTGTAACTGTTGGATGCTTCTCCTAGGCAGGGGAGATAAAGAGAAATCGAGGTTAAATAATTTATGCGAAGGCAGGTGCATTGCATAAAGAGCTGGCCTGTGTAGGCTGTTAGGGCTATAGCAAAAATTTCTGATTGCTGATAAAGCCATTGCAAGTATGCATCAGTGACAGGCAAATAGATACATTCAAAGCTCATTCCTGCTAAAGTTAGCAATTTTTGTCTGGCTTTGATTATCAAAGAAGCAAACATTTCATGCTGTGAAAAGATAGTTTTGGCAAAAAGATCCATTCAATGAGAAGCAGCGGATCTGATTTTCGCGTATCCCACTGAAAAATCAAAGCGTGTGGCTGTCGAGCAGGATTTAACAGGATCAGAGGAAAGGGTAACTCTGGAGCCCACCTATGAGCTTGTCTTGAGACGATAATCATAGCAACCTTTTGCAGAGATCGGAGTGCCTCAGGACCTAAGGAACGAGGGGAGCAGAGGTCAGTATCAAATAAGGGACCCAGATCTGCATTAGAAATTCCTAAGAGGGGATGCACCCAGTTTATGGCACCTAATAATTTCTGAACATCATGAAGGGTCTTAACATGCGTTTTGATCTGTAAAGGTTGTGGTACAATTGATTGAGTTCGTATTCGCCATCCTAAATATCTCCAAGGTGGTACATTTTGAATTTTTTCAGGTGCTACAGTAAAACCTGCTTGGGTTACAGTGTTTATTGCAAGGGCCACGGCTTTCTTCAGGAGCTCGGGGCTTTGTGCTGCCACTAGGACATCGTCCATATAATGATATATTAAGACATCAGGAAAGGCGTTTCGAACAGGACTAAGGCTCTTTGCCACATACCATTGACAAATTGTAGGGCTATTTTTCATTCCTTGTGGAAGCACAACCCAATGATATCTCTGTAATGGTTGTTGCATATTGACGTTTGGAACTGAAAAAGCAAATTTAGGAGCATCATTTGGATGTAAAGGAATGCTAAAAAAGCAGTCTTTTTAGACCAATAACAGTCAAATGCCAATCTCGTGGTATCATTGTAGGGGAGGGTAACTCTGGTTGGAGGTTCCCCATATCTTCCATAATGTCATTAATTTTTCTGAGATCATGGAGCAAGTGCCACTTGCCTGTTTGTTTTTTAATAACAAAAATAGGAGAGTTCCATGGACTTGTGGAAGGTACAATATGCCCCTTTTTCAATTGCTCTGTAACTAATTCTTGGAGTGTGTGGAGCTTTTCCAATGGTAGGGGCCATTGGTCCACCCATACTGGTGTTTCCTGGGAATCATTAGGAAGCTGTAAAAAATTTAAATTTTAAAATGTAAAACATACATAGCTTTGTTTAACCAGGCCTCTGAAGAGGCCCCTATCATTCCCCCTCTTTAGTTTTTGCAAAAGTCACTTCAGTGTACTGCTTGAGGGAATAAGGAATACATGGAACATAAGCGATATCCCACAATTGCAAGAATGAATTAATTTTACCAGATAGATAGGCTGGGCTATTTGTCTATTCCTGGGTAACCACTGTTTAACTATAACATTCTGGTGAGTTAACATATAAATCTACATAAACATATTCCCTAATTACATAATATTAAGGCATTGAAACATTCAGTCCCGAATGAAATGTTTCCTCCGGGGACACTCGTGCAGTCAGCTTCAGATCGGTGCTTCTGATCTCAGTTAATCAGGCACTGTGGTCAGACTCAGTGGTCAGCGGATTGTCAGCTTCACGGGCACTGCTGTTTGTCCCATCCTTTGAGTCTTGCACTGGGCCTTGCCATGCTGGCATCAGGAAAAACCTGTAGGTGGGAAAAGATGAATCCCTTTCCTAGCCCTGAGTTTTCCCTAGGGAAAACCTGTGTACCAAAAAAGGAAAAGAATTTTTTTTTTTTTTGTCGCTTTTCATATTCTTATAACCTTATCTTAAAACCTTTATAAACACAAAAACCAATAGAACACTCTATAACGTTCCTAAAATAATCTTATGTCCTGCTAATATCAAAAAAGGATCCTAAAAACTTAAAAAACTACATAAAAATTAAACCATCAATATAATGTACAAAAAAACACAAAAAAAAGATAATGCGTGCTTTTCAAAATGAAAACTTTTTTACCATGAAGAGCTCTTTTTAAAATTTTGCCGGCAAACTCAAAAAAAAGAAAGGTTCGAACCAGAAAAAAGGAAAAAAGAGAAACCTTAACCTATAAACTCATAAAACCAGTAGCACTTACACGATATCATGCTTATTGATTAGGAAAAATACTTTAACACAATCACTAAAAACTTATAAGCAAAAGTCATTTTCTTTAACAGTATACCTTATTACAAATACCAAGTTTGTTTTTTGGGTAGTCAATTACCGTCATGCTTATTGTAAAGAAACGCAACAATTGCAAACACTAAAATAATAAATTCCCAAATGCCTTAAAATCAGAAATAATGATAAAAACAATATATAGATATCAGTTGCATTCATGAAATGGTAAAATACCTTTCTTAACAAAACACTGTTACTTTAAAATCAGAACACAGGTTTCTGCAGACCTTCAGCGGGGAGTGAAACAAGGGAGTGAGATAAGGAGGGAGAAGGAAGGGGGGGAGAGAAAAAGGGGGGGAGGCAAACGGCAGTAGAGAAGACACTTTCTTCTTTTTTTTCTTTTCGTTGTTCACACGCTGTTATCTTCAGAAATGTGCAGATTTTCCAGCTTTGAAGTGAAGGTTTTGACTGCATGAGCACTGCCTTCAGCTCCAAGGTTGCTTTTTTACTAATTTCTTGATGAAAAAACTGTGACATTTCTTTAAAGAATCAAGGGCTGTAAGCACTGTTGCCTGCTGATAGACGAGAGCGATGGGAGCCGCAGCCGCCGCCTCCTCCACGGGACAAGCCAGAGCCAGCGCGGGGGTCGCCGCTTGGCTCCCTGCTGTGGCTGGCACCGCCGCTCTGAGACTCGTGATGGCCCAGCCAGGGGCCATCTCCTCCCGCTGCCCCAATACCGCTGTCCGTGCTGTAACTGTGGGGATTTTTCTTGCACCCACTTCAGTGCTACTCCAAGATCATGGCCAGAAATAACTTTGCCATGCTTTTTAAGGAGTGCATTAATTAGTTCATATACGTCTCTCTCTGGGGACAACTCTTGATTCCCCATTTCAGTTTCCCACAGCTCACCTCACTTCCCGGAGGGATGATATGTTGCCGGCCGGCGTCCTGCTTCCTTTCAGCAGCTCACTTTAAGTTCTGTGGGACATCACAGCGGGCCACAGTGTAGTGGTTATTGCCTCATCACGTCGAGGGGCGCCATTAGGCTGTGATTGAGAGACGGGACGCAGCCTGATGCAAGCCAAGTGTCGATTTATTGTACAAAGCTTTTTCTTTATATAGGTTAACATAGTATCAGAAGGCAGCTTGTAATTGGTCATTAATATGTCCATACTACAGTTGTAAATTCATGATTGGCTACAGAGAGAAAGTATCACACAAACGCATATATTTTTTCCAAGGCTTAAGCATACGTCAGGCAAGAGATAAAGGGATTCCATAATTCTGTCCTAAGTTTTGCTTTGTTCTTGTTATCAGGTCCCTGCATAACTCCCTTAGGTCACAGTGGCCTCTAGGGAGCCGACCTGTCTGTGTTTTCCTTCTAGCTGTGCTCTGTTCCCAGGGTTTCCCACCCATCAGGGTTAAAGCATCTCTTTCTATCAGTAAGACAGTGTCTGGGGTTCTGGTCCCTAAATCAGTTCCTTCAGTGTAAGTTTTTCATTAGAAATTAATCCTCCATCAGTTGTGAATACTTTTAAGCACAAGAGAATTTTATGAAAAAACTACCAATGCCTTAACAGCTTAATGTCTGTTTTTTGAATAGCTGCTCTCTCTGGGTGTATGGAAAATTACTATTTCTGTATTACAAAAAGAAAAGTACTGTAATTCTCTGCAGGATTCTAACTATCAACTACCATTAGGGCTGCATAAGTCATTGTATGAATAGCCTGCACAATTTTTTAATGGATAACTAAAGTTAAATTGTAACAGGAGAATGTTTGCTGCAATGAGTTATGTTTGAAGATAACTGATCCTATCAAAGGACTTGGAGTGGCGATATTAGTTACACCTGTAGAGGATGGCTGTGGTGAAGCATCTTGTAGAATCAGGATCTGAAACTCCAGTGGCATTTAAGGCTTTATGAACTAGTATACAGTCCATGGACTTTCTTTAAAAAATGAAACACCCTTCCCCAAAACAAGAAAAAAAGCAAACAACAAACCCAAAACAAACTACACAATCATAAAATCCAAAACAAAATACAAACCAGAAAGACTAGCCAATAAAGTCAGCTGATGGTTGTTCACACCACTTCTGGTTTTCTTGTCCTTTAAACTCTGCCAGGCAGTAGTACTTACCCAAGTACATTGTAAGTTATTAAGAAAGCTCTTTGCTTACTGTAGTTTTTAAATTCTGTGCTCCATGCAAGAGTTTATTGTGCTGCAGTTCAATATGCCTACATAATTTAAAATTTTACAGTTTTATTGAGGTGGGTTTTTTTGGGAATGGTTGGTTTCATTGTTTGTGGAGTTTTGTTGTTTAAGAGTAATTGTATTTCCTTAGAGGAAAGTTAACAGCTGGAAGGCATTTTGGTCCAAGCTTACATGTCAAATAACTGTAATTCTGACTGCTTCTTGAGATACTTCTCTTGGTGTGAGGACGTGTATGTGAGAGCAGAGGGAAGCACCCCTTCATTATGTCTTGTTTGCATTTCTTTTGGCGAAAAGCCAGACATAGTGTTGCAGGTTTTTGCCTGGGAGTAGCTTGAGGTTAAAGACCCTTATAAAGGTTTGGTTAGACTAAGAATTACTAGTAAAATTTTGTGCTTTGGATGTGTAAAACATACAAATTCTGAAAAAATGCATCAGCCTGTTTTGTAGAAAGGTTAATAAAATTGTGTGAGTGAAGCCTAAAATAGTTTCTACTTTAGACTCTTTAAAAGCATTTGAACAGTGGACTACAAAATGCAAGTTTAAATTATTTTTTTTAGCAGTATTTGACAGGTATAAAGCAGTCTGTTGTAGTTGTACCACAAAAGATGTAAAGACAAGTACAGTTGTTATCTGTTCTGTAAGGTAGGTATATGTAAATATATAATATCTGAAAATATAATGATAATCAAAAGGTAATTACAGTTCCTTACTAGTGTCCTGATTTTGCGAGCCTTCAGAATTATTTTCTGAATATTTTGTATTAGCTTCCTGGGAGAGAGCTTCTTCATTGTGCCTGCCTGAGGTCTTTGGAGAGAGTGTCAGAGAATCAATACTGCATAGCAGTTAGGTACCAACCCCAAGATGTATTGTTCATGTTGCCTTCATGCAAACAGCTGTAGACATACGGTCTTAAATTCTTGTGCATCTTTGAGGTTGTGTAAGGGAAAAGTTTATTCTGTATAATTTTATTTCTACAGTCTTGATGTGTCTTAGCATCTTTACTTGTTTTGTAGGAAGGCATTTCTTCCTGTGAGACTGTTGTGTGTTTTCATGTCTGCACAGGAATTTGCTTACAGAAGGCTGAATTGGACCTCTGAGATCATCAAGTCCAGTCTATGGTTTAACACCACCACATCGACTGGACCGTGTCACTAAGTGCCACATCCAGTCTTTCCTTAAACACCTCCAGGGAAGGTGACTCCACCACCTTCCTGGGCAGTCCATTCCAGTGTCTAATTGCCCTTTCTGTGAGGAAGTGCTTCCTAACATCCAACCTACAGCTCCCCTGGCATAGCTGTAGGCCAGGCCTCTTGTCACAAGTTGCCTTCAGGTAGTTGTAGAGTGTGATAAGGTCCCCCTGAGTCTCCTCTTCTCCAGGCTAAACTACCCCAGCTCCCTGAGCCTCTCCTCATAAGACTTCCCTTCCAGTCCCTTCACGAGTCTTGACACTCTCCTCTGGACCTGCTCCAGCACATCAGTATCTTTCTTGAAAGTGAGGGGGCCCAGAACTACACACAGTGCTTGAGGTGAGGCCTCACCAGCGCCATGTAAAGGGGCAGAATTACATCCCTAGTCCTGCTGGCCATGCTATTCCTGATACAGACTAAGATGCCATTGGCCTTCCATGCCACCTGGGCACACTACTGGCTCATGTTCATCTGTTGTCAACCAGCATTCCCAGATCCCTCTGCCAGGCCACTCTCCTGCCACTCATCCCATAAGCTGTAGTGTTGCATAGGATTATTGTGGCCAAAGTGTAGGACCTGCACCTGGCCTTGTTAAACTTCATACCATCGACCTCAGCCCATCGACCCAGCCTGTCCAGGTCTCTCTGAAGTGTCTTCCTACCCTCCAGCAGATCCACACTCCCTCTCAACTTGATGTCATCCATGGATTTACTAACGGTAGATTTGATCCCCTCATCCAAGTCATCAATAAAGATGTTGAATAGAACTGGGCTCAGTATTGATCCCTGGCGGACACCCCTGGGCACTGGACACCAGCTGGATGCTGCACCATTCACAACCACTCTCTGTGCTTGGTCATCCAGCCAGTTTCTAACCCAGTGAAGGGTGCACCTGTGCAAGCCATGGGCTGCAAGCTTTTCCAGGAGGATGTTGTGGGAGACTTGTGTCAAAGGCTTTGCTGAAGTCTAGGTAGACCACATCAACAGCCCTCCCCTTGTCTACCAAGTAGGTCACCCAGTCACAGAATGAGATCAGATCGGTTAGGCAGGACCTTCCTTTCCTAAACCTATGGTGACTGGGCCTGATCCCCCTGGTTGTCTTGTACATGCTGCTTGACGGCACTCAGGATGAGCTGCTCCATGACCTTGCCAGGCACTGAGGTCAGGCTGACAGACCTATAGTTCCCCAGATCCTCCTTTTGGCCCTTGTGGATGGACATCACGCTGGCCAACCTCCAGTCATCTGGGACTTCCCCAGTTAGCCAGGACCAGTGACAAATGATGCAGAGTGGCTTACCCAGCTCTTGTGCCGGCTCCCTAAGCACCCTAGGTTGAGTCCCATCCAGACTCACTGACTTGTTAGGATCTAAGTGGCACAGCAGGACACTAACTACTTCCTTCTGGATTACAGGAGGAATATTCTGCTCCCCGTCCTTGACAACCATCTCAGGAGTTGTTCCACCCTTCTGCAGTGTTCAAGTATTCTGTTTGCACTGGTTTTAGCCTTGAAGGTTCATGGAAGGAGGAATTAAGTTTGTAGAGAAAGCATAGTATGCTACCACTGTGTTCAGGACTTTGCTGTACAAGTGCCTGGGCAAGCTGCTTTGAGCAAGGGTGATGCCCAGTGTAGTATCCTACAAGGTGAAAAGCATAGAGAAAGAGTGGAGACATGGGTGCCTGCACATGAGGCACCAAGTCATCATGCTCAGCCAGGTAGGATATGGCTCTAGTACAATGTACTTCAGAGACAGGATGACTTCAGTAATTCTGGTTTGGCTGTCCTCTGCCAAGGAACTTAGACCATTTTTGTTTTTCTTGGTAAAATTGGTTTGGAAAAAGAGAGGCAAGGACATTTTACAAGTGTCCTTTACGCTTAAAAGTGTAAGGACCTGAATGTAATGTTTTAATTGAAATCGAGGATGGAATTACTTCGATTCAGGTTAGGTTAGAAACCTTCTTGTCTATTACGTCCGGATTTGCAGATCTATAGGTGAATGCTTGTGTACAGTTTATATGACATTGTTGAGTTCTTCAGACTGCTGAAAATGTCACAGATACAAGTAAGAGGAAACTACTGAGTATGACTGTTAGTAATGAAATGTGGAATAAATGCTTAGTTGTGCATATATGGAATTTTTACAAATATAACTGGATTTATAACTGTCTAAGTATTTTACTCTATGCAGGCTGCGGAAATTAAAGAAGTTTCTCAAAAATGTAAACAGAAGCAAGATGCTTTGGAGATGAAAGATAAACAAGTAAGAGTCTTGATATTTGTGACTTTTTTTGCTGTTTCTTTGCTAATATATTAATTCAATATTAGCTATAGCACATGCTGCATTTAGGTGAAATGCTCCTTTTTAAATCCTTCAGTAGATCATGGAGCTTTTTGTCTGCTCTTTCGTTAGTGGAGAGGGAAGTTTCTCTGAAGAGGTCCTCCAGTATACACAATAAATCTTCTAAATGCCTAGTTTGGGCAAGTAGGTATTGCTAAAGGACAGATGTATGCTACATAAAATCATGTACCTTGGTGCAGCAAACCTAGGAATAGACAGTGTGTGCATATATATACCACACACTAGAGAATTCCTTGAAAAGGTGCAGCCTCTGTGTGTTACTAAATGCACTCAGCATTTAACATGCCCTCACATATTCTATGTGAGAGGTTAGGGTTACTGTTTCTGTTAAGTATATACATCCAGCATTTTTAAAAAAGAAAACTCAAAGATATCTTGTGAAAGACTTGCAGAGCGTAATCTAAGCACTCAGTCAAGAGTTCTATAAATTAAACGAGTAAGGATGCGGAGTCAGTGTTGCACGTTATGTTTGTATTACAGGTTTTATGCATGCTTAGACTGACTTTCCAGTGTGTCAAGGAATATCTTAAGCTTTACGCTTCTGATTTTGTAAAAACAAGGAAACTTCAAAAATTGATTTAAAAGGATTGATTGGGTTTTTGCTTAAATGTTCCTAAATCTTAACAAAAATATTTTCAGTTCTTCAACTGTTGTTGGGCTGTTGTAACAACTGTTGTAACAACACTCTTGCAGATTTAGGTCATGGTTACACCAGCATTTAATACTGGTTGCATAGATATTCTAGTTATTTGTGGTGGATTTTGTATACTAAACTCAATGTTGGAAATACTCAAAATTCTTAGATTGAAGAAATTCATCAAGCATTGAGAATGAAAAAAGATGAAGAGATGGACAGACAGAGGAAAATACGCAACATTCACAAGGTGATAGAAGATTGGAAGAATGAGCTCAATACAATGGCAGTCTGTGAGAATCTTAAGTCACAAACTGATGCTGTTAATAATGAGCTGAAAAAACTGCAAGAAGAAAGAGCACATATTGATAGTGATATCAGTGATGTAACAGCAGAGAAAATGAACAAAGAGAGGGAAAAGAAAAGTAAGTTACTTGGGGTTTTTATTTTGCTTTGTTTTGTTTTTCACTTTGTACGGAATCCACTTAACCCTGCTGAGACATTTGCCTCAAGCCTTGTAGTTACATCTTTCATGTATGGCAGTCTTGTCTGTTTCCATTTTTAATAAAATTAGCAGAAACCATTTTTGAAATAGAAGGGATAAGAAGGTTCAAAAGTGACAATTAGCCTTAAAACTATGCTTAAAATTTTTTTATTTCCTCTGATCTCTGAGTAAGGAGACTGCTTTGCTAGTTTCATTCTTTCTCTGTTATTAAATGAAGGTGCATACTGTTAGCAGGAATCAAAAAAATCAAATCAGAAGCAAAAAGCAGTTTGCTTTGAAGATGCAGTGTTTCACTTTATCTCTTTGGCAGTGTATGATCTGCTTTTGCCTTTCCTAGGTGCACCTGAAATAACCTTATGGATAATAAATTCCTTTATACTAGCCTAGGATTTGCAATAATTCTTCCTAAGAGAAAAGATATATAGGTTGACTAGTAGGCAGTGTTGTATATAAATTTGTCAATGAGCATAGTACATTTGCACAGACCTCTCTGTCTAATGTTTAACTTGTCATAGAGTTGAAAAAACAACTGAGGTATAGAGAGACCAAGTGACCTGAGGAAGCAGACACTATGTATTTTGCCTTGAGAAGCACAAGAGTGTTTGATTTCTGTTTCTCATAAATAGCAAATGCTTTTGTGCACAGCCTGTGGTCACATATTTTGGTTTCTGCACACATGGAATAACACTTAGAAATTTCATGTTGCTAGTGTCACTCCCTCTTTGCATTGAAGCATTTTTGGTTTTAAATGCAAAGGTAGAACAAGTTCTGAATAGAGATATTTTTAGGACTAAATTCCTGTGCTACCACATTTTATTATCCTTTGGGTAAGTCTTGATCTTGTTTTTGATTTTAAGCTATAATAGTTCTTAAGATTCCTTTATAATCAGCATATTGATTGTGGGAAGCAAAAAATTCTTCTAATGTTCTAACAACTCTATTGCTGGAGTATCATAGTCAAAAAATACTGAAGAATGCTAGTTAAAATGTGTACTTGTTATGTACTCTGTTTAAAAAAACTGTCTTAAATCACAGGAGTGACTGATCGCCTTGGGCAGCTTAATAATATAATGAATATGAAGGAAGAGCATCTTAAATTGAGATTTCAAGACACGCACACTGCTCTTATATGGCTAAGAAAAAACAAAGACAAGTTTAAAAAAACAGTTTGTGAACCCATGATGCTTGAAGTAAGAAAATTTACTTGTGTCTCACTCTAACCAGTTAATGTTTAGTTTATTTGTGTCTTGCAAGACTTTGAGAATGGCTTCAGGACTTTCAAGACATCTTGAGCTGCCAGTTACAGGTATACAGTTACATACCATAGCATGGTGAACTATTTTTAATTTTAATTCTGTAGGCAGTGTAGTAATGCTCAACATTGAGTAAGATCATAGAATCATAGAATGTTTCAGGTTAGAAGGACTTTAAAGATCATCTAGTTACAACCCTCTGCTATGGGTAGGGAGAGATACCTTCCATGAGACCAGGCTGGGGTGTGGTACTTTATTAAGGTACCTATTCAAGATTTTCTCTAAGGTACATTCAGTTGTTTAAGACTTAAGTAGTTCTTATTTGCTGCTTAAAAAAACAGTGGTAGTTACAATTGAATACCTTCCCTTGTAGAACACCCTGCTTAGCAAAGGTTACATGTCACTGTGATCCCCCAGATGTTTTTGTGGTTTGATTCTGTTTGCACAGCCAGCTTCAGAAACAGAAACACCTTAATCTGTCCCTACTTTTGTTAAGTATTTTTGTTCCACACATGCTGTACTGGCTAGGAATAGCAGAGCTAAATTTTCAAAGTGACTTTTTAGTGTATTCCTACACAGTTATCCCAGCCTTTTGCTGTATTTGTGGCATGTAATGTGAAGAGCATAAAGACTGCTCCTCTTCTTCAGAATTGCAAACTTACTTCAGTAAGTAGTGTGTTGCTACAATTTAAGTTAGTTGAATATTTTATACCAATTCTTACACTTTATGCATGTGCTTAGAACTATTAAAAATTACTTTTTGTTAGTATCAATAAATACTTATATTGCCAGAACTTGTATCTTATATTGCTAAAAATTAAACACAGACATAGGAGCTACTGTAGGTTTCCTCCCAAGAGAACTGGTGCAAAAAGACAAAAAAAATTTGCATCTTTAAGACATTTAAACATTGTCTTTTATTTTCTTGGATATCACCTGGCCGCTTAAAATATTTGGGGGGTGTGTGTAGAAGAGTTAAGTACAATTGTATTAAATCACTTTCTCAATACTTTTCTTTATCAGATCAATATGAAAAACAATAGATATGCTAAATATATTGAAAATCACATTTCTGCCAATGATATGAGTGCTTTTGTTTTTGAGAGTCAAGAAGATATGGAGGTGTTTCTTCTGGAGGTAAGTAGGCACCAGTTCTAAGGATTGATTAAATACTGATGTAGGAGCCCTAAACTCCTAAACCAAATAGGTCTATATTTATTTAAAGTTTTGATTGGCAAGATCAACACAATAGCTAATAAAAAGTATTAAAATATTTTCTTCTAGAGTAAGATTTTTTGCCTAGACCAACTGGAGGATGCAGGAATAGTAAGAAAATCTAGTGGGGTCCCCTGGGGATAAATACTGGGCCCAATGCTGTTTTAATATCTTCATTAATGTTTTAGATACTGGAATTAAGAGCACCCTGATGAAGTTTGCTGACAGCACAAGAATAAGTGGGGAAGTTGACACCCCAGAAGGGAGAGCCATACTCCAAGAAGATCTTGACAAGCTGGTTGAGTGGGTGTGTCGGTGTGAGCTGAAATTCCCCCCCCCACCGACAATAACCAGGCTAGCTCAGTCTGGAAGCAAATGAAAAGCTGTATTTACAAGCAGAGTCTAAAATCTACAATGAAATGCAATGAATATATACAAATATACAAAATTCATGACATTCACAAATATATACAATCAACAGAAAAGCACAACCGATCTCCCTTTGCTTCCCCCCAAGGGGACCCTCCCAAAGGGGCCTCTCTCTCTCTCCCAGGAGCTTCCCCCCCAGACCCCCCTGGACAGAGAAGCAGAGTTAGTTAAGCAGAAAGTTGTTAACTTAGCTGCCAAGGTCAGTGTGTTATCTTCAGCCAGAAGAGAAGAAGAAACAGCAACCAGACAGCCCAGCAACTGCCCCCACTGCCGAACGCAGAATGTGCAGAATGCCTACTTTGTTTTGGGTAATAGTTCTTAAACATTTCTATCTATCCAATGGAAGTGTTTGGAACAATCGTTATTTTGCTTTCTTACACCCAATAGTGACTTATTTACATTCTTTCACTTTCTCTGTTCTGAACTTTGCAAGGAAAAATTAAAAAGACAGTTTCAAACCATCACAGTGGGCAAGAAGGACCTGTATGAATTTTAATAAGGCCAAGTGTAGGGTCTTGCACCTGGGAACACCTATCCCGGGAATGCAGCTCAGATTGGGAGCCACCTGACTTGAGAGCAGCACTGTGGAGAGGGATCTGGGGGTCTTGGTGGAGAGAAGGCACAATATGAGTGAAGAGTGTGCTGCAGTGGCAAAGAAAGCCAACAGGATACTGAGTTGCATTAATAAGGGTATCACAAGCAGAGATAAAGATGTCATTCTCCCACTTTACTCAGTACTGGTCAGGCTGCACCTCAAGGACTGTGTACAGTTTTGGTCTCTGCTATACAAGAAGGATGCAGACAGGTTGGAAAGGGCACAGAGAAGGGCCACAAAAATGATCAGAGGACTGGAAGGCCTGTCATATGAAGGAAGGCTGAGAGAACTGGGTTTGTTCAGCCTTGAGAAGAGAAGCCTTAGGGGAGACTTCATAGCCATGTACAAGTACATAAAGGGTGGCCAGAAAAATCCTCACTATCAATACAGACTAGGGGATGAGATGATAGAAAGCAGCCCTGTGGAAAAGGACTTGGGGCTGCTGATGGACAAGAAGCTGGACATGAGCAGGCAGTGTGTGCTTGCAGCTCAGAAGGCCAATCACATCCTGGGCTGCATCAAAAGATGCATTGCCAGCAGATCCAGAGAGGTGATTCTGGTGAGACCTCGTGTGGAATACTGCTTACAGGTTGAGCCCTCAATACAGGAAGGACATGGACCTCATGGAGTTGGTCCAGAGGAGGGCCATGAGAATGATCAGGGGTTAGGAGCACCGCTACTACAATGACAGGCTTAGGGATCTGGGGTTGTTCAGCCTGGAGAAGAGGAAGCTCTGGGAACACCTAATAACAGCCTGAAGGGGGCCTACAAGAAGGATGGAGAGAGACTGTTTACAAAGGCCTGTAGTGATAGGATGAGGGGAAATGGCTTCAAACTAGAACAGATTTAGATTGGATGTTACGAACAGGAGGGACAAGACTGGAACAGGTTGCCCAGGGAGATGGGGCTGCATCCCTGGAGATACTCAGTGTGAGACTCAACAGGCTCTGGACAGCCTGGTCTAGTTGAGAATGCCTCTGCTTACTGCAGAGGGGGTGGACTAGATTACCTTTGGAGGTCCGTTCCAACCTGAACCATTCTATGATCATGAGGACAGAGACTCCCTTTTGACAAAGAGTCACATGGTGAAGACAAAGGGTAGCGGGTACAAGTTGATACTGGGGAGATTTGGGCTGAATACCCAAATACCAGAATACCAGAAATTTCTGAATACCAGAAAAAAAAAATCACGTTTCAAACTATTAAACATTGGAATAAGCTCCTGAGGGAGGTGGTGGATTCCCCTATGTTAGACAGTTTTATGGCACAGCTTGACAGGGTGCTGGGCCGTCTTATTTAAACTATATTCTTAGCATGAAGGGTTGGACTAGATGATCCTTGAGGTCCCTTCCAACCTGGTATTCTATGAATTCCTTTACATGGCAGCAATTGTGAGGATAAAATGCTGAATACAAGAAAATGGCAAGAACAGGAAGCTACAAATTCAGTACCAAACTTTCCCAGTATCTCCTGACTAAAGAGGCAAGAGGGCATCTTCTGTGAGAAGATAATAGTCCAGCAGTGAGTTGTGCTTGTATTTTCTTAATACTGCTGTGTCCTGAAGCGATAGGGAGATTATTCCCTTTGAGAGCCAGGTAGCTGATGCATTTGCTGGAGAAAAAAGCCACAAGATGTGGTATTAACTGTCACTAATGCTTCCCAGCTGCTGGGAAACCACATGATTAATGGTAAACTACTCTACAATTTTTGAAGACCAGTCTGTCCTTTATAGAAGATAGTAATTTTTATATAAATGAACAGTAGTGGTGATAGCTGAGGTTCTAGGGGCTTGTCTTGTGTCCATGGGTGTGAAACTGAGCCAATGCAAGACTGCTTTAAGCAGATAAACTGATCGCTCATTTGTATCCTCAATCTTTTCTGCTCTGTTAGGATCAGGTTTTTCAGAGCCTCTGTAGCTAGTGGTCTGCCATTATCTGTGCAAAATCCCTGTAGAGCCTGAAAGAAGGGGCTTCCTTATTACATCCGACTTTAGACTTAGGTTGAGTGTCTGGCTCAGGATTTCTTTAATTGCTTTTGTTTTCTCTGATGCATGATGTTTTCATGTAGAGACATTAACTGAGCTTGTATTTTAGAAACCTCAGTCATGCCTGAGCCAGAGTAGATTGTGGATTTTTCCAGATGTTGTTGGTTTGAAATAATCCCATTTCTGTGAATGAAGAATAAATATTTGATTTTCATATAGTGAATTATTCTACTCTTTTTTACCAAACAATCTAATCTATATTTAGGTGCGTGATCATCAGAAACTCAGAGTGAGTGCTGTGTGTGCACCTGCTCAGTCGTATGCTGAAAGCTTACCTTCGAGACCTATTGAAGAATTACAGTATGTATCACATTGTTAGTGAGCAATGGTTTTAAATACAGTGCTTTGGTGGTATTGCTATTGTGGTGGTTTGGCCCTGGCCTAGGGGACAAATGCCCACCAAGGCTGTTCTATCACTCCCTTTCTTAAATGGACAGGGGAAAAAATATAACAAAAGCCAGTAATAAGATAGAAGCAGTTTAATAACAATAATAAGCAAAGGCAGTAGACCACACGGAAGTGAAAGCAGAGAGAGAGATGTTAGCCTCTACTTCCCATCAGCAGGATGATGGTCAGTCTCGGGAAGCAGGGCTCTGTAAGCTTGGTGGTTCCTTAGGAGGATAGATGCCATGGACAAATCCTCCCACTTCCTTCTTTCACTTCATTCTTATATCTGAGCTGGTGTCATATGGCATGGAACACCCCTTTGGCCAGTCTGGGTCAGCTGGCTCGGCCATGTCCCCTCCCAAAATCTTGCCCACCTCTCAGCATGCTCTTGGAGTGGGGAAATGTTGAAAAGACACAGCCTAGATTCAACAATAGCTGAAACACTGCTGAATTATCAGCTACTGCTGCAAAACACAGCACTGGAATGATGCTTTGAGGAGAATTAACTCTAGCTCAGCCAAACCCAATATATATATATATATATATATATATATATATATAATTTTCTGTTATGAATTAAATTTCCACCATTTCATTTCTGGGTTAGCAGGACTTCTTTCTGATGCTTCAGTAACTTCAGCTCACCTACCTGCAAAATTTTATTTCTGATGCATGCTTTCTTTTTTTTTTTCTCCAGCCGATACGGATTTTTCTCATATTTACGAGAGTTGTTTGATGCTCCTCATGCTGTGATGAGTTATCTTTGCTATCAATACCATGTTCATGATATCCCTGTGGGAACAGAGAAGACAAGAAACATGATTGAAAGGGTGAGATGTCCTATATAGTACAAACATATCTTTTAGTCTGGTGTTTAACTTGCCAAAGAACTTTTGCAATAGATGTGGAGAAAACAAAAAAAATTTGCTTTAGCCTTTTATCAGCCTTTGGAAGCGAAAAGAGTTCATTATATGCAAACATACTGCAGGATGTTTTAACAAGTCTGGTCTATCTAATGCAGCACTCTATAGAGTAAAGTGAAATACATCTTTCACCTGCAACCTGAGACAGTTGCATGAAGTTGTTATTATAATAAAACTTCAAGTCCCTGAGGTATTTGGGGCAAAAATTGAATCAACCACTTAATAGGTCAGCATTGTCGTGTCCTGTTGTGTTTAAAGTAACACTTAAAGCTATTTTGGGTTTGGGTTTGTTTTATTTTTCCTTTAAGTACATTAAGATGTTCAGTTTCCAGCAAATACAGTGTTACAGGTTCAGTTAGAGTTGATGTGTTAAATGGTATATAAACCTTTTGGATTTTTAGAAATAAGCTAAGAGCTCCTGCTAGTAGTAATCTCCCTACGTTAGTCTTTCTTGAGATCTTGCAAGCTCATCGTTGCTGGATTGTAACGGGTAACATACACAACAGTTTTCAACTTAAATCCTTATTCACTCCTCTGCCTGTGCTGGATGTCTTTTGTCTATCTTGTACAGAGAACTGTGGTGTCTGAGAACATTAAAAGTTGTTTTTCTTTTCAACTTAAATCCTTATTCACTCCTCTGCCTGTGCTGGATGTCTTTTGTCTATCTTGTACAGAGAACTGTGGTGTCTGAGAACATTAAAAGTTGTTTTTCTCACAATCTTGGGGAACAGGCAGTGTGACTAGAGAGCAACTCCTGTTTCACTTGAGATCACTGTTGCTCCTTCTTGCTTTTTGTGTTTCTAAGGCTCTTGAGAATGAGGAAGAGGGAAGTAAAAGTAGGAGTCCTAGATGAAAAGCTCTTCTTTTTATGTTCATTCTAAGAATTTTCATCTTCAAACTTCAATTCTTCCACCACAGTGTTTATTAGCCCTTCCTGCTTTCCAGAGCTCAGTTAGCAGCATATTAAAAATCACTGGCAAAGACAAGCCACTATTCTGAGTATGTGTATGTGGTACTTTATCAGTGCAGTTGCATGACTGTTTGTTGTGACTAGTTTTGATGAAGTGCATTGTTTGCAACATTTTATCATTTTTTCCCCACATGTGCCAGGAAAAAAACCTTAAGTTTAAAAGGAGACTAATCACAGAATGTCAGGGGCTGGAAGGGACCTCAAGAGATCATTTAGTCCAACCTACCAGAGCAAGATCACCTATACCAGGTCACACAGGAATGCATCCAGGCAGGTCTTGAATATCTCCAGAGAGGGAGACTCCACAACCCCCATGGGCAGCCTGTTCCAGTGTTCTGTCACCTTCACAGTGAAATAATTATTCCTCTTGTTTCCATAGAACTTTCTATGCCTCAACTTCCGCCCATTGCCCCTTGTCCTGTCATTGGGCATCACTGAGAAGAGCCTGGCTCCATCCTCTTAGCACTCACTCTTACATGTTTATAAACATTAATGAGGTCACCCCTTAGTCTCCTCCCAGAGCTAAAGAGCCCCAGCTCCCTCAGTCTCTTCTTGTAAGGAAGATGATCCACTCCCTTAACCGTTTTTGTGGCTCTGTGCTGGACTCTCTCAAGCAGTTCCCTGTCCTTGAACTGAGAGGCCCAGAACTGGACACAGTATTCCAGATGTGGCCTCACCAGGGAGAATAGAGAGGGAGGAGAACCTCTCTCGACCTACTACTGACCACACCCCTTCTAATCCACCCCAGAATGGCATTGGCCTTCTTGGCCACAAGAGCACATTGCTGGCTCATGGTCACCCTTCCATCCACTAGGACCCCCAGGTCCTTTTCCCCTTCACTGCTCTCCAGCAGCTCAGTTCCCAACCTATGGGACATGGGGTTGTTCTTTCCCAGGTGCAAGACTCTACACTTGCCATTGTTGAACTTCATTAAATTTCCCCCTGCCCAGTTTCATAGAGCCAAATATGTGGAAAAAGGACAAGGATGGAAATGTCATCAATCACAGTCTGAGCTGTAAAGCAAAGAAAACACGGTTTTCAGTGTCTGGGAACCAACTCAACAGAATGTTGCTGGTGCTGTGCACATAAACTGAAAAAATCTTCAGTCAAATTTATGTTGTCCTGTGGAGGCTTGTCTACTGTTATTGATAAAATAATTTTTGACGTAACTGAAAAATAGTTATTCAAGTATTATTATATGTCTTTTTTTATCTTCCCTACAGATAGATTTGCTTCACTAAAATTGCATTACAGCTGACTTTATGGTTTCATCTATTAATGTCTTAAGTAGTTTTGGTTCTTTGGTACAGATGACATTTGCATGTTACACATCTGCATCACAAACAAGGATTGTACTTGCTGTACAAACATTAACAGGTTTTTCCAGTGTCTATCTGTAGTATCAGAATTACCAGAACTTGTTTGATTGGTTATAGTAACATACTCTTGACAGTCTTAGCAGCTCTTTGCCAAATGGTCAGGTATAATGATGCATTAAACTTAGTATCATCTTTTTGCAAAGGCTTGTTAACAAGTCAGAATCTTGCATTAGATGAAGATCACAGAATCAGCAAGGTTGGAAAAGACCTCAGAGATCATGAAGTCCAACCCATCACCCAGCACCTCATGACTAACTAAACCATGGCTTCAAGTGCCACGTCCAATCCTTTTTTTGAACACCTCCAGGGACAGTGACTCCACCACCTCCCTGGGTGGCACATTCCAATGGCAGATCACTCTGTGAAGAACTTTCTCCTCACCTTGAGCCTAAACTTCCCCTGGCACAGCTTGAGACTGTGTCCTCTTGTTCTGGTTGCCTGGGAGAAGAGACCAACCTTGTTCTGAAAAACATTGTCTTGAGTAACATTTTTGTCAGATTGATACTTTTATGTTTGTTTTTATTTTTTTAGGTCATACAAGAAACCAAACTTAGGAACATCTATACAGCAGAGGAAAGATACGTTGTTAGAGTATCTCCTTATACACACCTACCCCTCTCTACTAACACGTTCCTGAGGGCAGCCCGGTTTCTAACTAGTTCAGTGGATACAGATGAAAGACAACAGTTGGAAAACCAGCAACAGGTAATAGATTTATTTTTCTATATTACCCATTTTATTGTGCAATAAACATAGACTACTTGCATGTGTTTAGTAAGGTATGTTTGTAGTAAGAATGCTAATGGTGTGTGTTCTTTTATTTCAGGACATCAGTAGCACACTAAAGACATTGGGTATGCGTTTGACTGCATTGCATGAGAGACAAAAATATCTGGAACATAAAGACAATGAGCTCAGGCAGCAGAAGAAGGAGCTTTTAGAGAGAGGAAACAGGAGGAAACAGTTGGAATCAAAAATTGGTGTGAAGTATGATAGGTAGGAAACAAGGCATGTTATCTGTGAAACATGAACGATTTTAAATATAAAGGTATATTGGCTTCCTCTTAGTGTAGTGTGCTTTGACCTTTACAAAGTAAACTGTAGTTTGAGTATCAGGTACAGATGATATTCAAGACAAAATAGGTGTTTATAAACAGAGCTTAAGACAACATTTAAGACCATGTAACGATGTTCCAAATAATTTCCTGTAATAAAATCACAGGATTCCAGTTTGAGATCATTGCATGCCTTTATTCAAATATTACCATAGTCTTCTGTGTTGCTGGTATGTATCTAGATGATACCATGGTGTACATAGATAGTACTAAGTAAGCATGTCAGGGATTGAGTTGGACCCTAATTATCCACAGTATTTGTGTTAACATATTTTCTGGTTTTGTGAGCCTCTGTAATTAGTTCTCTGTTACCCCTTTCTCATAAAGCAGAACCTGGGCATGATTAAAGAGGTATTAAGCTTATGCTTTCAGAAGGCAATGTAGATGAGTTTGCCCCAGGCTTCACTCTCTGCATTCCTGTAAAACAGTCCCAGCAGACTTTGAACCCTCAAATACTCCTATATATTATGTTGCACTACTTTACGTTTTCTGAAAGTTGGTGCTGGTGTTTGCATGCAGAACTCTTCCATTACTTATGATGCATTAAACTGAAAATAAGGAGAGGGAAAGAGAGAGAAGTAGGGCTGCAGGGGTGTTAGAGGGACCAGAATCAACTGCTATGTAGTCACGAGTGTCCAGGTTGTTGTGAAAATAATTAGGTTTAAACAGTGTGGATGTGAGCTCAGCCTCAAAACCAAGTATTGCTCTCGGGTTTCATGTTAGGGATACTTGTATTGCCATGCTGTTTTACTGGAATACAGAATTTGATTTGAAGGCAAATATTAATTAAATCCTTCCTTTTGAAAAAAACAACACTCCTTTAATTTTGAATAGGGTTAGTAAGAAACCCAACACAATTACAGACAAGGCTGTTACAAATTTTCTTGTATAATGAGAATGGCTTTCTATAGTAATAGAAATTATTTAAATAATCCTTGCAGTAAATACAACTATCTCTAAATATTCGCATTTCTCATTGATGAGCATCTGAATAAAGCTGGATGGTAATTTTGAAAGTAATACACAGTGACAAAATTACTTACATTGAAGGGGATTTCAGGTAGTCTGTAGTCCAGCCATCCCCTCAAAGCAAGGTTTTCAGGGCTGTATTTCATTGTATCTTTAAAGTCTCCATGGAGACTGCCTGAAGTGTTTGGACACCCTTTTCCACTATTTGACTGCCCTCATGAGGAAAATTTTCTGCTGATACCCAGTCTGAATCCTTCTTGTTTTGACTTAAGTCCACTGTCTGTAATTCTACTATGCACCTCTTGCAGGAGCCTGATTTCATCCTTTAAATGATTTCCCTGTGGGAAGTGAGGGGTTGCTGTTAGGTGTCTTGAAGCTATCTCTTGCCTAGGGTGAACAAGCTGAACACTCTTAGTCTGTCCTTGCAGTGCCTAATGGTGTAGCCCCTGACAGTGCTGACTGCTTTCCGAGTTTGTTCCAGTTTGTTGATCTTCGGGGCAGGGAACAAAAATGGTTGCAGTGCTAAGCATAAAGGAAGAATTACAACAATATTGTGGGAGACTGCATTGAAAAACTTAGGAGAATGGGTCTGAATCCAGCAGACTTGAGAGGAAGGTGGGACTAACGCTCCCAGGTGCAAACAGGAAGACTGAGCTTATCTTTCCAGTAGACATGCTAGTTCATGCAGAGCACATCTAAACAGCCCCTGTGTAGCCTCACAGCACATATGGGTACACAGAACAGTTGGGTAAATGCAGCACCAGTGGCCTCATCGTGTTCCTACTCTTATCTAAGCAGCACAAGACTCCCCTAGTAAGACTTCTCTGGGTACATGCAGACAATATAGATCCTGTCAATAGCTGGGTCCAGACACTCTGAGTGGCTTTCCATTTGTCTTACAATTGGGTTCATCAGGTATGATTGCTGATTTTCTGGTTTTTTGCTTCTGGAATTGTTTTGCAAGGATACTAGCTCCACATTTTTCCTGGGGGTCATAATTTCCTGTGTCATCCTCTTGGCTGTTCTGACCCTGTTTTAGTATCTAAATTCTTGCAGCTTAGTAAACATGATTATTCCATACAAAGTTCTTAATGTTTATGTGGTTTTGAGGATTGCTGTTAGCCTTCTGCAATACGTTGAGGACATTTCTGTTGTTTTTTGGGTTGTTTTTTAATATTTTTAAAGTTATTTTTTGCTAGTGCATGAAACAAGGGCTAAACAAACCTCCTGAACTCTCCTATGCTGTATTGTCGCAAATCTCTAGTAGCAGAAGAAAAATACTGTTACACTGATTTGACTATTTTTTCTTAATTTACTTTTTTAATCTGAAATTTACAGGAGTGTGGTTGCTGAGTGATGTTTTTGTAGCCAAAATCAGTTTACTTAATTATGAAGTTTTGTCTTTTGAATTTCTTTAGTGTGCATAGATTGGGAATGCCTCATGTGTTCACAGTGTATACACACAAGGTATACAGATACCTGTTCTTACAAACTGTTGGTTTGTGAACCAAGAACAGGAATTTTTGTATTTTTGTATAATTTATTAAGTGAATATTGATTCCTCCCATAGTTTAAAGCAGCTGGAACAAGATGCTATTAACCTAAAGGAGGAATCTCAACAGGCGAATGTAAAGATCAAAGAAATAAATATCCAAAAAACAAGACTTGTTACTGAATTGATGCATCTCATAAAGGTATGTATTTTTAATTCAGTATGCATTTCTCTATGAAAAGTCCAGTTCTTGTAACTTAAGAAGGAGGTATGCAACACTCAGATTTGTAAATGTTCACAAGCAAGCTTTCTGTAAGATCAACATCTTTTGAAGCTTTTAATGACTTGAACTTGTTCATCTGTTGTTGATTCATTTGTAGATCGTGTGCTTGTGTTTAGGCTCACTGAGTGAAGTCTTACAGTCCCTGGTCTGTCTGATTCAGTAAATACATGAATTGAGCTGGGAATGAGCTATGTAACTGTTTTAGCCTGTACACTTTCGGAGTACTGCATTATTCTGTGAACTATTCTTGCCACCCTACTTGATAACCTTTTCTTGTTTGTTTTTTATTGAAAAAGAGTAGTCATTAGTCACTTCGAAGTTTGACCTGAAACAGTAAATCTCCATGGTTGTAAAGAATACTGGGATGGGGAAAGTACTCAAGTCTCAGGTTCCAGTGTCATTGGGTTTTCTTTAATTCAAAAAAAGGAGAAAAAAGTCTGGACTTAATTGTTGCTTTAGCTTAGCTTGTAAGCCCTAATAATGGGAGCTGCCATAAGGTGAATTTCCTTAGTTTTTAAGAACTTAAGGAACAAGAAACAGTTAGTTTCGGTTCCAAAGGAATCTGTTTGTGCTTCAACACTCAGCAAACCATGGTGCCATTCTTGCAGCCACTTAGAGCACATAGGTTCTTCCTTTGCTGAGCCTTACTGACATTAAAATGTGTTCTTGCTTACCCCTGAAAAGAATTGAGTATTACCTTTGAAGTAAGACTACTTTCAATGCATTTCAATTGCTGGTCTTTATATAAATTCTTTTTTAAGAAAATAATCTAAATGGGAAGCTGTTTCTCTGTCGTGATAGGCATGGGCTGCAAGAACTGAGGTGTTTTGGAGATGTTATTTGGGTCAGATGGTCAAAACAATTTTGAAAATACCAAAGAATAGCAAAAAAGTAGCCTGCCAAGTTAAAAGTGTCGCTTAGGGTTTAGATTACTTTTACATAACTTAAGAACTTGTACAGGTAGTAACAGTCCTGAAAAGTAACTCTTCTCAAAACTTTTTCAAATGCTCTGCGTTTAAAACAGGAACTTTTAGATCATTGTATTGACTTTTCCAGAATATTGTGTTGATTTTGTGTTTGATGCCCATTTCCCAGTACATAAACTATCCCAGGTGTGTTGCTGTTATAAAGTGCAGCATAAATTGTTTACATGCTGTTTACATACCTGCCGGAATGTGTATCTTGATCTTGTTTTCCCCAGTACAGGAGAAGCAATTTGAAAATACATAGTTGCAATACATACCATGTATTTCTCAGTATACCCATGTGTAAGCAATGATGGATTGTATTTGCCTGAAGTAGTTATTGATTGCAAAAGGGATTTATTTCAGTTTTGCATTAGCTTAATTTTCACGTTTTGTGCTATGGGAAATACATGCTTATACACACTGAAGGGAAAAAATGGTCTGATAGAAGTAAGAGGTCTCATTTTATGGTTTGTCAGAATTTTTATATCCATGCACTTCTGGTCATCCCCAAAACAAACTTCAGGATTGATTCCAATTTTATGAGTCTTTGTGCTTACTACAATAGGTTTTGTAATTACAGTAGCTGTGGGTTATTGAAGTGATGAAAACCTAGGTAGTCATGTGTTTCAGGCACAGTTACTCGTGCCATAGAAGGATATTTCAAGCATACTGGATTTTGTGTTTCCCTGGTGGTAATATCATCTATTTTATAAAGGATTTTGGGGCTTGCATGGAACTCTCAGCTAGAGTAACAGGCTACGTGTATGTTTGCACAACTACAGAAGGCAGAGTGCGTCTGGCATCTATTTAATACACATCAATACTTTTCAGTCTGTTGACAGAAATAGCCTTGTGCCACTATTTCAGATTCTAGCACTGCTTCTGTATGTTGTTGATTGTGCTGTTGTCTTTAAATAATCTCAGCTTTTTCCATCTTCATCTCCTTTTGTGATGACTGAGTTTACTTTCCTGATTCTTAAATCAAGTGAATTGGAAATTAATAAACTTATTCATGTGTCAAAGTTCACACTGTAGAAACTTCATGTTGAAATGACAAATAGTAAAGAAGTTAACACTCTCAAAACTTATTCTGCAGAACCCATAGGTCTACAGTTTCTTCTTTCATTAAGAGAGAAGATTCCGTTGTATTTATATCCTGATCATTAAAAAAAAAAATGACAACAAAACCAAACAAAAGTCAGAGCAAAACAAAAAAAGTAAATTGGTGTTTGCAGTTCCTCCTAATTTGAGGTCTGAAGCTACCCTGAGCTCAGACCATTCCTGGGCATTACTTGTTTGACAAAAATGGTTGCTTCTTTAAAGTCGTCAAAAGAGGTTCTGGTAATCACTGAATCCTGTTAAGAATCTTCCAAAAGAGAACCTGCTCTTGTTTGTGTGTTGTTCCAGTTGAGACACAAGACACTGGAGTCACTCTGATCAATCCTTTTACCTTGTCAGTGAGACAGCCAAGTATCTTAAATGGGGTTTTTTTTGACCTTTTTCCATGTCTGTATGTGACATAAGTTCATCAAAATCCACCTGTTGAATTGTGTCTCTAAAAGAATTGAGATGGCTCTGACTTTTCTCACATTTCACATGTAAGTATATGGCACAGAGAAATAAAATGTGTTTCTTACTTCTTTATTTGAGTGTAAAATGGTTTCCTTGCAGGTGATATGTATATCCTTACAGATTGGAGATCTGAACACTTTGTGAGATTGTGTGCTATGACTGCAATGGATAGTTTCTTAAGCCAGATAGTGATTATATCAGTTTTTAGTCTCTTGTGGAAAAAAAAGAACATTCTCTGTTTCCCTGTGTAGAACTGTATATCACTGAATATCCTCAAAGCAGACTTGGTTCTTCAGAGCACTAAGGTGGCTGCTGAGAAGAACAGAATGGAGCTGGAGTATAAAGCACGAAGTGTACAGCTGAAAGCTGCAGAGGTAACTGTTTCTATGAATACTGGAATATCTACCAGGATATTCTATGGAAGCGTTTATGGTGTAGAAAAAAATGCTTCTCTGTGTGTTTAGAAATAGGTATTGCCAAATATTTAACCTTGATATTGTAGTTTTGACTTAGTTTTCTTCACTTAAAGATGAATGGGTGGTTTGCCTTCCTCAAGACAGCTAACCTGCTGTGAAAATCTGATGAGCAGTCATCATGACCTGGTCTGTGTATGTCCTATCATACATAGTGTATGTAAATGGCTAGCTGTTACTTGGAAGTGTTATCTTTCTTCTGAGACTATCATATACAAGTGACCCCGACCCATGTGGAGATGCAAGCACAAGATGAACTGGAAAGTACTGCATCAAAGCAGACCAGAGATGGTTTGGTTTTCTTTTTACAGTTCTTTCATAGCTTCTTGTCTCATGCTGTAATTAAATGCCTTTTTTTAGAGGGTGGAAAAGAGGATAAATGATCCTTCTATTGATCATATTATGAAGCAGTACTGTGCCCAGGTAAAAAGACAGTCTTTGAAGAATTAGTTCCACAGACAAGTACTCTTAAGAGCAGAGACTGCTGTGAGCTCTCACAGATTGGTGCATAGAGGTAATTTTGTGTAGAAGTACAATCTTTCA
The DNA here is from genome assembly GCF_027791375.1 of Indicator indicator. NCBI lineage: Eukaryota > Metazoa > Chordata > Aves > Piciformes > Indicatoridae > Indicator > Indicator indicator. The sequence goes on along the minus strand of NC_072053.1, from coordinate 48,654,034 downwards.
ATGTACTAGGGAAAAATTGTCCAAGTACAAGATGGTAGGTTTTTTCCCCTCATCTTGAAAGAGTCAGGTTAATTATAATCTGCTGCTCATTCAGTTTGGTACACACACACCAAAAAAAAGAAATTGCTGTTAAATTGGAAGGAAGTTCAAAAGGTAAGTAATAGTTATTTTGGGTGGATATGCTCTTCCAAAATGAATGATCTTAGCATGTATTCAGAAAACCACTTAAGATTGTAGGCATCATCACTTGGAGGAAAATTAGGAAGAGAACTTGCTAAGAGCAGCGGAAAGTAACCTGAAGAAAGTCTGGCATGCAACTTAAACCAAGTTTTAGGAAAATGCAGTTTCTGTTCTACTTTGTATGAATTTCCAAACTTCAGATAATTACATGCTGTTACCAAGCGTGCACTCAAACACAAATTCATAAGGAAGCATTGACTGCTTGTAATTATATTTTCTTTAACCAGCTTCTTACTTTGCACAAAACTAGTTGCAGTACGGATGGGTACAACGGAATACAGATTGCTTGTAGATACAGAATATGATTGGTTTTTGCTTTCTGATAGGTGCCTTTCTGGAAGCTGTAATCACAGCCCCACAGTAATACAGAACCTTCCTGAGGTACCTGTATAAAGCTCTTTACAAGTTGGCTCTCATGTTATTGACGGAAACAAAGATAAAGCTCTGTCTTAGCTATGATTGTTCTTGGTAGCATCTCTGTTCAAACCAGCAATTCTTTCTGCTTAAAGTTAATTCTCTTTTTTTAGAGGCACCTGAGGAAATCAGCAGGAACCTTAACATTACTGTGTACTTCTGAATATACAGGAATAATTAAAAAAAGCTTGTGTATTTTTAAAAAATTATATTTATTCAACTTTTATTTAGAATGTAGATGTGACAATGAACTGGATAAACTGAAAGAAAATTGGTACTTAACTTTCTTGTTGAACTGTCAGTACACTTGTTCTAGTATGTCCCAAATTTTCTGATGAGTGCTGGGGTTTTCCTCTGCACAAATGTGTTTGGCTTTTCACACTTTGAAGAATTTTCTGTGCCTTAGTCTTGGGTCAGGTGTATTCAATATTGAATCTGTTTCAGATTTTCAGTGCCTAGAGATCTACTAGAAATCTTATTTTGTATGGCTCTGTGGAGTTTCAAGTGGGAGCTTTATGTGCAATTAAAAAGCTGAGATTTCCTGCTGCAGCTGATTCAGAATTTACTTTGGCTCTGAAAATGTTAAAACACTTCAGTATGAAATTGATGTTTCTTGTATAAAAAGTATGGCTGTATTGCCTTTCTCTGGATCCTTTGCCTCATCATTATGAGGTCGAACACATTTCAGATGAAGCCATTTCATTAAATTTCTGGGATCCAAAAGAGAGTCCAGTATTAATTTAGAACTTTCTAAAATGTTCCTTAAAAATAATTTATTGAATGTACCACAGGGCATTGCAGGTACATAAGCATTGTGGTGCACTGTTGCATTTGCGTACTAAATGAGAATGATGTAAGATCTTGATAATAAACAAAAGCCATTCTCCACTTATTGCTGGTTTATATCTATAGCTCTAACACCAGTTCTTCTTCCCTCCTTGTGACACTTCCCTTCTCTGCAATGGACTTTATGAAGTGGAGGCAGGAAAATAAATGCAGAAAAAGCCATTTTCTTTTAACCTTTTTGAAAATGTCAGCACAGTGTAGAAAAATACCTTGAATGCGTTTTTGAAGATTGTGAAATGCTTACCACAAATGCTTGGTGAAGGAAAGGAAAAATGCAATTTTTGAGTTTGAGAGAAAACTCCACTGATGATCACCCATGAGTGTAACCTGTTAATATTGCTTCTGTTGTGTTTAGTAAATAAAGAGTAAGAAAATAAGGTGAGTTGCTGCCAGTGTATGTGTCCTGTATTTCAGAAGCATGGAGTAAACAGTTACCTAACTAAATCGTCTCCATATGAATACCTCAAAAATTTTTGCCACTGGAGGGCTCCCATATTTAACTGAAGTACACAACAATAAAAACTGGGAAGAGAAGTTCTCCCAAGTTCAGGAACATAGCTAAAGTTTTCACAGTGTCAGGGGCAATTTCAGAAGCAAAATATTGTGCATATGGATTTTGAGCTAGAATTTTGTGCCTCCAAAAAAGTGAGAAACTGTATTCCCATGGTGTAATTGTCTGTTAAAAACATGGGTTGTGTATGTAATCACTGTATAGTAAAACAACTGCTGTTTGTGAACAGAGAAAGATTTGTGGGTGATGTAGCATTTGGGAACTGTCTTGGGCACAACCATCATGAAATGGAAGAGTTCTTAGTTGCTGGAGAAGTGAAGAGAGGGGTTCAGCAGAACTGCCACTTTGGGCTTCGGGTGGGCAGACTTTGGCTTGTTTCAGAGACTGTTTCAGAGTCTCTTGGGAGACAGTGCAGAGGGGTCAAAGAGTCTGGGAAGGCTGGACACTTCAAGAATGAAGTCTTAAAGGTTCAGGAACAGGCTGTCCCCAGGTGCCATGAGTCATTGTGGAAGAAGGACAGCCTGGCTGAATAGAGAGGTTTGGTTGCATCTTAGGGAGAAAATGAGAGTCTGTGGTCAGGCCACTTAGGAGGACTACAGTGTTGTTATGAGGCTTTGCAGGGAGAAAGGGAGAAGGGCTAGCTGGAAATGAATTTGTCTTCAGCTGATAAAGAGAACAGCAAATGCTTCTACAAAAGCAGGACTGAGGAGAATCTCTGTCCTTTGCTGGAGGCAGGGGGAATATAGTGGTGAAGGATGAGGAAAAGCCTGAGGTAGTCCTTGGTAGTAGGACCACTTGCTCACTGGATACCCAGGGCCCTGAGCTGGAAGACAGGGATTGGAAACAAGATGAAGCCCCATAAAGCAAGAGGAGATGGTTAGTGACCTGCTGCACCAGTTAGACATACACAAGTCTGTGGGGCCAGATGGCATACACCTAAGGGTACTGAAAGAACTGGCAGAAGTGCTCATGAAGCCACTTTCCATCATTTACCAGCAGTCTTGGCTAAGTGGGGAAGTCCCAGCTGACTGGAGACTGGCAAACATGATGCCCATCTACAAGAAGGGACAGAAGGAGGACCTGGGGAGCTACAGACCTGTCAGTCTGACCTTGGTGCTGGGGAAGATCATGGAGCAGGTCATCCTGAGTGCCATTATGCAGCATGTGCAGGGCAACCAGATGATCAGGCCCAGTCAGCACAGGTTCATGAAGAACATGTGCTGTTTGGGAAACACGATCTGCTTCTATGACAAGGTGACCCACTTAGCGGATGAGGGAAAAGTTGTGGATGTTGTGTACCTGGACTTTAGTAAAGCTTTTGACACTGCTTCCCACAATATCCTCCTGGAGAAACTGGCTGCTCATGACTTGGATGGGTGGATGATACACTGGGTTGAGAATTGGCTGAAAAGCTGGGCCCAAAGAGTAGTGGTGAGTGGGGTTAAATCCATTTGGTGTCCACTCAAAAGTGGTGTTCCCTAGGGATCACTGTTTGGGCCAGCTCTCTTTAATATCTTTATCAATGATCTGGATGAGGGGATTCAGTGCATCTTCAGGAGGTCTGCCCATGATATTTTATTAAATGGGTGGGGGTGTTGATCTGCTTGAAGGTAGGAAGACACTGCAGAGAGACTTGGACAGCCTGGATGGATGGGCTGAGCTCAGCCATTGTCTGAGGTTTTAACAAGGCCAAGCACCCAGTCCAAAGTGCTCAGTAATTGCAAGCAGCAGGCCTGCGGTAGAGACCAATTTGGATGTTGTTTGTTGCCAAACTTAGGTTAAAGGGGGGAGAAAAAAAGTGTATTTTAATATCTTTAATGTATTTTCTAACAGCAAAGATTTCATGAACTGGATGATAGGAAGCGTGTTCTTACAGAAAACTCCAGGGAATTACTGAAAAAAGCTCGACATGTCTGCAAACTGAGTCCAGATCAACATCTTCCAAAAGAATTTCAGACTGTATGTAGAAACACAAATCTCCATATATCTCTTATGTTTTTGATAGTGCATACCATTGTAACTTCACCAGCAAAGAATATTACATATATTATATTAGAAGGCTACTAGTAAAGGATTTTGTGTAATTCTGTTTTGTTAACTTACAGATTGTGACTTAGTCTGCTTTTAAAGCACCTTTCAACAATGCTGGGATACTCTCTATCATTTTGTTTAGTGCACAGGGGAGTAAAATTTCATCTGAAATTTCAATTAAAATCTGAAGTCTTACATTCATAGAAATAATTAGAAGCCATATTCTAGCTTCTTGCTGTAAAGGAGCACACAGAGAACTGAAATCTGGGCTTGCCTACTTACCTAGAGGTCTTCCCAGCCTCTAGAAGTTATTTGCATGGCTTAGCTAGCATAACCTCTGGCTTATATCAAGCCTTTGAATATCTGTACCTCCACAAGATACATTTGTCAAGTGGTTCCACTTCCAGTCTCCTTTCTCTGTCCAGAGTACTTTGTGAGGGGATCTTGCTGTGTTAAATTTTGAGTATATAACATCCTAATTAAAAGCAATAGATCATTTTTTTGCTTTTTCAATCTTTTTAGCAAACTCGGGAATCCTTCATTAGCATTGCTGTGTAACACGTGCATCCTTTCCCTTCTAGGCTTTTCAGGCTCTTCCATCCACGTTGGAGGAAATCGATGCTTTTCTGAATGAAGAGAAAACCAGGGCCTCCTGTTTCACAGGCCTGAATGCTTCGGCATGTTCACTACTTTCCTTCCACCCTCTCTTCCTCCCCCTCCATCTGTATTGTACTTGCTTCCCACTCTGTGCTAGATCTCGTGGTATAATAAGCTAGACAGCAGGAACAATGTGCTGTAAATGCCAGATTTTGCATCTATTAGAATTTTAAGTAGGTTCTTCCAAAAGAACAGTGTGTTCTGTGCCTTTAAAAAAAAAAAAAGAGCAACCTGAAATAAGCAATGCTTTTAAGATTCTTTGCTTAAAAGATAGAGATTAATCTCATTCAGTGTGCAGTGCAATAATCTATATAATTGTGTTTGAACAGAATCAGTGTAGTGTGATATTTCTACAGTCAAGGTTAGAAACGGCGAACATTTTGTTTGCTGCTTGTGTTTTTTTTGTTCTGGCAGGTTGTTGAAGAATACAATAAACAGACACAAGAAATAGAGCAGTTGACAGAATATCTAGAGGAGAAGAAAAATGAATTGGATAACTATAAGCAAAACATTTCACAGGTAATAGCTGAAAATTTTCACTTCTGTATCAGTATGTCGTTATGAGAATAGAATGTATGTACAGAAATAAGGGGTAACATTCCAAGTTGTCTTGAGTGTAAACTGAGATGTTAACTTCTGTAATTACGGTATTTTATAATTTAAATTCTATCTCTAAAGGAAAATACAGTTACTAAAACGATTTTACATGGATATGTCTACTTCTAGGTCAAAGAAAGGTGGCTAAACCCCCTGAAAAAGCTGATTGAGCAAATTAATGAGAAGTTCAGTTACTTCTTTAATGCTATGCAGTGTGTTGGTGAAGTTGATCTTCATGTGGAAAATGAGGTATTATGATTTATTTTATGTTTGTAGAAGTAGCATTTATGTTTTTATGCATCATCATTTACTAAAGATTGCAAGAAAAAAAATAAAACAAGTTCTTTGATTTGTAGTAGAAAGATGTTACGTTTAAAAAACCAGATTTTTACTGATGAACATGCTTTTTTGTGTGCTAGAACTGACTCACAGTCTGATGAAAGGAAAATTGAGTCTCTGACAAGGTGCTTATAGGACTCCAGCTCACTGACTTTTGGACACTTCTGGCAATTTACAGGGCTCAATTAGAAGCATTGTATTTACTTAGCTCAGACTTATTAGGCTAGTGAATTAATCCTGCATTTTTAGCTAATTTGCGCTATTCTATTGACATTTAATGGCTAAATATACCATGTATTAAGTGTAGTATTGATTTGGTTTTACTTATAGTTTCTACTTATTTGGAAGTGCCAACCTGTTGCTAACAGAAAACACCAACGGTTCAAAACTGGAAAAAAATTGGCACTTAGCAAACATGAGGTCTAAAATACGTCAGGTTACCTTTGCTCTCTCCTAAAATGTATATGGATTTGCCTCAACCTCAGGGATTCAGTTTCATGTTTCTATGATATTGTTAGAGAAGAACCACCAGAGGTTTGGCGTATGTGAGAGTAAATACCAGTACAAGACCTTAAGACATTTCACTCCTGTGGATTCTTGTCTGCCTGCACGTGGAGTAAAACACCAGGAACAAAAGAAGATGTCTTATTCCTCCAATTTAGCAGATTAGCAGATCTGAGAGAATTTGATCAGTCCTCTCCAATGTTAAATACTATCTGATACATATGTTACTTATCCCAGAACAAGACCTGAAGGTAGCAAAGAAGCTGGAATGTATTCCTACAAACTTGAAGTTCCTAAGGCAGTTTTAAGACTTTTAAATTGTATAGTTTATTCATGGTGGCATTTAGACCTTATTGTTCTTCATGAAAGCTAGGCTACAATGGGACTCTGTTCTGCCAGGTCACCCTAGTTCATATACCTGTTGATGACTGTAGAATGTCTTAATGCAAACCAAATTGGCACAGAATTATAAAATTCTTTAAGTTGGGAAGGGCCTCTAAGATCATCAGCCTAACACCACGATGGCCATTAAAGCATATCCTGAATTGCATGTTTATGCATTTTTGAACACCTCCAGGAACGTGAGTCTACCACCTCAATGGGCAGCCTATTCCAAATCCTGATCAACATTTCAGTAAAGAAATTTTGCTTAATATCATCCTCTGACACAACTTGAGGCCATTTCCCCTCATTCTATGACTTTATACTAGGGAAAAAAACCTGACACCCCCCCCCGACTACTACATCCTTTCAGGTAGTTGAATTCTTTCAGCTTACTCTTCTCCAGAATAAACAATCCCAGTTCCCTCAGCTTCTCCTTCTAAGGTTTGTTCTCCAGATTCTTTGCCAGCTTTGTTGCCCTTTGATGGACACATTCCAGCACCTCAATGTCCTCCTTGTAGTGAGGGGCCCAAAACACAGTGTTCAAGGTACAGCCCTGCCAGTGCTGAGTACAGGGGCACAATCACTTCCCTCCCTCTGCTAGTCACACTATTTCTGATACAGGACAGGATGCTGTTGGCCTTCTTGGCTACCTGACCACACTGTTGGCTTGTGTTCAGATGGCTGTCAACCAGCAGCCCCTTGTACTTTTTTGTCAGACAGCTTTCCAACCACTCTGCCCCAAGCCGATAGCATTGCATGGGGTTTGTCATGACCCAAGTGCAGGACCCAGTAACTGTCCTTATGAAACCTCAGACAACTAACCTCAGTCCAGCCTGTCCAAATCTCTCTTCAGTGTCTGCCTACCTTCAAGCAGGTCAACATCCTGATCTATCTGAACCTCTAAGACTTGCTTCATAAACAGTCTTCTAGCTTATTCTGGCTTCTCAAAATAAGCGTGTTCTGGTTTCTCTGTGATGGCCTTCTTGTCCCTTTGCCACAACTTTCTAAATCTAAAAGTATTCTGTCAGCAACCATCAAGAATTGCCTCCTCTCCGTTCTTCTACCCTAAACATTACAGTTATGTTATCAGAAGAAAGGGAGTCGGTGACCTCCAAATACAGGGTTTATGCTTCAACGGTCTATGTGGATGGACCTGTTGGAAGTCATATTCCCAAAATTTGTTGATATTCCTTATGGCTGTCACTAATTTGATAAGTGCATTATAAGGATTGTGTCTTATTAGACCAATTGGTAAGCAGTCATTGTGGGCTTTGTGCACTGGGAGGTTGTATTCCCATTCCTGCACTGAGTTTAACTGAACTTCAGAAATACAAGCAACTGCCCCAAGGATTTCTTTTTTTCCTCAAATTATGAATGTATTTCCTTGTGTGGGCCTTATTTTGGACCACATCTGTTATCCCTGCACCTGTGTGCATCATTGAGTCTGACTGCTGATGAGTGTCAGTTTTCTGTTAAAAGCCAGGGTCAGAATCTTTGTTGTGTGATTTTTGTGAGTATGAAAGGGAAGTTGCTTTCATGGTGGATTTTTTGTGGGCTTAGCATCTCAATCTGATGATAGAAGTGAAGGATTTAATTGCCGCTTGCACTCTAAGCAGTTCGGATAGGATCTTAACCTACACACCCCCACCCATCCCAGTGTTCAATTTGATAGCATCATGTACCCTAATATCTTTTTTTATGATGAACGGAACTTACAGTAGCATTGCTTTCTCTGTTTTCTAGCCAAGTTTTTTTTTTCCTTGTCAATATTCTTAATATGCGTGAAGTCTTCCTTAACAGGGATTTAGAATTTAATAAATCGTTGTCACTGGGAGGGAGTGGTATTGAAAATTCTCTGTCTAACAGGAATGGATGGCTATAGGCTGTAAAGACAGGGAGAGCAGAAGAGGTGGTGGAGTTGTATTTTATGTAAAAGACAACCTTAAAAGTATTGCAGTCAGCTATGGTAATTGTGGAAGGCCTGTTGAATGCCGCTGGGTCAAAATCACAGGGGGTGTCTCCAAGGGAGACCTTACAGGAGACATCTGTTACCAATCTCCAAACCAAGATGACATAGCCAATGAGGCAAGTCTTGAGTCACTTAAGAAAGCTTCAGGTCAACAAAATCTGGTTCTTCAGGGAGACTTTAACTTACCCAGACGTTTGCTGGAAGGATTACACAGCAGTTCACCTGGCAGCCAACAGCTTTCTGGAACGAATAGAGGACTCCTTCCTTCCTCATACAAAAGTTAGATGTGCCAAGGTGCTGCTCATTAACCAAGAAAACCTGCTTTGTGGCAGTTACTGACAGCCTAGTCTGCAACAATCACAATATTGTGGAGTCTGGGATATTCCAGAGCATGCTAAAAGTTATCTCCAAAACAAAATTTTTAGATTTTAAAAGAACAAATTTCAGGGCTCAGTTGGAAGGACTCCTATGGGAAGCTTGCATGGAAGACAAAGGAGCTAGCAAGTGCTAGGATTTTTTGAGGAACACTCCCCTAGACACACAAAACCAGTTCTTCCCCTCTAACGGCAAGGGAAGTAAGCGAAACAAAAGACCCCCTTGGCTTAACTCTGAGCTTCTGGTTCTGCTCAGAACAAATGGGAAATGTACCAGAGATGGAAAAGTAGAACATTACTTATTGAAGACTACAAGGGCATTACCAGGGTGTGCAGAGGTGCAGTTAGGAAAGTGAACTCTCAGTGTGGACTAGAATGCACCAAAGATACATTAGCAACAAGCAAAACCCTAAAGAGGCTATAGGCCCACTATTAAACTAGTCACCAATGGTGCTGAGAAGGCACAGGTCCTCAGCACCTTCTTCATCCCTACCTTTACCAACACTGCTGCGTCTCAGGCCATGGATACAAAAATCCAGGTTGGTGCAGGCAGAGACCCACCTTCAGTGAAGGGAGAGTTAGTGTGTCAGCTATTACAGGAGCTTGATCTGTACAAATTGGTGGGCCCAGATGCCACCCACTGAAGGGTACTGAGTGAGCTGGCTGCTGTTGTTGCGAGGCAGCTTTCCATAATCTATGAGAAGTCATGGAGATCAGGAGACATCCTTGAAGACTGGAAGAAGACTACTGTCACCCTCCTCTATAAGAAGGGTTCCAAGGAGGTCCCATGTAATTATAGAACCATTGGCCTCACTTCCATCCTGAAAGTTACGGAGCAAATCTTCCTGGGGACTGTCACAAGTCAACTGGAGTACATAACTGGGAAGAGCCAGCATGGATTCACCAGGGGCAAATCATGCTTAACAAACCTGATCACCTTCTATGACAAAGTAACTCGCTCAGTTGGTGCAGAATGAGCAGTTGACATTGGCCTGGGTTTCTCCAAGGCTTTTGACATTGTCCCCCACAAACTCCTCCTAGAGATTCTGACACATTATGGCCTAGATCGGTGGCCTGTGTGCTGGGTGGTGAACTGGCTGACAGGACATACCCAGAAGATGATAGTAAATAGTCCTTTCTCAAACTGTCAGCCAGTCACAAGTGGGGTACCCCAGAGATTGATACTGGGCCAAATGCTTTTTAATATCTTCAGAAGTGATCTGGATGTGGAGATGAAGAGCAGTCTTCATAAAGTTTGCAGATAACACCAAAATGAGTGGGGAGGTTGACACTCCAGAAGGGAGAGTCACACTCCAAGAGGACCTGCACAGGCTGACTAAGTGGGCTAGCAAGAACCTTACGAAGTTCAGTGGGGAGAAATGTAGGGTCTTATGTCTAGGAATACATAACCCAGGAGTACAGTTCAACACTGGTATCCACCTGGCTGGAGAGCAGACCTGTGGAAAAGGACATGAGGGTCTTGGCAGACAACAGCTCAGCATGAGTGAACAGGATGCTGGGTTGCATTGCATTGCACAAGGGCATTGCCAGCACAGGTAAAGAAGTTATTGTCCTACTCTACTCAGTGCTTGTCAGGCCACACCTTGAGTAGTGTATGCAGTTTTGGTCCCCACTGTACAAAAAAGATGTGGACAGTCTGTAAAGTGTCCAGAGAAGGGTGGCTACTAGGACTGTGGAGACTCTTTTTACAAGGAATCACATGAAGAAGACAGGGGGCAACAAGTACAAGTTACTCCTGGAGAGATTCTAGTTGGAATCCAGAAGAAAAAATTTCACAGTGAGAACAGTTAGGCATTGGGATAATCTCCCAAAAGAAGCAGTGGATTCCTCTACGTTGGTCAGTTTTAAGACTCAGCTTGGCAGGGTGCTGGGCCTTCTCATTTAAACTACACTATCTCTTAGAAAGGTTGGACCAGATGATTCTTGGGGTCCCTTCCAACCTGGCCTTCTGTGATTTAAGGAATATGCGTGAAATAGAGTTAATCTGGATCTGGACAGGTTAGACCCATGGGCCAAGGCTAATTGAATGAAGTTCACCAGGGCCAAGTACCAGGTCTTCCAGCTGGGTCACAACAACCCAATGGTAAGTTACAGACTTGGTGATGCATAGTTGGAAAGCTGTGAATCAGAGAGGGACCTGGGGGTATTGGTTGACAGTCAATTAAATATGAGTCAGCAGTGTGCCAAGGAAGCCAATGGCATCCTGGATTGTATTAGAAACATGGTGGCCAGCAGGAAGAGGGAGATGATCATCCCCCTGTACTCAGCACTGGTGAGGCCACATCTTCAGTATCTGTGTTCATTTCTGGGCCACTACAAGAAGGCTGTTGAGGTGCTGGAGCACGCCCAGAGAAGGGCAGCAGGGCTGGTGAAGGGCCTGGAGCACATGGCCTATGAGGAGCATCTGAGGAAGCTGGGATTGTTCAGTCTAGAGAAAAGGAGGCTGAGGGGAGACCTCATCACTCTCTGCAACTACCTGAAGGGAGGTTGGAGTGACAAGGAGGCAGCCTCTTCTCCTTGGTGGTAAGCAGCAGGACTAGAGGAAATGATTATAAATTGTGCCAGGGAAGGATATTAAGAATACTTCTTCACAGAGAGGGTTATCAAACATTGGAATGGTGTGCTCAGGGCAGTGGTGGAGTCACCGTCCCTGTGGGCATTGAAGCAGTTTGTGGATCTGGTACTTAGGGATGTGGTTTAGTATTGACCCTTCAGTGCTGGGTTGAGGGTTGGACTGGATGATCTTTGAGGTCTCTTCCAACCAAGATGTTTTCTGTGATTATGTGATATTAAGTTGAACCTGAGTAGTTTGAAGATCCCTGCAGCACATTTGACATAAATTTTCTGTAATTTGCATGTCATTAGCAAGTAAGCTGTAGCACAGAGAAACTGAGTTTAACAGATACTGGCTTTTGTAGGAGGAGTATGACAAGTATGGGATTCGCATTAGAGTCAAATTCCACAGTAGCACTGAACTTCATGAACTGACACCGTATTATCAGAGTGGAGGTGAGAAAAGTGTTTCCACTATGTTGTACCTCATGGCTCTACAGGAACTCAACAGATGTCCTTTCAGGGTTGTAGATGAAATAAATCAGGTAAGGATCAGTATTTCAGCATATAACCTCTTCCTGCACAGATGCTTACGACATAGCAGAGAGAACAGAGTTTGCTTGGTTTTGTTTTTTCTTTTAGGGAATGGATCCAATGAATGAGAGAAGAGTTTTTGATATGGTTGTGAAAACTGCTTGTAAAGAAAGCACGTCTCAGTACTTCTTTGTTACACCAAAGGTGCGTAATGGAAAATTAAATGGAAAATTTAATGTTTAGGAGAGTTGAGTTTTGTGTTAGTATCCCCATATGCACTGTATGAGTTATCTCTGTTTTACCTGAGAACTTAATATTCAAAAGTAGCTGTGAGAGAACTTGTCCATTGTAAGGACAGCCCTGACAGGAGTTCAGACAAGTTGTACCAAGGATCAGGTAGCAAGGCCATCAAATGTAATGCTTCTGTGATAATTGCATAGAATGGGGATTGCAGCGGAGTCCAACTTCCAGGTACCTCAGATAATGATACTGGAAAAGGCTACTTCTGCTGACACCGGAAGAACTGGAAGTGTCTCACTTAATGAAGGAAAACTATTTAAGTAATAATCGGAGATTTATGAGACCAAAAAAAGTCAATATATGCTCCAAGGAGAATGGTTTGAAGAAGACTTTTCAGTCAAGAATGACCAGTGCTTAATTGTGCTCTTCTGCTAAATAAATTAACTGATGCCCTAGGTGATGCAGTGATGTGGTAAGAGGACTGGTAAGTAGTGTGACTGTTCAGCTGCACCTTTAACAGAGGCTAATGTTTTGTTCAACTTGATCCAAGGCAGACTGAAGCAGTAAAGCAATTCAGTAATGCCCTGTACACTTTCTAAGATACCAGTTCTGCATCCCGTACTTCACTGTATTTGAAAATCTGACTGGTGTGTGCTGCTCTTTTCTGTAAGTAGTTCAAGGACCTGAGAAAAGTCAGCTGCAGCATTTACCTGACTGAAAGTAGGAGGAAGGTGATGCTTGTTATTCCTTCTGATGTTGCAGTATGCTTGCCTCCATGCAGTTTGGTCACTCCCTGTCAACATTAGTTCTGTGCTCTGTGTGTTACCTATCCCCTTTCATCATCTTGTGATTTCTTTCCTTATTGGATCTGCTTTTTTGTGCTCTCTCTTAACATTGAGAAATAACAGGGTTTTGGACATTAAAAGAATAGAGATGGCTCTGCTAAGTGCAGTGCTTTCCATGTGACTGTGTAGGGTTCAGTTTGGTTTAAAAATTACGTTAATTGTCAAATTAGTAAGAACAGAGAAAAGGAAAAATCGAGCAGGTAGAGATAAACAGATCAGAGTAAAAATGAGAAAGCAGAAGTGAGACATTTCGGAGGCTTAGAGGAAAAATGTCTGTTTCACATTATGGTAAGAGGAAGATCAAGGAAAGTGTGGCACCAATTATAAAGCAGCAAGAGATGGCATTGTGAAGAGGTGGCTGAAGGCATTTCGTCTCTCTCATTTTATCAAGCTGCAAGTAGGTGATCACCACGGTTAACGCGGTAGAGTAGTAATGGCCTACCACAAAGAACATTATTAAGATAGCACTTCATATAAAGGCTTTAGCTGACTGCATGGGCTGCATTGGACTATAATTACAGGACTGTCCAGAGCAGACAGAGGAGAAAGCCATACTCTCTTCTTCCAGTGGCTTACCTGCCAGTACCTGAACCTACACTAAATGTCATCATTTACTAGAAAGCATGTATGTAATTGCATACTAGAAAGTGTGGCACACTGTCATGCTAAGGATTTTCAGTGTATGTATCCAGTATGTACAGGAAAAACTGTTCTTCTCTTTTTTCAGTATGTTGACAATTTGCCCAGCTGTAATTTTGAATAAGCTACAAAGAGGAAGGTGTGTAGATTAATATACAGTAGAGTTGAAGAGGAAAATTTTATTTTTGAGTAGTTGTGATTCACTGTCAGAATTAATAGATTAACTGAATGTGGAGTGCGTCTTGAAAATATTATTTGAATACTTACTTGAAAATAAGTATTTTTGGTATCTATGCTGAAATAGGTTATCATTTGTTAAGCATGAAAATACCATTCTGTTGAAGAGTGAATGCTGCTTTGCTGTAGAACAAGATTAGAATTCAAAGGATTAGGTAACTTTTATCTGAAAACAGGATACATTTCCTCACAGACAAGCATCAAACTTACTGTTGTTGATTTTTCCCACTTAAATAGTAGCTGGTCTAAGGCATAAATTACTAAATAACTGGGGAGAGAGGAGTTACTGTAGATGACAAGGTAAGCACCAGTTGCAAATCAATTGCTAAAAATCATCCTGAGCCCCACAGATAACCCTATAGCTTGCATGACATCTGTCAGCCTGCTGCACTTGTGCCTTAAATTTGGACTATGGTAAGTCTCCAGCTTTGGCTGTTACACCTCAGAAAAGTAGTGCAGTGTTTGGAGTTAGTCCAGAAGACAGCAGTGGAACTTCTAAGAAGCTTTGAAAATTTTGAGTTTCCACTAATAGAAAACGCTTAACTTGGAGGAACGTGAGGCTGAAGAGTGCTGTAGTAAATGTGCCCAGGTAAATCTAGCTCCTGCCTTGCCCTGCCACAAAAAAGGAAAAATAGCCACTGTTCTCTGCCCGTTGTGAATATGGAAATAAAAAAAACCCTCATATGCTACAAGAAGGTAAAGACTGCAAGGTTTTATTGTAGCAAGAATAGTGAAGCATGGAAATTGCTTGAACTGTGACTGGAAACTCTTTGTGGATTTTAAGGAACAAATAGACATCATCTGTCCTGCTGTATTGACCATTTGAGATCTAAGGCTTTACACAGACTTCCTTCACCTTTTTACATAATGGGGAATATCTTTTCTACACTTTTGACTTTGAGTTTTTTTGTTTTCCACCAGCTCCTGCGAAATCTCACTTACAACGACAAGATGACGGTGTTATTTGTCTACAGTGGACCTTTTATGTTGCAGACAGACAAATGGAACTTAAAGGCTTTCTGTAGGCGGCGGCAGCGACTTGGAAGTGTGGATGAAAAGTAATGAATACGAATGTGTGTGTGTGTGTGTGTGTGTATAGTGGTTTTTGTAGAAATTTTTGGAACATATGGTTTTCAAGACTTCATAAATTGTGAGAGATGAGAACCTGTAAAGAAATGGGTGAATTTCTAAAATTGGTGTAAAGATGTTACATGTTTGAAGTGCATGATGTCTGTTCAGATTTTTCATAGTTCCCTCTTTCTTCAAGAACCTGGTTTTTCTCAATAGTACTTTTAAATATAAAGAAAGTTTCTTATATTTTGTTACTTTAACAGTAACTCAGCATCAGAAGTACAGTTAGTTTTTGTATGTTATAATGAAATAATTCTATGTATTTTCTTTTCGTTTTCGAAAATCTGGAATTTGGTTTTGATAGTTTCCCTATCATAGCTGAGGATGTTCTCCAAACTTTTTATATTGAAATGGAAACTTTATGAACGAATTAATATGATGAGTAGGAAGAGAATGGTTTATAAGTAGCTGTGCATTAAAGTTAATATGAAGAATATGCTATTGTTAGACTAAAATACTTTATTACTTATTGTTTTTGAGCTAATGTTCCATTTTGTATTACTGGAAGGATAAGTTCTTTATTTTTCTAGCAAGTCTCCCTCAGCAAGGAGAGTGACGAAGGGCCAAGGATTTTTTTTAAACAATGAGCTAGTTAGCTTGCAGAAGTACAACTAAGCAATGTATAACTGTTTTTTGTTTGGTTGGTTGGTTGTTTTTTTTTTTGAGTACAACTCAGTATATTTTTGGGGATAGATGGAGAAAACAGTCCTGTTGATTTCACATGTAAGTTAAAGCCAGAAGGCTTTTTGCAAGGGTTCAGTGACACTGGGGCAATTGTATACACAGCAGCTTTTTAACAAATAACCATAAAATCCATGAGTGGGGTCGTGGCCATAGCTGTTCAGGATTTGAAAGTAGATGTTATGCACGGAATGCTGAATACCTGAAAAAGAGTATGATTTGTGAAAAATGGAAACTGTGATTGGTATATAAAATGTGCATAAAAGCGATTGAGTCTCGGGACACCATTTGAAAATATGCAGTATCCTTGTTTTCTTGGAGGAGTAGCTTTCAGTAGATTTTTATACAAAAGCTGATGTCCACTTGATTTGGAGTAACAGTTTTCCTTAACAGCTTCCTGTCAATAAACTTTGTCAATGGAATTGATATGTCATCTTTCTTTTTTTACAGAGTGTTAGAAATAAAATAACCCACTACAAAATATAAGCAAGAATCTGCAAGGTTTCAAATTTTAAGGTTAAATACTGTAATTCTTATTTTGAATTACCTTTTTTGAAGCCTTTAAGGGAATAGAGAACTACAAATTCTTATATTGCAGGCCAGCATTGATCAGTGGAGTTCTGTCTGTGAAGTAAGTGTAAGTTCCATGAAGATTGGTGTCCATACACAAATATTTGACAGAAGAATTGAAAGTGTGGGAACTCAGGCTGTAGTCCAGGGATTGAGTAAGCCAGCAGGGCATCCTTGACTTAATTGAGGCTGTCTGTCCACTGTATTGCAAGATCATGCTTTTAAAATGTGTTCTTCGATCTTCCAAAATACTTGGCTTTCCATAATCCTGAACTATAAGGTTATTATTTTTATGGTTTTTAAAATTGAATAGAAAAACATACATTGTTTAGTCTCTGATGATCACCATATGAAAAGGGCAGTTTCTTTATAGTCTCTCAATAAGTGAAAACTAATTACCTGAACATGTGTTAGGACTCAGTTCTTCTATGGTGGGACATCACTGACTGTTCTTAATGCTGTCATCTTAGAGCTCAATTTCTCATGTGTCAAGCTGAGTTATGAAATGTAAATCCAATTTATCTCAAGATGATGGCACCTCAAATCCTATCTCAAAGATTGTGTCTCCTGGGTATATGTTTGCCACACTGCACAAGTGAAGAAGGCAGGCTTCTGGGTGTTTGTTTTTTTTCCCAGAAAGTCTGTCAGCTGTTGGCTGGAGTTACTGATTTCAACACATCTGGCTACAGTCTAAATCTGACACTCATCCATATTAACTCACACCAGACAGAGTAATGATCTGCAAAACTGTACTAGAGTCATGTTGCTGACCAACAGAGCTTTGCTGTTCAACAGCTCAGCCTTCAAAAAAAACCTGTACAGCCAGCCTTGTATATGAAGGCAGCCATTGCCATTTGCAGAAGGGCTATACTTGACTGTGTGCCTCCCATACACATTCCCATTAGTAAACTGCTAAATCCCATGGCAGGTGCATCCCTCAGCACATACAGAGACCTTCTGGGTTACAAGACAGTCTTGTGAATGGGGTAGTGGATTCAGCCAGGAAAATCTACACTGAGTCATGCAATGTAGCTACAGCTTTGCTTAGCGTTCTGTACCCATGTAAAGGGCCCTTCCATGCTGTCAGCTTTCTTGCTCATCCTCACAATTTGCTACTGCTGTTGAGCTCCTGGGGGACTCTTGCTGTAAAAACCCATGGAATTAATTTCAGTCTATCTTGACAGGGTGGGGGATGATTGGAAGTTTAGGTTAAATATACACATTAATATCTAACTTATCCTGCTGACTAGATAGACCCTTTCAAAAAGGTAGAAGTGGAAAGATCCATGAATAGCTGAGGTATAAACTGAGCTTTCTTCAAGTGGAAGTTTTCTGGCTGTTGTTTAGACCATATGAAGACTATGGCAAAGATCCTCTTCCACCACTATCTGCAGTTCAGACAAACATCTTTATCACAATTCCCATGCTGCTTCTTACTGTGGGAAATAGAAAGGTCTTGAGAAACCAAATACTGTAAAGCACTTTGCAAATCACCTATGACTAAATAGCTCTTGTGTGCATACATTGACTCAGCGAGCTTGCTTAGAGTGAAGAGGAACCATTGTGCAACTACATGCTTTCAACAAGCTAATGTGGAGCTTGAGCTTTTATTGGGGAGAAACAAAGGAAGTCTGTTAAGACCTGCTGCCTGGGGACATCTATTCTCCAGGCTTCGGAGTTAGTGAGAAATTATGGACCTGGTCTGGGCTGCAGGATGCTTTACTGAAAAGTGTGGTAGGTGCTCCTAAGGGGCCAGGATAGGCACATGCTCCAGGTGTGATAGCAAGTTTTATTTGCAAGTTAATGCAGCTTTTAGCATAGTTCACACCAGGATGTCCCCTCTTGTTACTAAGCTTCCTGGCTGACGCTTCCTTTCTTGACCACCTCCAAAACACTGATTTGTATGGATTGCAGAAACTGCAGTTGCTTGGTTGTTGCCTTAGCAAAGCTTCTTTATTTTCTGAACGTTTCTTACTAATAGGCCTTGACTTTCACTTTCCTTGCCCAATTCCTATGCCATTAACTAATGTCTTGAAAGCAAACAGGTACCTAAGATGTGAGATTTGTCACTGTCTTACAAACATTTGCACAACATTAATGTGTGGTACTTGTCCATGCTGTGGAAGCTTAGACTTTTGGATAGTGGGATTTTCTGGGGAGGGAAGGAAATGTGCAAGGGAGATGATTAATTCAGGACAGTCATTGTTTGTAAAGCTGAGCAGCAATCCTATAGATGTCCCCAGAGGTTAACTAGGAGATGATCCCACACAGTGCATAATTCCTTCTCTTGTCTTTGCACCCTATGACCTTCAGCACTACCTGTACTTGGAAAGGAGCTCCACAGTGAGGTGAAGGGGCTATGTTGGCTCAGTAATGCGTAGTAACTCTACACCAAAATGTATTGCAATTTTATGGAAGTTGCTGTGGTGTGGCATCATCTCCCTGTTCTCTCTGCATTATTTGGCCTGGTTCCTGAAAGGTGAACTGTAGTTTCCCTAATTTGATCAGCACAATACCTGATGGGAGGTATGTGGCAGGAAGGCTACATCAATGGGAAACTGGGGGAACCTTCGTATTCTAGCTTCATTGTAAATAGCTCTAAGCCAGAATTGCCTTTTTAAATTCTGGCTCACAGAAACAAAATGCCCCAAATAAATGTTCCTAGAACTTTTTTTTACAGAAGGATTTTTTCCCCAGTACCTTGCAAATTGAGAATAAAACCAGGATCCAGTGCATCATAATTTGGAGAGGAAGGGAATTAAATCCACATCTGCTCCAAGAAAAATCCTCCCCCTGTCCCAGCTTGAAGCTCTGAAAATGGCAGGAATGTTTCTCTGCTGTTGCACTCACAGACAGACTAGGCTTGCCAAGAGCCAACCTTTTCTTATGAGGCTTCTTTGCATATCAGGCCATCCTGGATGAAAGGTGGTGTTTTATATGCAGGGGTTGATGTAGTAGTTACTATACTTCACTTTACTTTAGTGCTAACTTTAGGCATTGACAAGGCTGAGCTGTTAAACTGGGTGTGAGGAGATGAGTGCAGGAACCAGATGTGTTTAGCCATGGAGCCAGGCACCACTGTGGCAGTGTTGAAGGCCAGCAGGGGAAATATGGAAAAATAAAGGCAAGTAGCAATAGCAGAGGCAGAAGGTAAAAGAGGTGATAACCAGCACTAGAGCAGCCTACCTGCCAACATCCTTTCCTGTGTGGCTCAGCTCTTTCCCAGTGGCATAGTCCCCTGCCAGCAATTCCCATCTCTGTGCCTTTGGCCTAATTCCCCAGTTGTCTAATCTTATGTTGATTTGTTATCCTCACTAAGACAATTTTTTGAGAGTTATTTTGGCTGGGATAGAGTTAATTTTCCTCATAGTAGCTTGTATGGGGTTATGTTTTGGGTTTGTGACAAGAGCACTGTTGGTAACAGGGATTTTATGGCTATTGCTGAGCAGCACATGCACAGCATTGAGGCCTTTGCTGTTTCTCATGCTGCTTCACCAGTTCAAGTTTACAAAAAGCTGGGAGGGGACACAGCTGGGACATTGAAACTGCTGAGAGACCTCTCTGTACCATATGACATTGTGCTTAGCAGTAGAAGCTGAGGGAGGGGGGCAGGTAAAGGAGGAAGAGGGAATATTTGGACTAATGTCTTCCCAGGTAACTGTGTGCGTGATGGAGCCCTGGTTTCCTGGAGGAATGGCAGAACAGCTGCCTGCTGATAGGAGGGAGTGAATTAGTTCCTTGGTTTGCCTTGCTTATGCACATAACTTTTGCTTTACCTGTTGACATGTCTTTATCTCAACCCACAAATTTTCTCTTTTTCCTTTCTGATTCTCTCCCCTCATACCACTAAGGAGGAGTGAGCGAATGAGTGGCTATCTGGGGCTGAGCTGCCTCCCAGTGTTAAGCCACAAACTTCAGTGTATGTTAGTCTCCCAATATAACAAGATGCATGTCATTAGCTAGCATTTAGTCTTTCAAATTACTTCTATCGACTATTGTACCTGGAGCTACGTGCAATCTTTGCAAATGTGCCCAGTGTGTATTTTTAGAAGAACAAGGTGTCTACTCAAAGACTGACAAATTCTGGGAAGCATGGAGATGAGAACGTGGCGAGTAAATCAGAAGGGAATGACAAAATTCAGCATGGGGGCATACAGAACCTTAGACAGAAACAGACAAAGCTAGTTTTGCTAGAAGAAAGAAGAAGGGAACAGATGATAACTGAGAAGATAGTGACAGAAGATATCAAGAAGCCTTGGAAGAGAATATAGAGAGCAGAAGATGTCACAGGTAATAGGCAGCATGGATGGCTCAAAGTTAACGTGCTTTAGGATAATCACGATCATGCAATTTAAAGGGGAAAGGCTCACAATTCCCCATTCCCCAGTCCATAACCAGATATAGACAGTGAACATTATGCTGCTTTATCTTGATTGCAGTCCACAGTAAACTGGTATAGTTCAGTTTGGGTCATGTAATAGCTTTTTCATGGACAGCAAAGGCTTGGTTGGTGATTTTTTGTTCAGAGATTTTGTTTGTTTTTATTGTTGTTTTCCCCGAAACATTATGAATGCAGGCTAAATTCAAAGCAGATGATCAGCACGATGAGTGCAAAGGGTCTTGCTATCACATGCCTTGAACAGTATCTGCTCCATGCTGTGCTGCTGCAATGATGTTTAAAGGTCTGGTCAGGTGAAAAACTACTTATGTTACAGTTTTCTATGGGCGCCAGTGTCTGAGGAATCTGATTCCACTTCCTGTCTGCCCCTGAGCCCATCTGTGTTTAGTGTTAGGGGTGCTCCAAACCCCCTTCCCCCACCTCCATCAGTGGAGGTTTAAATGGGGGAAGACAAAGACACAAAATTGCCTTCCAAAGTGTGAAATTACCTTCCCCTCCTCCTGGGGACAGGTAACAGGCGCCCATTCTCTCTGCCAGGGTGGAGGTCCCTCACAGGTATTTACCGGTGGGGGAAGCCCGTTGGGATTTGGAACTGGATTAGCTGGGTACTTCACACGTAGTACATATTGGCCCTGGACACATTGTCTGGAAAAGCCTTAAACAGAGTGACCAGGAAGTGGTCTGCGCCCATTTTTCGGGGCCCGCTCATTTTGACTCTCTCATTTGTGCACTCATTTTGTACTCGGTCTGCTCTGGATTCATGGCAAAATTGGAGGGATCAGCACTTGGGCCTGCCTTCTCCCCGGACTTGCGTGCCCTGGGGTTCCATGAATTCGATTATAAAACTTGCAGTTCTGGAGCCTGCCACTTAAGAAAGACCTAGGGACCATCTCCAAATTCCTGCTCCGTTCTTGCGAGCATTCTCATGTTTCTTTCCCTAGAGTCCTGTCTGGCCTCTGATTTGTAAGTGAGGTGAAGCTATTTATGGCTTAGCCTTTTCCATTTTCCAGATTTTTCAAATTGTACGAAAGTTGCCCAGAAGCATCCTGGTAGAATTCGTGACCGGATAAGAACCTGTAAATAACTTAAATCAGTTTTGTACTGATTTTGGGGTAGGGTTTTTGGGAAAACAAAGATAACTATATTGATGCAGGAAAATTGGTAATTAAAGAGGGATTGATTGATTAGGGGCAGCTGACTGGACAACATATATTGCTTAACATTTATGGCTTGTGAAAGCAGGAGGACAGGATGTAAGGTGTAAGGCTTCACTGCTCCACTGCTAGCAAAAGCAGGATGAGAGGCAAGGCTGTTGTGATAAGGGAGAAACTGTGAGAACAAGATGAGAAGATGTAAAGCAATGGAAGGCCACTATGATAAGGCTCCCAAACCAGTGAAGGAGGCCAGGGAGCATGTGCGAGGAGGAAAGGTGAAAAGTTAATCTCTGAGGAAGACTACTTACTTCATCCTGTACCCACCACACGACCACCAGAGAACGCTGCGCGGGCACAAAGGGATTTTAAGCTCATTATAATATGAAACAAGACTAGGTGGGGCTAGGACACGAATATGTATAGGCGTATTGTGAAACTCAATGCACATGTAAGGTTTCAGGGAATAAATAGGGTAATGAGTGTTGCTGAAGTTGCGCATGCTTTGAGGAATTCTCCCCATACACCTCAGAGCTGAATAAATACATACCTGCTTTGCAACTTCTGACCTGTGGAGATTTTCTGTGTATCATTTTGGCGAGCCAGCCAGGAGACTCTGTCTGGCTGCAGGATCAGCTGAGGGACGGACTTCCTAGGCACGCCCCGGGAGTTTCCCTGGAGGGACGCTGAACCTCGGCTCACTCACTGCGGGGGCAGACAACGTGCTGGCACAGCAGATAAACGGTATGTATCCAGTATAGACAGCCTGTAAGTTGTATGTGTCGTTAGGGCTGCTGGTAAGTCGCGCAGACATGTCTGGCGCACAGATTAGTCCCTTTTGGTGAAGTTTTTTGTGAAGTTTGGGCTTGCGAGCCGCCGTCTGGGAGAACCGGCGAAGGGGTTCACTGACCGATAGAGCGGCCGCTAGCGACCCTGGCGTGGGTCGAGTGAATCTTTGTTTTTATTGGCGTTATTAGGACTGTGACTGCGTGATTGCTGAGTCCGGACGTTTTGGTTGTGTCAGTGAGATGTACCCTCGGTACGAAGTGAGTGGGGAGCTCTATCTGTGTTTCCGACCTCGGGCGACTGAGGCGGCTGGAGAAAAGCGAAGCGATTGGAGTAACTGAGATTGGTGGAAGTGTGGTGCGAGTGTGAAAGGAAGAGTGAGTGTGATGCTTGAACGCAGGGATTAGTGCTAATTTGGTATGTAAGGAAAGCTGGAAAAGGACTTTGAAAGTTTGTAGAGACAGTTAGGGCAAAAGGAAGGTCAGTCAATGCCCAGCCCATGGAGATGAAAGTAAATGAAGAGCAGAAGCCAGTATCAATAAGTATTTATAAGACAAATGTGGTATTTGTCATAAGGTACAGTAAATAACATATAAGAATGTTAAGATGTAGGTAATAATAATTGTTTGTAAGTGTTTTGCAATTGTTAAGGTATGATAAGTAATAAGCAAGTATAAATTGTTTTATAAGTTTTTCTTTGGGGTTCAAACCTTTCTTTTTGTGTGCCGGCAGATTTTAAAAGAGCTCTATAAAGTATAAGTTTATAGTAAATAAGTGTTGATTGTACACAGTGTGCTTTAATATTGATCTGATGATTTAATTTTTACATAGTCTTTTAAGTTTATAGGAATTTTTGGTATTAGCATGACTTAGGAGTTTATTTTAGGGATATTATGTTGTTTTCGCCTTTGTGTTCAAAAAGTTTTAAGATAAGGACAAGTTAGGGTTAGGATAAGCTGGAAAACTCAGCTCTACAAACATCTCAGCTGACCATGCAGAAGTCAACGCATGGGCAGATCACCACAGCCAAATGAAAGCTCTTAACTGTGCTGAAAATCAGCTAACCACTAAGACTGGTCACAGTGTCTGTTTAACTGAGATCAGAAGTGTTAATCTGAAGCTGATCACATGAGTGTCCCCCGAGGAAACCTTTCATTTGGGGCTGAAAGTCACAATGTCTTGATGCCATGTAATAGGGGAATATGTTCATGTGGATTTTATGTTAACTCACCAGAATGTTATAGTTAAACAATAATGTCAAAGGGTTAACGGGAAAGACTTTTATCTTTTAATAACCTGGGATAGAGGCTATGCAGTGCTTCCATCACCTTTTGGATGCTGACTGCAGTAGCAGCTTTGCAATTTCCCCGGGTGAGGGAAAGAGGAGGATAATCCAAATGGTGTGTTGGTGGGAATTGAAGGGAGGCAAGGCTGGGTAGACCTCTGTAATTGCCACAAAGAAGATCAAAAACCATAGCTATGGGCAGCAACACCATAGGCTATCTGAGTGGAATTACAAGTCAAACTGGACTCCTGATTCCTGGGATTCTATTAGTCCCCGCCCCTCGGAGTGGGAGACCAATGTGTTAAACAGAAATAGGTGACTTCACAAATCCAGCCAGTGTTATTTTTGAGAAAGGGGGAGCGAGTTATAGAGAGATTAATGAGGTGTAACAAAAAGGGATCCCTAATGAATTTGATAGTAAAAGGTAAACTTTATTGTAACGTGTATGAACCATTAACACTAATTAACAGTTAACAGGAACTGTGGAAACAACTTAATTGCAACAATTGTTGAAATAACAGACAAGGCTAATAACAAAAATAATAATACCAGCAGAAATCAAGACACCTAACAATGAATAAACTAACTTTCTAAGTCACTTCTGATTGGCCACCTCAACATCTTGGCCCAGAGTGACATGATGACAAACAAGGGCTCTCCCCCTGAAAGCGGAGAAATGGCAGGAAAGAAATAACCTTGATTTCATTTGAATCAAACATGTTGGGTAGAAGAGATTTCAGGGCCTTAGCAGTACTAACCTCACTGGCTGTCCTGAAGGACGAATAAATGCTCGTTTAGGCCTCTCCCTTCTGGTGGGTGGTAGGGGCCTAAAAGCCTAATGGTGAGAAAATGTTACAGCGTTATAGCCAACTTAGGAAATTTTCCTGGTGGCTTAGTTATGGTGCTGTAGGGGAGAAACGTTACCATTGGTGAACTTGCTGGCATCTGGGAAGGCTCTGGAAACGGGTCTGGGATGGTCTTGTCCTTGCTGGCGCTGGCCATCTCCAGCCGCTCGAGTGGTAATACCTTGTGATTCAGGTCTGAGAAGATACTAGCAAGGAGTATGGGAACTCGTGCGTGCACAATTCCTGTCTTGTGCAGGCTCTGTCACCTTCTATTGCTCAGCCATGATGTTGTGATGCATGTTGAAATCAAAGCCATAACCAGCAAAAGAAAGTTCCAAGTGAAATAGTGGTTTTAGGTGGGAAGGATTTGAAAAAAATTCAGAAGCTTTGGGGAGGGGATGGGAGGAACTTAGAGACCTAGTTGGAGGAGGCATGGGGGGGTTTTTAGTAATCGAGAAGAGGGATACAAGCAAGGAATGAGGAGACTAGTAATGACTGTAAGTGAAGAAGGGAAAAGAAGACATGGACTAGGACCACCCAGGCAAGGCCCACCCCAGTTGGGTAGAGATCAGCGTGCAATCTGCAAGAAATTTGGTCACTGGAGAAAAATCAATGCCCTGAGCGGAGGCGAAATGACTGTCAAGAAAAGGGGAACCCAGAAAGGGAAGGGGTGTTCGCCCATGTGAAAGAAGACTGAGAAGCACCAGGGGATTCTACCCTAGTGGATCCGCTGGCTAAAATAAAGCTACGGGAAAACAGAAAAGAGGTGGAATTTCTGGTGGACATGGGAGCGACATACTCGGTTTTAAACAAAGCCTTAATGCCTGTGGGAAACAATCACAGTGTGGTGAAAGGGGCAACTGGCCAATCTGAAAAAGCATGTTTTTGTAAACCATTAAAATACAAGATTGGGAAGCAGTGGGGCATTCATAAGTTTCTATATATGCCCGATTCCCCAAAGGCACTTTTAGGGAGAGATTTGCTGGAACAATTACAAGCAACCACTACATTTAAAAATGGGGAACTTACTCTGGAGGTAAACGATCAACAGTATATACAAGTGTTGAGCTTAATACTAACAACCACTGAAATTGAAGAGGGAATTAATGAAGAAATAACAGACCAAGTGTTTCCTGGAGCGTGGGCTCCTAATGTACCAGAAAGGGTGAAATATGCAAACCCAGTACTGATTAAGCTCAAGGAAGGAAAACAACCAGTTAGGATAAAACAAGTACCCCTTGAAGAGGGAAGAAGGAATTAGCCCAGTAATTGAGAACCTTTTGCAATTAGGTTATGTAACAGTGTGAGACCTGAAATCCCCATTCCCACACCGACAATAACCAGGCTAGCTCAGTCTGGAAGCAAATGAAAGCTGTATTTACAAGCAAATCTACAATCTATGATGAAATGCAAGGAATATGTACAAATATACACTATTGACAACATTTGCAAATATGTACAATCATCAGAAAAGCACAACCAAGCTCCCTTTGCTTCCCCCAAGGGGCCTCCCCCCGCAACCAGAAGGAATCCCCCAAGACCCACCTGGCAGAAGGCAGAGAGTCAAGAAGCAGAGAGGCTGTTAGACTTAGCTTGTCAAGGTCAGTGTGTTTTCTTCAGCCAGAAAAGAAGAAACAGCAGACAGACAGAAGTCCAGCAATCAAGCAAGCTGAACTCAAACTGCCTAAACTCCCCAACCTTATTTTGAGTAGAGATTCTTAAACATTTCTATCTCTCCAATGGAAGTGTTTAGAATAATCATTATTTTGGTTTCTTACACCCAATAGTGATTTATTTACATTCTTTCTCTGCTTGAACTTTGTGAAGAAAAATTAAAAAGACAGTCTTGAAACTATCACAGGTTACTAAAAGAATGTCAATCTGATTTCAACACTCCTATTTCACCTGTTCGAAAATCGGCTGGGTCACATCAGGTAGTGCAGAATCTATGAGCCGTTAACAAAATAACTGAGGATCTTTACCCTGTAGAGGCAAACCTGTACACTTTGCTAACATGTCTAACACCAGAGCTAACTTAGTTTACCATTTTAGATCTGAAAGACGCCTTCATTTGCCTCCCTCTCCATGAAGCCAGCCAGAAAATCTTTGCATTTGAATGGGAAAGCCCTAATAGTGGGTGTAAAACTCAGCTCACATGGACAGTGTTGCCTCAGGGACTTAAAAACTCTCCTAGTCTATTTGGAGAACAACTTGCGAAAAACTTAGAGTCCTGGGAAGCTCCACCAGAAGAAGGAGAAATGCTGCAGTATGTTAGTGCTGGACAACAGACCCTGGGGCAAGAGCATAAAGAAGCGATCAGATTGTGGATCTACAACTACGGACTGCTTGTAAAGCCCCTGTATGCACTCCATTCTTTCTATTTTCCCATGAAAAATGGGGGATTGCCCTGGGGATACTAGCCCAGGACCTGGGCCCATATCAAAAGGCAGGTGCTTATTTTTTCAAGCAGCTCGATGCAGCAGCGAAGGGATGGCTGGGGTGCCTCAGAGCTGTCGCAGTAGTTGTGCTAAATATCCAAGAAGCATGCAAATTCACCTTGGGCCAGAAAATGACTGTACTAGTGTCTCACACAGTGTCTGCCATGCTGGAAATAAAAAGCAGGCACTGGTTTTCCCCACAGAGGTTCCTGAAAAAACAGGCCATTGTGGTAGAACAAGATGATATAGAAATACTGGTAACTAACATTGTCAACCCAGCTTCCTTTCTCAGTGGAAATCAAAGTTAGCTGGTGTACCATGACTGCCTAGAAACTATTGAAGCTATCTACTCCAGCCATCCATATCTGAAGGACACTCCTTTTGATGATGCAGAAACCTGGTTCACTGATGGGAGCAGCTGTGTCATCCGTGGCAAACGACATGCAGGGTATGCAGTTACCACATGCAGAGAGGTAATAGAATCTGGACCTCTGCCGACAGATACCTCTGCACAAAAAGGCTGAGATAGTTGCTCTGACCCATCCCTTAGAAATAGCAAAAGGAAAGAAGATAAACGTTTATACATAGACTCAAGATATGCGTTTAGAGTCGTACATGCACATGGAGCTATTTGAAAAAGAGAGTTGTTGAAAAAAAATTGTTTTTTCAAAAGAGGAAAAAAACCCTTCAAACACACACAAGAGATAATGAGACTATTGGAAGCAGTCCAGCTGCTAGAGAAGGTAGCAATCGTGCACATTAAGACACACCAGAAGGTAGGCTCAGAATTGGAGGAAGGAAACAAGTTGGTGGACAGAGAGGCAGAAGAAGCAGCAAAAGGTGAGATAACAGTTGAGGGAACCTTGATTCCAGATGGTCAGATTCCCCTTGAAGGTAAGCCAATATATAATAAAAATATAGAAAACTAATGAAGGATCAAGAGGGAACATATAACCAAGAGGGATGGGCTGTTACTGCAGAAGGGAGGCCTGTCATCCCCTCCCATCTATTAAGGTCACTAGTGAGGGAGGAACACCAGAAAACACACTGGGGAATAGATGCTTTGTATAACTATTTAATTGAAAGGATTACCGCCAGGAACCTATACGCTACTATCACTCAACTGACCTGGCAGTGTGACCTTTGCTTCCACACTAACCCCAAGAATACCCCCAAACCAAAACTTGGCCAAATTGGGAAGGGCAATGGGCCCAGGCAACAATGGCAAATTGACTTTTTGGAATTGCCAAGAAGAGGGAGGTATCGATATTTGCTGGTCATAACAGATACTTTTTCAGGGTGACCAGAAGCCTTTCCCACCCGGACTGCCAAAGCCTGGGAGAGAACAAGAGTGTTGTTATCCATCACACCTGGGTGAAGAATGCTCCAAAGACTCCTTGGCAAGTCATCACCAGTGGGATATAATTTTCGGGTGGTGGCCAACTGCAACTGGTATTCTGAATACATTGTGTCACCCCATTATTGTTTTATTTATATTAGTTAGTGCAAGCTTAGTACTATCTGTTTGCAATACTTGTTTGGAACTGGAGAATGCTGCAACGAGTGGTGATATTGACTTCCTTGTTGAAAGTACATAGTAAGGCATTGCAGGATACGTGGGAACTGGAAAGAAGAAGAAAACTTTCGTATTAAGTAAAAGAATTTACTAACTTTGTAGAAAAGGGGGGAATGATGCAGGAGAAATGGGAATTAAAGAGGGATTGATTGATTAGGGGCAGCTGACTGGACAACATATATTGCTTAACATTTATGGCTTGTGAAAGCAGGAGGACAGGATGTAAGGTGTAAGGCTTCACTGCTCCACTGCTAGCAAAAGCAGGATGAGAGGCAAGGCTATTGTGATAAGGGATAAACTGTTAGTGAGAAGATGCAAAGCAATGGAAGGCCACTATGATAAGGCTCCCAAACCAGTGAAAGAGGCCAGGGAGCACGTGCGAGGAGGAAAGGTGAAAAGTTAATCTCTGAGGAAGACTACTTACTTCATCCTGTACCCACCACACGACCACCAGAGAACGCTGCGCAGGCACAAAAGGATTTTAAGCTCATTATAATATGAAGCAAGACTAGGTGGGGCTAGGACACGAATATGTATAGGCGTATTGTGAAACTCAATGCACATGTAAGGTTTCAGGGAATAAATAGGGTAATGAGTGTTGCTGAAGTTGCGCATGCTTTGAGGAATTCTCCCCATGCACCTCAGAGCTGAATAAATACATGCCTACTTTACAACTTCTGACCTGTGGAGATTTTCCACATATCAATATTTTTATAATTCCCACCTCGTTAATTTAACCCCAATTAAAATATTTATGAAGGACTTCCTTGGTTAGAACTTTACTAGTATTTAAAACAAACTTGGCTTCATAAAATTTACTGGTTTGATATCACTGTACTTAAAGTGGTACAGTCTCCAGTGTGCATGCAGTTCCTCAACCACCAGCATGTCAGAAATCAGTATGCTCATGAAATATTACTGGAGTGAGTCATATTGGGGAAACTGCCTTTATTTCAGTTTGAAGTTTACAGTAAGGTTGTCCCCCTCAAATGTTTCTGTTAAAAAGTACCCTCTGAGAAAAATGGTAAGGCCTGGGTTACATTTCTGTCATCCAGTAAAACAGAGGCAGTGCTTTCCCACCAGCATTGTATAGACAATGCAGTTGTGGTTTTCCTCTGGAATTTTTTTTTTTCCTTTGAGAGGGCATTTATGCATGGCTTTTTATAGGCTCTCAAAAGGCTTCTCTGCTTGGAAACACCATTCAAGGCCACCAAAGCAGTGGTTAACAGCAAAAGAATCCAAATCACTACATACAGTTTCTCCAGGGAGCTCTCATGTAGCTTACACCTGTATCTCACGGAAGCTGTGCTGCTGTCTTTCTAGGCTGTGCTCCTCAGCCAGAAAAGGAAGAAAAGGCCACTTGGAAAGCCCAGAACTATTCTGTGCACCTTTTTAGCACAGTGTCTGATGCCACCTGTGTTCTTTGTTTTCTTTATCCAAGAGTTCTGAATTCCCATAATGCTTGGGATAGTAAGTTGTCCTTGCCTACTCAGTGATTCTGCTAGTCCTGTGTTTTGTACTCTCCATTTTCTTTGTACCTTGTGTCCAGCTATTCAGACATCCAGGTTTATCACCTGGATCAGCATTATATGGCCCAAGAGGTAACTGACAGTACCCAGAACAGAGAGTGATGGGGTTTGCTATGAAAAGCAATAGGAGGTTGGACACAAAAAAAATACCAGCTGCAAGCAGTAAGGGACTCTGCTCTCTCTCACACCAAAAGGCATGCACAAGCTCTTCATAGAAATGTGTGAACTGGGAAAACACAGTGCTTGGGAACAGAAACAAGTGCCTATTAAGAATTAAAACTCATGCTAGTCAGTGCTTCCCTTTGTGAAATGAAAAGATTTCGTTAATACCTGTGGAAGTGTTTGAGGAGGTGCTTGAGGGGACAGGTTGTTTCTTGGTTGAGGAGAGAGTGGCATGGAAAGCACAGCAGCTGCAAAATTCTGGCACTAGAAATCTTTGCTTTAAGGCAGTACCTTAAAGAGGACTTGGGTTGTTAAGTATATTGTTTTGACAGATGGGACTTTGCATGAAATTGTTGTTGATGTAATTTGTCAGATGTGACTGGGAGGTGCCAGGAGCTCAACCTGGAAAAGATTTTGTTTCCAAAGCAAAAGTCATTGAGAGAAAGGCAATTGCTCTATAGCTCTGATGCAGAAAGGAAACCTCACAGACTCCTTAGCCCAGAGTTGAGTGAGTGCTGAACAGTATCTCAGACTTGCATGGAAGCGTAAGTCATTCTAGTTACCCTAGCAGGCAGGTTCAGAAAAACACCCTTGCAGGCACCTTTCTGAACCACCATGCAAGCATTTAATTGGAATTCATGGCGTATGATAACCCATGTAAATCTCAAGGCAACAGTGTGGCTACACCAGCTGAAGCATCATTAGCTTATAGATGTGCTGCCTGGTGTGAGGGAGAGCATCAGTTTGAACTCAAAAGCCACTGTTCAGTGGGAAACTTCTGGGGAGCTGGAGCATGCTGGTGATGGGACACTACTCACTGCAAGTTATGCCCCTGTCTCTCTGCAGTAGTGGCAGAAAGAATACCTGGGAAAACACTTGGGATAAGCAGAGAAACAAGGCCCAAGTTAAGGAGTAACAATACCAAGACCTTTGAAGATGGTTCATGTACCACTCAGGGATTTCATCAAGTACAGCAGTTATTTTTTCATATGACCACTGCTTGACTCCAATCATTCAAAACACCAGAGATTGGGTTTAATTCCTTTTTTATTTATTTGGACAATATATATATACATATGTACAAAAACATCTATGCCTTTTTTTTTAATTTATTTTTTTTACAATTTCATGTGATTTACAAAACAGAACAGCAAAATAACTTATAAAGGATACGAATGCTGTACAAAAATAAAATTGATTAAACTGCTGGAAGTTGGTATTGTATAGTGTTACTGATCACTAGTCTGTAAAACGGCATTTTGAAGTATGTGTCCAGCCTGGTGTATGCTGGGTAAGTCCATCTGAAAACTGAAAACAGATCTGCAATACAGGTAATGAAAAACTCTTCAAAAAACAAGTATGCTCTATAGCTATACCTTTAAAGCCATGATTTCTCTATAGTAATGGACTTTCTTAACCAAGGAGAGGAGCTGTCCTAACATCAGCACTATTAAGTATTCCAGAATAGTAAAACAAGTACATACGGCATAGAGAACCTGATTTTTCCTTTTCCACACTTGCAGCACTCTTTAAAACTTAACTTCAAAATGCAAAGAACTAACCTGAAGTTTGGTTTATGCGGAAGAGCCACTTTTACTAAAAGAAAAATTCCCCAAACCCCCAAATTAGCAAAACAAGACAACAAAGTCTTCAAACATGATTATTCCCAATGCATTCTGTTAGTGGTTAAGAAATTAATTCCATCTGTCCCATGCTGAATCAGAGCTTGTGTAACAGCAAATGGGTTACCACTTAGGAAGGTTTTTTCAGAAATAGGATCCTGTCACACAAAATGACAACACACACCTGTACGCCCCATTATCCTGTGGACCAAAGTATTCCCTGCATGCTAGGTTTTTTTTCAGATGTTGCAGGAACAACAATGTTTCTTTATATGTGCATTCTACCCCAAATATGCAACGTGGAAACCATAAATCTGGCCATTTATTTCCATGTATCAGTTAATCCTGGTAGCTAAGTGACCAAAACATTTACGTACTGAGTTAGGAGCTGCTTATCAGCTGTGGCTTCCCACTGTGGTCGACAGAATGTGAAGGTGTCTTGTATTTCACAGGATCAGGCCTTTTTTGACAAGTGCTGCATTTGTCCTACAAAATGGCAACAATCCAGACTGCAGGACAGACTCAAAATTTTGTGTGATCTTCATAGAGAAGAATGAAGATGAATACATGTGCCTTTGAATCTCACTGGGCAACATGCGGCCCTGATCCCACTCAGCAAGGCAGCATTAACAGTACTGGTAAGCTGAACACTTTCTGTATTTCTAGATCAATAGAAATACGGAGGCTACCTATTTTTATTAGGAAGAACGTATGTTCCTACAACTCAAATTGGACACCAGAAATTAAGGTTTGGTTTCTAAAATAAATGTTTCAAAAAGCTGAAACGGAGGTAGAAAGTGTGCTTGGTTTCCTGATGTCTTCACTGAAGAAAACACATCCCTTTTCACTCCAGACTGCTCAATATCCCCAATGCTTTAAAAGCAGTTCTCTTCACATAGACAAAAATCTATCATGAACTACACAGGTAAAAACACTATATGCAAACTGATTTCTAATGCTGAAAGCCTTATACAACTGTAGAAGAAAACACTCTATTCTCTGAGTTCTTGGGGTTTTTTTATGTTTCTTTCTAGGAAGCAAGCTTTTTATCAGGTAAAACAAGACAACACTGCAATTGCAGGTTACTAACAGTATTTTTTATGTACAGAATTTTACAAGATCATCTAAATTCATCTGCAGTGGAAACACTTCAGGTTTCAGCGTGACTGCTCACAAGATGAATTTGGCCCTAAGTCTGTATTAGAGGGCTGAGACTCCCCTTCCACTTCTGGAGAAAGGGGTAAAAACGTAACAGGACAAGAATGTTTCTGAAAAAGAAAAAAAAAAGTGTAAACAGAATTATCTCCCCTATATGCAGCTGGGGAGAGGCGACAAAAAAAAAAAATCACTGATAACCTCTTACAGTTCATGCTTTTAACATTTTTTAAAAAAATTAAATAGTCAATAAACATGACTTCTAAGTTTTCCTCAGTGATCTTTTTGCACCTCTTAAAGAGAAAAAAAAACAGCTTTAAAATAAAATATTGCCTTTATCAGTGTTTGACATGCCATGCATGACATGGTGCAACGCAAAGTACCAAGCGAAGCTATGTTGTAAGGACTATTACAACACATTTTCCATGCTGTATTTCCAATTAGCTCATGTTTTCCCCCCATAATCTACAGAAACATCAATCAAAAGATACAGAAGGCCTTCTGAAGTGCTCCTTACAATAATTTCAGCTGTTTCCATTAGCAGAGTGCTCTTAAGGAAAGGTCTACTCTCTCCATAAACACACACACAACTCCCATAGGACTCTACAGGAGTGTGGCAAGGGTATGAAGAGAATAAATCTTTAAGGCAAGTGTAGGAAGAGAAAAAGCCATTAAAAAAGCAGCAGCTTATAAAGATGGTAGCTGCTGTTATGCGTCCAAACAAAACACAGCAGAATAAAGCACTATTAGTGGCATTTCTATAGTACAGTACTGTATTTATTGACAGATTAAAAGTATAGGATCAACTCGTGAGACACAGGCTTCTGCCCCCATGTCCTCACCACGTTATCTAAACTGACTTGTGTTTTGTTTTTCCAGGTAAGCGAATAAAACAGCTAAATACACATATGACTGAGATGTTGTGGATTGTTTTTTGTTGTTGGTTTGTTTCTTTTTTCTCTTCTTTAAATATCTTCTTGAATTATACATGTTTTCACTGGAAAAGTGCAGCTTATATGCAAAAGTATCATTAATACAAAGAAAAATTTAAAAGACCCATTTACTTTGATGGGCCTTCTTGAGTATAAATTCATCTTATCAATCAGATGCTATTAGTAACTTATGTAATGTTTCTCTTACCAGTCTCTTTAAAACCCAGGATTGTTCTGAGACAGAAGTAAACCCACTCTACGATGTGCTACAGAGTTTTTATCTGAGTTATTTATGTGACGTGGAAAGCAGTTTTACTTGGCAGACTTTAAATACAAGCAGCATTACACTGTTCAACAAAATACGTTCATGACACAGCAATCACAAAGACCTTAGGGTCACGCTACTGTGGTGGCACAGGCCAGACCATTCAGTCAGATGTATGTACACCAGCATCAATGCTTTACATTAGAGGAGGTGGTTGCCTCCTCTGCTGGCCATCCCCTTTTCTCCTCTCACCCGGCAGCCCACTTGCTCCAGACTACCACTCCCAGTGCAGTGTGGGGAGGTAGAGGATGGGCAGCAAGGCGTGAAGTACTCTTTTTTTTGTGTATGTGTGAATGTTGGCTACACGTGCTCTCGCGTGGCGAGGCAACCAGTGCCACAGCAGTGCTTGTGTGCCAGTGCCACTGCCTGCATCCTCACCACAGCTCAGCATCCCGTCAGCTCCTCTTCCCAGGCCAGCCCTGCCTTCACAAGTTGCTGCTGGAGCTGGACTTTTTGGAACGCTTGATCATGCTGGGGTGAAACTCAGTGTGGCGGCGGGCGTGCTTTGTCAGGTGGTCACTCCGCATGAACCGCTTCTCACAGAGGGGGCACCGAAACTGCTTCTCACCGGTGTGGGTTCGGTAGTGCCGGGTGAGCTCGTCGGAGCGGGAGAACTTTTTAAGGCAGTCAGGCCATGTGCAGGGGAACGGTCGCTCACCTGAGGGAAGGAAAGGATGACAAGAAGATTAGGGGGCAGGGATAATGCAAGCCAGCACATACCAGCTTCACTGAGGAACACACTGTTGAGGGAAGAAGCTGCTTTTGTTTCCTGCTGTGGTGCCAATGTCTGTGGAGTTATTGATGATTCCCTTAATCAGATTTCCATCACCCCTCCAGCAGAAGCCAAAAACCTCTCCAACCACAAGAAACCCATACTCTAGTGCGGAACCTTACATGACCCTGAACACTGTCAAAACAGCAGACGAGCCCTCCTGTGCCTGCACATTTTTCATGTTGGGCTCATTACAGTGGTTTGGTAAAGGAATGCCAGTATGATTCCTCTGACACTTCTATTTTGATGAATAAAGTCATGTAGAAAACAAGCCAAAAAAACCCTTTCATCTAGGACACATCATTCCAGCCCAGGGAGAACTGAGTGGGCTGAGTGGGGAGGGACTGGGGAGAACAGTGCAGACTCAAGGTTTCAAACACACAGAGCAAAACCACTGCAGAGAGAAGTCCCATGCCCTCCTCCTTTCCCCCAGAAATCCAAGCTGCTCCTGGGAGTACAGATTTCCCCTCAGTCTCTTATGATTGCCTATTTGATGATATGAAAATTACTTAGTATTCACATCTCAGTAAGTATATACGTTTGCTACGACAGTGAAGAATCGAACCAAGCAACTTACACCACACCTTTCCTTTTAAAAATAAGGGTGGACTAAAGAACACTCACTGTAAATCTTCTTGGCACCCCACATCCCTGCAGTTCACCTCAGTGGGTTGCACAGGCTTTGGAGACAGACCCTAACCAGCAAGACAGAGCCTAGTCCACTGCACAGATGGAAATCAAAGGCATTTAGGTTCACTCAAAAGCTTTCAGTCACAGATAATCATGCACTGCTACAGTTTGGTGCCTTAATTCCCTTATCTCCTGAAGGGAATATACATGACAGCTATGTGACAGCTTTTTATACTTAACCATGAAATATATTAACTGTCCCAGGAGTCTTCTGGCTTGGAAGAGTTGGAAAGAAACTCGGGAAGTCCAGTGCTTCTTGGTACTGCAAAGTTTGACACAACAGGCGAGCCTGCTTTACATTTACAGATGGCAAAAAAGGAAGCTGTTTACAAGAAGTGTGCCTTGGAGTCCTCCCCAGACACAACAGCAGTGACAAAAGCCTAAAGGCCTGAATGAACAGCTTAGATGTCAGGACACTGGAACTGGTGCTATTTAATGTCTTTGTCAGTGACATGGACAGTGGCATTGGGTGTACCCTCAGCAAGTTTGCTGATGACACCAAGCTCTGTGATGAAATTGACATGCTGGAGGGAAGGGATGCCATTCAGAGGGACTCTGACAGGCTTGAGAAGCAACCAATGCCAAACCCATGAAGTTCAACAAAGCCAAGTGCAAAATCCCGCACCTAGGTTAGTGCAATCTCAAGCACAAATACAGACTGGGAAAAGCATGGATAGAGGGCAGTCCTAAGGAGAAGGACTTGGGAGTGCTGTTTGATGAGAAGCTCAACATGAGCTGGCAATGTGCACTTGCATCCCAGAAAGCCAGCCATATCCTGGGCTGCATCCAACAAAGCATGGCCAGGAGGCTGAGTGAGGGGATTGTCCCAGTCTACTCTGCTCTGCTGAGACCCCCCCACCTGGAGTACTTTTTCCTCCTTTGGAACCCCCACTACAAGAAGGACATGAACTATTAATAAAGTGGTCCAGTGGAGAGCCACAAAGATGATCTGAGAGCTGGAACACCTCTCCTGTAAAGACAGGCTGAGAGAGCTAGGGTTTTTCGGCCTGGAGAAGAAAAAGCTACGTGGAGACCTTATAGCAGCCTTCCAGTATTTGAAGAGATTCCAGAACAGCTGGAGAGGGACTTTTTACAAAAGCATGTATTGACAAGACAAGAGGGTACAGCTTCAAACAGGGAGAAGCTAGATTTAGATAACACATTAGGATGAAATTCTTCAACAGGACAGTAGTGAGGCACTGGAACAGGCTGCCTGGAGAAGCTGTGGAGGTTCCTGCCCTTGAAGTGTTTAATACCAGGCCAGACCAGGCTTTGAGCAACCTGTTCTAGTAGGAGGTGTCCCTGACCATGGCAGCGGGGCTGGAACTGGATGACTTTTTAAATCCCTTCCAACCCAAACCATTCTATGATTCTATGACAACCAGCAGTGGAAAATACGTCAGAGCTGTTGGGAGGTGAAAGGACACTGAGGAGATTGACTGATAGCATTCAAAAGGCCAAGGAGGCTGAGGACATACCACATAAGCTGAGATGTAACTACACCACAGGTGCTGATAGCCCTAGAGGGCCTCTCAAGTCACAGTGTCGTTTTTGTAGCATAGGCTCCTAATCACACAGTGTGCTCCATGACAGCTGCTCTGTCCCAGTCCCAGGCTGAGCAGTGTGCCACAGAGCAGCCAGATGAGCAGGGCTGTGCAGGTCATAGCATCCTCTTGGGCAGCTGCAGCATGGTTGCTTCCCCTGTTCTTGCCTCACCTCATGGCAATTCTGATCCTTGGTCAGGAAAGGATGCTGAGACAGCCCAGCCAGCCTGGTACCCAAGCCCAGTGGAGGCAATGCTGCCAACCATACTGTCCTGAAGCTATACAACTTTATAAACAGGTTTCCTTGCTCCCTGCTGCGTGGTTTAGACATAGCTAGAAGGCTTTCCAAACCACCACTATCTGCATAAAATTAATTCATTAAAATACTACATAGGCTCACACATGCATGAAGGCCATGGCTGACCAGCACCAGAAAGTGCAGCCAGGACTCAAATCAATGCCTATCACCCTCCCCTAGCTTTGCACTGTCCAGGACCTGCCCTTGGCATCTGAGGCAAGAGTTTCACTTGTGCTGCTCTTTTGCTACCTATCTCACAGTTTCTGTCACAGCTTCTGGAAGCAGGCAGCAGTGGGAGGCATAGAACAGCTTTCTATTTCCCTAGGGAACGTGGGAGAAACACTACACATCTTGCAAGTGTGGAAGCATCTAGCATATGGCTCTATGTCAGGCACTTACACCCTAGAGCAGTGGGAGCATCTCAGGCATCCTAGGCACATCCCCAGGGGCTACATTTCCAACCACCCATCTCAGCTTTTCAGCCTGCAGAAGTGCTTAACTGTACCACAGGAAGGCTAGGTGCCTAGGCTGGGTAACAAGGATCACAGTCTTTGGGGTGCAGCATCTACATGTCAGGCATGGGAGTATCCAGTATATAAAAATTAATGTTTTGGCTCTTGAGGGCCCTCAAGAAACTGGGCTTTCCCCAAGTCCCCTGCTCCAGAACTGGAGATAGGAAGACAAAATATAGCCTGGTTACTGGAACTCCCTCTGAGACCTCATGGGAACAGCATGACCTCCACCATTGCCACCCTGCACATGCATTTCACATGCCAAGCACTTTAAGGTTATGCAGCATAATCACAAAGTTTAGGGGAAAGGCAGAACTTGCTCAAGATCTCTTGTGTATGTCCGGGGTTGCAATCCTCAGGGAACCAGTCCTGAGTTTGGCAGAGGGAGGGTGTTGAGGGCCATGGGAAGCCTGGCATGGTGGAGACAAATCCTACTACCAACAGGAGAGCTGCTGTGGATCGAGACAGTGAATGCAGCAGATACCACTGCTAGAAACAAGTGCCTGTGCTCTCTGAGGCACAAGAGCTACCACTGACACCAGCCACCCATGGCTCAGCCCCCCAGATACAGTGGCTGAGAACAGCTTTACCACCTTATCAATACAAGCCTGCCAAAGCTGTAACAGCCACTTTGGAAGCAGGTTTATGAACATAGGCCAGGCATAATCCCCAGTACCACGATGCATTAAAATCCAATCTTCTTAGAGCAGAGAGACAACGAGGAGGGAGGTTCTCCCAGGCCCTCAGGGGCTGTCTCCTAGACTGAGAATCTGCTGCTCCCCTTGGTCACAAAACCGTAATGGCTGACACTGGCCTAGAGGGATGGTGCTCCAGCAACAGGCTGAACAGGGGCAGCCTGTTCAGAGAGCTGGACCATGCATCCAGAAGGCTTTAGAGGCAAGACAGAGATGCCCAATGACGTGACAATTGTCCACTAAGCAAAGCTGGTCACAGTGTTTTTGCTAGTTGCATTTGACACACTTATTTTTTAAAGCAGCAGAGATGTTTGTGGAAGAGCTCAGAGAGCAAATACATGTTTCCAGGCAGGCAATGTCCTACAGAGCTGCAATGCAAGCCAGTGCTGCCTCCATCTGGAAATACAGATTTCTGTGTCGTGTTGCAGGCAAGAAATATCTTTTCCATATGATTTTCCCTCTTCAGTTTTGAGACTAGTAATGCTAAAGTTTGAAACAAGCAGAATGAACCATCAAAAGAGGACACTACTAGGCACTGTTTCCTTTGGTGGCAGTATGCTACTTAGGTTTGAAGACATGCCATAGATGGGATGAAGGAATGGCCAATGGTGTATTATAGTACACTATAACTGCATGTGATGGGATCCAAACACATGTAAATGTTTTCCTTTAAAAAAAGATATTTTATATATACACACACACACACACATATAATCCATGGCAGCTCAGAGAAGTAACAAACAAAACAAATTTACAAGTTGTAGGAATAGATGCCTCTGCAGAACTTCCATTCTTTGTCCTATGTGCCACTAGAAATGTAGTGATACGGTTTATACTGAGTGGTTCTTCACAGGTCTCTGGAGTCTAATGAACTCCTGCAGATCTGTCTTGATTTAAATCCCATATGGATATAAAGGTCATTGCAGATTGTTTTGATCTTTGCTGTCTTGCTTCACCTGACCTTTTCTCCCTGTTCCTTTTCCCCATTCTCTACCACAAATGGTTAATTTCTTCTTTCTCTACAAGTTTAAACTCCATATCCAAGCTGTTTTGTATGACCTGAGGAAGATCCTCTTTATTTTATTGCATTTCATTACGAATAGATGGTAAATTATTCATATTTTTTTGCCCTACCCTGTAACATTCCAGATTTTCTCACATTGTGTTCTTGTGTGGGAGGTGTTTCTTAAAAACATTACAGATTGGACCTCAGCAGATTCATTTAGTACAGGTAGTACTGATATCCTGATTCATCACTTGCCTTATCAGTACAAAATGTTGCTTTAGGTGTGAATGACCAAGGTTAGGAGCTACAGTTCATGGTGTCTTTAACAAATGAATGTTTGGACCACCAAGAGATAGACAAGTTCTCCATGATTTTTTTCTGTGACCAGGGAAGATGTGTTTGAAAAAGCTAAAGCTGGTGATCACACATTTGGGCAATTATCTTGGTGCTTAACAGGACAAGTGCTAGAACTGGATCACACTGAGTTTCTGTGGTGGAACAAAGTACTAATTTTGCATTAGCTGAAACTGTGCATGCACTCGCTTTACAGAAGGCATTCAGAGATCGCAGCCAGTGTGGATGGAAGCCTGACCAAGATGAATGGTTTGCTAAACTCATGCTGTCTTCTTTGCTGACAGAGTTTGACATCAGTACTAGCTAGCAAGGAACGGTTCACTTGCTGTCAAATAATGCTAATCATGCTGCTTCACACTAACTAGAAAGTCAAAAGGATGGCAGCTATAGCTGCAAGAATGGACACCTAATGGTCAACCTTTGGCTGACCTGTGTTATTAAAGATGAGACCACCAAGCACATGGTAGGACTGTGCTGCCTGGTATTCACAGCAGCAACTATTTTAAGTATTAAAACTGAAGAATGGTTTGGTTTCTGTGATGTGGTGTCTGTGCATGGTGTCTGTGCATGGCTCCCAGACTCTGCCAAGCCACTGACATAGCACAGATAGCCAATACCTCCTGCTGCAA
The DNA here is from genome assembly GCF_027791375.1 of Indicator indicator. Taxonomy (NCBI): domain Eukaryota; kingdom Metazoa; phylum Chordata; class Aves; order Piciformes; family Indicatoridae; genus Indicator; species Indicator indicator. The sequence continues at coordinate 48,613,012 of NC_072053.1, read as the reverse complement.
AGATGCCTACCCTGCCTGTGGCACCTGCTCTGAAGCCCAGCAAAGCTGACCCCTTCTCCCAGAAACCTAAAGCAGCTAATGGGAAAGACGAAGAAGGAAAAGAACACAAATACAGAAAGCCCAAATAATGAAATCTCTTGACATCAGCTGAGAGCAAAATTACTTAGCAAAACAGGGACTGGCATAATCAACTCTACATGGTTCAGAAATGAGAGAATCTAATCCCCTCTGTCTTCCAAGATTCTCTTGTACTTCTGTAGCTGCTGGAGCTCAAAATTTCCAAAGAACCCCAAGAATAACTTGTCCTGAACTACAGCCCTTGACCTAGAGATGACAACGATAAGCATTTATCTTTTTTTTTTTCTTTTCCCCCGTGATCCCACCACTCTTGTACATCTCAATGTCTCCTGAAATACGACAGGTTCTGTAGGTGGATGTCAGGAACATGGTCTAGCTTACTGCATGAGGAAAAAAAAAAAAAAGGCAGGCTATCTTTCTTGCTGTAGAACAGATACTATCTCAGGTCTCCCACTTTTTTCCCCAAGGGCATTGTTTTCCCCACACTCCCGAACTATCAGTTTCCTGCAGGACACTGAATCTTGACTGAGCATCCACATGCAAGACATTCTGGTGAAGATGGATCTTACAGTCATCTATGCATCCACTTTGGGGTAGAGAGACCAGAGACCTTTGAGACAACCTTTTTCCTCTTCTGAGTTATTCCAAAATCAGATCACTGGAACACATGGCAACCACAAGGTACAGATGCTTGAGCAGAATAGCACCAGGATGCTGTCTAAAGTAAGGGGGTTTGCAACACCTAAACCACAGCTGTTCAGTCTGGCCGCAAGTCAAAGAGACATTGCCTGTGGGATAGGCAATGGAGTTTATTCTTCCAGCACTCAGGACTAAGTACTACAGGATTAATCAAATGTTAAAAATATTGTTTTCTCTAGTTGCTCTGATATCCTCAAAACCACCACTTAAAAACTGCTTGAGCATGCAGGTGTCTGAGTCTCTTTCAGAGGACCAGCTATGAAACCACCTGCTAGAAGCCACCACTTCTGAGAGACCAAATCTCAGTGAGACTCAGTCTTGCAGTTACTCCCATGCCAGACCACATCAGATGCAAAGGATACCCTTACAGCTTCTCTGCCAGATCACAACCCTCCTGGCCTTTACAAATGCCTTCTCTGCAGACTGTGCCTCCACATGTATGTTGAAGAAGCTACCTGGGAAAGATCTCTCGAAATGTCATCAAGTTACATCCACACTTTCATAGCTGAGGTGAATATGGGACGAGGTCCTACCTCTTTTGCTTTTCTATGTTATCTCCATTTGAACTTCCTCAGTTTTCCAATAATACTTAAATATCAGCCAAGCAATAGAGAGAGGCTAACTCCCAGTCTGGTGCTTAGGGAACTCACCTGGGATTGCAAACCACAAGGTTTAAGTTTTTGCCCTTTCTGAATGATTATGTGCTTGCTAAGCTTTGACAGGGGAAGGAGGAATGCAATTTAATGTGCATTCAGAAAGATAATATAATTTTTGTTATTTCACTGTGAATTTATCAACCAGCATTTCAACAGACCCTTCCCTCAAGTTTCAGGCATTTAGAGTGCTCTCCGACTATTTGTAGTCATCCTTATTTGAATATAGATGGTGAACTAAGCCACCAAAAGTAAACAGTATCTGAAATGTGCACTGCCATCACTACCTCACACTCTGACTCCCAAATCTTAGCGTGGTCCCTCCTTGCTCTCCCAGCTGCAGGTTTTGGGAACCATGCAAGGCCACAACTGGCAGTCTGGTACACAACAGCACAGCAGCCAATGAAAGGGAATGATTATTCCTACAGGGATCCTAGCAGCTGGGACTGCATGACACAAACTAGCAAGAGCAAGTGACAACGGTCAGTGTGCAGGAACTCAGTAAAGCTGCATTTTCAATACAACCATATGGAAATGGGAGTCACTCCCATCTGGGTGAAGCCTGTTCACTGTTTCTGTCCTGCACATGGCACTTCTTTACATCAACACTGGAACAGGTTGCCCAGGGAGGTGGTGGAAGCACCATCTCTGGTGGCATTCAAGATCAGGCTTGATGGGGCTCTGAGCAACCTGATCTAGTTGAGGATGTCCCTGCATGGCACAGTAGGGATAGACTAGATGATGACCTCTAGAGGTCCCTTCCAACCCAGTGCATTCTATGAGATCTGTGATAATAAACCTTTCTGGAGTGCCTTTCCACAGTGACACACATACATGTGCTTACATTCGTTGGGGTGGGGGTGCAGGGGGAAGGTAATGACAGGCAGGTGAAGTTGGGAGCAAAGCAAACAAACAAAAAACCACAACTGGGAATCTGGCAACACTGATCTTCATCTTGACGATTTTTGCCTTTTTACTCAGCTGGCAAGGCTTCCAGTCAGTATGACCATATTTCTCTGAGACCTGGAAACAAGCCCATTAGAACTCAAGGAATTTGCACACATGGACATTTCAGATCAAGGTCTGAATTTAGCAAAAAAATGTTCTGCTGGCTCCACTTTCTGCTCTTCAGTCTTATTCGAAAGGATTTGGCAAAGTGACATTGCATGAGCTGGATAAAAGGAGCTTAAAATGCTAAATTTTGGATTATGTTCCCACAAAATACCGAAAAAAGCTCCCAGGGAGCAGAAGATTGTCAACCTATCAGCATCTGTACAGTCAGTCAAGCTAGTGATAATCTAGAACACAAATACCGTAACAGCACAGTCAAACCCACAGAGATACAGAGGCTGAATCGATGCTGCAGCACTTACCTTTCATTGCTACTGGAAATACTCCTCTGTCCACTGTGTGGACTGTTGACCTACAAGTTCACATCTCTGCCTACAACCCTGCTACCAAACACTGGTGAGAGCTAAGTAACAGGAAAGCTCAAAGGTGCAGCAGCTGCCTGACATAGAAACTCTTGGTATTTGTTTGGACCTGGTCTGCACCATGATGCAGCTGGCTGAGAAGCCTAGCTAAAGAGGGAGAACTTCCCACACATTTGGTTTCTGTGTCTAACCTCTTAACAGTAAATCACGCACAAGCAAACTTCCCACTGAGCCACAGCACCACATATAGAGAAGAACCTGGGATTCACTTCCCCATGCAAGTAAACTTCTCTATGTTCTGTATGAGAAGGCATCTCACAAACTAGTTTCATTGTACTTTCTCTGTCCCTCTTTCCTGGCCAGAAGGATATGCTCTCAGTGGCCATATGTCCTTTAACAGCTTGTATTCTCTTCATCATAGTAAACCTACATGCCTTAAAGATTGTTTCTCCTGCCAGTTTTTCTCCCTCTCCGTATCTTGCCCTTTTGCTCTCTGCTTCCTGCCCAGGCCTTCTGACTTGAGATTGGTTGTTCACTTTCACATGCCTTCATTTTTCCTGGAAACCCTCTGGCCTGCACATCCCTCTGCAAAGCTGTTCCCTCCCCCACAGCCTTTTAGGCTAATAAAAACCCTACACATTACTGGCTATAATCAAACTTCCAAAACTAACCAGAGAAGTCTGTGCATTTTCAAGGTACCTGCTGTTGTTTGTCATGCTCTTGGTCAGCTGAGTCCCTCACATTGTCCTGACCTCTGCATTGGTTCTAGGGCTCTGGTTTCTCACAGATTTTGCAATGCATTTAGGCTTTCTTTTGTGCTTCTAAGACAAAATCAGGAAGAATCATTCACACCATCTCAATGCTAAAGATTCCTAAACAGACATGCTGCTCGGAATCCCTCTGCTACCACCAAACTTCAGCAGAATTTACATGTCCTATAATCCCATAACAGCATCCCGTAAGGGGTGGGGAAACGTCAGGTATGGTCACACTGTAGAGCTATCCTGTCTTCCCAACAAACAGCCTTTGGCTTGCAAACCACTGAGGATAATGCAGTCTTTTGCCTCCCACACCAAGTACCATGTACCTCAAAGAAGCTACTGTAAACGCCTCACACATAACAACCTTACCCATTATGAATGCTCTTCTGCTCAAGAAAAGAGAACTTGAATAATCAATTACAAATTACTTTTGGGTGGCAGTGAAGGGACAGGGGAGGCAATATAGCTCAGTTTCAGTGATATGCATACCCTTGTAGCCCTGGCCTTTCCACATTAAAACACTGTGAGAGCAGGCAGGCATACACGACAAAACAAAGGACTGCTTGATAGCATCACAGAAACATCAGCAGCCTGGCAAGGAATGCAAAAATAAAATGGGAAGAAAGAAAAAAATGTGGTATTGGTGGCACAAACGAGGGGGCTATTTGCTCAAGTAGGATGTGTGCTGCTATCTGCTGACCTTTTTCTGTTAGTATCAATACAAAACAGTTTCTGACAGGTGACTAATTGGAGTCTTCTGGAAATTGAACTAGAGTCATCATTAGAGGCCCAAACCTCAAGAAAACAGTTATACAGATAATTTTAGCCTCTGAAATACGGTATGCCTCTGAACCAAAAAGTTGAAGGAATCATTAATTAGACACAGACCTCTAACCTCTGAGCATCAAGTCTTTGGTCTTCTAATCTTCTAGCTTTAGGTGGTATTTAATTTCTTGCTTTGTGTTAGATTACAAAAGATGGTCTAATTTTTAGATTCCTACCATTACAAAGCACAGAGCAATATCCAAAGCTTTCTAACTTTACTTGGTTAGCATCAGTGGGTAAAGAGAGATGTGGCTACAAGCAGGTTCACAGGTGTAAATGGAAATCCTACAGCCATTTTCCAAGACAGGCTGAGATTAAATATTAAAAATTTAAGACCAGGAAGCTTCTACTGATGGCTGTGTACCTACTTCCACTAAATGCCAAACAACAGCAAGAAATCAAGTCATTGGTCTGATGAAAAATGGCAGGTAGATGAAAGCAATTCAAGAGGCACACATCTATGGAAGAAATTATTTGAAAGGCAAGAAAATGGTATAAAGGAGGCATAAACGGCATTATGCAGTTATGAATAACTCCAGAGGTTCCACTGAATCCCACTGTTGCTAAGGAATTGTTCTGCCATCTATAAAAATAATTAACATTAGCAGTATCGCTTAACATTTCAGTTAGCTACAATTAACTGTTCACATTAGGAAGCTGACTGCCGGATGTTTGTAGTGGTTTTAATAACACAGAACTACCATGACCGTACACCAGCACACTGGAGTCAAACATCACATACTTGGGAGCTGAGGCAACCCACTTGTAAGCAGCACATGCTAAGCCTCATGCCACTTCAGGAGATACTTATTATAATACTACAGCTTACAGTAAGCAGTGTGGGTTGTACAGTACATTGATTTACATGTGCCATCACCCAGAATGCTATCCCAGTTGATGTCTATTTTGGTTGCCGTATCAGGGTAGATATTTTAGCATGGAGTCATAAGTGGCAATGATGGTAACACATTTTCTTTGCCACTTACGAGCCAGCATTTTGGAAGGCATCAGTTACATTCAGCCTCCAAAAGAGCATCAGAGCTGCAGCCTTTGAGCCAGTAACACAACAATCCTTGGCACTGGTCCTGAGGTCAGTACAGGGTCACCACTGACCACCTTCTTTCCCGGCTCATAGCGACAGTCTTAGCTGTCATACTACAGAGGTCACTGCTGAGCAACATGCAGTAATCCTACTCCTCCCCTTGATCTCTCGAGCTAATCTGCCAGAAGGGCACAAGCAGAAAACCACGACTTGGTCTCCTCCTCTGCAGTGCATGTACATCTAGGCACAGAAGGTAGTCTAAGGAACGGAAGCGTAGTGGGCGCTCAGATGTGGCCGTGCCCTATCAAGGCTGCGTTAAACACTACAGCAATGCCTCATGATACATTCCTCGGGTGATAAACTCGTTTTGTACATCACCACTTCCCAGCACTGCCAACAGACAAAATCCTGAAAAGAGCCACCATCTACAGAACTGATATGGAGCACGTGGAATCAGTGTTGGCAGCGTAGGTCTCCTTCAATATGCTTCTTTCCATACTTGTGCATAATCGTTTAATTTAGAGCCTCGTGCAGCTGCACTATGACCCCAACTGCAGTTCACCTCATCTATTTGCACTACTGGGATTAAAAAAAACACCAACTAAACAGAGGAGTCTCCGACTGCTCTCCCCTTAGCGCTCAGCAGAGCCGGAGAAAGTACGAATTGCTGCAGCAGAGATTTTTATCTCCAGGTTTCCATGTTGCCACACCCTCCGAAGCGCCGGGCGAAGATAGGGGGCCGAGCGCACGCAGCCCGATGAAGCCCCGGTGGAACATGGCAAATCTCGGCGGCGGTAACCGGTACCGCGAGTGGCAGCCAAACAGGGCAGAGGCCGGTCCGCTACGGACGGCGCCCAGATCTCCCGGCGCCGGGGCAGCGTGGCTGACAGGGTTTGAGTTAAGCTCCCCGGGGGTGGTCTGCTCCACCGGGAGCTGATAGTGGGTTTTAGGTGATGTGCGTAAGTTGTCCTCTCCAGCTCGAAGGGCCCTAGCCCTGCTGGAGGGGGGTGTGACACCAAAACCCAACAGCACGGCGCGGTGCAAATGAGAGGCCACCGCCCCCTCCCGGGGCGCAACGATAGCCCCCAGCTCCGGCCCCGGGGCGTCCAGCTTCCTTGCCACGGACCAGAGCTCAACGGCAACTCCGCAAATGCTGGGGAACGAAAGGTCGGTTCCGACGGAACAAGTGGCAGTGGGGCCCAGGCAACGGGCGCCCGTCCGCACCGCGGCCAGAGATCTGCCTCGGGCCTCCTTCAAGACTACCAAATCCTGCCCCGCTCCAGGCGGGCACCCGATTTCCGCCGCCCCGGTATTTGTCGATAACAAGAACACGATCGGTGTGTTCCCCGCCTCGGCTACCCTCCTCTCTACGCGAAGTTTACGCAGCCCGACGGCTGCCGGCAGTTGCCCGCAGGTGACGGGCAGGCTCCCGGCCCGGGCAGGCGGCAGGCAGGGTGCGGCGGGAGGCGCTGCCGCAGCCCCGCCCGAGGCAGCCACCCGCTCCCGCCCGACCTGGGGCGCCGGTCCAGCACCGCGGCGGGAAGTGAACGGAGAAGAAAGGGGAGCGGGAACGGGAAGGAGAAAAAAAAAAAAAAAAAGCCCCCAAACCACCCAAAACGCAAAGCGAAAACAGGTCGGCGGGGGCGCCAGGCGCGCCGCCAGCCGGGTTCATCCGAGGACAAGCTCTCGCTCGCTTCCTCCCTCCCCCTCCCTCCGCCGCCGCTGACCTGTGTGCACCCGGTAGTGCGCCTTGAGGTGGGAGGACTTGCCGTAGACCTTGCCGCAGCCGTTGTAGGGGCACTTGTGCCGCTTCTCCGCCACCAGCTTCCCCTTGGGGACGGCCCCGGCGGCTCGAAGGCGAGGGGGCGGCCCCGGCGGCGGGCTGCGAGGCGGACTGGAGCCCGGCTCGGTGGCCGCGTCGCTGTCGGAGCCCGCGTCCTCGTCGGGGCTCTCCACGCTGTCGCTGCAGACGGAGGGAGCGGGAAGCGGCCGGTACTTGTTCAGCTCCAGCAGGCTCTTGGCGATGGCCAGCAGGGCGCAGTAGTCCTTCCAGGCGTCGCGGGGGTCGCGCAGTTCCCGGGCCGCCTCCCCCTCGTCCGGTACCTTCAGCCGCGCTGCCTCGGGCACGGCAGAGCGGTTTGAGATGGAGACCAGGCACTGCGCCGCCACAAAGTCCACGTAGGCGACGGCCGACATGGTGCGAACGCGCCCCGACGACGAAGGGCTACGGGCGCCCTCAGTGTGCGCCCGCCGGGCTGCCTGCACCGCCTCCACCCATGGCCCGCCCGCGGCGCGGGGGTCTCTGCGGCGCGCGGGGAAGAGCGGCTGGGAGCGGAAAAGGGAGTAAAAATAAACACCCGGGCGCCGGGCAGGTCTCTCACCGCCGCCCCCCGGGGGCGGCGCGCAGCCGACTGGGGTGAGTGCCACCCTCCGCCCGCGCAGCCGGTCCAGGTCCGGCGCGGGGGTCGGGGCAGAGAAGACCGCCCGCCGCCGCGCTGCCGCCTGCCCCACGTCCCCCGTGCCGCGCGCCGCCCGTGTGCTCCTGCCCGGGGACGGCCGCGCCGAGTCCCATCACGTCAGGTTCGGAGCCCCCTTCCCGCCCCCCCGATTGGTCAGCGGGCAGGGCCAGCCGGCTCTGTTTACCTTCTCCCCCCCGCCACTCACAGCGCCCCTTTTCTAGGGGGGGTGTGTCCGCCGGGCGACGGCGCCACCAATCCCCGCGCTCCCTCCCTAGGCCGCGTGCTACTCCGGGCGCCCCGCCGCGCCCGCTTAAACGGGCGACGCCGGGGAGGCGGGAGTGTGGGGTGCAGCAGCTTCATCCCTGAAGCTGGAGGTGCGCGGCCGGCCGCACCCGCTCCTCAGCCGAGTTGGTGCCACCCCTGGGCCAGGGTCTGTGAGGCGCAGATAGCCCGAGTCGGCGGGGCCGCGCGGCACCGAACGGGTTAAGTTCCTCCTTGGAAGCCCTACAGTCCCAGCAACCGGCTGGCCAATGGAAAGTGAGCCGGCTGATGTCACTGGCAAGGCCTCCGCCAATCAGCACGAGGTTCCGAAGGGTGCGCAACACTTGTAAACCCGGCGGGCGCCCGCGAGCTGCGTGACCCCTCCCTCCACCGCGCGGGGTGCGGCGGGGCAGCTAACACTAGCCCTAGGCCCTGCCCCCGCCGAATCTCTCTCCCTGGCAGTGTCACTGCTCGTGTTTCTGCGCCGTGCCTGTACCCTGGCCCGGCCGGTGGCGGGAGAGTGGGCTGGCAAAGCCCCTTCTTGTGCCGTGGCAGGTAGGGTAACGCCCCTGCCGAGCGGAACCGCGATGTGAAGCTTTCAGCCAGCCTCGGGACAGGTCTGTCCGGGCTCTGCGGGAAGGAGGCATGAGGACTGGCCCTGTGCAGGAAGCGGGCGCTTGCCCGCCCCGCGAAGCCTTCCGAAAACCGTGATGCCATTCTACACTGCATCGTCACAACGTCACCCCTGAGACGCGCAGTGCCTTCAGATCGAGTGAACGTGGGGGCGGGCGCGGCAGGGAGAGATCCTCCGATAACTGGCCTGCGGCCGCCGAGGAAAGTTACCTCATGGCACAGCTGCCTGGCTGCGATGCCGATGTGGTTTGGTCTCCAAACAGAGAGCAGGCCAGTTAAGGGCGTTTCCTATCACCCAGCTCAAACGAATTAACAAATTCTGACAACCGGCCATCTCAACGTATCCCTCATCTCGTCCAGCTCCAGCAAATGTAGAGCCTACAGCACGGTGCGAAGCTTAGCTGACCTGCACTCCACAAGAGGAAAGTGGAAAATAATTTTCTGGATCAAGTTCTATTTTAAAAAGGGGAAGGAAGCTGCCGTTATCTGTAACCAGGAACACGTTAGTTTCGATGTGTGGTGTTCTGCAAGCATCAGGCGAGAGTGTTAGGGGTAGTAACTCTTGTCTTTGAAATAATGTATGTAGGCCTCTCTGCAGCATTAGTCAAAGTAAAAACAGGGTGTCTCTGAAATTGTTTTATAACTGCAGAAACACTCCTGTTGGGCTGAAAAGTTTTACTCTCCTTTTGTGGACATCAGCCCAATGAGAGCAAGCCATGGCAGCCCAAGGTCCTAACTGAACCGCACTGTCTTCAGCTGCGCCCTGCCCTTTCTCACAAAACCAGAGGGGGCTGTGTGTACTCGTATTAATCCCTTTAACTGCATGTGGAAATAATGGGGAAGTGGATACAGAAATGAGACAGCATTGCTGTCATTCTGTAGGAAGTAAAAGTGAGCAGATGTCAGCCATTTTGTATCCTAGCACACTAAATCTTCAGGCACAGCCTTGGACCATAATAATCCTTTGTCGTGGATAGCTGGCATAAGACTGAAATAATTTTGCACATCATAGCTGGGACAGGGAGAACACACACAACACAAAACAAAAGAACTAGTGGCCACATCTGTAACTGGATCGTGTGTAGGGTGATAGAGATCAAGTAGAAACACAGAGTAGAGCAAATTACTGAACAAGGCAGCCATCTAGAGATGAATGTCTCTTTTGCTCTGTTCTCAAAGCATTTTTCTCAGCTTGTCTGGCATCCATTGGCCTCTGATGTTTACAAGGCACTAGGCAAGAGGCTGTAATCCCCAGATTACTATGTGAAGGAGGAACAGGAGGATTTGTCATTCCTGTAATGCTAACTCTGTTGGTAAATACGTCTTCTGTTTCATACTGGTTGCTACAACCTTCTTTTCTTCAGAGGGGCAGCAGTATTCTCCACAGAAAACTGCCCCCCTGGTTCGTTATTCTGAATACCTGGGATGTAGCTCTGAGTTGCCTGTTAGTCAGCTTTTTCCGTGACACTTTCAGAACTTCTTTAGCTGACACCATCCATGGGTTTGCACTAGGAGATGTTGCTGTCCACTGAAAGATGGACAGCAACACCTCGTAGTTGCTTCTCAGAAGATGTCATGCCCAATCCAAGGCTAATTACCATGTTTTCAAACCCTCGATTACATACCTCTTACATTAATTCAGAGAGAGAAGTATTTATAAACAAAACAGAAAAAAGAAAAAAAATCTTTAAATGTTTGCTAGCTTTTTATGTTTTGAGCTAACTTTTGGCATGTAGTGTAAAGACTAGAAAATAATCTCTGGCCATTTCCATAATGAGGACACATATGGAGTGTTTACAGTCATTCCAGTATGCTTCCAAGAATACATTGCCTATTAAAGACAAAATAAAACCTTTCATTTTGATGTATGTAGTAGTCCAAAGTTCCAAGTTAATTGGGTCCAAATGACACTTGGCAACTGATGCAAATGGAATTTTATACTTGGACATGATCAAGATGATCACATGTGCAGAAGAACAGGATTGTGCTTGCATACTCCTTTGTCTTCAGACATATGGATAAGGGCCATAACTTGAATTTGGCTGTGTTGATGCTAATATTTTGCTTTGGTTTCAGAGCATCCATTTAGTCCATAGCTCAGTTTTAAAATCAAGGCAAAGTGTCTTTTTTTTTTTTTTTTTTTCTCTTCTCTTCAGTACCTAGGCTAAACAAGGATTATTATTGTCGCTTGTAGGGATAATAGCTTAAACCCACTACAGGACATCATTACAGCCCTGACACCTTGGGCAACTTCAGGACCAAATTGCACTCTTGGAGCGATCTGCAGCCTTCAAGAGCCCTCAAGTGTTTGTGTTCCAAAAACCTCTTCATGTAAATTACATTTAGTGACACTGTGACCAAGAGGACTTTGTTTTGAGGAGCAAGCATGTAAAGACCATCATGAGTCACTCATTCAGCTTCAAACATTGTTCAGCTGCTTGCTGTGGGCTCTTCTGCAGAGCACAGAAGTTTCTTTTATGACAATGTCTTTTAAGAGAAAATAAAGACATCCATCCTGCTTCTGTATTTATATTTATTAGTATTTTGAAGGTTGGAGCCTTCAAGGCTTAGTCCAGTTTCTGCTTTATCTTTTTTCATTCTCCAGAGCCCTTGAAACTATGTGTGGTATATGTTCCATATGATTTGACAAGATGCTAAGGACTGATCGATGGTTAGAAAGGGGCTAAAATTATATGCCGAGGTAAATGGCCTGTTTTCTGACCTGTGTTCTTAAATCCTGTGACCATGCTGAAAAATTGCTATGTGATTGATAGTCTGACAGCATTACAGAATGGTCCTCCAGTGGTCATGTAACACATTGTGATGTATTTTACACATTATGCGGTATCTTTCATAACAATGTATAGCCCCTATTGTCTGCATATATTACCAGGAAAATATGGAAAATCAGACAATAGCAGCTGACCATTGTGAAGCCAGGTGTGGTAGGAAGTGTTTTAACCTTTTGAAGAAATGTGTCTCAGTCTTTTGTCCACAGGGTGGACTAAAAGTTGCTTTATAAAGCCATCCAAAGTAACAGAAACCTTCGGATTCAACTTTTGTGGATCATAAAGGGAAAATCAGAATCAGCACAGATGACTGCCATAGAAAGGCTTGCGGGACACCATAAGTATGCTGAAACTAGTTTTTACACTAGCAGACTAGCCTTCAATTTCAAAAGCGACTACGTAGTAGAAGGCTATTAATAGAAGACACTTCTGGCATCAAAATCCAGGAATATGAAGATTAATAGTCTCAAATTGAAATTTCTTTAAAAACCATCACTGTGGATAGAGTTATGTTGAAGAGTATCTTCCATTCCTGTTTACTACTCAGTGTAGCAATCGACTTGCTATTTGCAGACTTAGGCTTTCTCTGTTCTTACCTTTAACTTCCTCTGATGTAATTCCATCCATATTCTACCCAGTGGCACTGGTTGCAGGTCTTGGTCTTGAGCTCTTTTTACTGTCTCCTGAATCACAGCTATTGTCCTTAACTGTGACCAATTCTACTGATCCCAAACGTTAGAAGGATGACTCCTCTCTCCTAGAGCTTACCTTTGCAGGTGGTTAAGTACTCATGGGATATCTATGCCCATGTGGGCACCAGGAATGTGGATTTAAACTCTGGGTAGTGGTAGCAGTGTAGCCATGGCAGCATTGAACTCAGCATAGGCTAGTTGCTTGAGTACACACCCAGTTGGATTTTACAGCCTGCATCAGACACCATCTTTCAGTGCACATTATGTGTTCAACTACACTAATGTTAATTTGGGAATGTCTGCTTTTGACTGCAGCAAAGACATCCCATGAAAAATAATCTGGTGGCAGAGCCAGCACATGACATACATGGTTAATGTGGACTGGGGATCAGCCTCAGTTTACAGCTAAGTTTCAAGGATGTGATTCTACTTGATTTGGAAGTTCACACAGTTTTAATAACCTGATCTGTGCCAGACAAAAACAGCTTTTTTGTTATTTTTGTCTGGTGCTAGGTGGTCAGAGATATTCAGGTAAGTTTGTTAAGTGCCTTGTATGCAAGACCTCCAAAACTTCCTCATTGACACTGAGGCAACAGCAAGAGTTTGTGGTAGCTCTGCTGTTCCACCATGGAGGGTTGTCATGGGGAAGAGGTGATACGATAGACAGGATGACCACTGTTGGGCAGCTCAGCCCCCTGGACAAAGCATTGCAGCATTAAAGTTTTAAAAAGGGTGGGGGGAAAAAAGGAGAGAGATAGAAACACAGTGAGTTGAAGTACAGTCCGTGTGCTTTGAGGAAAGCATGAGGTCTTCGACGATGTGGATAGACCTTCCCTGTCAGGAGGTCAGTTACAGACCCCCAGCTTGGCCCCTCCACCCAGCACCAGAGGGCTTCTCTGTGAGGTCCAGTGTGCCTGGCTCCGGGCGCAGGTGCCGCCGGGCATTGCCTGCCCACGCTGACCTGCTCGCAGCTCCGCTCCGCACTGCGGGCTGCAGGCGTACGTGCGGCGCCAGCACAGGTGGGTCCCACCGTATAGCCGGTATTGCCGTTTTAATGCTTCGGAGGAGGCTGGGGGACGCAGGCAGCCGAGTTCATCTGAGGACACAGCCCCAGTTCTCAGAAATCCCCGCGCTGCGGGAACATCGAGCTCCCATTACCGCAGTTGAACAAACTGCCCTAGATCGGGGGTGCCGGGCCCACCTCCCCCCCGCCCGCGACCGGACCACGTGAGCCGCGTGGAAACAGCCCCCCCGCGTCCCCCGCACCCACGGCCCCCGCACCCGCTGCCGAGGTGACACAGCCAGCCCGGGGCTTTGCGGCTGTTCTCCTCCCGCGCTGTTATCACAGCTATTTTATTCCATTGTTGTTGGGGGTTTTTAACTGTCAGTATTCCTCTCGATTTTATTTTTTCAGAGGGGAGGCCCTTGCAAGCCCACGGCGTCATCCTTTCCAACCCTCGCAGCGGCCACTGCCACGAAAATATATAAGTACATACAAATTACTTAAATTTTATTCGGATATATATTTATTACTTTAGATGTGCATATGTATAACATTAAAAATATATAAAAATACAAAAATATAATTTACAATTATATACGCATTTTTATTTCATTTACATGAAATAAATACTTATACATTACCTATATAATTACATTTATATATATATGTATACGACATACACGCATACGATAGATGCAATATACACATATTTAAATAATAAATAGATAAAACAAATGTTTTTTTTTTCCTATCGTTTTTTGTTTCGTTCAGGGGCGGGCTGCAGAGCATCGCACCACAGGCAAGACGGGCTGTTGGGAAGCCAGGGGCGCACGGTGGGTGCCGGGGTTTGCAGCCTGTGGGCGCACACTGTTACTGGGGGGGTGCGTGAAGGTTTCTTAGCGGGGGAGGGTATTACAACTACCTCATCGGGCTGCTGCAGGTTATTAATAGCGCCGGGGCCGCGCCTGTACGCGTGCGGCGCAGATGCCCCAGTCACAGTATCCCTTTCCCTCTCCCCCAGCCACAGCCCACCCTCTTCCTCCTCCTCCTCCTCCTCCTCCTCCTCTTCCTCCTCCTCTTTCTCCTCCTCTTTCTCCTCCTCTTTCTCCTCCTCCTCCTTCTCCGGGCGTCCCCGTCGTTGGCTCCGCCTCGCCTCACCTCGGATGCCCTCGGCGGCCGCGCGCGTCCGCCGGCTGCCTCCATCTTACTCTCGCCCGCCCCCGCCGTGGCGCAGGCTGGGCGACCGCCTCAGCTAACATGTCGGCTGTCCCTCACATCCTCTGGGGCCGCTGGGCTCGGGAGGAGGGCGGGCGGGGGCGATATGGCCCTGTTTTCCCCTGCTGATCCCCTCCCAGCTCTTGGCGTCCTCCATTTCCCTCTTCCTAAAACAGGAAAGCTCCCGGACATTCACGGGCTTGTGGCTTCTTTTGCTGGGTGCTGTGGTGGCATTTCGCGGCAAAGGCACCTGAAAGGGTTTGAAGTTTTCGTTTCTCGAGCAGTGTTAACCCATCACTGAAGTGCCTTCAAACTGAGATGATGCCACATTAACCCATCACTTGCTACTGCATTAAAGCAACAGAAGTCCTTTAACCACAAAGCCAAGATCCCCATGTACATTTCATCATGGCACCTGGCCTCAGTCTATGTGCAGATCTTGAAAGTGTTAATTTTCTGCAAAACCTGCCAAGGTAATACAGCAGGTTATTCCCCTTCAACTTAATTGTCCAGGATTTTCTGCATGACAGCAGTTCCAGGCAAGAAGGTTTTAGGGAGCATGAGAGGCAGGAAACAATCTGGGGAATGCTTGTGTTGTATATGCTGAATATCAGTGTTCTGTAAATGTTTTCCAATACAGTATTTGCTTTCCAGATACAGGCAGAAATCAGTCGCCTTTCTTTTGCCTTTACTGGTATTTTTTCACCAGAAATAAAAGATGTGTTGGAGGGGGGAGGGAGTGGGTACTGTCTGACTTTGCATTTTACTTTTTAAGCATTCTATCTGAAATTAAAGGCATCTTTACTTTTCTCCCTGGACAGCTCAGGAAGCAAGGATCTTTTGCACATCTCCCACCATTTTGTTGCTGCTACTGCAAATCCTCTGTCAGTGCCAAGTCCTGCAGCACTAGCATAGGATGGCTTTCGAGCTTTCTCCACTACAGTACTGGAAAGCCATGCTGGGTGTTGTAACTGAAAGAGTACTGGCAACTAAATTTACAGTAATGTAATTGCCACTGCTGGTGGCATTATGCAGTTCAGTTGTGAAGGTTTTCCTTCATAAGTAAAAATGCGTTCTGGACAAAATGAGTATCCAGAAAGCAGCTTTGCAGAAAAGGCCCTGGGGGTCCTCATGGACACTAAATCGAACACGAGTCAGTAATGTGTCCTTGCAGCAATGAAGGTGAATGGCACCCTGGGCTGCACAAGGAGGAGTGTTACCAGCAGGTCAAGGGAGGAGATCCTTCCCCTGACCTCATCACTAGCAACCGGGAGTACTCTGTCCATTTCTGGGCTCCCTAGTGCAAAAGAGACATGGATATACTGAAGCAAGGCTAACAAAGGGCTGTAAAGAAGGTGAAGGTACTGATTCATCTCTCCTATGAGGTAAGGCTGGGAGAGACAAGACCATTCAATCTGGAGCACAGAAGGCTCAGGAGGCATCTTATTAATGTATACAAATACCTAAGT
Source organism: Indicator indicator (assembly GCF_027791375.1). Classification (NCBI taxonomy): domain Eukaryota; kingdom Metazoa; phylum Chordata; class Aves; order Piciformes; family Indicatoridae; genus Indicator; species Indicator indicator. The sequence continues at coordinate 48,597,000 of NC_072053.1, read as the reverse complement.
GAGGATGCAAAGGGGATGGACCCAGGGTCTTTCCAGTGGTGCCAGTGACAAGGCAAAAGGCAACGAGCACAAACTGAAACACAGGAGGTTCCCTCAGAATACCAGGAAACACTTTTCTATGTGACAGTGACTGAGCACTGTCACAGGTTGCCCAGAAAGGTCTTCATCCATTCAAACCTCACCTGGACACAGTCCTGGGCAGCTGGCTCTAGATGTCCCTGTTTGAGCAGAGGGCTGGATTGAGATCACTTCCAGAGGTCCCTTCCAGCTTCAACCATTCTGTGATTCTGTAAACTTAGAGCTGGATGGGTCAGTCAGTTCAGGTTGAGAGTCAGTGTTTGGGAATACGGAAAAAAAGAAACTGTTTAAACACAGAATCGTAGCATTGTTTCAGGTGGGAAAGACCTTTAAGATTATCATAAAGTCCAGACATTATCTAACCATTATCTAATTCTACCAAGCTTGGTGCTAATCCATGTCCCTTAACACCACATCTATGCATGTGTTAAACACCTCCAGGGTCAGTGATTCAACCACCTCCCTAACCCTAGCCTATTTCAGTGTTTCGTAACCTTTTCAGTGAAGAAGTCTCTTCTTATATCCAATCCTCTGGCACAACTTGAGACTATTTCCTGGCATCCTGACACTTGTAACTAGGGTGAAGAGACCAAATCCCACCTAATTACAACCTCCTTTGATGTAGCTGTGGACAGCAATGAGGTCCCCCCTCAACATTCTTTTCTCCAGACTAAACTCCAGATCCCTCAGCCACTTCTCGTAAGACCTGTTCTACAGACCTTCACCAGCTTCATTTCCCTTCTTTAGACGTGATTCAGCATGTCAGTGCTCCTCTTGAAATGAGGTCTCCAAAACTGAACACAGTTTTCAATGGGCAGCCCTACCAGTGCTGAATATAGAGTTCCTGGAGTGTGTAAGGGATAACTTATTAATGCAACTGGTGAAGGAACCAACTAGGGAAGGTACACTCCTGGACTCACTGCTTGTGAACAGAGCAGGACTTGTGGGGGAAGTTGTTGTGGTAGGGCCATGACATGGCCCAGTACAAATCCAGACAGGTCTTGAAATGTCTAGACAGGTCCCTTTCTCTCCCCTCCTTCCTGCAGGAAAACAGGGCAACGCGGGAAAAGGAACAAAAGGGACAGAACCCCTGCCTGTCTGGTAAACAAGACTGCTCCCCCAGATACAAGGTCCTTGCTTCTGACTTTTATGGTCATAGCCTGGCAGAACGCTTTTCCATTGGGCAGCTACATGTTAGTTTCAGTGCCCCATTGGACCGACTGACCTCTGGCATTTTGTATATATACAAGTGGCTAGGTACCCTTGCCTTGCTTTGCTCAAGCCTTGTTCAAGCTTGCTGAAGCCTCACCTTGCTTCAAGCCTTGCCGTCTCGAGTTGCCCTGCCCTGCCTCGATGTCTGGTCCAGAGCCTGGGATAAAGCCACTAGCCATACACGTGCAAGCCGTAGAAGCCACAAGTCTAGCAGCCAGAGTCGCCAAGCCTGCTTCCCCTTGCCACCAGAATCGTGCTGTGCCTCGGTTTACCCAGGAACCACGCAAGCACCCATCGCCAAGAGGTCACTATCTGCGTGCCGTCCGCTGGAAGCCAGACCAGCCCGGGACCATGTGGTAAACCTTTCTAGCCAGCACCTTACGAGAGCGCCCCAAAGCTAATGCAGCAGTAGCAGCATCCCTTATATGGGTGAAACCAGCTATGAGTAACTGATTCACTGCCCTTTTTGTTTAATGGTTCTTACCAAGCCTCCTCCCCATTGTGACTGAGCTCTAACTGCTTTCAGGGACCTTCTCTTTCCAAGTTGTTGCTTCCTAATTTGCATAGAATAGCTTGTATTTGCCCTGAGACTGCATAATCCTTTGTAAATATATCTTCTGACCGTACAACAATCCTTTTAACAAGTTTTGGCATATTTCATTAATAAAGGGTTACTGTTTTTATTAATACCCATTTGCCATATCATTTATTAATTATTGTTGTGAGGGTAATGAATAAATAAGCCTCCCCTCGACTGCAGCAGAAGTGATGAATGGAGGCTGTCTTGGGCATAGTGATCATAAAATGATAGAGTTTTCAGTTCTTGGGGAAGTGAAAAGAGGGGTTAGTAAAACTGCTACCTTGGAATTCTGTTCAGGATTGACAAAATCCCTTGGGAGGCAGTTCTCAAGGGTAAAGGAGTCCAGGAAGGATGGACGTGCTTCAAGAAGGAAATCTTAAAAGGCCTAGGAGCAGGCTGTGCCCATGTGTTGAAAGACAAGTCGGCTGGGAAGAAGACTGGCCTGGCTTTGGCTGGGACTCAGGAAGAATATGCTCTGCCTGTGTGACAGAGAGGGACCTGGCGGTACTGACTGACAAGAGGATGAATATGAGCCAGCAGTATGCCCAGGTGGCCAAGAAGGCCAATGACATCCTGGTCTGTATTAGAAACAGCGTGGCCAGCGGGACCAGGGAAGTGATTGTCCCTCTGTACTCAGTGTTACAGGTTTAAGAACCAGACCTTCTTAGGTCCTGCAGAAGGACCAGATGGTCCAAGGGGTAGATACCGAAGTGGAGAGATATGGGGAGGGGGCATTGAGGCCTGGTGTTTGGCCTGGTTGGGGGGAAGGTCCTGGTTGGGGAGGAGGCTGGGGGGAGACCTTGTTGCTCCCTGTGGCTACCCAAGTGCAGGCTGTAGAGATGTAGGCACTGTTCTCTTCTCACAAGTAACTGATGATATGAGAGGGAATGGCCTCGAGCTGTGCCATGGGAGATTTAGGCTGGAAACATTTTTTCAAGGAAAGGGTTGGCAGAACCCAAGAAATGGGCTGCCCACAGAGGTGGTTGAGTTACCATCCCTGGGTGTGTTTAAAAGCCATATAGATCCAGTGCTTGAGGACATGGTGTAGTGACAGACTTGGTGGAGTGGGCAAAATGGCTGGACCTGTTGATCTTGGAGGTCCTTCTTGGCCTGGATGATTCCATGATTCTGTGATGCTGTAATCACTTCCCTGCTGGCCACACTGTTCCTAACACAGGCTAGGATGCTATTGGCCTTTGTGGCCACCTAAGCACATTGCTGGCTCATGTTCAGCCATCTGTCAACCAGCACCCACAGGCCCTTTTCTGCTGTGCAGCTTTCCAGCCACTCTGCCCCAAACTTACAGCATTGCATTGGGTTGCTGTGACCCAGCTGTGAGAGCAGACAACTTGGCTTTGTTCAGTTGCATGTAATGAACCTGGATCCACCGATCCAGTCCCTCTGCAGAGCCTTCCTATACTCAAGCAGGTCAACTCTCCTACACAGTTTGGTGCCATCTGCAAATTTACTGAGGGTGCACTCAATTCCCTCATGCAGGTCATTGATAAAGATACTAAACTGAACTGGCCCAAATATTTAGCCCTGGGGAACACCACTTGTGACTGGATGCCAACTGGGCTTAAATCCATTCACCACCACTCTCTGGGTCTGGTCATCTAGCCATGTTTTAACACAGCAAAGCATCCACCCATCCAAGCCATGAGTAGCCAGTTTCTCCAATAGGATGCTGTGGAAGACAGTGTCAACATCCACAGTCATTCCCTCATCCATTAAGTGGGTCACCTTGTCACAGAAGGAGATCAGGTTCATCAAGTAGGACTTGCCTTTCATAAACCCATGCTGACTGGGTGTGGTCATCTGGTTGCTCTGCACATGCTCTGTAACGGTACTCAAGATGATTTGCTCTATGACCTTCCCTGACACCAACGTCAGACTGACAGGCCTGTAGTTCCCTGGGTCTTCCTTCTGTCCCTTTTTGTAGATGGTGTCAAATTTGCCAATCTCCAGTCAGCTGGGACCTCCCTGATTAGCCAGGACTGCTGGTAAATGACGGAAAGTGGGTTGGCGAGCATTTCTGCCAGTTCTATCAGTACCCTTAGGTGTATGCTGTCTGGCCCCGTAGACTTGTCTATGTCTAAATGGTGCAGTAGGTCACTCTTGCATTATGGGGGCTTCATTTTGCTTCCAATCCCTGTCTTCCAGCTCAGGGGACTGAGTATTCATCAAGAAACTGGTCCTGCTACCAAAGAGTGAGGCAAAGAAGGTATTGAGTACCTCAGCCATTTTCCTCATCCTTGACTGTATTTCCCCCTGCACTCAACAAAGGACAGAGATTCTTCTCAGTCCTCCTTTTGTTGCTAATATATTCATAAAAGCATTTCCTGTTCTTTTTAATAGCTGAAGCCAGATTAATTTCTACTTATGCTTTGGCCTATCTAATTTTCTCCTTGCGTAGCCTCACAACAACTTTATAGTCCTCCTGAGTGGCCTGACCCTTCTTCTAAAGACCATAAACTCTCATTTTTTTTCCTAACCTTCAACCAGATCTCTCCATTAAGCCAGGCTGGCCTTTCTCCTTAACAATTAGTCTTTCAGCACATGGGGACAGCCTGTTCCTTCTTGAACAGTGTCCAGCCTTCCCTGGACTGTTTTGCCCTTCAGGACTCCCTCCCAAGGGACTCTGTAAATTAGTCTCTGAAAAAGCCAAAGTCTGTCCTCTGGAAGTCCCAGGTGGCAGTTCTGGTGATCCCCCTCTTTACTTCAACAACTTGGAACTCTATTATTTCATGACTGCTGTGCCCAAGATGGCCCCAAATCATTACATCACCAGCAAGACCTTCCCTGTTCACAAACAGCAGGTCCAGCAGGACAACTTCCCTAGTTGGCTCTGTCACCAGCTGTATCAGGAGGTCTTCTACACACTCCATGAACCTCCAGGAGTGCTCTCCATCTGCTGTGTTGCATTTTCAGTAGACGCCAGGAAAGTTGAAGTCCCCCACAAGAACATGGGCTAGAGATCATGAGACTTTCCCCACATTCCTAAGGAATATTTTATCTGTCTCTTCATCCTAGTTGGGTGGTCTATACCAGACTCCCACCATGATATCTGCCTTGTTGGTCTTCCCCCTGATTCCTACCCATAAACACTCAACCATATCATCACTGTAATTTAGCTCAAGACAATGAAAACACTCCCTCTCATTCCTTGCATATCCCTTCTGAAGAGTTTGTAGTGACTCACTGCAGCACGCCAGTTGTGTGACACAGTTCACCATGTTTCTGTGATGGCCACTATATCATAGTTTTCCTGATGCACAATGGCTTGAAGCTCCTCTTTGTTCCCCATGATGTGTTAGTGCAAAAGCACTTCAGTTGGTCTAATGGTCCCACCACCTTTATGCAGGGAGAAGTCCTAATTCCTGCCTGTCTGTTCTCAGGTGCCTCTGAGCTTACTAACCCATCAATAACCCTTGTGTCTTTGCTGGTGCATGGGTCACCAAAAGACCTCACTAGCACACCATCCTTCAAACGCTGGTGTGCTGCCCTAGGGCTTACCTCTAGTAATCCTGGTTTTGCGCTCTTTCCCTTCATACCTAATTTAAAACTCTTTCAATGAGCCCTGCTAACTCCTGGGCTGGAATCCTTTCTCTCCTTTGAGACACGTATATCTCATCTGTTGCCAGCAGGCCACCAGGCCTGGTGTCCTGTAAATCAGCCCATGATTAAAGAACCCAAAGTCCTGCTCATTGCACCAGGCTCAAAGCAAGGCACTGATCTGATTGTTCTTCCTGTTTATTCCCTCATCACTCCCCACAGCTGGGGTTCAGAGGAGAATGCTACTTATGCTCCTGATCCCTTAACCACTTGTGCCAAGGCCCTGAAACCTCTCTTCATTGCCCTTGGATTTCTTGTTACCCTTAATCACTGCCTACTTGAAAGATCAATAGTGAAGAGAGATCCTTGTATCACTAACCTGAGTCTCAGGAAGGCAGCAGACTTCCCTAAGAAAATGGGTCTGGGTTGCATATTGGCCCTTCTGCTCCCTTCAGAAGTCAGACATCTATGACAATGACTCATCTTTTCTTCTTTACTGCAGAGGGTTTACAGGGTGTAGACCAGCTAAACCTCAGCATCTCCTCCAAGCTGGGTGAACCGGCATGCTTGTTGTCATTCACTTCCTGTATTGGGTTTGGCCAAGCTGGAGTTAATTCTCCAGTGCTGTGTTTTGCAGCAGCAGTTGATAACATAGCAGTGTTTTGGCTACTGTTGAATAAGTACCCAGGCTATGTCTTTTCAATGTTTCCCTGCCCCAAGAGTACATTGAGGGATGGGCAGGATCTTGGGAGGGGACATGGCTGAGCTGGCATACCTGGACTGGCCAAAGAAGTATTCCATGCCATATGACGTCAGCTCAGATATAAGAATGAAGTAAAAGAAGGAAGTGGGGGGGATTGGTCCATGGCGTCTATCCTCCCAAGCAACTACCAAGCTTAGAGAGCCCTACTTCCCGAGACCGACCATCGTCCTGCTGATGGGAAGTAGAGACTAACATCTCTCTCTCTCTTGCTTCCGTGCGGTCTATTGCTTTTGACTATTATTGTTATTAAATTCGCTTCTATCTTATTATTAGCTTTGGTCAATTTTTTTTTTCTTCCTCCCCTCTCCCTCTGTCCATTTAAGAGGGGGAGTGATAGAGCGGCTTTGGTGGGCATCTGGCCTCCAGGCCAGGGCCAAACCACCATAGTCTATTTTGGTGCCGAAACCCGGGAAGAAGAAAAAGAAAATACATATATACATAATATAGCTCTAAACTCTGTAGTTTTTCTATAAGCCTGCTGAAGATACAAGCTTCTGTGCTGGTCACGTGGCTTGTGGATAATATTTGCTTTGTTTTGGAAACATTTCGGTTGTTTGGGAACATGCCGAGGCAGATAATGGCTATGTGTTTGTTTCTCCTACTTGTAGGGCTACTGTTCTGTGGGAGCTATGCTGGAGAGGCTATCATTTCTTTCTCCCCGCCTGAAATGAATATAGAGAATTTTATTATGCAGGCCCCCAAGATTTTGATCCATCCTTACGTGAGCTCTCTAGTACTGCTAATCAACGTCACTGGCATGTTACGGGTTTTGTGGAGTTTGGTTCCATCATGGTATGACAGGAAACAGCCCTTGGGTGGGGATATATTGAAACGTGCCCTGAGGTGGTCGGTCCCTGGGTGGCAGGGAGTGTGGAAGGATTTGGGCAGATTCCTAGGACGGTTATCACCTCCCATAGCCTGGGACTTTACCCCAGAAGAGCTGAGCAATCCCACTAAGCTGACTCGCCATCTGATACAAGGGTGCCTTGCCTATCCCAATGAGAACCAACAACTTCTTGCACTCTACTGGGGCCTGGCCTGTGCTTACCGAGCCACAGTTCAGTGCTCTAAGAAAACTGTGGCTGAGGCAGGTACTCAAACATTACCTGAGGATATCATGGTTGAGATGGGGACCCAAATGACAGCCAAAGAGGTTGCCCCAGTAGTGAAAAAGAAACAGTGGACAAGGAGGTCAACAGGTCCCTCTCATCGATTGATAAGGGATGAGGAAGATTATGATCAAGAGGCTGGTCCATCAACTGGCAGATCAGAGGCAGTGAGCGAGATCAAACAAGAAGCAGAAACTACTCGGTCCTTAACCTCGGCAGAGCTGAGAGACTTGCGCAAGGATTACAGCCGCCAGCCAGGAGAGCGGATTGCTGCTTGGCTGCTCCGGTGCTGGGACAATGGGGCTGATAGTCAACTGCTAGAAGGGAAAGAGGCCCAACAACTGGGTCCCATTGCCAGAAACAGAGGTATTGAAAAAGGGATTGCAAAGGAGACAGGCATATGTAGCCTCTGGAGACGACTCTTGTTAAGTGTGAGGGCAAGGTACCCATGCAAGGAGGACCTTATGAGCTCTCCAGGGAAATGGAACACTGCAGATGAAGGCATCCAGTACCTAAGAGAATTAGCGGTGCTGGAAGTTATCTATGGTGACTTAGATGATCAAAGTGTCTCCACAGACCCAGAGGATGTCCCATGCACGCGGGCCATGTGGAGGAAAGTGATCCAAGGTGCTCCAGCATTGTACTCAAGCAGCCTAGCGTTGATGTACTATCTAGATGAGGACACACGGCCTGTGGAGGTAGTGTCAGCCTGGCTCCAGAATTTTGAAGATAACCTCTGCACCAACTCATTCCCACGAACCAGTGCCTCACCTATTAGGTGTACCCCAAGAAACCAGTCCCCTTCTGCCCCAGTTGGAGGGAAGGGGAGACCCAGGCGCACGCCACGTGGAGTACTCTGGTTCTTCCTGCGTGACCAGGGAGAGGACATGAGGAAGTGGGATGGTGAACCCACTTATAAACTGGAAACTCGTGTTCGTGAACTAAGAGGGAAGACGGCGGTTAAAAAGGGATCATCTAAGAAGGCAGCAAAGGTATCTGCTGTAGAAAGCCAGGAGAGCAATCAACGATCTTCCAGGAGGAAAAGAACTGAGGTTACACCCCTTGATCCTGATGAGGGGACCTCTGGCCACGTACCACCTGGATCAGACATTGAATATTCTGATGAAGACCAAGAGTAGAGGGTCCCTGCCTTTGGCCAGGAGAAGGAAAGGGATGACAGAGTATATTGGACTGTGTGGATTCGATGGCCTGGCACATCAAAGCCACAGAAATATAAGGCATTGGTAGACACGGGGGCACAATGCACGCTGATGCCATCTAGGCACAAAGGTGCTGAATCCATTTGGATTTCTGGAGTGACGGGAGGCTGCCAGGAGCTGTCTGTATTAGAAGCTGATGTGAGTCTAACAGGGAGCAAGTGGGAGAAACATCCCATTGTGACTGGCCCAGAGGCCCCTTGTATTCTTGGTATAGATTACCTCAAGAGGGGGTACTTCAAGGACCCAAAGGGCTATCAATGGGCTTTTGGTGTGGCCACAGTGAACACAGAGAAAATCAGACAGCTCTCTACCCTGCCTGGCCTTTCAGAAAATCCTTTTGTTGTGGGATTGCTTCGGATTGAAGAACAACAGGTGCCAATTGCTACCAGAACAGTGCACCGGAGGCAGTATCGCACAAACCGAGATTCCCTGGCTCCCATTCATGAACTGATCCACCAGCTGGAGATCCAGGGAGTGATCAGTAAAACACATTCACCTTTCAACAGTCCCATTTGGCCAGTGCGGAAGTCTGATGGAGGGTGGAGATTAACGGTTGACTATCGTGGCCTGAATGAAGTGACGCCACCACTGAGTGCTGCTGTACCAGACATGCTAGAGCTCCAGTATGAGCTGGAGTCGAAGGCAGCCAAATGGTACGCTACCATCGATATTGCCAATGCCTTCTTCTCAATTCCATTGGCAGCAGAGTGCAGGCCCCAATTTGCCTTCACCTGGAGGGGTGTACAATACACCTGGAATCGATTGCCCCAGGGGTGGAAACATAGCTCCACCATTTGTCATGGACTGATCCACAGTGAACTGGAAAAAGGTGATGCCCCTGAACATCTACAATATATTGATGACATCATTGTATGGGGTGACGAGGCAAAAGAAGTGTTTGAAAAGGGAGAAAAAATTATTCAGATACTTCTGAAGGCTGGATTTGCTATAAAGAAGAGCAAGGTCAAAGGACCTGCACAAGAAATTCAGTTCCTGGGAATAAAATGGCAGGATGGACGCCGTCATGTACCTATGGACGTGGTCAACAAGATAGCAACCATGTCTCCACCATCCAACAAGAAAGAGACACAGTCTTTCCTAGGCCTTGTGGGGTTCTGGAAAATGCATGTCCCAGGATATAGTCAGCTTGTGAGCCCTCTCTATCGAGTAACTCGGAAGAAAAATCAATTTGAATGGGGCAGTGAGCAACAACAAGCCTTTGAACAGATCAAGCAAGAGATAGCTCATGCAGTGGCACTTGGGCCCATCCGCACAGGACCATCGGTGCAAAATATCCTTTACACCGCGGCCGGGGAACATGGTCTTACTTGGAGCCTCTGGCAGAAGACAGCAGGTGAAACCCGAGGTCGGCCATTGGGATTTTGGAGTAGAGGATATCGAGGATCAGAAGCCCACTATACACCAACTGAGAAGGAGATTCTAGCAGCCTATGAAGGAGTTCGAGCTGCTTCAGAAGTAGTGGGTACAGAAGCACCTCTCCTCTTAGCACCCAGGTTACCTGTGCTGCACTGGATGTTCAGAGGGAACGTCCCTTCTACGCATCATGCGACTAGTGCTACATGGAGTAAGTGGGTAGCACTGATTACGCAGCGAGCTCGACTAGGGAAACCCAACCACCCAGGAATTCTGGAAGAGATTATGGACTGGCCAGAAGGCAGAGACTTCGGAGCATCACCTGAGGAGGTGGCTCATGCCCAGGAGGCACCACCATACAACGAGTTACCCGAAGATGAAAGGCCTTACGCTCTGTTTACTGATGGATCCTGTCGTGTGGTAGGAAACCATCGAAAGTGGAAGGCTGCTGTATGGAGTCCTACACGACAAGTTGTTGAAGCTGCTGAAGGAGAAGGTGAATCGAGTCAGTATGCAGAAGTGAAAGCCATCCAACTGGCTCTAGAGATTGCCGAGAGAGAGAAATGGCCAATACTTTATCTTTACACAGATTCTTGGATGGTGGCTAATGCCTTGTGGGGATGGTTACAACAGTGGAAGAAGACCAACTGGCAATGCAGGGGCAAGCCTATTTGGGCTGCTCCATTGTGGCAGGATATTGCCACTCGAATAGAGAACATGACTCTGAAGGTACGCCATGTTGATGCTCATGTACCTAGGAGCCGTGCTAATGAAGAACATCAAAACAATGAGCATGTAGACAAGGCTGCCAGAATCGATGTAGCCCAAGTGGATCTGGACTGGGAACGTAAAGGTGAACTGTTTGTAGCTCGATGGGCCCATGAAACATCGGGACATCTAGGAAGAGATGCTACGTACAGATGGGCTCGAGACCGAGGGGTGGACTTGACCATGGAAGCCATCACACAGGACACACATGACTGTGAAACCTGTGCTGCCATCAAGAGAGCCACCAGAGCTAAGTCTCCCTGGAACAGAGGGCGGTGGCTGGGTTTTCGCTACGGTGAGGCCTGGCAGATTGACTATATCAGACCACTGCCACGAACACGCCAGGGCAAGCGCTACATCCTCACCATGGTAGAAGCAACTACAGGCTGGCTGGAAACATATCCTGTAAACCATGCCACTGCCCGAAACACCATCTTAGGCCTTGAAAGGCAAATCCTGTGGCGACATGGTACACTTGAGCGAATTGAATCTGACAATGGGACTCATTTCAGAAACAATGCCATCAGTTCCTGGGCCAGAAAACATGGCATTGAATGGGTGTATCACATTCCCTACCACCCACAAGCCTCTGGGAAGATTGAAAGATATAACGGACTGTTAAAGACTATGTTGAAGGCATTGGGTAATGGGGCATGGAGGCACTGGGAGGCAAATTTAGCAGAAGCTACTTGGCTGGTTAATTCCCGAGGATCTGTTAACCGTCCTGGCTCTGCCCAAACAGAACCCTTGCACACTGTGGGGGGAGATAAAGTCCCTGTAGTGCACATGGGAAAGTGGCTGGGAAAGGCAGTGTGGGTTGCTCCTCCTATGGGGAAAGGCAAACCCATTCGTGGGATTGTCTTTGCTCAGGGGCCTGGATGTACTTGGTGGGTAATGAGAAAGGATGGGGAAACCCAGTGTGTGCCTCAAGGAGATATGACATTGGGGGAAAGGTAATTTGAGATGTGAGTAATGTGAGTTGTATGTTGCAGAAAGTCAGAAAGTGAGAAGGATTCAAACTGATGAAGGCCTGCAAAGAACAAGAGCCACCCAATGGCTGAGACCAAGCTGGTGTTGGTGTCCAAGAGTGGAATATCCTGCTTCTCCTATCCTGAACACTCCTAAGTAACATCTGGAGGAGCAGAAGAACTTTTTTTTTATATTTTTATATGGGTCTCTTTGTGTGAAATATTGAGAAGTATGTAGATTGAATCACGAGTACGAGTAAGAAAGGATTTAAGCATGAGAATCAAATGAGATGATGAAAGGTACTGAATTGTGTAGAACCTGAGCGTGACGCAAATGGTATGGAATAAGGGGTGGAGATTGTATTGGGTTTGGCCAAGCTGGAGTTAATTCTCCAGTGCTGTGTTTTGCAGCAGCAGTTGATAACATAGCAGTGTTTTGGCTACTGTTGAATAAGTACCCAGGCTATGTCTTTTCAATGTTTCCCTGCCCCAAGAGTACATTGAGGGATGGGCAGGATCTTGGGAGGGGACATGGCTGAGCTGGCATACCTGGACTGGCCAAAGAAGTATTCCATGCCATATGACGTCAGCTCAGATATAAGAATGAAGTAAAAGAAGGAAGTGGGGGGGATTGGTCCATGGCGTCTATCCTCCCAAGCAACTACCAAGCTTAGAGAGCCCTACTTCCCGAGACCGACCATCGTCCTGCTGATGGGAAGTAGAGACTAACATCTCTCTCTCTCTTGCTTCCGCGCGGTCTATTGCTTTTGACTATTATTGTTATTAAATTCGCTTCTATCTTATTATTAGCTTTGGTCAATTTTTTTTTTCTTCCTCCCCTCTCCCTCTGTCCATTTAAGAGGGGGAGTGATAGAGCGGCTTTGGTGGGCATCTGGCCTCCAGGCCAGGGCCAAACCACCATACTTCCCCTTGCAGAGTACTGTACCTATTTTGCAAGGGCAGCTGGGAAGGTGGGGTAGTTACTAGGGAGACTTGACTGCAGTGCTTGTTGCACTGGGCAAGAACTTGTTGCCTTTGCTTACTGTCCTCTAGGTCACTACATCTAATCAGGCAGAAAGAGTTCTTCATATCATGAGCTCTGTTGGGTTTGTTTCAAGGAGAGCAAGGCATGAGTCCAAGAATCTCTCTCTCTCTTGTTCCCTGACTTGTTCCCTCAAACTACTTACCTCCTCTAGGAACTCCATCACTCAGAGGGGCTCTTCTACTTGGGCACACCTCCCATAGGCATGCTCACTGCTGCCATCTGACATAGAAGTGGGGCACACCCTGCAGCCCAACACCTAGGTGGCAGTGTGTTTCCATTGGACGTCCATTTGAGAGGCTGCATCAGACTTGGCAGGTGCAGGGCTCAGGGATGCCATGGCCTTCTGCCAGGTGGATGTCATCATTCCCTGGTCAAACTGGCCAAGCTTCAGCTCCTTCCCTCTATGCCCTTCTGCAGGAACCACTATGCCATACCCTGCCATACACTGCCTGACACCCTATGCCATTTGCCTGCTTAGTTCACAGTGACCTGGTCCTGTGCTGACAACATTTTTAAAGGTGTAGGTGTGGCTGCCATTGCTCTGGCAACACCCACACTTTGTCAGCCTGTCCTTGGAGAGCTGCTGGCTCCTGGCAGGTTTATCTGTTCCCCTAGCCTTTCCCTACCATGGGAAATCAGCTTTAGCTAATTTGATTTTGGATCTTTTGTGAGAGAGATGGAGGAAGATTTAGACACCTAAAGCAGCATACAGGCACATAAACTCTACACAAATTCAAGTTTGCAAAGACCTGCTGCACAGCTGACTTTTAATGCTGAAAGAGATTGAACTCCTTCACTTCTCCTAAAATTCCCTCCCTGATATCCATCTCTGTACATGTGTTTTTATATGCATATATATCTATAGATATACAGATATCTATCTCTATCTCTACCTATATATCTTTATCTGCGATCTCAGCCCTTCCCTGCTTACCGAGGCAGGATCAGCGCGGGAGTGGCGCCAAGTGTCATGGCACAACCCTCCTCTGAGCCAGCTTCTCTCTCCCCAGAGGCAGGCAAAGCATGGGCAGAATCTCTGCTGCAGGGTGGGTGTTTTTAACCAGAGGGAGATGCTGAATCATGTGGGTCTGTCCTTGAAATCTTCTCCAGTTAGGTCACACGGGCAGGATCAGAGGTAGTTGCAACTCGTTGTAAAAGTGTTTCCAAAAGATCTGTGTCAACCCAGACAGAGGTCCCACATAAACATGCAGGTATTCAGACTCCTGGCTGTAAGGAGTGCCAGAATCTCTCACTTCTCATGGGAGGGGACTCACTGCAGGGACTACACCTGTATTCGCTGTGAGCAAGTGGGTGACCTTCTCTGTCTGGAGGCTGAGCTAAAGGAGGAAGTTGAAAGGCTGCAGACTGTTAGGGCATGTGAGAGAAAGCTAGACTGGCGAAATCAGACTGCCATCCCTCAGGCAGTCCTATCAGCCATGTAGTAGTCAGGACACTAAGTGCTCTCTACTCTCTTACCAGCTTCCCAAATGGAATGACTCAGAATCCGGAGAACAATGGAGACAAATTCCTCCCAGGCGTGGCACCCCACAAGCCACTGAACCCCCCCTCAGGTGCCCCTATATAACAGATTTGCTGTTCTTAGTGAACCTGTTTCCACCAAAACCAATGTTCAGCAAGTGGAACCAACTAACAGCAGCTATGAAATCTTATCTAGTTTACATCGTTCAGAGAGGCTAGGGTTGAGCAAACCTACTGTCAGAACATCTGCAGTCAAGAAGAAACGACAGGAGCTTGTCATCGGGGACTCACTTCTGAAGGGTGTTGAGGGTCCTATATGCAGAGCTGATCCACTCTTTAGGGAAGTCTGTTGCCTACCTGGGGCCTGGGTCAAGGACATAGTAAGAAAACTTCCTACCCTGATCTGCCCAACTGACTACTACCCATTGTTGGTTTTCCAAGTAGGCAATGATGAAATTTCAAAAATAAGTTTGAGATCAATGAAGAAGGACTTCAGAGCCCTGGGACGAATGGTTAAGAGGTCAGGAACACAAGCAGTATTTGCTTCTGTCCCCCCAAATGCTATGCCTAATGATGGACTAAACATGAAAATCCAGCAGGTTAATGCCTGGCTGCAGGACTGGTGTCAACAGCAGGTTTTTGGGTTCTTTGATCACAGGCTGCTCTACAAGACACCAGGCCTGCTGACTATAGAAAAAAACTACTTATCTCTGAGAGGAAAAAGAATCCTGGGACAAGAACTGGCAGGGCTGATTGATAGGTCTTTAAACTAATTTTGAAGGGGGAAGAGGGAAAAACCAGACCAGTGTGGCTAAAGGTTCATCCTTAGTATTTTCTTCTTGGCTCCTTGAAATGTCTCATCACTCTGTGCAGATTCTGAAAGCCTCTCTGACACTGCCATTGTAGGTCAGACAAAAGAACACTCTGCTGTTGCTCCTGAGATAGTTGACTTCAAGTCAGTTCAGGGTGGGCAGTTACCCTAGCACTAAATTAAAGCTGATCAGTCCTGCTGGGGTAGAGGATATTAGGTTGTGCTCAATGTTGGCTGCATAAAATCTAGTTTGGAGCATGGTTGCATGGCATAGCCTGAGTTACCCAGCTCTTCTCTTGCAGAAGAGTATGGAACCTCAAGTGTCCACCTCAGAACTCTGACCCCTACGTGTCCATTAAAAGCACACAGACATTGTCACATACATAGCATGAGATGTCTCACTGTTGCCTCAGTAGCCAGTAAAAGAGATTCCTGTCAGTCCAAAGGTTCATGAGTGAGAAAGTTGTCACTGCAGCTGTTGGTATCAGAGATCTCTTTTTCTGTATTTTCCCCTTTAGAGCTGCCAAATACTTTCCACCTAATCTTCCCAAATACCAGTAGCAATGAAGGATCTTTGCTATCACAAATGTCATGCAGGCTTCATGTTCAAATATGTATTTTGTGTGTGTGTGACTTTACCATGGTGGATAGTCATGGATATGAGCACTGTAGACTCACATAGTTCAGTATCTAAAGAACTGTACAGAGTGTGGAAAAAAGATTAACAAAGATGTCAGTAAGTTGAATTTAATGATTGTTCAAGGATCTGGACAACAAAATGATCTAATACATTCTTGGTTTCTAAGTGAGAAACTGGGAAAAAAAGTGATTCTCTTAGGAATGTGTGTTCTTTCTTTTTAATGCAGCTATTTATATATCTGTGCAGCTATTTTTATCTATTTAACTTGCTTGAAACCTAGTAATTAGGTAATTAGTACTCACAGCATTAAGGTGAATGCTGCTTTTGTATTACAAAGATCAACACTGAATCAGACAAATGACACATCTTGCTGCAGGTTCAGAGCTTAGTGAGAAAGTCAGAATTGACCTCAAGATTAATAATGTGCTGTTCAGCATTTCAGGTAAATTTTGTTGCACAGATAAGTAGCCAGGCCTGGACTGGGTAGGTTTGTCTACTTCTTCACTATACATAGTAGAGGACGTATCTTAGAAAAGCTGTACCAATGAAAACACCAAGCTCCCTTTGGCCTTAGACTGAAGGAATGAAGGTGCTGACATTGAAACCAAACACCTTAACTTTGTGCAACAAGTTTTAGTGTAACAACTACAGAGTTTTAGAAGCAACTTAATGGGACAGCTACAAGGGAACCTTGCAGGGGGAATCAGTACTTAAAGCACCATGACTAGCTTTGTCTTCTAAATGAACTTTGTCTAAAAGTTATTTTTGGCTCACTAGTACTGTTTAAGAAGCAACTATTGCTGCTTATACAATACAAAACTAGTATGAAATATCCTTTCTTATTCTTCAGATGGGTTGAGCAGAGAGATAGAACATGTTTATTATTTAGGCTTTCTTAATTTTGTCTGCTGCCACAAGGCTCCCCTCACCTGTCTTGGCAGAATCTGGAACTCTGTCTGAGAACCACCCCTTACAAATATATGTAGATCAGAAGTCCTGTTAAATTTAGCATATTCCTGGACAAGCCAGCCAGAAGTTGTAATACAAATAAAAAATACCAAATGTTTTCTAACAGCCTGTAATGCAAACATACATTTTGTCTATCTAGTTTGGATTCCAGAATCCTAAATCTCAAAGAAATTTCCACTGTTTGCAAGGAAAGAATTATAATGAATGAACCTGGCCACTGCCTGCATTGTGCATGAAGTTCTCATAAATATTAATCTAAATTACCTAACTTTTTAATTAAGTAGTCATTGGCATACAACAAGTGGTATTTCCTGATGACATCATATTGGGCAGGAGTGTTGATCTGCTTGAAGGTAGGAATGCTCTACATAGGGATCTGGACAGACCGTATTGATGGGCTGAGGTCAGTTGTATGAGGTTTAACGAGGCCAAGTGGTGGGCCCTGCACTTGGGTCACAACAACCCCATCCAACACTTACAAGTGTCAGGGAGACACTTGTTCAGTTTTGGACCCATTGCTAGAAGAAGCACTTTTAGTTGCTGGAGTGTGTCCAGAGAGTGGCAACAAAACTAATGAAGGACCTGGACAAGAAGACTTACGAGAAGCAGCTAGGGGAACATTGTTTAGTCTGGAGAAAAGGAGGCTGAGAGGAGATCTCATTGCTCTCTACAACTACCCAAAAGGAGGTTGTAATGAGGAGGGTGTTGGTCTCTTCTCCCTCGTATAAAGTGATAGAACATGAGGAAAGGGCCTCAAGTTGTGCCAGGGGAGGTTTATATTGGATATTAGGAAATATTTCTTTACTGAAAGAGTGGTCAAGTATTGGAACAGGCAGCCTAGGGAAGTGGTGTAGTCACCATTACTGATGGGATGTGTAGACATGACACTTTGAGACATGGTTTAGTGGGCTTGGTGCTGTTGGGTTGGTAGTTTTACTTGATGATCTTAGAAGTCTTTCCCAACCTTAATGATTCCATGATTATATGATATGCAATGGTTGTGTAGCTCCACCCCTGAGTTAACATTCAAGGAGCATATTGCCCATGATGCTGAATCTGCCAAGAGCTTTGTTCAGATCCACTACTTGTCCTGCTTGGAATTCAATATAAGATCTAATAATAAAGGTCAACTTCAGAAAACATTTACCTATAGAAATAACATGAAACAACTATACCATTTGTCATTAATACCCATCATGCTGTATTTTGTGTAAGATGTGAATGGAAATTCAATTTACTTGTTGATGTTTACAACAGCAGCTGTTTTGAGAATGTCAGCATTCATTTCATCAAGCAAGTAAATATTGACTACTCTGTTTCTTCTGAAGCAGCATTGGCTACTACATGATAACAAAAACATCACAAAATCATAGAATCATTGAATGGTAGGGGTTGGAAAATACCTCTGGAGATCTAGCGGAGCTTCCCTGCTAACATAGGTATGCCTAGAACAGGTTGCACAGGAACATGTGTAGGAAGTTTTGATGTTTCTGAAGAAATTAGTACCTCTTGATTTTTTTGTCCTAGGAGTTATCCAACTATGAAAGGTAGCAGAGATGATTAAATGTGCATTTAGGTAGATTTAATGTACACACAACTTTTAGAAGCCTAGTCTTTGTTCATGTTAAGAATCACAGCTGTTGATTTCACTGTTCATGTTGTTCTACAACAGCCACTGTTTCCAAAGTTAAGAAAAATAAAGAGAAGGAACTTGTATTTTTTTCCCCACCATACATGCAGACAAGATCAACACAAGGGCTTTTCTTTCTTCCTCACATAGAACAGTTTGCTGACTTTCAGTCTGCTGTAACAGAACAGGTCCAGAGAGATCAGTAATGCTGAGCAAGTGCCAATAAGGACACAAACTTAAGAGCTAATTTTATCTGCTCAGATTGCTGAAGGTACTAGTTGTAATTCCCTAATTATCTTCCTCTCTTAAAGTAAATGAATGTTATAGAAAATCTATTGAGATAAGAGTGAATACTGAAAGCATTCCATCTCTAATTTTATCTTGACCAGATGTTACAGACCCAGAGAATGCACAGTTGCAACTGAGAAGTTTGTGCAGTGTCTTCACTTTTTAGCCCATATTTTGTTAACATACAAGAAGTTTGTGCAGTGTCTTCACTTTTTAGCCCATACTTTGTTAACATACAAACCTTTGCCTTTTCAGGATTGCAATCCTCTATTCTTGCAAAGGTGATTTAACCCTCCCCCCCAAACTTTCAGTTATCTCAGTCACATAGTTTCAAAATGATTGCCACATTTAATAACTAATATTATTTCATTGTGGTGTAATTTGTCCTCCAAGAATATAAAAGATGTGGAAACACTCTGATAAAATATACAAGCTCAAGCCAATATTTCTGTTTGAATGAGTGCTGAATACTGGAACAATCACAAGTAATACCTGCCTTATCTGGATTATGGTAGTGGAGATGTAAATTACACATGGAGTGCCCTCCAGCTTCTTTTAGCGTGTGGGAATGCCTGTGGTTAATGTCCTCACCTTGGGAACTGCTCACAGAAGAATTTTCTTAAAAGCTGGCATATAGATCTCTCAATAACTTTTCTGTAGCCATGATGTCTGATCACTTGGTATCTTTCCATGGATTTGAGATGTTTTTCCTACTAAGTTCTGTGTGTGGTTGGTGTTTTTACTGCTGTCCAGAATTATTTGTAGCTTTGTAAAAACCCAGTACCATACTTAGGATAGACTTAACACGCCAAGTAGCTCATGTGAGCAGCCTTTTCTCAGCATTGCACAATGGACATTGTGGTGGGTTGAAAATTCCCCCCAACATTAAATTGCCAAACCAGCTCAGCTGGAAACAAATGGAGCTGTATTTACAAGCAAAACTACAATCTAAAATGGCATGCAATGAATATGTACAAAATATACAGTATTTACAGTATTTACAGGTATTTACAATTTATAAACAGCACAAGAACCCCCCTGGCCAAAACAGGGGAACTAATAGCTTCTCCTTCCTTGCCCCCTTCCCTCCACCCCTGTGGACACAAAGAGACAAGAGAAACAGCAGAGAATTGTTTGTTAGACTTAGCCAAAAAAAAAAAAAAAAAAAAAAAAAAGGCAATGCAGCCAAGGTCAGCACCAGCCAGAGTGAGGCAGCAAAAAGGGAGAGTTAGTTTATAGATCTAAGTTTTATGTCTATTATCTGCCCAATGGGATTGTTTAGAACTTATAATTATTTTACATTTTTCATTCAAGAGTGATTTATTTACATTCTACTACTTTCTGTTCAAGATCTGTGGAAAATTTTCTAGAAATAGCCTGAAACTACCACAATCCACCCCTTCTAAACAATTCCATTGCTTGCTAATACTATCCATCTAATCTAAAACAACATCTACAACAATGAGTAGCATAGTCCATATTGTCAGTTTATCTTCCATTCTGGCTATCTCAGATGTAAATGATTCAAAAGTTCAAAAAACAGGAAATAAGAAAACAGTTTGTCTCTATACAAATGATATGAAGAAAAGGACAGGGACTCCAAGGTTTGTGCACCGTAGATTCCTCATGGGGATTCTTCCTTTGGGCATGATGTTGTATCTGTACTATACACTCTGAATTAAAACTCTCTCAGCTAAAGTTAGATTTCTTTGTGGAATGCACTGAATTTCACCATTCTCTTGCATTACCCAGTAAGTGTGACCAGGATCTTCACCAGAAAACACCCCTCGGATAGTTTGGGCCTCTCCTGGAGAAGAAGATACCCAAACAGTTTTTCCTAGCAGAGTCTTTTCTCGAATAACAGGAACGTTATCAACTTCTACCTTTTGTAACAAATCTGATTGGGCAGGTCCAGCTTGATTCACTGAACCTCTACTATTTACCAACCAGGTTGCTTGTGCTAGATGTTTCTTGCAGTTTTTCAAGGTTCCCACCCCCCATGGCTTTCAGAGTGGTTTTCAGCAAACCGTTGTAATGCTCAATTTTCCCTGCAGCTGGTGCATAGTAGGGAATGTGGAATATCCACTCGATGCTGTGCTCTTCGGCCCAGTTTTTTACAAGACTGTTTTTGAAACAATCTGTTGTCTGATTCAGTTCTCTCTGGGGTATTGTGTCTACACAGGATTTGTCTTTCCAGAGCAAGAATGGTGTTATGTGCAGTAACATAAAGAGCTGGATAAGTTTCCAAACATCCAATGCTTGCCTCTACCATAGTCAGCACGTATTGTTTACCAGATGGAGAATGAGGTAGAGCAATGTAATCAATCTGCCAGGCTTCACCATACTTGTACTTAGACCATTGGTCGCCGTACCATAAAGGCTTGATTTGCTTTGCCTGATTAATAGCAGCACAAATGTCACAGTCATGGATGACTTGTGTGATAGTATCCATGGAAATGTCAGTGGATCTGTCATGAGCCCACCGGTTAAGTTGCATCTCTGCCTTGATGTCCTGATGCATTGTGAGCTAAAAAGAATTTGCTCAGTGTTTCCAATCAAGGCCAAGATTACAGTTCATATTTACTTGAGAAAGTTTTGCAGCTAAATCTGCCTGATGGTTGTGTTGATGTTCCTCAGTAGCTTTACTTTTAGGTATTGTGAGCATCGATGTGTCTCACTTTCACTGGGATTCTCTCAATGTGAGCAGCAATGTCTTGCCACAGATCAGCATCCCAAATAGGCTTTCCTTTCCTCTTCCATCCATTCTTTTTCCAGTCCCTTAGCTAACCCCACAGAGTGTTGGTTACCATTCATGAACCAGTGTAGAGATAAAGCACTGGCCATCTCTCACATTCAGTTCTCACATTTCAAGAACTAGCTGGACAGCTTTTACCTCTGCAAATTGGCTGGATTCACCTTTCTCCATCTTTTGCCTCTGCAATTCTGTGTGTTGGACTCCACACTGCAGACTTCCATCTCTGCTTGTGTCTAACAAGATTACAGGAACTGTCTGTGAACAAAGCATATTTCTTTTCATCATCAGAAAGATCACTGTAAGGAGGAGCTTCCTCAGCATGAGTTACTCTCTCTTCTGGAGGTTTTGTGCATTCAGTGCCTCTGGCCAATTTGTGATCATTTCCACCAGACCAGGGCTTTCAAGATTTCCCATTTTAGCTCCACATGATATCAGAGCCATCCACCTAGACCATGTGGCATCTGTTGCATGATGTGGTGAAGAACCTTTACCTTTGAACATCCAATTCAAAACTGGTAATCTGGGAGATAGAAGAAGTTGTGACTCAGTTCCAAATACTTCAGAAGCAGCTTTCACTCCTTCATAAGCAGCAAGTATCTCTTTCTCTGTGGGAGTGTAATTTGCTTCTGAGCCTTTGTAGCCACAAGTCCAGAAAACAAGTGGATGTCCACAGGTCTCACCTGGAGCTCTCTGCCATAAGCACCAGGTTGGACTATTGTCACCTGCAGCCATGTATAGAATCTTCTTAATGTCTGGACCAGTTTGAACAGGTCCCAAACCCATCGCTTGGACTACCTCTCGCTTTATCTGGTCAAAGGCTGCTTTTTGCTCAGGACCCCACTGGAAATTGTTTTTCTTTCGAGTCACATCGTAAAGAGGTTTCACAGTCTGACTGTATCCAGGAATGTGCCAGTCTCCAAAATCCCACTATACCCAATAAACTTAGAGTTTCCTTCTTATTTATGGAATTTGCCATGGTAGAGGCTTTGTTTATCACATTCATTGGAATGTGACAGCGACCATCCTGCCACCACACTCCCAGAAACTGGATTTCTCTGGTAGATCCTTTCACCTTGTCTCACTTAATAGTGAAACCTCCTGTCAAGACAATGTCAATTATTTTGTTACCTTTCTCAAAGACTTCTTCAGCAGTTTTACTCCAGATGATGAACTGAATGTGTTCTGGAGTTCCACCTTTCTCCAAAGCATCATGGATCACTCCATGGCAGATGGTTGAACTGTGAATCCAACCCTGGGGCAAACGATTGAATGTGTACTGGATGCTTCTCCAGGTGAAGGCAGACTGAGGCCTGATTTCCTCTGCTATGGGAATAGAGAAGAAAGCATTAGCAATGTCTATGGTAGCATACCATTTGGCCTCTTTGGATTCCAGCTCATATTGGAGTTCCATCATGTCTAGTACAGCTCCAGTCATGGGTGGAGTTACTTCATTCAGGGCATGGAAGTCAACTGTCAGACGCCATTCTTCATTTTGCTTTCTCACAGGCCAGATTTGACTGTTGAAAGGTGAATGAGTTTTGCTGATGACCTTCTGACTCTCCAGCTGACGAATCAAGTTGTGAATGAGCACCAAAGAGTCACGGTTGGTTCTGTATTGCCTGTGATGCACAGTTTGAGACGCAACTGCAAGTTTCAGATCCTCTATCTCATGTTGTCCCACAACTGCAGATTCATCTGAAAGTTCAGGTTGAATAGACAACATGATTTTCCTCCATCAGTTTCTACAGTTGCTGTTCCAAAAGCCCATTTGTAACCCTTAGGGTTAAAACGCCCTTCTCTCAGAATATCAATTCCCAAAATACAAGGTGCATTTGGTCCTGTTACAGTAGTGTGTTTCTTCCACTCCTTCCCAGTTAAAACTTACGTCAACTTGCAACTTTGTCAGCTCTTGAGCTCCACCAGTGATTCCCAAAATATTTATAGACTCTGACCCTTGGTAATTTGATGGTATTATGGTGCACTGAGCTCCTGTGTCAACCAAGGCCCTGTACTTCTGAAATTTTGAAGTGCCAGGCCACTGAATTAATACATCCCAATAGATTCTGTATTCTCCATTATTCCTTTTCTGCGCCTGGCAGAAGGCAGGGCACCCCTAATTGTGGGGATTAAATCTACATGTACAGTTGACAGAGCACCTAGTGTTAAGTGTCAGAATCACTGTTGGAGCTATTAGAGTTGTTCTGGGAAAGTGAGGAAGTGACAGCTACCCTTCTGGTATTGCTACCTCTGCCGCTTTGCAGCTCCCGTAATCTCCTGAAAAGAGCAGAAGAGGATTGACCATTCCACCTATTCATGTTTTCACCAAACTGGACATGCAGGGTTATCCAAAGACTCCCACATGATTGCCACTGTTGTCTATTTTGGGTTGGCCTAATTTGAACTGGCCTTCTAGGAGGGCGTCTGTTTCTGAAAGCTGAAACTTGTATCCACTTGGAAGAGTAAGGTGCAAGTTCATCCACCAGTTTGGATATGGAAGTTTTAAATTCCTCCTTCAGCTCTTTCACACAATTCTTCATTTCTCCATTGAGAGTTTCAATGGCTGAGACCAAAGAAACACGTGTGAGACTACCCTCCAATTGCCCCATTTGGTCAGTAAAATAACCAACAGTAGGAGGCACTCCACCATAGTTTTTTGCCACAATTCTGCTTGCCAAAATAGTAGCATAATTAGGAGGAGCAAGTTTCACGAGTGTCTTGGCAAGACCTGTCCCCAGAGGAATTTCATCAGGATTCAGCGTACCATAATTTCCTTAAATTATTTCTCTCACAGCAAACTCTCACAAACGCTTGATTCCCTCATCTATGGTAGACCATTTCTGTGGGTTCCATGGTAAATCAGCTCTGATTATTTATATAAATACCACATCAGCACAGCCAATAGAAGGCGTGTCCACAGAGAAACTTTACCAAGGCAACTGCCTATAGGCTTGTCTATCCCAGAGTCCTTTGTGACAGTTCCAAGCTGCACTGCCGACTGGTCACCTACTGCTAAAGCAGGAGCACCTGTGTCATAGCATCTTCCCAACCAACTCATTATTGGTTCAGTATGTCCTCTGAGATAACATTTTCTTACATGCCTTATTTCCTGTCTGGGTGCATTAGCTGACTGTATATCATCCTTATCTCTATCACTATTCTCATCCTCATCATCCTCATCTTCCTCATCCTGCTGTCCCCCAGAAGTCCCTGTTAAAAGCCTCTGTAGGATCACCTGAAGTTTGGAAGCACCTCCCTTGGTTCCTGCTGTCCTAGAATTCTTACCCTGTTTTGCATCATCCATACCACAGACATACAATACAACTTAGTTTTAGGTGACACAAATGATATCACTCTTGGGTTTGTTGTTGTTTTACACAAATGGCTCATAGTAAAAAAAATATCCTAGGACAAATGTAAAACAGTGTCTACATCTCGAAATTTATGCCTTGAAGCATTCAATTAGTGACTAGGGCATTCTGATTGTAATCAATGAGATAAACGACACGATGAAACGTAGATGACACACAATGACCATAAATTAATATATTTTTAAACAACATTTTGTTTCAATGAGTGGTGCTATTAATGAGTCTTTAAAACTTAATACCGCAATTTAGTATCAGTTCTCTTTTTCCTTTTTGAAAAAGTACAGTATCTCAGAGTGTCAGCAGATGGTGAACTTCTTCAGTTTCTGTCAAGCCACTTTTTTTTTGGGTATCTGAAGTGAAGTAACCCTCCAGACGAACTGCATTACATCCATAGTATTGTTCCCAGTAAGATGATTTACGGAATTATTAACAGAGTTGGTCTTTGCTATTTCATGCAGACATTTTTATTTTCTAACAAAACACAGTAAAGGAAAGAACTATAAGAAGGCAGAAGGAATCCGCATAGTGGTTAGTAAGGCTTGAGTATGCACTGCCAACTTATTTCATACAGATGGTTCAAAAAAAATCCTGCAGTATGTGGTGTATCCCTGTCCCAAGTTTTTCTGCAGTTTGCATCCAGGAAATGAAGATCCTCACAGTCCAGCATCTCCTGGTTCTCTACAACGCAACTCAGGTAAATAGATACTTAAGACTGTTTAATTTCATCTTGGACTGCCAAGAGAGCTAGCAGATGATCATGATATTCATTCTGTATAGTGCCCTCCCAAGGAATCACCAAATATTTGAAGAACAAGGCATGAGGATCTTAATTTCATTCTTTCCTGAAAGAACTGCTTCCTCAGAAAGATGAAGAAAAGTCAGTTCTCAAACAGCACAAAAATGTAGGACAAAAACTGAGACATGCTTTTTCTACAGCTGCAGAAATATATCCAGAGTGTAATGACTTGGAATTTGAACAGATTTCAACTTCCAGTTTCTGAAAAATACAATGGCAACTTTCTAGCTACCTAATACATACATGAGTTTCTCTGCACTGACAGCTAAACAGCATATCCTAATTGCATAATTTCTAATTCCAACTGGTTTCATTCTGACCAATGTGGAAAAATATTTTTAATTCTTTAAGTTATTTTTCTGAAGTATCTCCTTATTCTCCGGAAATTTTTTGTCATACTGCTGGTCAGACTCAGCTGATGAGAGCTGGTCAAACAGGTATTGCTAGACAATGCTTTGTATTAAAAACAAGTACATGTTTTTAATAGTCAAGGTTTTTTAATGCTTCTCTTTCCTGATGTGTGCACAACGCCAGTTCTGGAACACTGCTGGACTGCTTTTGGTAGGGCAGAGAGCCACTTATTGACCCCCAAGGCTCTTCTTCCTTCTGCCATGTTTTCCACACCTACATCTGGATGTACGAACATCCATCCTGCTTCATTCTACCATTTTTAAGTCAGCAAGCTAATAATGAAGCTCTCGAGACAGTGAAACCGGTACCAACAAGTCTTCATTACTGCTGGAGACAACTATGTAATCTGATATGCATGAAGCTTTGTGCAGGCATTTACAACTCCAAACTGCTTTTGTTACTGTCAAACAAGTGTTACAACTATTTAAAAGTTCTGCTTTTCTCTAGCAAAGGATTTATATTTGAAAAAGGAAATAAAAAAACAATTAGCACTTTATTAAATCCACACATGATGTTGGCTGATAAACGGAAACACTGTTCTTTATTACTGCTTACTCAACAGTGCTAGAAATGCTAAACTATAGGCTTGGTTACATTATAAATAAAAGGTTGTGACCTAAGACAAGAAATATTTTGACTATTTGTGTATGGTCACTATGTTTGTAGAAGTAGAAGAAATTCCCTCAACATGCTGGACACACCTTTCTCAATACATCCCAGGATGCCATTGGCTCTCTTGGCCACAAGAGCACATTGTTGTTCCATGGAGAACTTGCTGTCCACCAGCACTCCAAGGTCTCTCTCCGTGGAGCTGCTTTCCAGCAGGGCAAACCCTAACCTGTACTGGTGCCTATTGTTATTTCTCCCCAGCTGTAGGACCTTGCACTCGTCCTTATTAAACTTCATGAGGTTTGCCTGCACCCAGCTCTCCAGCCTGTCCAGGTCACACTGGATGGCTGCACAGCCTGATGGGGTGTCAGCCAACCCCCCCAGTTTTGTATCATCAGCGAACTTGCTGAGGGCACTCTCAATCCCTTCCTTCAGGTTGTTGATAAAGATATTGAACAAAATTGGACCCAGTACTGATCCCTGGGGCACTCCACTGGCCACAGACCTCCAAGTTGACTCTGTGCCACTGATGATGACCCTCTGAGCTCTGTTGTGGAGGCAGTTTGTAATCCTCCCCACTGACCAACCATCTATACCACGTCTCCTGAGCTTTTCTATGAGGATGTTATGGAATACTGTATCAAAAGCTTTCCTGAAGTCAAGATATATGACATCCACTGCTCTTCCCCCATCTACCCACTTGGTCATAACTTCATAGAAGGCTATCAGATTAGTCAAACAGGATCTCCCCTTGGTAAATCCATGTTGGCTACTCCTGATAACCTTCTTGTCTTCCATGTGGTTAGAGATGACCTCCAGGATGAACTGCTCCATCATCTTTCTAGGGTTGGAGGTGAGGCTGACTGGTTTGTAGTTGCCTTTCTTTCTTAGTCTAAATTGATACTAAAATGGACACTATTTACCCTTGCACTCATATTTAGACCTTTTACTGTATGATACTGGGAAAGAAAAACCTGTTGTCCCCTTGTCCTGGGTTTGGCTGGGATAGGGTTAATTTTCTTCCCAAGAAGCTGGGAGGTGCCACAACCAGAACAGCCAGCTGAGCCAACCAGTGGCATATTTGGTACCACACAATATTACACCCAGTGTATAAGTGGAGGGCTGGCTGGACAGTTGTGACAGGTTTCTGGGCTAGTTGTGGATGGTTTCTGATGCAGTGGTTTGCTTTGGCACACATAAGTGTTGGCAGTGTTGGGTGAGCTGTTTGCATTTCGTATAACTCTCTTTGTATTTTACTTCATCATTGTTGTTACTATTGTTCTGCATTTGTTCCTTATATTGTTCTATTAAACTCTCTTAACCTGTGTGGTTTTGCATTTTGCTGCAAATTTCTCCTTCCCATCCCACTGGGAGGAGTATGTAGGCTGGGCAGTTGTGTGAGCAGCCGTGTGGGCTCATCTGCCAGCTAGGTCTAAAGTCACAACATCCCTACTCTGATTTAATACAAAAACCTGGATTGCTTGGGGCTGTGCATTCCTTCACAGCGAAATCAAGACAAATTTTCTTCTGCCACTCAGTGCCACCAAGGGCTGTGGGTTTGCCAAGAGGTAGTAGTCAACCCCTGTAATAAGTCACTGGCCTTGACAATATCACACTGGACTAGTAATTCATTATGCTCACAGTGAAAAGCTTGTCAGGTATTTGCTTCCTGTCTGCAGTATGAATTTTAAAGTAAAAAATAAAAAAAAAGACTTAACATAAGTTGCTCAAGACTTACTGATCAGTGTTTGTATTCCAGGTGTCCTTAGAGGGAAAATGAGAGGAAGAAAATTAGTTGTTCCAAAAGAATATTAGTTTATAACTGAGAAAAAAACTGAATAGTGGGTGAGAGAGCAGATTTATTGATAAAGAGAGGTCTAAAGGAACTCAGGAAACTTCTTATTAATACTTTATAGCTCATCACAGAAGTCATGAAAGAAAAAATCACCCAAACAATAATTTTAAGGGGAGTTTAAACCTATCTTGACCCCCTTATTAGCACTGAGTAGTACAGCACATGTTCTTGTGCTACCAGACAGTACTTGTACATCTCTACAGTCCTTCCCACCATTTAACTTGTGACTGTTTTCCAACTTTAAAGGCTATACCATTGCATGGCCTCCCCCTTCAACATTGTGGTTACATTCCAGGCTGGCAAAGAATGTTCTCATTTTGGAGTACCTGCTCGATAATCACATACATCTCTGATGGAGAGAATAGCTTTATCTTTCCTTTGTTCTGCTGTTGCCACCACAGAAGCATAGAATGGTTTGGGTTGGAAGGGACCTCCAAAGGTCATCTAGTCCAATCCCCTCTTCAGTAAGATGGAGGATTCTCAACTAGATCAGGTTGCCCAGAGCCTTCTAGCTTGACTATCTCCAGGGATGGGGCCTCAACCACCCCTCTGGGCAACCTGTTCCAGTGTTCCACTAGCCTTGTGGCCAAGAACTTGTTCCTAACATCCAAACTGAACCTACTCTTCTCTAATTTGAAACCATTGTCCCTCGTCGTATCACTACAGGCCTTTGTAAACAGTTTCCACCCTTCTTGTAGGCCCTCTTTAGGTACTGGAATGCTGCTATTAGGTCTCCCTGGAGTCTTCTCTTCTCCAGGCTGAACAACCCCAGCTCCCTCAGCCTGTCTTCATAGGAGAGGTGTTCCAACCCCATGATCATTTTTGTGGCCCTCCTCTGGACCCAGTCCATCAGGTACACATCCTTCCTGTGTTGAGGGCTCCAGAGCTAGACACAGTCATCCAGGTAAGGTCTTACCAGAGAGAAATGGCAGAATCACCTCACTTGACCTGCTGGCCACACTTCTTTTGATGAGGCCCTGGTTTGCCTTCTGAGCTGCAAGCACACACTGCCTGCTCATGTCCAGCTTCTCATCCAGCAGCACCCACAAGTACTTTTCTGCAGGGCTGCTTTCTGTCACCTCATTCCCTAGTCTGTATTGATAATGAGGATTCTTCTGACCCAGGTGCAGGACCTTGCACTTGCACCTGGACCCACTCTCCAGCTGGTTCAGGTCCCTCTGTATGACATCCTGTCCCTCTGGCATGTTGACAGCACCACTCAGCTTGGTGTCAACTGCAGACTTGCTGATGGTGCATTCGATCCCACTGTCTATATAATTGAAAAAAATATTAAACAGTACAGGTGCCATTATGGACCCCTGAGGGACACCACTTGTCATTGCTCTCCATGTCGACTTTGAGCCACTGAGCACTGTCCTCTGGATGCAACCATCCAGCCAATTCCTTATGCACTGAAAAGTCTACCCATCAATTCCATATCTCTCCACTTTGGTGAGAACACCAAGTGTTCTCTAGCACTATGACATGTTAGATGTATAGACTTCTTTTACTTAATCTTTGTAGTAACAGACTGCCAGAACAAGAGATCTTGTGTCTGGAAGCTCAGCCATGAGCATAGGGAAAATGGAGGACTATAACCCACCATCGCAAAAGGAAACTCTTAAAGAATAAACAGTTTAAACAAAGTGTTAGGAATGGAAGACTGGAAATTACACACATAAGCTAAAATGTTTGAGAAGAAGGTACTGTTGTCATTCTCTTTTGTTAGATGAAAGTCAAGTTGAACTGTTTTGCCTTATCTCTTAGATGAAAGGAATAGGCATTCTCCAGTCTCAATACTTGGTTTTATTGCTAATGCTTTGACATAAGTCCTAAGTTGCTTTGTGGGTAACTACCACATTTGTCTCCTTTCTTCTCCCTTTATCTCTAGACCCCATTCAACACATGAAAGTGCAAGCATACTTCCGAACAATTCTGTTAATTCTTGATTTTCACCACCAATGTGCTATTTCAAGCCACAAGTTCAAACACCTTTGCTCACTTTCAGCCTTCTCTGATTCAGCTTTTTAGTTCCTTTTAATTTACTATGCTGTGCTGTCATTGCCTCTTCGAAATAGCATTGTTTAGCTACACACATATACTAGCACCTTGCAGTTTCTAGGCTGGACAAGTGTTTCAGCTGCATTTCAGGGTGGTGAGAGTCAAATACACAACACATGCATCATGTGTGCACATATACATAATGTTGAAGGTTTGCCATAGTATGGCAATATCTGTCTCTAAAGTTATCTTATGTGAAAGTGACAATTCAATGCATTTTATATGTAGATGCTTGCCTTTCATGTTCACTGCATTGATTTTTTTTTTTTTTGCCAACACATTCTTGCATTTCACTACCACCTGTAAAATTCGGGCAGCATATTAACAAAAAACCCCACAACAAACAAAACCCCAAAAATACCAACAACAAAAACCAAACAAAAACCCCCAAACCCATCACCAAACAACCAAAAAAACCCACAACAAAACAAACAAAACCACAACAACCAAAACAGAAAAAAGCTTTGTGAAATCATTCCTCTGAAGCTGAACTAAAAACATAGTTACACCTAGACATTAATTATGTATAATTGGATACTAACACATTGGCAATACGCATAGACTTTAATCCATTCAGTTAAGGAGGAAATCGTGGATGAGTTGAGGAGGAATATTTTTCTATCTTAAATTGATCAAAGCTATTTTGTCTATTTGCAGAAATTGGTGGAGATGAACGACAGTGAAGGGAAAAATGAGTGAAAGTTTAAAACAAATAATTAGATGACACATGGAATGAGCACACAAAAAAGTGTACTTGCAGTTATGTAAAAATTCTGCACAGTTTGGAGGAAACAGTAAACTCTCAGTTTCCCTCCAAGCTGACTCTGTAGGAATCCAGTTGTTTACACCTTCCAGCTCTTCAGTTTTGAAAAATAGCATAATGTAAAAATAATACATGTACAATAAAACTGTAACAATGGCCAAAGTCTGTTTACCCAACGAGAAAGCCAATGTTTGAGCTATGCAGTTGGACTTTGTATATTTTCTTTGGTTGTAAATTTCATGACTAATTTCAGAGTTTCCCTCCACCCTTTCTGAAGCTTATGCACCAATGAGCCAGCAGTTCAGCCCTGGAGGAGAGGAATGAAGAAATAATGGGTTTGGGCCAGAGATGTACTATTTTGGTTTTGGTGTGGGGTTTTTTTGTGTGTGTGTGTGTTTTTTTGTTTTTATTTTGTTTTGTTTTAGAGGAAGAAGTGATAGGAATGAGTAATGTTTGCTTTTTTTAACCTGTCAATAACTCTGATAAGTTTAATTTAAAGCTGGATATAACTTTGCCAGTGTGATCTATGTACTAGCCAACAATGAAGCTGTTTACATGCAGATATGTAACAGTAACATGTAACAGTAAAATACAGTAGCAATCATGAACTTTTCAACATACACCTTGGAAAGCATCCCTGTGTGTTGGAGCTGTCAGCCTGCAGCATGATACAACTTTCTAAGCCTGCTTCCGGACAGAGATCCCCATGGCACAGTGATCTAGGCTACATCTCTCCTCAGGCTCCTAATTCCTGCCTGCCTTCCACTGTCAGGTGCCTTTAGCCTCCAGTTATTATCTCCATATTAAAGGCAAGCAGCATTCCTTCTTCACGGCCTTTCCTCTCTCCCGCAGACTTCACTCTCGTGACCTCTGGTTTCATTTTTGTTGACATCCATACAAACTCATTGTCAGAAGAGTATAGTTGGTTTGTTGACGTTGGGTTCTTTTTTTGGTAAGAACTCATGCTTTTTCTGCACCCAGATTTCATTACAGATTTCATGCAAGCATAAGCCTCAGCACTCTTACATATGTGGGATGCTTGTGGCTTTTGCAGTTCTCTGCATTTCTTCAGAAACAGGAGGAAAAAAGTCAGATTAGATGATGAGCATATAGTACAAGTCTTACTTTTCTATATTTAAAGCATAACAAGATCCAGCAACTGATAAAGTGATAAAGTAAGGAATTAGCTATAATTTACATATACAGGTCAGCAGGGGACATCCACAGCTAACACATCCTTTCCTTTCAATCAACACTCTCCCTTGCTAGTCCCATTGCAGCTGCCTCTTGGTAAATCCGGAACAATAACGTATACATTCCTATTTTTGACTCTTTTAATCAGCTAACAGGTTGTGAGATGAGTAGTGCACACTTTTCATTGCTGGGAAAAGGCCTGACAACACACACGACCTTTTGCACCACAAAATATGTAGCAAGGCTTCATTGGCTGCAGCAAAACTTGCAGCTCTAGGGTGGGGAGATGTTTTCTGTTCGTTTCCCTCTGAGGAAAGTCAGATAAAGTGAGCGACAGATGAGGGCAGCAGTCCCTGAGTTCAGATGCTGGTGAACGCCCACAACCACTTTCTCGGCTCCCTGGCCGAGCTGCCTTTGAGGGAACGGGGAACTGGGAAAGGCAGTTTCCTTTTGTTATGATTAAATTGGGTAGGGGCTGGAGGTGGAGAAGGAAAGGGCCTTCCTCACTCATTTGAAAGTGAGGGGGGGAAACCTCAGTGTGCATATTCTAGGAGGAAAAAAAAGGGAGACGGCGTAGCCGGGCCATGCCTATGTGTTGGACAAGGGCCATGGGTGCCCCCCGCTCCAAGCCGGGCCCGCTGCAGGCCGCTCAAACACTGCCGCTCTGCTTCCTGCTGCTCCTGCAGGGATCGTGGTGTTGGTCCCGCCCGCCGTGCCGAGTACAGAACGTTCCCTGCCCGCCCCTGAACTGGGATTGAACCTCCCCAGCCCCCGCCCTGCTTCGCGAAACCGCAGATACACCCCGAGGAGCAGGGAAAGAGACAAGAGCATACGAAAAGAGGGAGGGGTGAAGAACAGAAATTCTTTTTTTAAAGGGCCGGGTGTTGCGCTCCTGCCCCATGTCCCCCTCTTTTTTTTTTTTTTTTTTTTTTCTTTTTTTCTCTTTTCTCCAGGAAAAAGTAAACAAAAAACTGCAAGGCAATCGGCATCCCTAAGTAAACGTGCCTTGAGAAAACATGGATAAAAAGACATAGTAAACCTGCTTTTACAGAAGTAGGTTTGTGCCACTGTTGTTTCTTTGCTTGACTGCCATTGCTAAAAAATTAATTTTCCTTTACTCTCCCCTTACTTCCCTGAAGAGTTTCCTTCCCACCTGAGAATAAGAGGCCAAAGGGTCGATGAGCACTGCATCCCCACAAGCTTCCCCCCCACTCGCCAGGTAAGGCAGTTCCGGCCTGCAGCAAGTAACACATCAGCAGGCTTGGGAGCATGAGTGCCTTGGCACAACATTTCTATGGGCTGTCTCGGTAAAAGCTTCCTTGAAAGTAGTACCTAGATTAGCAGCACACTTAGGCATTTTTCTTGCTTAGTGCAATCAGTTCTGTGCCAATCTTGGATCAAAATGAATCAGGAATCTTCAGAGATTTTGGTCACTCTTTTGTAAAATTTCCTATATTTCAAGCAAACCTACACCTTCCTGCTGCTCTTTAATTCGATTTATTATGGAGTTCATAGGGTTAACCTGCTCACTGTCTGTGTGTTTTTCACAGTAGCTATTCCAACCATATAGTCCAGTTTACCTGATTTCTAAGTTATTTCTCAATGCTGACTGAATGCAACTACATGTGGGTTTTCTTTTTGGTAGCAAACTGGGATTTGCATCACTATGATGACGGTGCTTTCCAGTATATTAAGCA
Source organism: Indicator indicator (assembly GCF_027791375.1). Taxonomy (NCBI): domain Eukaryota; kingdom Metazoa; phylum Chordata; class Aves; order Piciformes; family Indicatoridae; genus Indicator; species Indicator indicator. The sequence goes on along the minus strand of NC_072053.1, from coordinate 48,563,002 downwards.
CCTCATCAAGTCACAATACCACAGTATCACAATATTATCAGAGGTTGGAAAGGACCTCAAGAGATCATCAGGTCCAACCCCACCTGCCACAGCAGGACCACTTAGGGTAGTCCCCACAGGAATGCATCCAGGTGGGTTTTGAAAGTCTCCAGAGAAGGATACTCCACAAGTCCCCTGGAGAGCCTGTTCCAAGGCTCCTATCACCCTCACTGTAAAGAAGTTTCTCCTCATGTTGAGATGAAATCTTCTATGTTCTACTTTGAACCCATTGTTCCTTATCACTGTGAAGCACTGAAAAGAGCCTGGCCCCCTCCACTTGACACCCACCCCTCAGATATTTATAGACATTGATCAGAACCCCTCTCAGACTTCTCAGCCCCAGGTATCTCAGTCTGTCTTCATAGGGGAGATGCTCAAGTCCCCTAATTATCCTTGTGGCTCTCCGTTGTATTCTCTCCAGCAGGTCACTGTCTCTCTTGAACTGGGGAGCCCAAAACTGCACACAGTATTCCAGGTGTGGTCTCACCAGGGCAGAGTAGAGAGGTAGAATAACTTCCCTCAACATGCTGGACACACCTTTCTCAATACATCCCAGGATGCCATTGGCTCTCTTGGCCACAAGAGCACATTGTTGTTCCATGGAGAACTTGCTGTCCACCAGCACTCCAAGGTCGCTCTCCGTGGAGCTGCTTTCCAGCAGGGCAAACCCTAACCTGTACTGGTGCCTATTGTTATTTCTCCCCAGCTGTAGGACCTTGCACTTGTCCTTATTAAACTTCATGAGGTTTGCCTGCACCCAGCTCTCCAGCCTGTCCAGGTCTCGTTGGATGGCTGCACAGCCTGATGGGGTGTCAGCCAACCCCCCCAGTTTTGTATTATCAGTGAACTTGCTGAGGGTGCACTCAATGCCCTCATCCAGGTTGTTGATAAAGATATTGAACAAATCTGGGCCCAGTACCGATCCCTGGAGCACACCACTGGCCACAGGCCTCCAAGATGACTCTGTGCCACTGATGATGACCCTCTGAGCTCTGTTGTGGAGACAGTTTGTAATCCTCCTCACTGACCAACCATCTATACTAAGTCTCCTGAGCTTTTCTATGAGGATGTTATGGAATACTGTATCAAAAGCTTTCCTGAAGTCAAGATATATGACATCCACTGCTCTTCCCTCATCTACCCACTTGGTCATAACTTCATAGAAGGATATCAGATTAGTTAGACAGGATCTCCCCTTGGTAAATCCATGTTGGCTACTCCTGATAACCTTCTTGTCTTCCATGTGGTTAGAGATGACTCCCAGGATGAGCTGCTCCATCATCTTTCTAGGGATGGAGGTGAGGCTGACTGGTCTATAGTTGCCTGGGTCCTCCTTTTTGCCTTTTTTGAAGACTGGAAGGACATTTGCTTTCTTCCAGTCATCAGGCACCTCTCCTGTTCTCCATGACTTTTCAAAGATGATGAAGAGAGGTTCAGCAACAGGGACCTGATGGGATCCATCCTAGGGTGCTGAGAGAGCTGGCAGATGAGCTGGCCAAGCCATTCTCCATCATTTATCAGCAGTCCTGGCTCACAGGTGAGGTCCCTGATGACTGGAGACTGGCCAATGTGATGCCCATCCACAAAAAGGGCCTGAAAGAGGAACCAGGGAATTACAGACCTGTCAGCCTGACCTTGGTGCCAGGCAAGGTTATGGAACAGGTCATCCTGAGTACAATCACACAGAACCTACAGGATGGTCAAGGGATTAGGCCCAGCCAGCATGGATTCAGGAGGGGCAGGTCCTGCCTGACCAACCTGATCTCCTTTTATGATCAGGTTACCTGCCTGGTGAATGTGGGGAAGGCTGTGGATGTAGTTTACCTGGACTTCAGCAAAGCCTTTGACACTGTCTGCCACAAGAAGCTCCTGGCAAAGCTGGCAGCTCGTGGTTTGGACAGATACACTCTGAAATGAGTCAAGAACTGGCTGGAGGGCCGAGCCCAGAGAGAGGTGGTGAATGGTGCCACATCCAGCTGGCAGCCTGTCACTTGTGATGTCCCCCAGGGATCAGTGCTGGGCCCCATCCTGTTCAATATCTTTATTGATGATGTAGATGAAGAAATTGAGTCCATCATCAGTAAGTTTGCAGATGACACCAAGTTAGGAGCAGGTGTTGATCTGTTGGAGGCTGGATGGGTGGGCAGAGGCCAATGGGATGAAATTTAACAAGACTAAGTGCTAGGTTCTACATATTGGCCACAATAACCCCATGAAGCGCTACAGGCTGGGGACAGAGTGGCTGGAAAGCAGCCAGGCAGAAAGGGACCTGGGAGTGCTGGTTGATAGTAGGCTGAACATGAGCCAGCAGTGTGCCCAGGAGGCCAGGAGATCCTATGGCATCCTGGGCTGTATCAGGAATAGTGTAGCCAGCAGGACAAGGGAGGTTATTCTTCCCCTGTACTCAGCCCTGGTCAGGCCACACCTTGAGTCCTGTGTCCAGTTCTGGGCTCCTCAATTGAAGAGAGATGTTGAAGTACTGGAATGTGTCCAGAGAAGGGCAACGAAGCTGGTGAGGGGTCTGGAGCACAAACCTTATGAGGAGAGGCTGAGGGAGCTGGGGTTGTTTAGCCTGGAGAAGAGGAGGCTCAGGGGTGACCTCATTGCTGTCTACAACTACCTGAGGGGAGGTTGTAGGCAGGTGGGGGTTGGTCTCTTCTCCCAGGCAACCAGCAGAAGAACAAGAGGACACAGTCTCAAGTTGTGCCAGGGGAGGTATAGGCTGGATATTAGGAGGAAGTTCTTCACAGAGAGAGTGATTGCCCATTGGAATGGGCTGCCCAGGGAGGTGGTGGAGTTGCCATCGCTGGAGACGTTCAAGAGGAGACTGGATGAGGCACTTAGTGCCATGGTCTGGTTGATTGGTTAGGGCTTGGTGATAGGTTGGACTTGATGATCTTGGAGGTCTCTTCCAACCTGGTTGATTCTATGATTCTATGATTCTATGATCAGCCAGCTCTCTCAGCACTCATGGATGCATCCCATCAGGGCCCATGGATTTGTGTGTCTTCAGATGGTATAAGAGATCTCTAACCCCGTCCTGACTGACCAGCGGAGTGTCCACATCTCTCCAGTTCTGCTCCCTTGCTTCTAGAGATTGAGGTTCCTGAGGGCTGGTTTTCGGAGTGAAGACTGAGGCAAAGAAGGCATTCAGCAACTCTGCCATCTCTGCATCATCAGTTACTGCATCTCCCATCTCATTCAGCAGTGGGCCCACCTTTTGCCTGCTCTTCCTTTTATTGTTGATATATTTAAAAACACTCTTCTTGTTCTCCTTCACCCTTCTGGTGAGACTCAGTTCCAGGAGGGCCTTGGCTTTCCTTGTTGCATCTCTACATTCTCTGGCTATACCTCTATAATCCTCCCAATTGACCAGTCCTTTTGTCCACATGTTGTAAACCTCCTTTTTTGGTTTTGAGTTTTACTAAGAGTCTCTTGCTTATCCATGCAGGTCTTCTGCTCACCTTAGTTGATTTTTTTTTTCAAGGGAATACATTTCTCTTGAGCTTGGAGTAGGTAATGTTTGAATATTAAACAGCTCTCTTGGGCCCCCCCTTCTTTCCAGAGACCTAGTCCACTGGATATTTCCAAGTAGATTCTTGAAGAGGGGAAAGTTGGCCCTTTTTAAAGTCCAGGGTTGAAATTTTACTTATCACCCTGCTTCTTTGTCTGTTGATATTAAACTCTAACATGTTGTGATCACTGCAACCAAGCTTACCCCCAACCTTGACATCTGCAACCAGTCCTTCTTTGTTAATATCAGGTCCACCATTGCACTTCTCCTTGTTAGTTCTTCAACTACTTGCAGGAGAAAGTTGTTGTCAATGCACTGCAGGAACCTTTTGCACTGTTTGTGCTTGGCTGTGTGATCTTTCCAACTAATATCCGAGTGGTTGAAGTCACCCAGAAGCACCAGGGCACTTGATCTTGAGGCTACTTCCAGCTGCCTGTAGAAGGCCTCATCAGTAGCTTCTTCCTGGTTCGGTGGCCTGTAGTAAACCTCCACAACCGTATCATCCATGTTTGTACGTCCCTTCACTCTTACCCATAAGCTTTCAATGCTTTTATCATCTCCTCCGGGTTGAGCTCAACACATTCCAGTTGCTTATTCACGTAGAGAGCAACTCCACCACCTCACCTTGTCAGCCTGTCCTTCCTGAAAAGAACATAGCCGTCCATAACCACATTCCAGTCATGGGAGCTGTCCCACCATGTCTCTGTAATTGCAACAAGATCATAGCCCTGTGACTGCACCCAGATTTCCAGTACATCCTGCTTATTCCCCATGCTTCTTGCGTTGGTACACTGTAACAGTGTGGAGCTGAAATCCCTATCCCACACCAACAATAACCAGGCTAGCTCAGTCTGGAAGCAAATGAAAGCTGTATTTACAAGCGAAACTACAATCCATGATGAAATGCAATGAATATGTACAAATATGCACTATTCACACTATGCACTATGTACATTTACAAATATGTACAGCCAACAGAAAAGCACAACCAAGCCCCCTTTGCTTCCCCCAAGGGACCTCCCCCCGAGCCAGAAGGACTCCCACCAGACCCCCCTGGCAGAAGGTAGAGAGTCAAGAAACAGAGAGGCTGTTAGACTTAGCTTGTCAAGGTCAGAGTGTTAGCCAGAAAAGAAGAAGCAGACAGAAGCCGAGCTAGCTGAGAACTGAGGCTGCCCAACTCCCCCAAACTTGTTTTGAGAAGAGATTCTTAAACATTTCTATCTCTCCAATGGAAGTGTTTAGAATAATCATTATTTTGCTTTCTTGCACCCAATAGTGATTTATTTACATTCTTTCACTTTCTCTGCTTGAACTTTGTGAAGAAAAATTAAAAAGACAGTTTGAAAACCATCACATATGCAGACACTTCAGAGCCTTAGCAGAGGAGTATCTGTTATCATTGTGGATGTTGCATAATCCACTATCCCCTACAGCCCCTGGGATAGCAGTGGAGTTGGTCCTCTGCCTCACAGTTGTCCCAGGAACATCCTCAGTGAGCCTGGTTTTTCTCTCTTCTCCCTTTAAAATTAGTTTAAAGACCTATCAATCATCCCTGCCAGTTCTTGTCCCAGGATTCTTTTTCCTCTCAGAGATAAGCAGTTTTTTTGTAGAGTCAGCAGGCCTGGAGTCTTGTAGAGTAGCCTGTGATCAAAGAACCCAAAAACCATTCGTCCCAGGGCTCTGAAGTCCTTATTCATTGATCTCAAACTTCTTTTAAGAGTATCTTCTGTAGCCTGTTCAACAGCTAAATGAGGTGGCATGGAGTTCAATCCCAATGAGCAAAGACCCTTTTTGTCTTGTTTTGCTACTCTATTACTCCAAATAAGATAGGCCTCTTGCCTCTCAAATGAAAAAACATGCAGGAAACCCCCCACCACTTTCACTTCGGAGTTCATTCTGTGTATACTGTGAGGATGGTTATACCATGTCCCCCTTTAAAAGTAGTGGAGGTTGCCTCTTTGCACATGTATTAGTAAGAGCAAGAGCAATCTCCCAGACAGCATTTGCTCCACCCCAAAAAGGGGTGAACATGCACACTTTTGGTCTTTGTGCAATTTGCCAGTTGGTCTCCAACAGTGTGCTGGGAGCTGAAGCAGCTTGTGAACTGGGAGGACAGCAGGCAGGGAGGAGGCACACCAGAGTGGGTTACAACACTGCAGGCTTGCTACAGGTTGAATGGCTATGAACAGGTGGAGGATGCATGTTGGCCCTGCCTCACGTTTTACTTGTCTGTAAGACAAGGGGACTCCCAGTCCAGTGTTTTGTTAGGATACATCTGTCTTGCCTTGACCTGTCCCATGCCCCATCAATACTCTTCTCCCTCTGCTTATTGTCTTTTATATTCCAGCTGTCCTGACTTTTGGCTTTTCTCACCTGCTGGTACCTAGCACTGCTCTGGTCCCTGCTTCTTATGTGCATTCTTACGAATGCACAGCCTTGGGCATTTTGTCTTATCCACAGATAAGAGCTACTCAAGAGCTCAAGATCTACTTTAGTCCTCTTCCCTTTTGCTTTTGAAGGCTGCTGTGCGGTAACTATGCAAGACTCATCCAAAAGTAATCCCAGGTCACATTCTTTCTGTGAAACTGGGCTAAACTATGTTTTGTAGTCTGTGGGCCAGGATTATGGACAGTTACTATGCCCTGAGGGGCAGGGAGGTTGTATGGGTCAAGTTTGCAGGTATTCCAGAAGCACAGTGCTCCAGGAAGTTGCTTGGGGTTTTTGTTCTAGTGATCACTTGAATCTGAGCTACATCCTAGACAAAAAAAACCCCATCCATCCTTGTTCTCCTTCCTCTAAATGTGCATCAACTCCTCTTTTAGATGTGCAGATGGTTTGGATCAGGGGGTCGATCTGTTTGAAAAATGTTTTTTTCTGGGTTGTTACTCTATTAGACTGTGTCAGTGATGTGACTGAGCCTGTAGATTATAGGGTATGGGGGAAAGAGGCTGGAAGTATGGTGAAGCGAGCTGGGACTCTTTTTTTCCTATCCTATGCATGCCTTCCTATTTGGAATGAATCTGAACACTGGATAAGACTCTGTGATGAAACATACTGGCCTTCAGGCTATAAATTTGGGTTCTAGTACTAGGCAGTGTTGAATCTAAGTCCTGGACAAAAAATCAGGGTTTAAGACATACCTATGTTTTCAGTGTTTGCTCATTAATTTTACTTGACTGGCTCCTAATAGAGTTCCTGGCTTTTATGAAAGCTTCCTGGTTTTCCATGCACTTCAGAGCAAGACAGTGTGTGCAACAGAGGTGCATTCATGGCATGAAGACTAAGAATTCAGGGGTTGGGTTTTTTCCAACTTTTTACACCACTTTGTGAAACAAGCTGTGATTTCCATTCTAAAACTATGTGACATGTGTCTCTTGTGATGATGACTGTGGTAACATTGTGTTTAGAGCCACTGCTCTCCAGGAAGTTCAGCTTTTACTCTGATATAGTGCTCTCTTTTTCTGTCATTAGGAACAACCTTTTTTGTTGTTGTTTTTGGTTTCTCCCCCCACTTCATCACTTGCTCTCTAGCGGCATATATGTAACTGTATTTTGGGATTTATTTATGGGGTTTTTTTGTGCTTCTTTGTGGCTTTTATAAACCTTCTTTTTTTTCCCAGAAAACAGACAAACTTATTTTTTGATCTGCCATTTGAGTAAGTAGCAAACTTGTATCAGGAGGATGAGCAGCATTCTTCCTCCACTTCGAGGAGGAATGATGCACAAATGTACCCATGGACAAGTTACATCTGGAGAAGAACAGAAAAAAAAAAAAAAAGGGAAGCATTCAAGTCCTGATCCCTAAAAACATTTAGAACTGGGTTTAGTGCCTGTGTTAGAAGCTTAAAGTTAGACCCTTCAGAGGGGACCTGAATTCTTCCAGGTTTGTGGACTGGTTTTGTAACATTTGAGATCAAAGGTTGTACTTCTATTACTGGAACCTTTTAGGCTCAAAATACTGTTAAATTACCTACTTTAGTGGGATATTGCTAGCTACTAGCTTAGAAAATGCATGTCTGGTTTGGGAGCCACTTCAGAAATCTGCAAGGCTGGTTTTGAGTTTGACAGTTTGATGAAATTTGATTTGTCCCCCTTTTCAGTTCAACAGCTTTCATTTAGTTTAGTTGAAGTGGTAGAAGTTCATTGAAAAGAGTAAATAAGTTATGCAAAGCATCTTTCTAGCCTGGAGTGGGAAAACAAACAAATTCTGTTGTCATCACAGGTTTTATTACAGTGGTACGTGGTGAATGGGTTTTGGAAACCCATGGCTGTGTGTAGAAATGGCTCTGGAAGTTTTCTGCTAGGATGAGTAAGTCACTACACAGAGTGGACTTCCAATGTGTGACAGATCTAGATGCTAAGAAAGAGGACTTCGATTTTTGCTTGTTTAAAAGGAATTGAGTTTGAGGTAGGCCCACTTTTGGGGTGCTGTTTCACATGCAGAAGATATGACTCATGTTGGGAATATAATCTGTGATTTGAAGATACATGTTAGGAATGTGTGTGTACTCAGTGATGAAGGTTGCAGAGTATGTATCAGAGCAAAGGCTGTTTCTCAGAACTTTTGTGCTGAATTTCTTGACTCATACGTTTATTGATTTTCAAACTGTTATGTATATTTACAATGACAGACCAGTACTACAAAAGCATCAGATCTTGTAACTCTGTTTTAAAGTCATTGTAATTGTATTTAAGAGTTAAATTAGCATATAATTTTTGGAGGAAACAGCTAAATAGGCTTCTTTTGCTATCACTGATGGCCACCAGGTTCAAACTGTACTCTAAAAAAAACCCCTATGAAATAACATTTTCTTGTCAGGTTTTCTGACATAAATGTTTGAATCTTAATATATTGATCATGGTGCTTTTTTCTTTAAACTCCTGCATATGAGTATAGGGACACTTTCCCTCTCTGCCATATTTGTTGAATATATAACGTATATTCTGTGAAATGTAGGTGAAACTAGACTTAAGTCTGGCAAGACAATTTTCTTATGACAAGTCCTTCATCCTGAGAAAGACTGCAAAAGAACCTGTGGGAACTTCTAGTGGCAGTGGTGCAGTCAGTGTTGAAAATCAGAGAAGTCAGTGAAATGTCCAATGGTGAATTTTGATGCTACTTTTGAAATCTTTGGCCATGAGTTAGTCAGTTTATGAATTTTGAGAAGCACTTTTGTGTATCTTTGTGAACTTTGAGCCGAGGATGATGTACTGTGGGTGATTATAATCTTTGAGTTGTTTAGCAAAACTGTACATGTAAAAAACCATGTTCCAATCACCTGGAACGAAACAAATTATTTTTAACAAATCTCTTTTGGCTCTACATCACACGTGAGAAAGTTTTACTGTTTTTTATAATTAATTTGGCCAAGCCAAATATTTAAGTAGTAATAGCTTACAAATCTATCTGTCTGCTGAATTTGTATCATGCCTTTTCAGTCACACAGTGTGGAAGGTACCTTCCACCTAATGTCACTGTAAAAGACATTTTTCAAGGATGTTTTGTGGCAGCCTCACAGAAGTGGACAGAAGGAAGAAGACTAACTCTGGTTATTCTTCTTTCTCCTGCTATGTAGTCCAGTGCAATAACTTCATAATTATTTGCAATTACAGATTAAAGGATGATTGTCTATGAAAGTTAGACTAATTTTGTGTTTATTTTTTCCAAGAACAAAGAATAGTCATTACAACCTCTGTAAGAGTGATGCCCAATAATAGACAAAGCTCTTTTATGAACCACTAAACTGATATACGCAGTAAACAGAGCAAGTGACAAAATATGCTTGAGAACAGGATGCTCAATGCATTCATGGCTAAGTTTGATACATTTGGGTATTAGTTTCCATGTTGCTGCCAAAGCTGCTTTTAAAAAAAAAATCTTGGTTTTCTCCATTACAAGGTGTGTTGGCTTCTTGACATCACCCTGCTAGCACCTGATCCTGCTTGAGATTGTAATAAACATGATATCTCATCTCTATGTGTGGATTGGACTTTGCATATTAGATGGAGAATCCATTTTTGGGACAACAGACATGGAAAAAATGAATGCATCTTATTCAACAGTGTGGTAGGGAATGAGCCACAAAGATTGCCTGTGACACAAATGTAGGTTACTGAAGCAATGGAACTCATTGCAGCTAAAACCTGAAAGCTCTAACCTTATAAGCGAGTACTGTGTCCAGTTCTGGGCTCCTCAGTTCAAGAGAGATGTTGAGGTACTGTAAGATGTCCAGAGAAGGGCAACGAAGCTGGTGAGGGGCCTGGAACACAAACCCCATGAGGAGAGGCTGAGGGAGCTGGGGTTGTTCAGCCTGGAGAAGAGAAGGCTCAGGGGTGACCTCATTGCTGTCTACAACTACCTGAAGGGAATGTATAGCCAGGTGGGGGTTGGTCTCTTCTCCCAGGCAACCAGCAGCAGAACAAGAGGACACAGTCTCAAGTTGTGCCAGGGGAGGTATAGGCTGGATATTAGGAGGAAGTTCTTCACAGAGAGAGTGATTGCCTGTTGGAATGGGCTGTCCAGGGATGTGGTGGAGTCGCCATTCCTGGAGATGTTCAAGAAAAGACTGAATGAGGCACTTAGTGCCATGGTCTAGTTGATTGGATAGGGCTGGCTGACAGGTTGGACCAGGTGTTCTTGGAGGTCTCTTCCAACCTGGTTGATTCTATGATTCTATGATACAAGCTGTGTCTTATTAAATCACTGCCCTTAGCAAGTGCTTAGCCTGTCTGTTACAGAACTCCATTTCTGCCTCATAGCCTTCTGTTTAGAGATGCTGTTTTATTCTTGGAGGTGCTTCCCCAGTGAAAGAGAATGGTGGTTATGTCATCTTTTGGGACAGCAGTGACTGTACAGTTCATAGCAAATGGCCTGTGCCTGTGAACTCTGCAGAGCCTCATCCACTGAAGCCACTCAGCTTGCTTAATCACACCTGTAATAAGCAAAAAGCAAATGTGGATCCCTCAGGGATGAGACATAGGTCTGGGAAAACTTTGACTCTATGGAAGGCGTAGCATTACCTCAGTGGGAGCACTCAATGCAGTGCAACCCTGCTTGGGAGCAAAGCACAAGGGAAAACACTGAAGGGGTAGGTAATAAAGCTTGCACTGATCAACATTTCATGCATATGCAATGTCCTGGTTTGCTCATTAGCAACCTCACTGATGTAATGCAGTGGCTGTTGTCCGAGTTCTGAGATCTGCAGCTGACCATCATGTTGGCACTCATGCTGGGGTATGTGCAGAGAGGGAAAGTGAGCTGCCCCATCTTGTTGTAACAAGGAGGTCTTGTAACTAGGATGGGGGAGCTAAACTGTCCCAGGTTACCTTAACAAAGTCTTCTCATACTATACAGCACCTTATTTTCTCTTTGTGCCATGCACTGCTCCCTGCTTAGCCAGGGAGTCATTACTTTGGGATGACCTAATCTTTTCTTGCTGGGAGCTGGATGGCTGGGATGTGTGAAATGGATAGGAATGGCTTTTGTATCTCAGCACTGCTATACTGATCTGAAAGTATTCTTGTGTTGCATGGTGATTAGTAGCAGCTGCAATTTCATCTAAAGGCTGCCAAATCAGACATTCTCTGCACCTCCACCTTCTCTGTCACCTGAATATGCCAGGAGGAAAGGTGGCAGCTGGCTAGCAGAGTTCACTCTACACATTTGCTTTGGCCTTAGGAGCTGCTATTTGGCTTACTGTACCATACATCACCACTGTACCAGACTGTGCACATGGAAGCAGTGGGCTGGCCCGTGTCAACAGGTAAATGTTATTGTGCTTTTATTTCCATGATTTGGCTGTGGAAATCGCTTGAAAAGGCTCATTGAAAGGGGGCATAAAAAGGACTTTTACTCATACTTTTCATTGATTATAGTGATGACTAATAATCAGCTATCAATGACTGTCATTTGTTTTAAACCATTGCCTCATGTCCTACTGCTACATGACCTTGAAAACAGTCCCTCCACATCTTTCTTGTAGGCTCCCTTCAGGTACTGGAGGGCTGCTATTAGGTCTCCATGGAACCTTCTCTTCTGCAGGCTGACATTCCAACTCGCTCAGCTTGTTTTTGTCAGGTTCTCCAGCCCTCTGATCATTTTTATGGCTCTCCTCTGGACCCTCTACATTAGGTCCATGTCCTTTTTGTGTTGAGGGTGCCAGAGCTGGACAGTATTCCAGGTGAGGTCTCACCAGAGCAGAGTGGCAGAATCACCTGTCTTAATCTGCTGGCCATGCTTCTTTTGATGCAGCCTAGGGTGCAATTTCCCATCCAGGCTGCAAGTGTACATTGCTGGCCCGTGCCTATTTTTTTGTTCACCAGTACTCCCAAGTCCTTTTTCTGCAGGGCTACTCTCTATCACATCATCCCCCCTAGCCTGTATTGATAATGGGTATTGTTCTCACCCAGGTGCAGCATCTTGTACTTGGCATTGTTGAACCTCATGAGGTTGTCATGGCTGACTTCTCCAGTTTGTCCAGGTCCCTCTGGATGACAGAGGGTACACTCAATCCCACTGTCTGTATCACTGATGAAGATATCACACATCACTCATGCCTGTGTGGACCCTTGAGAGACACCACTTCTCACTGCTCTCTATCTGGACATGGGCCATTGACCGCTACCCTCTGGATGAGACCATCCAGCCAATTCCTTATCCACCAAACAGTCCACCCATCGAATCCATGGCTTTCTAACTCTGAAAGAAGGATGTTGTGGGCAACCATGTCAGAGCCTTGCAGAAGTCCAGATACATGATGTCCATTGGTCAGCCCTTGTCTGCTGTTGTAGTCACTCTGTTGTAGAAAGCCACTAACTTGGTGAGGCAGGACTTGCCCTTAGTAAAGCCTTGCTGGCTGTCTTGAATCACTTCCCTGTCCTTCAGGTGCCTTATCAGAGCTTCATGCGATAAAACCTTGCATGCATCAAGTATGTAAATTCTGATGAATCATTGCAGCCCACATGGGTTTATGAAGCAGCAGCAGCATGCAAGAGAAGTGGGCTGAAATGAATTTTTTTTTTTTTGGTAGAAAATGCTAAGAAAAGTAAGGATGATATATCCTGTTAAGATAAATTTGAGGTATCTCTTACTCATCTGAGTTTAGGTTCTCCTCTATTTGGAACAGAGAGTCAACATCACTTAACACACTATGCACTGGTGGTCAGGTTACTTTCTGTTGTGACAAGTTTTGCTGCTAGTTATTTAAGTGCCGAATTTGAGTAACTTGATTGCTTCAGTGGAGCAGGCAGTTATCCAGTTTGGGCTTAACCAAGATGAGGCTTTGGTCTTCAAAGTATCTGTTTCTCTTTCCGTTTGCATCTTCAGTACTTTATTCAGAGAGCTCAAACACTGATGTTTACTTTTGCCTTGTGGGGGCAATTGTTTGTGACAAGTTAAATTCTGAAAGTTTTATTTTATTTAGGTGGTAGGACACTGATTTTGATTTCCGTGTTCCTGTCAGGTGTTCACAAGTTTGTTATTTGTATATCCATAATGCTAAGTGGCTCCTGACCTGGACATGCAGGCTCTGCTCCCATTTCCATTCAGCTCTGGGTGTTCTACTCACCACACTGGGTACATGGGATGGTTTACAGCAGCATAAGAGGCATTGCTTGCTTAATTTTTCTGTTGTTCGTTTGATGCTATTTTTAAAAGGAGAAAGACATGAGGTGCAAAGAGTATTGAGCAGAAGAGTTCTGACAGTTTGTTCTCTGCTTTGACCGATTCGTATTTGAGGAAAGCTCAAGGTGTGAAGCAGAGGAACTGATATCTTTTAGGCTATCCATCTCCCTGCTGTAAAATGGAGTGAGCTGGACTTAAACCTGACTATAAGGGTTTCAGGGTTTCGGAAAGATAGACTGGTAGCCAGGGATCACCAGGGTTTCTTTGCAGTCTTGGATAGTCAGCTTTTTCTCTGGATGTAGAAGCAGATGTATTACAAGTAGTACTACTGCTCAGAGCTCTAAGAGAAGGAAGCCTGGGAGTCTTGTGATAGCTCAGCTGATTGGGTGGATGCAGTAGTTAAGTTTTTCTGTGGTTCAGCTTTTGCACTGCATTAAATAGATAAAGAGAGGAAAATGATAGCAGAAGATCTGTGCCTCCCTTCCTTCTCTCCCCAGATTCCAGATTAATAAAGTAGTTGAAGGCATGCTATTGCTGCAGTTGAGGATTAAAATCTTTAATACTAGTTTTCACTGTTTCTAGTCCTCCTGTGAAGTGCTTCTGTTGGCAGGCATGAAACTGAAGAAGAGTGTGATTAGCATTGGATCTTCAAAGCAATGCAATATCATGGCTGCTGAAAACACCTATGCACAAAAGTAAGATCAATAAATCTTAATAGTAGACGTTTCCTAATGCAGGAGATACTAAGGTTCATAAACTGCCTGTGTTTTCCCAAAGCCTCTTGGAGGAGACATATCCAGTACCTTATACACATGATTTTCCCAAACCGCCCAGAGCTTGGCTGATATACAAAGTCTGTTAAGGAATCATTAAAGAGTATTTTTCCCCATCTGTTTTTTCATTTTGATGTCTAAGCCCAAGAAGCTTAAAACAGGCCAACTTAGAAAATGTGTAATAAAACAGGCAGCAGGAGAAACAGCTGGTTATGTCATCAGTGTCCCTTTCTATTATACAGCATATAAAAACACTCTCAAAGATTTCCCACATTTTACAATCTCTTCTCTGCCTAAGACTCTTCAAATTGCAGCAGGTGATGCCTTAACATAGCTTTGCTCTGGCCTTGGGAGCCCTCTGGCCTAGTGAACAGCTTCAGACTATCTCCTGACTGAGAGTGGTTTGCCCAAGAATAATCAGAGAGGAAAAAGTGATCAACTGCTTTCTGGGGAGCTGGGAGAAAGGGAATAGTTGTAAAGAAATTTGACTTAGAAGAGGGATTGTACCAAGTTTTTCCACGTCCTGGATGAATATTGTAAAAAGAAGGGTTCTTGGTCCTGAAGGGTGAATATGGTATACATACTTTCTTATACTTCTTGTATATGGATAGAACACAGGCAGAGGTATGTTCTGTTGGGAGATTTAGGTCCTGATTAGGGACCTGCTTTCTCTGGAGTTTTCACATTATACAGAGTGGTGCACACAGAATCTTAGAATTGTTAGGTTGGAAAAGACTTTTCAGATCATCAGGTCTAGCTGTATACACTGTGAAGTCCACCACTGAACCTTGTCCTTAAGCACTACATCTACACATCTTTTAAATCCTTCCAGATATAGTGACTCCATCACTTCTCTGGACAGCCTGTTCCAATGCTTGACAAAATTTCCAATGAAGAATTTTTTTCCCAATATAAAATCTAAACCTCCACTGGCACAGTTTAATGCTCTTTCCCTACTCCTTGCTATTGGGAAAAGGGACAAACACCCCCTGTGCTACAACCTCCTTTCAGGTGGTTGCAGAGAATGAGAAGCTATCCCTCCAGACTCCATTTTCTCCAGACTAAACAATCCCAGTTCCCTCAGCTGCTCCTTATGAGGCTTATGCTCAAGAGTTTTCACCAGCTTCACTGCCTTTCTTTGGGCATGCTCCAGCACCTCAGTGTCCCTCTTGTAGTGAGGAGTGGAAAACTGAACACAGTACTCAAGGTGTGGCCTCATCAGTGCTGAGTAAAAGGGGGCAATTGTTTCCTTGTGCCTGCTGGCCCCACTATTTCTGATACAAGCTGGGATGCTGTTGGTCTTTTTGGCCAAATGGGCACACTGGTGACTCATACTCATGTGGCTGTCACCCACCAGGTCTTTCTCCACTGAGCAGTTTTCCAGGCACTCTTCCCTGAAGCCTGTAGCATTGCATGGGGTTGATGTGACCCAAGTGCAGGAACCTTCACTTGGCCTTATTAATCTCAGACAATTTACCTCGGCCTGTTGATCTAGTCTGTCCACGTCCCTCTGTAGAGCCTTCCTACTCTCAAGCACAATTTGGAATCACCTGTAAACTTACTGAGGGTGCACTCAGTCCCCTCATGCAGATGATTGGTAAAGATATTCAACAGAACTGGCCCCAGCACTGAGGCCTGGGGAACATCACTTGTGACTGACTGCCAGCTGGATTTAATCTGTTCACCACAACACTATGAGCCAGCTATATAGTCAGTTTTTACCCAGCAAAGGGTACATTATCTAAACCATGAGCAGCAGCTGTGGGACATGGTGTCAAATCCTTTACTAAAGTCCAGATAAACAACATCCACAGCATTTCCTTCATCCACTGCATCCACATCTTTGTTGTAGAAGGAAATCAGATTCATCAAACAGGATCTGCCCTTCATGAACTCAGGCTGACTGGGCCTGATCATCTCCATAATGGCACTCAGGGTGATCTGCTCCATGACCTTCCTCAGCACCATGGTTAGACTGACAGGTCTGTAGTTCCTGAAGTCCTCCGTATGTTCCTTCTTGTAGATTGGCATCCTGTTTGCCAGTCTCCAGTCAGCTGGGACCTCCCCATTTAGCCAGGACTGCTGGTAAATGATGGAAAATGGCTTCATGAGCACTTCTGCCAGTTCCCTCAGTACCCTTGGGTGGATCTCACCCAGCCCTGTAGATTCGTGCATGTATAAGTGATGTAGCAGGTTGCTACCATTTCCCTATGGATTATGGGGGCTTCATTCTGTTCCCCATCCCTGTCTTCCAGCTCAGGGGGCTGGGCACTCAGAGAAAACTGGTTTTACTACTAAAGACTGAGGCAAAGTAAGCATTGGATACCTCATCATTTTCTTCATCCTTTGTCACTATGTTTCCCATTTTATAAAAAAAGAGATGGAGATTCTCCTTAGCCCTCCTTTATTTGTTAACATATTTATAGAAACATTTTTAATTGTCTTTTTTAGCAGTAGCCAGATTAAATTCTGGTTGGGCTTTGGTCCTTATAATTTTCTCACTGTATAATCTCACAATGTCTTTGTAGTCCTCTGGAGTTCTCAGGGAGCAGCTCCCACTGACTTCTATCTGTCCTGAGTACTCAGCCCTATGGCACACAAGAAGTATGGTGCCAAACATTCATAAAATGAGAACACAAATACCACCTTACTGTTCTTCAAGGGTATTGTTTCCTGATTTAACAGCCCCTAAGGATGGTGTGCCACAGTGCAAGACAGATGCTAGTTAATCAGTGCATAGTTAGTACAGTACTTCCTGTGTTTCCCTGTCTCAACAGAAGTCCAAAAGTTCTTTGACAGAAAAAAACCCTTCTCTTACAGACAACTTTTGACTTTTCAAGCTTTCTGTACCCACGCTTAGTTTAAAGCCAGGGCAGACCTTTGCTGAGGAAATTTTTGGGGCTTGAGTGGCACATTACTGTGTGAAATTTTTACATCTCACAGTCCAGAGCAACAAATCAAAGTTGTAGGACCTACTTTTAGTCTAGCATTTCCAAACTTTGAATGTTCATCTACAGCCTTCTAGAAGCGAAACTCACCAGCAAGATGGAAACCTGTGTAGCCACTTTGCAGATGTCTGTTATGGGAGGTAATTTAATAAAGAACTGAAGAGAGAAACTTCCTGTTTCTACTTTTGATGGCTGGTCCAAAAATGGGTCTTAGGTCTATATGCTGCAGATGTGAATAAGTCCTTATAATTTACTGTGTGTACCATGTGCAGGGAATTGGACTCAATCATCCTTATGGGTCCCTTCCAACTTGGGTTATTCTGTGACATCTCCATCGGCTTTAGCTGCTAAAAAAATCATTGCTGCTTGATGTTTTTAGTGTACGCATGCAAAATTATTTCTTTTTGGTTCGTTTTGGTTTCGTTCATTTGCTATGGATAAAACTTTTATTTATTTCTCTGGTTATGTTTACCTCCAACCAGGAATCAGTCTAGAAAATTTCAGCCTTAAAGACTGCAATTTTTAGAAAAATTCTGAACAACTTCCTGTTTTTCCCTTGTATATAAAATATTACTATTTGCATATATAATTATATTACAAATTCAAGATGATTTCCACATAAGCAGTTTTGCTATTTATGCAATACTTCTTATCCTGGAGTTAGAAAAATAATGATGAGCATGGGTAGTGCAAATAGTCAGGCGCTCCAAACAGAGATTCGCTATGGTTCAGTCAGCAATTGTTGGGTGGAAGTGTCTCCTCTGTTATAGCAGGGAGCCTGCTTGTCCCCAGGTGCTCTTGAATCATCTGTTCTTTCGACAAGGCACGCTTCAAACAGCTGTGCTGGGGCAGGTGGGAAGGTCTGTCCTTTTTTTTGGTCCTGTCCTGAAGGACCCCCGTTCCCGTGTTCCGAGCCGAAGACCTGTCTGGGTGGCTGTCTCGCAGAGATGAAACAGTGACATCCAGCGGCCACTTTTGACAGAAATGACGTGTCACAAAGTGGGTGCAGTGGCGTGCGAGGGAGAGGTGGTGGTGTGATGCGTGTGGGGAGTGCATGGGTAAGGGTGGCAGCAGTTTGAGCTGCAGGCGTGAAGGGCAACCCCAGCATGACTCACCTGCAGGGCTTGATCGTCACCCTTGCCTGTGGGAGGACGGGTGCCAAAGTAAGAAGTTTTGGGATACCGTATTCCCTTGACAGGCATGTTTTGCAGTATCCCTCTGTTTAGCTTTTGAAAGTTGCTGGCTTTCACAGCATAAATAACTTTAGATATAGGCAGAGTTGACTGGCACACCTTTTTCAAAACAGGAAAATATCTAAAACCACATACATCAGTACTTAATGTACCACATTGCCAAAATGTAACTGAGATCCTAGGATCTACTCAGTATGGTAGAGAGGCTCTGATTGCTTTGTACTAGCCTGGCAGGTCAGCCAGCTCTGCCCTTAATGGCACATTATGAGGCACAGTGATTGACTCTGAATGTATCTATAAAGGCAGGGAGTCCCATACACACAGGGTTGTGGGAACCAGAATTTATATGGCATCACATAAGCCACCCTTTCCCAGGTCAAGTGCATTGCAAGTTTCTGTACTTGTCCAGGTGGTTTCACTCAACTATCTTAGATCATAACTTCTATTAAAGCATGTTACAGTGTAGTGTTTTGATTGTAAGGTTAATTTCACCAGAACAGAAAGGAACAGTTATTAAATGTCTCCCTTTTAGTAGAGGCCAGATGAAGTTCTTACATATGAAAGCATTTTCAGAACACTTCTAACAAACAATGCCTGCTGTGCGTTGTTTTGTATGTCATGGTAGCAGACATTTTAGAAAATGCTTATTTAAAAGAGAAATTTCAGTGCTAAGTTTCAACAAAACACCAACTCATGTTAATCAGCCATCTTTCTTCATTAATATGTTTCTAATGGATAAACTTTTATGCAGATTCTTCTGAACTTAAAAAAATCATGCCTGCCTTCCTGGTTCACCTTGAACTAAGTTCTTAGTAAAATGGAGTGTTTAGCATCTGTCTCATGTTAAGCCTTATTTGTATCCATAAATTACTTACTTATCTGCAGGATATGAATGTGTACACTTTTTTGGAGGTGACAGGAAGAAATGATGGCTTTAAAAACTGTAGCACTTGGCTTGTAGAAGGGAGACTGAGGAAGCAGCTTCTAGCTCCAGTGGTTCAGTGGTTACTTGAGATGACTACCCAAACATGTTGCTAAAATCTGTCATGTATGTTGCTTAGGAATAAAAGAATCTGCATTTGATGGAATAAAAGAATCTGCATTTGAATTTATTTATGAATACTTTTTTTACTGTGGGATTTATAAGAATGAAGCACTCTTTTTTTTTTTTTTTTTTTTTTTTTTTTTTTTTTTTTTTTTGGTGGTTGTTTGGCAATCCCACCCCTGATCTGTATCTTGGACTGCACTCTGTTGTTTGGACCTACCTAGGGTAGGCCTATATAGTCATCACATCTCAGGAGAGAATAAACACCACAGAATGGGGATACAGATAATCCTCTCTCTCCTCCCAGCCTTACTGTCAAGCCTGTCTTGAGAAAACTGGTGGTAAAATGTCCACATCCTTTCATCCTTCCTTTCTTCCTCCCTCTATCAGCTGTGACATTTTCTCCTGACAACTCAGCACTGAAGTTAATGAGTCCTAAAGGACTCATCCTTGCCCCAAGGGGATGACTCATACCCATCCCTGATGATGATGTGGGCAAACACGTATCTAGTGTAAGGCCAGCTCAACTTACCCTGGGGCTACAGCCTGACTCTGAAATTTTGGAGGTGCTGCAAGGCAATGTTTTCTCCATCACCTCAAACAAAATCATACAAAATTTTTACCATCAGTGGTCAATGAGGAGGATCAGCTACTGTTAAGGAGAACTTGCTTCCTCATAGATGTCTGCAGTGCCTTGTCGCCTGAACCTTCATATTTTAGAAGAGATTGTGTTTGTACTAAGGTAGGCTTAATTCACTGTTTTTTTTTTTTTCCCTAGACTTACTGAGAAACCAAGTAAGTATACAGAAGTTTCAGTTAAACATTTAAAGGGCTGCAGTGGTAATGCAGGCGCCTAGATATGCCTCTGCAATGGTAAGGAAAGAGAAAGGTTTGTCCCTGCATTGCTGTGAACTTCCCACAGTGGCTGCTGCTCCTCTCTGACATAGCTGGAGTGGACACGAAGGACACGTGCTCTGGCTAGAAAGCCAAAATGCTTCAGGGAGAAAGTGACCTGGAGAACGCAGATCCAGACTATATTTTCTGAATCTGTAGCCCATTCTTGGAACAGAGCAGCTATTCACCATCCATCACATAAGACTGGAGCAAAGGGACAGAAAGTCCTTTTAGATATTCATCCAAAAACATTCAACATTCAAGATGTGAATTATTTATTTCACAATAAGCAGAAATCAGCCATTGCTCTTGAAAGTTTGTTTACTTGAGTTACGATTTTCTGAGGCATATACTACTGTATTAGCAAAATAGGTAGTATAGTAGAAATGGGTTCATCATAAACTAATCCTATTACTAATTGCAGAGCTATGGTATAGTTCCCCCAGCATTCACTCTGGAAAAACACTGGGATCTAGCCATACCACTTGAGAGTAATGTGAATGTTGAGTCCATT
Organism: Indicator indicator; assembly: GCF_027791375.1. Taxonomy (NCBI): domain Eukaryota; kingdom Metazoa; phylum Chordata; class Aves; order Piciformes; family Indicatoridae; genus Indicator; species Indicator indicator. The sequence goes on along the minus strand of NC_072053.1, from coordinate 48,542,460 downwards.
GTTCATAATTTCCTTTACATGGACAAACTTTTGCCATTCCCCATTTGCACATCCTGCTGTCTACTCTCCTTCCTCCCCACATTACAGTGCAGTTACTGTAGCTCAACAGCTGTGGGTTGAGATTCAGTTTGTGACTAATATTTCTAAGAAGGCTTTGAAGAAAGTGATTCTTCAATCAGATTTACCATTTTGTACTGACATTTTCAGAAGATTGTTTTTTTTTTTTTTTTGCTAAAGATGAAATTTTAGTTTAGAGATTTTCATTAGTGAAAAGTGAAATACTACATTGGTGGTTTTTGTTGTGATTGCCTTTCAAACAAAGGAAAAAATATGATTATGTGTTAACATTTTCAGCAATGTCCTTAGAGCCTTGCTTGATGTGTCATTTTCCCAAGCTTCTTAAGAAAATTCTCACCTTGCACACCAAACAAAAAGCACTGGAATATTTTTGGAGGAGAATTCTGTCAGCACCACAGGCAAACTCAGTGGTGTGCATGTCATTGTTTAACATTTGGCTACATGCTTAAGTGAGGAAAGGTGTAGCAAAAAATTGAAGTTTTAGAAGGTGTTAGGAGTATATCACTCTCTCCAACTGTCTGGACAGCTGTTGAACTTCTTGTTTTGATATCCAGACTAACAAAGATAGTTCCTGTCATGGTTGTTCTTTTTCCACTTCATACTTCCCTATAGTGATAGTTTGTATCCTCTGCAGTGGGCTATCTGTAACAGTTCATGGGCTACTGTTATTCCACGTAAACACACTGCAGAAACCTTCTATCAGATAATGCTTGTCCTTATTGCCTCCTCAAAGTAGATATAATCCAAATATACAAAATTTATGCATGCAATCAGTCATTTAAAAATGTCAAAATAATGAAATCCTGTGGTTTTATAATTTTTTTGGTTGTTCCATAAATACAAACAAGATGAAATTTGAGCTTGATATGCAAAGACAGTGAAGAGTATCATAACTGGAAGTTCTTGCTGTGTTCAGTTGTGAGGATCAAGAGTTGACTGCCGTGGTCAACATTAAATGGAGTTCTTTGCCGCCATACACTAAGGAGATTGAAAGAGACTAGACCACTGCCCTAAAGGCTACAAGATTGCAGCTCACGTGAATGAAACCCAAGACTGGTGAAGTTGCTTTCTTCCAAGATGTATTATTTGAAGGAATTTAGGTGAAGTTTGTTACTGTGAAAAATTCCAGGGAGACCAGAAATAGGAAACCTGTTACGTGGAAAGACACATAATGACAACCATGTAGTACAGATTTATTTATTTATTTATTTAGTTATTTAAATTTTTGGTTTTAAAGCTTCAAAGCTCCAATAGCCTTCAATTAATGGCAGTCCCTGAGAAAGGATTAGATAAAAACTGATTAAGGAACTTACAATTTCTTTCTCAGAAATATGAAATAAAGAACACCTCTCTGAAACATTCCTCTCCTGAAGTGTGACTGAGCTTTGCACAACTCTTTTGAGTAGCTGATATCTTTCTTATTCAAGCATATATTTGTTTGCTGTGCTGCTGCTTTGTTTAGATACAAGATGCTATTATCTCATTGAGGGCTGACTTGTGGAGGTAGCAGATCCTGACCTCGGCTTATTTTCATGTCAGTGCCTTTTTTTTGCACCCAGGATTTTTGTGATGCAAAAAGAGACAATAACTTCTTAAGGAAGGTCAGATAACAATTCGGAGGAAGTCATAGGTACTAGTGCATTACTTATGCCATTTGGTTTTAACAAACCTTCTTTAGTTACAGGAGCCAGCAATGCCATCAATATGGTGAGACTGTCATACAAAAGGACCATGCTTCCTCCAGTGAGTGCGAAGCAATTTAGAAAGGATCTGCAGTCAGTACTTTTGTTTTCACCTTTGCTGAAATGTTAGCTGCAAATAAAGGAAACTATTCCCCCCTTTTAAATAAATACACTCAGAATTATGTCTGTCTTAGCTCCATGTGAGGTCATATTGGTCAGCATAAGGGATACCTGAATGACATCTGATCTCAGAGTTGGAAATAACTGACAACATTCACAGCAATTGTGTAAACTTTGGTTTTCTTCAAAGCTGTGAAGTTAGAACTAGGGCAGTGAGAGATCTTAGAGAAAAGCAGTTGCTGTTGCACCATTATTTTATTGCTTTGAAAGCAAAGAACCATAAATAAATACTCTGGTAAGAACAGATGTTTTGAACTACATTTTTTATTATTATTATTATTATTATTATTATTTTATTTCAAAACAATTGTTACAGAAATGTCAAAAAGTTCTACTGTAGTAATTGCCAACTTCTGCTTTTTATTACGTATCTAAACACAGTCTAAAAGTGCATCATGAATCCAGTAGACCTTTGAAAAGGAGTGTTTTCCCTAGTGATATACATTTAGAGAAATCATACTTGAAAAGATTCATATTAGTAGGAATTTGTTTAAAATGACGTTTTAATAATTTTCCTCCCTTTATAAATGATTGTTATACACTTACAAATGATAGCCTAAATAACAAATGATTAAATAGCTACTAGTATAGTATATTGCAAACACTGTTCCAGACAGCAGTAGCAGCTTATAGACTCTCCTCGTGTACAACAACTGCAGTGATGGAAGAAGGCTATAACTGGAATACAATTTACTCTTGTGCAGGCATAAAGTTGTATTTCTCAGCCAGTTCTCACTTCTGCCCCTTCCCCAACAAATACTAAAATAAACAAGACTTACCACTTTCCTGCAGCAGAAACGACAACAATTTAAGAATCAAACATTTTTTTCCTAATAGCTTTTTAAAAGAACTACAGTGTGGCTCCACAAAAGATTTGAAAACATACAGCAAAAATTAAAAGGTTAGAGAGTGTTTCACAACCAGTTGGGCTCAATGGTTCAGTCATTACACTTCTGACTTGATGATGATTTAGGATAATCTGTGGCATGACTCAATGTAATATAGAGTTAGAAATGCAGAGCAAATCCATTCTCTGACAAAAGTCAGAGTAGTCTGTTGAATCAGTGGATTTTTTCTGCAGATCTGCACCAGCATCATTAAGACCATAGTCGCAGTCAGTCTTGGAGAAGAGAAGCCTGTGGTCACCCTGTGATTGGCTATGAGCTGGGATAACTCTCACTGGGGTGCAGAAACTCAGTCCCTCTTCATTCAACACTACTGGTTTTATGCCCATGGTGCAGCAAGGCCAGTGTATCCCATCTAGAGGAACGAAGGGTTTCATTAGGTAAGCAGATACCCCCAATGCTTAACTTCTACCTCATTTGGACTGTGCTGTTATTTGAAGTGGATGAGTGAAAATTAATACCAGGAAGCTCTGAGGAACATGATCTATACCTGGGATCTTTTAAGCAAATTGAAAACATGGCCTTTGTTGAAACCACTGTGCATATAAAAAAACCCCAAAAAACCAAACCCAGAAATACACTATTATTTTTAAGGATGGGGGAGGCATCTCAAGTACTTAAGTATTCCTAGGGAAATCCAGGAATAACCAGGTCACATCTTCCTTTCCGGTGATTTTCAGATCCTCTTAAATACATAACCTGAGCAATGTAATAAGACATGTGTGCTTGTTCTGAGAATTCGCACCATGAGTTTACAGATAATTTTGTTTCATTGGCTCACTCTAAGCTAACACCTTTGATAACTCTGCTCCCAGGACAGATACTTATTTGCTCCAACTGCAGTCATTGGACTAAAGCTGTGTGCTGCTACCAGCACTTTTTTGAGCAGTTGTGTAATTGCTGACAGTTTCTAAGAAACAAATAATATTCTTCTCATACAAAAAATACACCTAACTAAGATATTTATCCCCTGACAAAAGGCTATCCATTCCACAAAAGGTACAAATCAGTTGGTTTGTTTTTCCTTTTATTTTTTACCAGAAAATCTACAAATGGAAAATGAAAAAAAAGAGAAAAAGAAAAAAAGAGAGAAAAGAAGCAATCTATATCTCAAACCCAGAGGGATTTCCTTATGTGGATGAATGGATGTTTTGGTTTTTGATTATATTTTCAAATTATCCCCTCACTGCCATTTGTTAACTGGCACTTGTGCTAAGAACAATAATGTAGCACCTTATCTCTTCCAAAAAAAGAGAGAGCCAAATGTCTGAGCACTGCTGTAGGTTCGCATTTTGTGTTGAATATTTCAGTTTCATAAAATACAATTGTTGTTTTAAAATGATTAAAAAAATCACTGACTTTGCTAAAGATCAAATGTAATTGAAATAATGTAAACACCCAAAAGCTTGAATTTGTTCCTAACTGGATTCATCTTTACAGGCAGGCAATAGTAAAATGTTAAGTCTTGTATTACTCCAAAGAAACTCATGAAACAATGCATGCATTTTCATTGACACAAAAAAAGACTAGACTGTAAGGAAGAGAATCTACTTCAGTCGTATCACACCGTTATTGTGAAAGAATAATGTGCTATAATTCAATACCTAGGACAAGTGTATACCCCAACTGTAGAATAGCATCACTTTAAATTGGAAACAACGGAATGGATTACTATAGGAAAATATTTATAAAATACTGTACACTGCTTCCTCAGTCGGCCAGCATATGTAAACAAACAGCTAAGTTCAGTTGTTTCAAAATATTATTAAAGTTAATTTATCTTATAATCTTTTGCATAACATGCCAGTTCATCTTTCACACTATCACAACTCACCTGTCACTGCCCACAGTGGCTCATTAGAGGTTTACATCAGCCCATACAGACATTTAAGTGGACCTATACAGAGAAATGTGTGAAATGTACGAAACTTGCACACTGTGACCAGAAATGTGTATTCCATATGTAAGCTAATAACCAGAGAGTGGAGCTTAATTCTTGACGCAACATGTGTTGCTTTACTGAATGTTACAGATTTACAAACAAGACCCTATATGCAACACTAAAATTGTCCTGTAACGTTCACTAATAGTACCACATGTCACAGCTATACTGGTTTAAATATGGGAGATGTGTATATATATGTGTGAGTGTGTGTATATATTTCATAAGCTACCCTTACAGAAGGTGTCATATGGCACATGCTATAGCTACATGGTGATGGATGTGATAATATGTCTACTCTCATGAAAGGGTCATGATATTTGGAGCAGGAAATCTGGTCCCATTGCAAGGAATGGGTGCCTTACCACATCAAATAGAAAAAGGAGCATTTTGATGCAATGTGTTTAACATAAGTGAGGACAAAATAATCTAACATCCATCATAATATAGTCTGTAGACATTACATTGTAGAATAAATGGGAAACATTCAGGAGAAAGTGTTATGACATCTTGCAATCACACTTTTAACATATGAATTTACATTTTATATATAATGGCAATTTTAAAGAGGTAAATAAAGTTTATTTTACCTGGAATGTGTGCTCCAGATCAATAAAGTGCTGTATCCTATACATTTATACAGCTTCTGGGTTTGGCAAATTCCTTTATCCTGACAAAAGAAGCAATGAAATCTACCCCAGAGGAGAGCCCTATGCCTTGGACTAATTCACTAAGCACTGTTGAGGAATTTCTAATGAACCTGAAGTTTCTCTACAGTAGGCTAGTAATATGGTGAAGGTGGAAGAATCCACAGTTTCAGCAGACATTCACAAAAGTAACAAAGAAAACAAAGTGAGAATATCCCCTTCTACTCACCAAGGATAGATAGATTTGGAGAAGCCTTAGGAAAAGGCTGCTAACAGAAGATGGCACATTTGAAGCAGATTGTTTAACACAAGTTCCTTTGCCCTTGGGCGTTTTGCTATTGTTCAACAATCAGCCTGTCAAGAGCATGCTTCATAATACAAAGAAAGGACTGTGACCTTTCTCGCTGCTGCCATGTGACCGTAAGGCTGAACATGGACTGCAAGGCAATTGCATAAACACGGTGTCTTGGTGGAGTTCAGCTCACTGAAGCCTGATCAAATAGAGGAAAGCAATGAACACGTTGCTTCAGGAAGTTATGAAACACATTGTGCTTATAGTTCCCCTGCTGCATTTCAGTATTTCCTGAACTTTCCCACGGAGTGACTTGGTACCTAAATGTTTTCGTCTTACTTGCTTCTTTTCTTGAGGCTTATGACAATTCTATGTCTTGATTTGCTGCCTGTCAGATTTAGCTCTCATATAGTACTCAGAGTCTCTCAGAGTGAGATCCCAGTGAGAAAACATCAGTCTGCGTTTTCAAAGCTGCCTTACAGATTTGGAAGATAATTCCTATTGAAATAATGGGATGTACCCCACTTGCATGTGTTTAATAACAAAAAGGGATGGTTCTACACAGCTGTTGGTCAGTGTAAAGGTGCTATAATTTTTAATAGCACTAGCTTCGACTCTTTACGAGCTTAAAAGTTGTGTCTTCATAAAGAATGTGAAATTTTGATCCTGTTGCAGTTTATGTTCCTCCACCATTTTCCTATCTTCTGCATGCCCTTCTACCTGTGACCACAGTGGTATCTTCTTGTGAGAAGTTTGAAACTTGACTTAACATTCTGGAGCCTTAGGAATGCAGGTGGAGTGAAGTTACAGTTGTCTTCAACCAAAACCCATAATTGTACTACTGTTCAGATACTTTCTTCTCCTGAAATGCATATTGTGTGATACACTGCTGAACAGTGGAAGCCTAGACATAACTGATGGCTTTTCTTGTTTTGCTTTAGTTCTTCAACTTGCTTTGAAAGCACATATACTTTTTAGTGTTCTCCAGTACTCTACCAAGAACATTTCCCTTAAGCAACTTTGGACTAATTGCATTAATCAGGATTCAAACTGCTTTATAAATTTTGTATACTTTGAGATACGGGGGGGGGGGGGGGGGGGGGGGGGGGGAGGGGGGGAAGAAGGTGCATATTTTTAGGTGAGAGAATGACATGAAAAATTGGCAGCTCAAATGGAACAGCAAGAAGAGCCTGGTAGCGTGCTGGTGGATAAATCTCCTCCATTTGTATATGTAATAAAATGGATCAGTGAGAACCTGACAATATTACTGTGCTCCACTCTAATCACCTTCTTCTTACTGTTCCATCACGTCTTTTGCTTTAATGAGGCAACATATTGATGGCAAATGTGGTAAAAAAATAAATAGGTACTATTCCATTTTATTACATTCATCCTGAGCTTGCTCAGTTGTGCTAGAATCTAGAATGCCTGCTTTATACAGGAAATCACCTGATATTTTAATATAAATTCTTCCTCCATTTAAATTGCAGTACAAAAGGCATTTAATTTCCCTTTCTGCTCTTGAAAATATAAACATTTTGTTGCACTAGAAGTTGATACAAAAAGAGACAAGTGAATGTTATGGTTGTTATCATGTTCATCTTTCTTCATTCCACAAGTGTGGGATGCAGGAGATTTGGGAGATTTTAGGTTTGTTTACTGCCAGTTCCTACAAAAATAACAAATGGTTTTCATCAGTCATCACAATGGTGAAACAGATGAAAAAGAGTCGTGATTGAAGTTTAGAACATCTAATTTGTACCTCTCTTTTTGCCAGTTAATTTCTGCAGCCTAAAAGCTTGAACAATGACCAAATGTCTTAGGATGCCTTCTTGTAAAAGGCAGATTTCTGAACGTGCTGATATATTTCTTTTGACTTCATAAAGGGTGCTTGTTATTCCTGTTGTTTCCTGAAGTCTTTTAAAGCTTTCATCCCTCCTTTTATTTTCTTAAGTGCAAATGTCAACTGGGCCAAGATGCAGTAACTCAGTGGGTGATGCTGAGACTGACAATGTGCTTCCTTGACCAGTGGCTAATGCCAGAGGAGTTGACAGGAGGTGACATAAGGGTGTTTTTAATTCTGTAAAGAAGAATAGACTGGAGAGCTGACAACTCTTAGGCTGCCGATGAGCTTTGTCTAGGCCTAGCTGTGCTTGCTTTCAAAGCTGCGGAAGGCTCCTGATCTTGACAGTCTCCTCATGGAGAGATTATCCCCTCTGGTCTCTGGCCTCGAGGACTTACTCCTCTGGAATGGGTTTCTCAGGCCTGTTGTGTTTCGCTGTCTGTCAAGTTTGTCACTGATAGAGTAGCTCTTCCGTGTGTGCTGTGCATGCAACATGTTGGAGTCCTCTGCAGAGTAGCTGTTGGCCCGCTCTATTTTTGGAAGCGGGATGCTGTTGGCCAAAGTTCTTGTAGCATTGCCCTCTTGAGGAGATAAGGGGATACCCTTCTTGTCTTTGGTCTCAATATCTTCATGATCAGAGCTTGGGTGACTTAGTTCAGCCTCTCTCTCTGGATGGCAGCATCCCAAGTCCTCCACTTTGCCCCCAAGACTTCCAGGGAAACAGTCTCTCTCTGCGATGGCCTGGGGAGCACTCACACACCTTGTGTCTATGCAGTCTGTAATACTTGTGTACTCTGCTGTTTTGACTGGGACACCAAGGCTGCTGAAGTAGCTTCGAGATGGAGAGAACATAAAGCTGTGAGATTTCACAATTGGTGTTTCTTCCAGAATAAATGCAGTTGTAGCCAGATAACGACTGCTTTTAGAGCGCTCTAAAGTATGATACAAGGGAGGGTCTGAATCCCAGGGGATTTGGCAATCTGTGATTTGCGAATAGTCTGAAGAAAATGCTCTTGTTTCTATTCCAGAGGTTTCCTCATAATCAAGACTCCTGCCAGAAATTTTTTCAGCAGGTGTACTACTAATGTATGCACTGTTTGCTAAAATGGAAGAAGTTATGTGAGCCTGCAGAGCTGTATCTCTGGTACCAAGAATATTTATGGAGCTGTCAAGTGGCTCTGTGTCGGAGTGCATCTCATCCATAGCAGAAACGTAGATGTCTATACAAGATGAAGGCCTTCTGGAGTTTGGGGCAATTGACAAAGTGCTGGTAGGGGCTAAGGGAACCTTTCCTTCTTTCGCTATCGAGTGGGAACTGGTAGCCCGATGCAGGCTTGGAGATCTTTCCTTAAAGATGCTTTCAAACTTTTCCAATCCACACTTGTCCTTCACATTTGTTGCATAGAAAGAGTGGCTTCGCATGCGGGGTGTGATTGTAGGAGATGTTGGAGACATGGAATCCTCTCCCATGGGATCTATGCTCTCTTGAAGCTTGTAAGTATTTCCTTCCTGACTATTGAAGCTACTCTGCCTCACGATGTAGGCTGCATCAGTACAGTCAGATGAGGTCCTGGATCGTATCTTGGTTGTCTCACCTCTCTCTATGCCTGTCAGTTTTTCTAAGGCAGTCACCATTCGTCCCATCATATCTTCCAGCTGAGCAAGCCTGATGTCAACAGTCTGCAAAGAGGCCTTCATGCAGTGCTCTCTCTCATTCACTTCTTCCAGTCGCATGGCCATGTTCTCTACCCTTAAAAAAATGAAAGAAGTAAACAGGTTAATTTCTACAAAGTAGAGATATTCAGCAAAAAGGTCACCAAAGCAAATGGGAACAAGTCTTAAAATTCAGAGCCAGTCTCCACCACCTTGTGTCAAAACGCTGCTAAAAGAAGTTTTGCAAACAAATATCACTTGCTCAGGAAAGTGCTCCAGTGAGTTAAACTAGGAGCGTCAGATGCGTAATCTAGAGGGCTTTTTTTGTGTGTCCCAGGGTCAGGTGTTATTACAGAAATGTTATTATGATTTACTGCCTGTCTGCTGCCAAAATTTCTAATTAGAATGAATCACACTTAGAGCAGACACCACAATCCAGTTGATCCCAGTTGTGCCACAGACAATACCACTGCAGGTAATTGTAGAAACAAATGAAGGGAAGTAGACAATACGTCACATAAAGGGGGTAACATTCCTTTTTTTCTTTTTTTTTTTTCCTTTTCCTTTTCCAGTGTTTTCCCCACATTTACACCAACTAGTGCTACATGGACCTAACAAAATAATTTTTGGTCTCTGATTAATTTTTAGATGAGATATATAGAAAGGTGTACTGAAACTAGGTAATATCAAGTAAAGTGTGCATGAAAACTGCAGGGAGGAAAACACTGATCAAACCAAATACAGACTGCACTAGGGTACATACACTAACATAGGTCCATTACTGTAATTGAACTTTGGGTCATCTGTGTTAACAGTTTAGAGATTGAAATTATGGATTTAAAAGTTATTTATTAGCTGCCTATAATTTTATATAAATAAGAAGTTAGATTCAAGTATTAACAGGTAGTAATTGAATGTGTGATCCTAATTTAAATTTCAGTGTATCTGTTCTCCACTGTTGATCTGTCTAATCTCAAATTCTTTTTGTTTTTTTAATTTTAAATTTTTTTTACTGGAGAGGAGAGGTGAGGAGAGGCGAGAGGTGAGGAGGGGAGGAGAGGGAAGGGGAGGGGAGAAGAGGAGAGGAGAGGAGAGGAGAGGAGAGGAGAGGAGAGGAGAGGAGAGGAGAGGAGAGGAGAGGAGAGGAGAGGAGAGGAGAGGAGAGGAGAGGAGAGGAGAGAGGAGAGGAGAGGAGAGGAGAGGAGAGGAGAGGAGAGGAGAGGAGAGGAGAGGAGAGGAGAGGAGAGGAGAGGAGAGGAGAGGAGAGGAGAGGAGAGGAGAGGAGAGGAGAGGAGAGGAGAGGAGAGGAGAGGAGAGGAGAGGAGAGGAGAGGAGAGGAGAGGAGAGGAGAGGAGAGGAGAGGAGAGGAGAGGAGAGGAGAGGAGAGGAGAGGAGAGGAGAGGAGAGGAGAGGAGAGGAGAGGAGAGGAGATGGGATTGCTGGCCAAGACAGAGAGACTTGTTAATTACATGGTCTTTTGGTTGCTATGGAAGTGTGGGAGTCGATGAGTTCCTTGGCCTAGAGGAGTTCAGCCTTGATGAAACAAAGTTATGTCTTTGAGATAAATACAAATGCTGTATGAGGGGATTTCCAACGGGCAACAGAATGTTGGTTAACTTCCAGCAGCTAGAACAAAAGAGAACTGTACGCAGTAGCAGCAGACCAATCACTGTTTGCAGCAGAGCGTGTGAACTGAAGGCTTTACCCTATCAGATGTGTGCTGATAGCACATAGCTTAGCAGAAATAATATATTAGCACAAAGAATGTAATAATAAAGGTCTCCGATCTGCACAAAGTCAGAGTCTGTGAATCAATCACTGCATGGAAGTAATCACAGATGTGATTGCATTGCTAGTAGTAGGAAATTTGTATAGAAACTCAACAAGATGAGGGTAGTGCAGTCCAGGAGTACACAGGGTGTACAAGATAAGGGTAGTGCACAGGAGTAACCAGAGATGTACACAGGTAAGTGAAAGTGCATATTTACACTGGGTGGGCCCTGACTACACCATTTTATTCACAGAAATAAAGCTGGGGTGAATATGGTGTGCTCCAAATCCAAAGCTATTAGCTGAAGCTATTCACCTTTTGTTGTATATATTGCATATAGCCACTCTCAGATTTTTTTAACATAAATGTATTCTTTTGATTGGTGATATTTCTTTACATTAAATTGCTGTTCAGTTCTGCAATAATTCATTACATAGAACAGCACTCTTAGTAGATGTGATAAAATATCTGCCAAACATTTGGACACAGAGAATATGTTCTGGAAAAATACGGTCATAATCTTGTCCTTAAAATATGTTAGTAAATGGAACTTTCTATTTTCTTGTATTGTTCTTGCACTCAGTGAACAGACAGCTAGAGATGTATTTTGTTCAGGAACAGTTTTGAATTAAAACAGTATTTCAAAATAAAAATGGGCAAGTTTTACTTTGAATTTTTTTTCCACGTGTAATTGAAGATAGTATAAGCCTTTTGGCAAATACGGTATCTATGTATGCTGTCTCCAGTGCACCTGTGCTTTTCCTTACAGAAAGATTTATCCAAAGTATGAGAAGGTGCCAAGCCATCCTAACAGATGGGAATGAGAACAGAAAAAGAGGATGCTACATGTAAAATGTACATCAACTGCTTTCTGCTGAAGCTCAAAAATTTCTAATGGTGAAAACAACTTGGACTCTCTGAGGACAATATTCAGTAACTGGGAAAAATAGAAGGTCGTAACTGGGAATTTGGTAAAGCCTGTATATTACCTCTGGTGAACCTTTTTAATTATGATTTGGGAGATGATGGCTTTGGCTGGCACTTGTTTTGGCTATATTTGTTTTTAACCTTTGCACATGAGTTCATCAGTAATTTAATTGAAGTAATGATTTAATCGTAGTAAGGCAATCCTTTCAGGAGTAGACTTCTTAATTGAGAGTTAGAATTAGTCCCTTTGTGGATCTACGTCCATATTTAAGGCATCATTTATACCTGAAAATCCTTTTAAACTGCCACAAAGAGTGTAGACACTGAAAGTCACTCACAGGGGTCTCCACTGTGCTTGTCATAGGTGATGGTAGAATGGTTTTTACTTAAATAAAACATAGGCAACATTTCCCAAGCCTGTAACAGGCTGTGGGTACTTTGCCTGACATCATTTCGTAAAGCACTGCTGATGTAAGTGGCCAGCCAATTTTCCTAGGTGCAGTGGTTTCTGCAGTCTAAGGAAGCTGGGTTGTCCTTGCTGTGTTCCCACCTGGAGCCTAAGACCATTTAGCTCTTTGTGACCACAGAGAGATGCCATTGGATTCACAGACTGAATTTCCTGCTGTCACTCTGCTCATGTGGCTGAATCTTCTAGGCTTGGTAGTGGCCCTTTTACCAACCCAAGCCTGTTTCTGTGCACTGCAGCCTACCATTTCTGAAATCTGGATAATACATCTTCATTCACATAGATGTTGTTAGTATCATTGCACTACATTGCACATTACACATTGGACTATAATCATGAAAGTACTGTAGTAATGGACACTATACAGCACCAAAGATGACATAGTATCCACTCTTACCTGCTTTTTAAAGAGTTATGATGTGACCCTGCTCAGGTTTGCATTGGGTTTGAAAGAGCTGAGACTTGTCCATATGAAAAAAAAAATCCTACTAAAGAGACTGTTGTAGTGACTTTATGCCAGATCAAGAAAAGCAGCACATACTTCATCAGATTATGCACGTCTCTGTGCTGGTCAAAATGTGCCACTGAAAGTTTCACAGTGACTAGAAAGGAAGGCTCTCCAGGAAAAGTCGTGATTCTTCTGCTGTAGTAAATTTCTCCAACTTTGCTTTCCTCATAGGTTTGCAGAAGATTCAGTAAGATTTTCCTAAGCTGATAAATGCTGTTCAGGGAAACACCTTACAGCTTTGTACTGCTTTGTATTTTTCTGCTTAGGCAGTCACTTCTCTGATGTGTATCACTAAGCTGCTGCTATTTCTATATGCCTGTCTGAGATCCTAGCTATTGAGTTACTGCTCTAAGTTACTTAGTACCTGGTATCAGGAGAAGACAAATGTGTGAATTCTTGCTTTTAACTTCTGAATGTGAAAGTGTAAGGTAAATGTAAAGGACATATTCTATGTGAGGACACCAAATCTGGACACATCTGTAATGTTGTTATAGGAGAAGCAAGGTGATTGCTGAATCAAGACAGGCCCCATAGGATGGACTGCTCCTAGGTGAGAGTATAAACTGCAGCTTGTTGTAGGTCAGTCAGACAAGATGCTGTGGTCCTGACTGAGCACAGCCATTGAACACTTAACTGAAAACCACCCAGGTCAATGAAACAGAGATGGGATATCTTTTTGTTTTGTTTTTATGAGGTCCTAATCTGTCTCTGGGGCTGAACCTGAAAGCAAGATTCTGTTCCCCATCTCCTATTTCCCTTTCAGTGCTAGCCCCCTGCTCCTTCTTCCAGGTGTGCTAGGCTTTGCACCTATGATGTGCAGCTGTATTTCCTCCAAGCAGGACCTGGGACACTCTGATACATCTGTCTGCAAGTAGGAACTGCTCAGTCAAGGGGTGAGTGTATCTTGAGTGGGAAAGCAATGAACAGTCCAACTCCAGGTGCAGGTATATCACACATGGCTTGTCCCAGCCTTTCCTTCTCTTTTAGCCTAACAGCATCCACAGCTTCCTGCAAATGCAAGATCTTCAGGGGGAACTTCACTGGCATTTGCAGAGATTTCTGATTCAATTTTACACCAGTTGGACAGATGATTAAGCTGGTGTCTTATGGATATATTGTAGGTATTTTTCTTGCCAATCTATTGGGAGAGTTCTAGAGTTTCCCTTTTTGGGCAAAGCCAGCATCTTGTCAAAGTCTTTCTTTACAGTTTAAATTTCTGTTAGCTGTTTCTGGTTTTTGCTATTATTGTTTAAATTGTTACATGTTCCTGCTTGTGAGATACCTTTCCACAATCATGTATTTCAAATCAGTAAATAGGTTTTATTAATATTCTCCATAGGATTTTTGATTAATAAAGTTTTAAGGTTTTTATTAATCATCCTGTCAATTATTAAATATTAATAACCATGAAGCCTGGCCATAACTGCAGATAAAATTACCTGGGCATCTAGTTTTTAAAACGTGTTTATTACTTAGCCCTGATTCCTCAAATAACTTTAAAGTATTCCTCAGATCTCTGAAATACTTGCACTTGCCTTGGGCGGTAGAGCATTGCAGGTGATTTGGAAAGGAAAGAAGAAAGCTATTAGTAGATGACAACTGCATTCACTTGGGATTTTTTTGTTGCAAGTCCTAGTAGTGTGCTTGGGTCCCAGAGTGGCTGCTACACCAAATGGGAGTGGTGCCTGGGTCCCTCCTATAGTGCTGGGGTATGCTGGTTTCCACATTAGACTGTTTGGCTAAGGTAAATGCATTTTTAAAGAACTACTTTTCTGTGGGACTCTGGTGCTTGTCATCATTTAGGATTTATAATAATGAATTCTCTGGAACAAGGTGCTTTAAGCTGTCCATTTAAAACAGAGATAAGGGCTTTTTTCCCATGAAAGAGGCCAGCATAAAGTGCAAAGGCAGACTGTTAGGCATTTGTTTTAAAGGACTTAGAGCACTTACTTGAGGCAAGAGGTGTCCCATCTAGATTACTTCTTATTTTCAAAGATTTCAAACAGACCTCTTCTTTTCTTAACTACCCAAAGGAAAGCTCTACCCCAAAGAGACTGGAACCGGTATCTATGGCTTTCATATTAGTTCCCTGACCACTGGGCTATCATAACACAAGAAAAAAAAAAGTACTCAGTTGTTCCACAGATCAGTTTAGCCCACCATTTTACTTCAAAGCATATGTAATTCTTCCCACCTTATATTCTTCATTCTCTAAGCATTTTCTGCCTAGGAACTTCATGGGCTCAATATGCTCTCCAAGTATGTAGCAGTCTTTACTGGATTACTTGTCCATAAGCTTTTCTAGTCTCTGTTTGAACCCCCATAGACTTTTATCAGATTCTTTTAGACCTCATCAGCTTTCAAGAATTCCACTATTCCACTACTTACTGCATGGTAAAAAAAAATCACCTATTTTTGTTTTATTTTGAACCTGTGCTCCTGCTAGGTTAATCTTTTGTTCTCTTATATCTTGTTCTGGGAGAGACAGCAAACAATTGATTTCTACTAACTCTCTCCTTGCACTCATAATTACATAGACCTCTATCATTCCATTTCTCTTGTCTCTTCCAGACTAAGCAGAGCTGCAATAATTTGACATTTTTTACAAGGAAGCCATTCCATGCCTTACCATTCTCCTTCCTTCTCTAATGTCTGTTTAGAAAATACGTGTTTCGGGTATTCTGTTTTCAGTAAGCAGACAACTACAGGGTAGCATATCTGCTAATCCTGCTCTGGGAGAGATTTATTTCCAAACCAGATGAACACCTTTTAGGCATAGCTGCAGCAGGGGCAGTGCCAGATTACGTACAAGAAGAGTGTTATATCTGTGCAATTGACTGCAATGACAACTCAATTTACTTCTGTTATTGACGTTGAAGTGGAATGTTCAGGGAATGGAGTTTTCAGTGGTCCATAAGTTTTATGAATATCTGACAGGATATTCCCCTAAAATACTTCTTGGTAACAGTGCTATGAATCAAACTACAAGCTCTGCTCTCAGACTTAAACTCTGTTTCTCAGCTGCTGTGTGATGAAAGAATATAAGTACCACAGCAGAATTTTCATGAATTTTTAGGATGAATGAATTTGAAGACTGGCAACTTTCTCTAAAATTAACATATTATCTTTGTTCTCTGTGCATTTCATTGCTGTTGGTGAATTGCCTAGTTTCTTTTAAATTAATGTCAAGATCCCTATTGCTCTCAATGAAAGTAGCTGACCTGGCAAGGTCATCCAGAACAAGGCTTGCTCTCTAAGTGATTGGCTTGTGCTAAAGCCATAGTTTTCATTGAGGAACTCTCATTTACTCTACCATTGTGTTCTGACCACTTGTGCCCTAAAGTTCTGCTTTAAGAACTGAAATCCAATAATAATTTATGTTTCTCACTACATCAGTAGTATTCTAATACATCTGGTTAAAAGATTTGCATTTTCAAAACTTTGAGGAACATTTGCTTTAGCAAAAAAAGAAAGAAATTAACCATCTTTTGTCACTTTTTAGTTAAGACTTACTAAAAATAGCTTAAAATTTCCCTTTTCAAGAAAAAGGAAGGGTGAGATTGGCAACAGGAAAACATTTCCCGATCAACTCACGAGAGAGCAAACAAAAAAAGTGCACCTTTCTGAAGTGACACGGATTCTTTCATCATTGGAGGAATTGAATCTGTCATCCTTTTCTCTAAAATATTCTTCTATGCACTGCTCTTCAAAATCATGGACTTTTTTCAGTTCATCCTCAGTTATGAACAGTTCTGTGGAAACAATAGAAAAATGTGAATTTGTCAAAGATTAACACAGGAAATTAATTACATTCTTCTTATTGTGGAATTCATGGACTAAACTTTCAAAAGCAGTCTTTGAATTTGTCTGGTGTTTTTGTATGAAAGCAAATAGATGCAGCTAATTACCAAATTAGTGGCTTCAATTATATGTGATTCTGGAGATGGGAACACTTAAGCAGGCAAATACTGAGCAAACATGAATGTGTTTTGATCGCATGAAATCTAAACACAGCTGCTGGTCAGGGCCTGGAGAGACAGTGGGAGCAAAAGCCCACCTGTAGCCTAAGACAGAATACAATCAAACTAGCTGCCAGTTAGGAAAGGAGCCTGAGTACAGAGGATCTATTTGACATGGCAAGGGTTGATCTGCAGGCAGCAGCAAGGACTGTGGCAGACGGTGTGATGTGAGTGGGAGGAGAGCAGTCTGGTTGTACTTGCAACTTCAGTACCACCACATGGCTTCTGCTCCCTTCTAAGAGTTATGAGAGTTCATATCTAAGTGTCTGAAGGAACTACTCCTCCAGTTTAAGTCCATGTTGAGGAGGGAACATGTGTCTACAAAATAATTACTTCTCACCATCTCTCAGCTTATCTAGGTAAAAAGACTGCCGAGGGAAGTATGTGTTACTTGCTCAAAAAGTAGTAATGCTCTCTCTGTATTTTCAGAGAGCTCTGGAAGTGTGATGGACTGTAAGAAGCATTACAGGAATAAAAGACCTCTGGCAACAGCAAAACAAACCTCTTTGCCTTAAAGAAACAAAGAGGGTAACAACTCCAAAAGATCCCAGAAAAAACATAGCCCTCTTCTGAGAAGAAATCAGGGTTGAGCAGTGCAGTTAACCCAATTCCAGTAAGATTTTTGCAGTTGAAAGTAGTTCTCTGATGGAAAGGTTATCAAGGTGCTGGACTTAGCCTTCATTCATGTCAAACCCTAGATGTCACCATGGCCATTTGCAAGTGTCACTGTAAAATTATGTAAGGCTTACTTAATCCATAGTCTCTCTCATCTGGGTCACTTTCATGCTTCCGCCATCTGCAGCAGAGGTGTTGGAATATCATAGTCATGTGGCTGAAAATGATCAGAGGCGGTGGGAGAACAGGTCTTTCATGAAATGTCATGATTAGCTGATATCTTTGAAACTTCCATACTTGGTTGGATATGGATTTGACTTCGAAAAATGTATTGCTAGAAGGCAAGAAGAGGAAAATAACATCAGATTGAAATGGTTTTGGGTACTTTGCTGAAGATGAAATGACAGCACCTTAACTAGACACATTCCACTATTAGTGGCAAATGTTTCTTTGTTACAAAAAAAAAAAAAAAGAAAAAAGAAAAGAAGAACAAAATGAATAAATTTGTGCTTTTGCAAAGCATTGTGGCAATGAGCCATTTTAAAGTATCTTACTGTTGTGTATGTCTACTCTGTACAACTACTGATTCTTACAACAACCAGGAAAGTATTTCTGTTCTTGTTTACTGTATCAGGAGTAGATGATGCAATAACTGAACTTTAAATTTTTTGGCATTTCAGCCCTGATTCCTGTCAGGTGTTTGTCCTTGAAAGTGAGACAATGTGAAGGGCTTGGCTCAAGCTACTGCCTCTGCCTCTCTCACATCCTCTGAAAATGGGTCTCAGATAAAGTCTGCATCCTAGCAGCCTACTTAGACTGTGAATGAATAATGTCCATCCCCCAGAAGTCCATATTTTCCAATGTGTCACTCACTTGAAAACAGCAATAAGGAGGTTCACCAAAAGGATGTTTGCAACCAAGAGGTAACAGGCCATGATGGCAGGAACAATCCATGCTCCTGTCTTGCAGGGAGGTAGCTGGATTATTTTGCCATCTTCTCTGGTTTCATTTTGACCACAAGGAGCTGGAAAAAAAATGCAAAAAAATGCAAGACAGGAATGAATCTTATTTTTTCAGTGCTTTTAACTGAAGTACTTAAATATTTATAAAGGCCTGCCTGCCAAAGCAGTATCTTCTGAAAAACAGTAGCATTGGTGCTTCTCCCAAGAAGTCTGCACTTGCTATCAAAGAATTTACAAGCAGCAATTCTTGTAATGGTGTGTTATCTGCCATGAATATCAAGATATTTTCCTCAGAAACTGCAGGAGATGTTCCTGGTGTGAGAAAGCTGCCTGGTTGTGTACAGATAAAATATCATGGTATTCTGACAGTAATTAGTGGCTAGGGAAAAAAAGTTTAATCCTGGAAAAATGGCATGCATATTATTTCTTTAATGGTGAAAGCGTGGTCTTTCTTGATTGATGGAGAGAGATGTGACAAACAGCATAGGGAAAAAGAAGTACATGAATGTAAATTAAAGACTAGACATTTATTGCTGTGCACTACACTGCCCTGAGCCCCTCTGGGATATACTCACAGTGACCTTCTGCTGTTAAGGACTTTTGACTACATGCCTAGAAACAGTGGGGGAGATTTTTGAGTCTTTACCGTACCGGGTAAAGGGACTTGTAAGCAACAGAGTTGCCACCTGTTTCTTCCCCTAATGCTTTGGAACCAAAATGTTCTCAATATTAACACTGCAGAACTGAATCACGGAGAGAAAAACCGTAGTGAAATAGTTTTCCTTGATTATTTTTATATGTGCCTTCATATATTGTGGTGGGTGATCTGCATTTGCAAGTGTTTGTCAGTTTATGTGTATTTTAGTCCTAGTGGTCCTAAGTACCTCTGTAATCAGCTCTTCAAGAAAAGATTTGAAGCAGCAGCTTACATACACAAACCATTTTAATAAATTTTATGCAGCAATGCAGCTAGTTTCCCCTCATCCCCATTGAAAAGAAGATTAAGTGAGGAATTTTCAAAGCACTCAGCACTGTCTCAGTTCCTGCTGGCATCAGTGAGAGTTTCCCCCTGACTTTACAGACCACAAAGTCCGTTTTGCCTAAGCTCTGTTTTGCAGAATTCCACCAAAGTCAACAAACCCAGGATTTCCAATACCAGCTATTGCTTCTTAAAAAGGTCCTTCTGAACTTGGGTCACAGAGTATGAGATTCAGCTGTGCGTGTCTGTACTGGCCATCATATGATATTATGTGTGATTTAGGTACTTGGTTTTGGGTGTTACATACAGCTTTTAGACTATTACATGCAGAAATATTACAGACATATGGATCCAAAGAGTACATGATACATCAGCTTCAAACAAGAGTTCTCCCCAAATACTCAACTCAAGGAAAAAGAAATGGCAAAGCCAAATACAAACAATACTACTTTTATAAGCAGCTCTATTGTGTCTGGACACATGGTGTCACTAGTCCTTCCTACATACAAAAATACATTTTATTACTGGAACAGGCTGAAAGCACACAAATATTTTATTTCTCAGAAAACATCAATTTGCAGATTATTTTAAGTTAGTGCTGATTTCCTGCTTCCTGCACTGCTCCAAGCAGCAGTTTCAAAATGCCATCTGTGAGCTGCTGTATGGGACTACATGCTCTCAGGCCTTACCCATCAGAAATCGGGACATTCAATACCTCTTGGTATCAGCGCCCAATTTGAGACATACATTTCTGCTTGTGTGGAAATACTAAGTTGCTCACATATTGATTCATAGCTACAGAGTCCAATACAGCACAATACTGAAACCCATCATGATTTCACCAGTAACAGAACAATCACTCTGTATGTTGGTGAAACTTGTCCTTTTGTGTGCGGAAGAACAGAGGAAATAATGCCTTTTGTAGCAATGAGAAAGCTGGTGTAAAATGCATTTTAAAGCTTAGATCAATGACCTCAAAAACTCAGTTCAAAGTCTGATTACAATTCTATTATCTAATTTTTTATTAAAAGAAGAATTAAAAAAAAAAGGGAATTTTCACACTACTGAGACAGAAATAATGTCTTCATCTTTATTTCCTTACAACAGAGCATTTAGAATACCATTAATGCTTCCCTGAATTTATTACCATTGGAATTCCTACAAATACAAGTTCCCATAGTCTATTCTGTACCTGCAGAGATGTTTCACTTGGCCTGAAGGTTTACAAAAGTTTTTTTTTTTTTTCCCCCACATTTTGTTGAGGGAACGGTTTTTAAATAACAAAGGAATACCAATGTCATGCCTTCCTTTACGGAGACCTAAGCCACTACTTTAGTCTTCACATGTTCAGCTGATTGAGGAAATGTGTGATGTGTGTCCAAAATGCAGAAGCCTGTGTTCGACTTCACGTCACTGAAAGTCTTCCACCTTTAAACTACAACATTAATTTTAAATGATTTTTTTCCCCTGCTATTAAATGAACTATTCTGAGGAAAGTAGAAACAGAAGTTACTCTTTCTATGAAAAAGGATATGATATTATTTTTAGATAATGAAGATGCTTGTTTATATGTAAGAAGCTAGAATTCTGTTTCTAGGACGCCATAGCCTTTGTTAAGATAACTTGGGACAGTTTAGTTGCCCCATCCTAGTATGTAGAATCCCAAACACATCTGACCTCCTTGTTACAGCAAGATGGGGCAGCTCACTCTCCCTCTCCGCACACACCCCAGCATGAGTGCCAACAGGATGGCCAGCTGCAGATCTCAGAACTCAGACAACAGCCACTGCACTACATCAGCGAGGTTGCTAATGAGCAAACCAGGACATTGTATATGTATGAAATGTTGATCAGTGCAAGCTTTATTATCCACCCCTTCAGTGTTTTCCCTTGTGCTTTGCTCCCAAGCAGGGTTCCACTGCATTGAGACCCATTTGATTAATGCCAGTGTCCCGGGGCTCCCACTGAGGTAAGGCTATACTTTCCATAGAGCCAAAGCTTTTGCTTGCTGGGTGCTGTGCCTCGTTCCTGAGGGATCTGCACCTGCGTTCGTGTGTAACGCACTTTGCATATTGTAATTACGTTTGGAGAAAATCAGTGATTGTTGTGGTATGTGCAGGAACATATTGTGATACCCATCTTTTTCAAAGTACAGTTTTAACATGTATGAAAGCATACTCATCTTTTTACATTACTGCCTTGCTTTAACAAAAAAAAAAAAAAAAACAAAACAACAAAACCAAAACCCCAAACATAGAATATTTAATTAATTAATTTAATATTTGCTGCAGCAAATTCTGCATATTTCAGGTAACTGAAAACCTTAATCAGTCTGATAGATGCAGGCCACCGGATAAAAGTTGGACATTATGTCCTGAACTCAGGCTTTATAAAATAATAGATGGCTGGAGTTTTAATTTCATTTACATACATTAACTTCAATCAACTTTCAAATATTGCATCCTGACATCTGTGGATGAGCAAATTTTTTCATCTCTTCTTTCCTTTACCGCAATCTCTTCCTATGTTCATTTTTCCTTCCTGGTTCCCATTTACAGTTTCCTGTACAGGCCTTTCCTGCTGTAATAGCTAATCCTTCCTCTTTCCTGGCCAGCAAACAGTTGCAAAGCAAACTGCAGTAACCCACCCTTCTGTGTGTTTCAGGCCTAATGTGGTGGCAGAGCTTGGGAAGAATTTGTTTCCCTACTGTAATTACTGACACGGGCATTGCCCATTTTTACTGCATATTGAGTGGAAGGCATGGGAAACAATGCTTGAAGTTTCTGCGTTGTGGCTCTTCCCCCAGCTGCACACTTCCAAAGCAGTTGTGAGAGATAATGGAGAGAGAAAAGTGCATAACTGAACTGCTCTGTTACCAAATAGATTTTTGCCTTTGATTAAAACTTCTAGTGTAAAAATGGGTATCACTTTTACAACAGAATTTGAACATTTTGGACATCATGAGAAACTGCAGAATGTGTTCATATGTTCAATTCTAAAGAATAAGGAAACCGTTAAGTGTGTATTAACTAACAAACCAACCCATCTTTTTTTGTTTTATTTTTTGTCTAATTTAATTAAAAAAAATTATCCCAGTCTGGATATTTTAAATGCACTTTCATCACCCTGTGTTATCACCATCCAATTTTGATCTACACTGAACCCAAAGGATGTGAATTAATTTTATAATTTTTTTAATCAAATGTCTAAGCAATCATACCAACCTGCTAGGCTGGTAAATACCGGAAAAAAGGCTAAGCAAGCTGCCTAAGGCCATCCATGTTTTTGATGATAGAAAATAGTGAACTCCAGGAACTCTGAATCTCACACTGTTGCTCTGTTCATCAGCAGAAACATCCAGGGAATTGAACAGTGTCTCAATACTTGAAAAAAGTTGCTTTGTGACCTTACATATTTCTTCTTGCCTTCAGCCACATTGAAAATTACTGTGAAGTGTCTCTCAAATCTGCTGGTATTTTAATTATTATTTATAGTAAATGTTTGTATTTTTTCCTTTTATTTCTAGTGCCTTCTCCCTCTTCCTCCGCCTACATTAAAATATCCAACAAAATGGAATCCAAAATATAATCTCAGATGAGTGCTAAGAAGGGGAATACTACTGCAACATGGCCAGAAAGACTTCCAAAGTTGTGTGTAGGTTGTGCACAAATGTCATCCTCTGCCTTTGTCTAACAATGCTAAAAACATTGCCTGTGCTACAGAACCAGAATACAGATTAAAAAAACACCAAACCAACCAACCAACCAACAAAAAAAGCAACAAAGAACTTCCCCCCCAAAACATTGGTATTGTTTATTCTATTTTGTGCAAACCTGTTCTGTTTGTTCTAATTTCAGAATCATCCATGTAAATCACAGCCTTTGTGGGAAACTCCTACAGAGCCAGGAAAAGCATAAAAACTCTGCAATCACATAGAATTTTATTTAAAAGTTTCATTTATACTAATAAAGCTCCAAGAGAACTGAATCCCAGAAGATGCTAGAGCCCAGCAACGGAGCACACAAGAGAGAGGCTCCCAAGTGCTCTCTGAACCGAGGACTACTCGAATTATAGGCACAACATCTGGGAAGATACCAGACAGAGGTGCAAGTCATAAGCACCCAGCTAATCTGCCACAGAATCCCATTTATGGGAAACCACAGATCACAGATTTATTTCCAATTTGACTCGCTGTATTGGAAATGTTAGATCTGTGCTTGAATCATTTAACTGTCTTTATATGTTCAGTGTAATACCCACAACCAAATAATTGAACCTGTAAATACACTTTGAATAAGTTACAGCACTGTTTGAAGATACCACTGCCAGGAAATATTAATTATAATACAGAAAAAAAAATTATTACAGTGGCACATACGATAAAAAGGAATATCCTAAACTTTAAGCTCTGGATGCCATCTGCTACTGGGAAAAAGCTTACTTCTGAATGCTGCCAAGGCTTATGCTTATTTAAGTAGGAATAATGAAAATCATTTGTATGCCAGTGTTTGCTAAAGATACATTGTGATTCTTAGTGTGTTCATCTACCTCATGATTTCTCATGACCATCTCTCGCCTTTGGTGTGAGGCACTGGGTGGCACCAGGAGGTTTGTTTTAAAATAGAAAACTGGCATTTTACTGAACAACAGCCAGATGAATCCTGAGGAGATAGTACATGAAATACTGGCTTTCTTTCTCTTTGCATTGATGTGAGCACAATCTTGCTTTCCAATAAACAAGTAAATAAAGCAAAATTCTAGTAATAGGTCTACTGTCCCCCAAAAATTGCATCACATGGTTTAAGGTGAAAGTGGTCACAGGAAATAGGTAACAGAGGAAAGAAAACATATTGGATTAGATCCTCATGAGGTGCAGGAATTGAAGCTCTAGCCCAGTGTTATTAGACTTGATGCTCACTATGAAGCTAGGTAAAAAGTATTTAGGTCTAAAATCAAATAAATGTACAACAACAAAACCCAAAGCCAAAGCCAAAGCCAAACCCAAAAGAAATGACTTTTTATGTCCCTGTTATACCAACAAAGTCATGGTGGATATCTAAGTGGGTATCACTGTCATCCAACTGGTAGGAAGAAACCATTGTAAGCCATTATGCATGGTAATTTATCATTACAGATTTCTGGTTAAATAATTGTGAAGTGACGCTAGAAACATGTTCTGAAACTGACACTGCAATATTAGCTGAAAAAATATTTTTGTGACCATTCTTTGTGATGAAGGAATTCCTCTATTCTGAGCCATTTATTGAGCACACACACACATGGTCTAGTAAGACATCATCTGATCAAAGTTGGATACCTGACTTTGGAGTATGAGAATCATAAATTTGCTTACGGTCTATCTGGTCTGCAAATACTTCCCCATAGATCATCCAATAAGGCATGTAAAAAATGTTTTTTGCCAGCTTCCATGAAGGCTCCTCATTGGGGAAGAGAATAGCTTGTCTTGCAACACCAAAGCTCATCAGAACCACCAACATGATGATGACAAAGTACATCATGTCTATCATCTGAATGCAAGGACAGGAAAAGGGAGAGAAAAGGAACAAGAATTAGAGTAACTTATTTGTCCACATTCCCAGTACCATATGCTGAAAAAAAAATTGTAAACATTAGAATTTTCAAAAACAAATTTTGAAAAGCTATTCGCAGTCTTACACATAGCAAATTTAATTTTCAATGTGAAGCTGTTCTGTTGTGTCCTTGTTTTGACCCAGTGTTGTTTTTAAAGAAAATTTGAATGTTACGAATAGGCTTGAAAATATGAAATACCATCTGCTCATACCAGTTGCAAGAACAAGAATTTAAGTTCAGTATACTCTGCAGCCTAGTCTGGGCAAGGGTCATGAGATGATGTATTGTTTATAGGCACCTAGTGGCAACTGTACCAAAACAAAAGGACTGACATGGATTATTTTGTTAACTGGTAATCATTGTCTTGGACCAAATGAAGAAAGCTGCATCTAACATAAGGAGTAACGGGTGGCAGAACAGCCTGTTACTGCAACATAAGGGACACCATGGTGGTAACCAGAGAGAAAGGAAAGCTGTGATACTGGCTGGATGAGAAATTAGCTTGGTGGAGAAGGCTGACAAAGACCATATTTACAAAAAAATAAATGCAGATAACAGAGACACTTGGCTCTTCCCTTCTTCTATTCTTCTCCATTGTTGAAGGCTTCATGAGCATATGCACAAATTTAATTAGTGCTTGCAAACAGTGCCTACCCATTCAAAATTATCCTGAAAAAAGTGGGACAGTAATCCTAGGAAGTGCTGAATAAAGGTTGAAGATTAGAAGAGGAGCTGTGCTAGAAAAGACTCTCCAGAGAGCAGAGCAGTAGGCTTCAAGCAGGTACAGCAGAAATGTTTTATAAAGCAAACTGAATGTGAAAAAAAAAAAACAACAACCCAAACCCCAACCCAAAACCAAACCCAAAAAACCTGGGGATAGAAGAGAATAAATGACTTAAAGATTTAAAAGAACTAGACAAGTGAATCAGCAGCATTCCTACATTGTTCAGAGCATTAATCTCTCAAGAAAACCTGATTGAAGAGGAATTTCAGATCATTGTAGCTCAGAGAACACCCTGAAATGGAGAAATTGCATAATTACATTTAGTTCTTATTGCTTTTAGGGAAGGAATCTGGATATGAAATTTACTTTCTCGTTTCTTCTCTACCTTATCAAGGTAGAAATTTATAACATGATTATGATCTACCATAATGCCTATTTTAAAATATCATGCAAGCAAATAAGCATAATGAGTATTTGGTAGCAACTTTCATAGCAAATTTGTTTTCCCTCCTTTGGTTGTATATCTAAAATCTCAGTAGCTTTTCTAAATTCCAGTGAAATAGATGAGTGAATTTGCACTGACTCCAGTGGGCATTGTATCAAGCCCTTTGACCTTTGTAGGGTCAAATTGCAACTGCTAATTTAATAAGGACATTTCAATCATTCTTAAGAAATACTAGTCACTATTTTAAAAGGTCATAAAATGAGAAACTGCTGATGCAGTTTAATAAACAAGAGGGATCTATTTCCTTTTCCTGTGCAGAGAAGCTACAAAAATGCAGATGTTCCCACACAGTAAGAAAACTAGCATTCCTCTAGTTTTCTTGACATAGAATCATAGAATGGTCTGGGCTGGAAGGGACCACCAAAGGTCATCTAGTCTGACCTCCCTGCAGTCAGCAGGGACTTTCTCAACTAGATCACGTTGCCCAGGGCCTCATTGAGTCTCACCTTGAATATCTCCAGGCATAGGCCCTCCACCACCTCCCTAGGCAACCTCCCATGAGGGTGGTGGAACACCCTCATGGGAAAGAACTCTTTCCTAGCATCCAATCTAAATTTGCTCTTCTCTAGTTTGAAGCCATTGCCCCTCACCCTATCACTGCAGGCCTTTGTAAACAGTCCCTCTCCATCTTTCCTGCAGGCCCTCTTCAGGTACTGGAAGGCTGCTATTAGGTCTCTCCTGAGCCTTCTCTTCTCCAGGCTGAACAACCCCAGCTCCCTCAGCCTGTTCTTGTAGCAGAGGTGCTCCAACCTCCTGATCATTTCTTGTGGCCCTCCTCTGGACCCGCTCTATCAGGTCCACCTCCTTCCTATATTGAAGGCTCCATAGCTGGACACAGTACTCCAAGTGAGGTCTCACCAGAGCAGACTAAAGTAGCAGAATCACCTCTCTGGATCTGCAGGCAAGGCATCCTTTCCTGCAGCCCAGGATGCAATTGGCTTTCTGGGCTGCAAGCACACACTGCCTGCTCATGTCCAGCTTCTCATTCATCACCACCCCGAAGTCCTTTTCTGCAGGGCTGCTTTCTATCACCTCATACCCCAGCCTGTATTGATAGTGAGGATTGTTCTGTTCTAGGTGCAGGACCTTGCACTTGCTCTTGTTGAACTTCATGAGGTTCACCTGGGCCCACCTCTCCAGCTTGTCCAGGTCTCTCTGGTGTACTGACAGCACCAGACAGCTCGGTGTCATCTGCAGACTTGCTGATGGTGCACTCAATGCTACCGTCTATGTCACTGTTAAAAATATTGAACAGCAGAGGTCGCAGTACGGACCCCTCAGGGACACCACTTGTCACTGCTCTTCATCTGGACTTCAAGCCATTGAGCACGACCCTTTGGATGTGACCAGCCAGCCAATTCCTTATCCACATGCCACTGTGATTTCATTTAATTACCAAATAAAATGACAGCACATCTACCACCATACAAATATCAGAAAAGCACATTATAGTATTCTGTTACTCAAGTTAGTAGCTAATAATAAACTCGGCTGTTCAGCTTTCTCCTTTTGTATTCACCTTTGCTTTAGCCCATTGCTGTTAAACTGCTCAAGCCCATTCCTGCCCCTTGCTAAACTTCTCTTCCATATTTGTTCACAGTTCACAAAGGTAAAATCTATTGCAGCTATTATGTTAAATGCAATATAGAGGTAGATGAAGAGAAAATTACTTTCTGGAACTGTAAAGATGGAAATAGTAATCTTTTTCCTCCTGAGTCTAGGACTTAAAACAGAAGCTCAGACATTAAACATAGTCTGTTGAGGAATTCAAAAGCTGTGATGGGACTGCTATGTAGAACTAGTTATACCAAACTTTACGTTCTCCATAGTATTAAATGGCACTTGGAAGACTGAAATAAAAATGACAGAACCCACGGAGGTAAATGGGCATGTGATTTAAACAGAAATACACAAGGGAGCATCCTGGAGCATGCAGGTACAGCTCCCAGGCAAGTCTGTGCATGATATATATGGGCTGGCCCTTACACAGGGGAGTTAGTTGGCCAGAAAACAGATGCGAGAGGCAAATTTCTCAAACTCAAGCCAGCTGGGTACTGTGGGTGTGGGCAAAGTGTATATATTAGTGTTGCTAAGTGCATGGAAAGCTGGACGAGGCATGAAAATCAAATAACAGGAAGGCATGATGTAAAAGAACTTCCCTCTTGTAAGAGTTGCCCGCACCTCCAGAGTACTCTGGCAGTTAAATTCAGTACTCTCTGAGTCTGTGCTAGGCTGTGATGTTCCTGTGTTTGTTTTCCATAGAAAGTGGAGGGAGGCTCGATTTTTTGTCCACACATGTGCTTGATGGAGGAATGGAAATTATATTATTTCACTGATTTCAACCACTTCCTTTCTGTGTTGAAGCCAGGAAAAAAAAGAAACCACCATTTATACTATTGGTGAAGGTGGGTTCCTACCAGCCACCTATAACACCAAAAGAGGAACTTTATTATTCATGGAAAATCTGTTTATTACTGAACTGTTTTTCAGACTGCCTTTGCCAGCACCACAGCTGGGAAGCCTAACTGGACATACATTTTTCATTTCAGATTTATACCTGCTTGGAATCACTGATGTTGTTGTGACTAACGTCATATCAAGGAGGGATTTTAGCTCATGCATCCATATCTGATCTCTTTTCTTATGATGGTGAGGAAGGAGGGTAGCTATGTCTTTTTTTTAAGGACTTGATGATTATTGTCCACACAGCAATAAGACTGCTAACTCTTATTAATTTTATTTTTATTTATTTTTTTAACTGAATGCCTGCTTCAAGGTTTTCGTTCTACCTTTACTGCTAACTCTTATTAATTTTATTTTTATTTATTTTTTTTAACTGAATGCCTGCTTCAAGGTTTTCATTCTACCTTTTAAAAATTGAACTCTTAAAACATATAATGTGTGAAACAGTCATAATTTACACAACAATGCCTGAATAATTGCATATAAGACATCACCATGTATGTTTGCTACATGTGCAGGTACTCAAATATCAGGGACGTGTGCATGTGCATCTGTATACTCAGTTATTTTCTTTAACCCATATGAGCAAAATGCTGATTTAATGCAACACTTCTGTGGAAAAATAAAAAAGGCAAAGATTCTAAAGTTATACACCTGGAAGCAAATATCTCTCAATCTTCCTGTATGTATTTAGTGTTACATGAATGCCTGCATTTTGTATACATGTGACGTGGTCAGGGGACAAAGGTTGCAAATAGATTTCTCATCTCACAAGGACACACCTGAACAGGAAAGACAGATGAACATGTGGATATGGAGCATACTACAGAAAGATCACAGGCTTAACCATTATAGTTTGGAACATACTGCACCTCTTACAACACACTTTTTTTTTATAGTCTCAAGGTACCAAATATTATTTTTTTTCACCTTAACAAACCACCTTCCTTTACATGTAATTGGGAATTAGCATCTTTTGTATTTTCTGCAAATGAGACACAGTGGCATAGGGTGGGTAGTCTTGCTGTTGAAGGGAGAACTCCGTGAAAGATGAGCAATACATCACCTAACAGAACAGGGGCAGTCTAATCCTCAGTTCTGAGGAGGTCTATGCTAGGGTTTTGATTCAATAAAGCATGGATTTCCAGCTAACATGAAAATGCTAATGTGCAAAAAAAAAAAAAAAACACATAAACGTGCAGTGATGTCACTGTCCAAAGACACTGAGTCAAGAACATACCAATAAAAATTTTCTTACCATTTTCCCAATCATCATGACATATGGTCCCAAATACTTGTTTACTCCGAAGATGTCTAGTAGCCGTATATACCAGTAGATGATGTTGACACAGTAGATCACTCGGCCATCGCTCCGCAGCGGCAGGTCTTGCAGACGGAGCACCATTCCGACAGAGAACAGGAGGATAGCGATGAGATCAGTAACGTTCCAATACTCCTGGAGCCACACTTTTACTTTCTGTAATAGTTTTCCAGGCTCTGACATCAATATCTGAAAGACAGAGGACGTGGACGGAAAAGGAGCTGAGCTATCTTAATTTAAGTTTGAAGAAATCTATAGTAAACAGATATGTGCCACACAAGTAAGAAGCAAAGTTGATAGACCCCTATCTTATAAATATCTTATGTACTCAGCTGATCTTTTTTAGAAATCTTCCATTTCCACATATCTATGTGCAAGATGCTTAAAAGAAAAAAGGATGAAAACCTCATTTGCTCTATAATCTCCCTGAAATCTGAGGAAATACATATTTCTGTTTTTCAAATTTACCAATCCAATTTAAGGTCTTGGAATAGAGGGAGAAACATATTTCATCATAAGAGTCATACTTAAAGAGTCTGTAGATTAAAGAATTTTTTTCTAAAATGTGTATCAAACTGTCAAGAAATAATTTATCTTACCTTTTGAATTTATCATCATTCTATTTGCAAGATTATTTGGGAGGCCTGACTGTTTTCTCGAATTACTGCTGAAAGTACTCCTCAAGTGATTTCTATGAATAATTTTTAGTGTGTTAACAAGCTGTTTGTTTAAATTTTCTATACTTAGCCTGAGAACATCTGAGCAGACTCACCCAGTTCCTTAAAAAGATGAATGCCATTCTTACTATTTTGTTATTCATTTTCAGAATTAATTTTAGGCTCATCTTCTATGAATAATCTCCAACATCTGCTTAGAAATCCACCACAATAAATGTTCTTGATAAACTTTTGTGGAAAGGACAATTTGGGGTGAGTAATTAGACAAAAATGGCTTGCATGATTCCTGCCAGCAGCTGCTCACCTGCTGAGCCAGTGGTGCTTTATCTCCATCAGTACTGCAAAGTTCCTGTGTAGCTACTGCCAGTTTTCCTTTTTCTTTTGGTGGGTGGAGTACACTTGCTATAGGTCACACAATTGGGGCCTCTGTTCTTTTTATTTATAATGTAGGCTTTACAGTGCAGTCTTTGAAATTTGTCTTTGAAGTCTAAGTGGCTGTTGTAGGAGCATTTTGGGTCTAGTCCTCAAACTTATTTGAGTAGGAAATACAAATGCAGGCGGTACAAATTCTGCCCAGGGGTACAAATGTGCTGTTTCAGCTGAGGTCAATGGGGCTTGCACCTACTCACATCAGGGCTGAATTTGGCCTCTGGTGTCGTTGTGGGATAAATGCGCATTGGCCCAAGTGAAAAAGGCACAATGGTTGTTGTGGGTGAGGCCATGAGAGGCAAAAACAACTTCACTCTCTCTATAGATTGAGAGACACCTTAAATGCTCTGTCTCTGCTCTATACGTCTGCTATAGCATCTTTAGGCAGATGCGTGCTATTGCTTGACATAATTTGCAAGATGTTCAAGATTGAAAGGAGGAAACATCATTGGAGAAAGAGGAAGAAAGGGAGATAATATTCATGTTGAAATGAAAAAATATAGACTTTTTTTTAGTGTGGTGCTTTTAACAATCCACCTGCTTTTCTGTAAAACCCCACAATTTTAGGATAAGACCATTGATCAAAAATTATCATGAGAAAAATAACAAAATCAGATGAAAACCCCTCATGTTTATTTAATTTTTAGCCTATGTCTCTTGGCTGTGGTGATTTTACCTCTCTCATCTTCTCTATTCCCAAAGTGAAAATATACGAGATGACAATCCATTCCTGTGTAGATGGCCAGCGATCCATCTTCACTAACACTATGTAATTGAACAGCATCAAGTAGCCTATATATGCCAGCTGTAAAGAAACAAAACGAATAACAATAATCACTATATTTATATAAGTGACCCTGGGGTTTTTTTGTTGTTTGTTTTTTGTTTTCAGTATGATTCGATATTCCTAATTCCACTGCATCCAGGGTTAAACAGAAAAAACGAACAATCAGATTGTGCCCTGGGTTGTATGAAGAAACTCACATTAAGTGACATACATGAGGAATCTGCAAAATACATGCACAAACGTTCTATCCTCCAGCTACATCTGCCTACCCAACAAAATCGTATTAATGCAGACCCCCTCGATCATCCCACACTGGTGAGAACTCTGACAGCACTATGCCAGCTACCAAACTAAGTTATTTATGCAAAGATTTCTCCCTCATCTGCTTCTATCACACCTTCCTCCTCTGTGTTTTTTCTCCCTGTTCACCTCATCTAGGCAGACTCTGACACTGAAAATCCTTTTTGTACAATCCTTGTCTGGAGTCCAGAAGGTCCCAGGCATTGATAGTGGTCTTCCTACCCTATACTCTATACCCTGACCTAACCTACACCATGATTCCTCTCCAGAACACTGCTACTCCTTCTCATACTGTTGCAGCATGCAGACAGGCATAGCCATGCCTCTATTTCCCTTAGTTATTCCGAAAACTTGTCATCTATTACTGTTTGGCTTTTCTTTCTTTAATACATCTGCCTTCTGGCCCAATTTCTGATACACTGGAAGTGTGGATTACATTTTTAATTTCTTTTTCTCCTTACTCTTTACATGTTGAATGTAAGGAAATAGTCAAGTACAAGACAGGCAAATTGTACCAAGAAGTTCATAAAACTAAGAGAAACCCAAGTGCCACACTGGAGCGTGGGCTGTAGCAAGGGTGATTGGTTGTGGCTGGACATAGAGGGGCTTGAGACTTTTGGGTAGGATTATTTCAGTGTTCCGAACTTCACAGAACAGGTTTTATAGTGCTGTTGTATTTGTTACAGCACTTCACTTTGGATCTGTGCAAAATCCAGAGGCTAAAGGCTTTTACTCCATTTGCTGGTTTGAAGGACACAAGAGAATTCTTTACATTGGCCAAAACTATCAGTACAGAGAAGACAGCTGAACCACTGTCACCTACATAAAAGAGAGTAGGAAATTATCTCATTTGTCTTTCATTTTGTTGTGTTGATGAATTGCAATGCTCAGGTCTTTAACACTCCTGATGGAAACAGGGAGCAGTATTGACTTAAGTCAGCATTTGGGGTGTCATCTGAGACAGCACAAACTCTGGCCTGGCAAAACTTGAGTGGACACCTCCCTAACTGAAATAATACCCTCTAATAAAGTGCAAAAGCCATGTCAAATTGTTACCTAACACCCTTCCTCTTAGATGTTATTGATTATTAATTACCAGAAAATTTCCTATTTTGATCTGGCTCAGCAGTTAATATGGGAACAAATGGGGCATTCAGATGATGCTGAGACTGCACCACTTTAAACTAAGCAAGAAGCCCTTCAGATAGTAAGTGAAACCCTTCTTCATCCTCCCCAAAGCTGTAACTGCCTTCCAGGAGGGTGTCCTGATCCCACACTGTACTCAGTACAGCTGCCTGTGCTGGTACTCCTGAATCTTTCTGATTGCACAAGAAGCTGAACTTTCATTTTCTTGCTTTGACATGACTTGACAAAGAGCTAGGGGCTTCCATTTTCACCCTTCAGGGCAGTAACTGAAGAAACTAAGGAGAGGAATACCTTCAAAGAAGATTCTAAGGTGGGTTTCTCCCTGCTCTCATATGCATGCCATCTCATTCTGTGGAAAATACTTGAATACTTATTTATGGTCAGGGACAAACCTGGAAACTGTAACAGCAGGAAAGCGTTTCAAGGTTTTTTACCGATTCCAATAACTAAATAATCATAATATGAAATGGTCCCAAAATGCAAAACTTATGTCAAAGCTGTTTCCGTGCTTAGAAGATGACTCTTACTTGGGGTTCAACTCCCTCTGCCGTTATTCCTTCTCATGAGAGGTAAAAATGTGGCCTCTCACATCCCGCTAGCTTCTCAGC
The DNA here is from genome assembly GCF_027791375.1 of Indicator indicator. Classification (NCBI taxonomy): domain Eukaryota; kingdom Metazoa; phylum Chordata; class Aves; order Piciformes; family Indicatoridae; genus Indicator; species Indicator indicator. The sequence goes on along the minus strand of NC_072053.1, from coordinate 48,508,439 downwards.
CTAAAGCTAGTAGTTAAAATGGGAAAGTCATCCTTATTTTTGCTCCTCTGCTGAACCAAAACATTAGTTACTGAATATTCCCACATGTAACCTACTCTTGAGTATTTTAAGACTAAAGGTGAATACAGCTGTAGAGTAACAGCAGATAGGAAGATACAGAATAATCAAATTATTTTAACTATCTTACAATAGCTGTAACTAAAGTATCTTTTCTTGTATTTTGGACCATGGAAGGTATAGAATCATAGAATCAGTCAGGATTGGAAGGGACCACAAGGATCATTTAGTTCCAACCCCCCATCCTCATCCAGCCTGGCCTTAAACACCTCCAGGGATGGGGCCTCAACCACGTCCCTGGACAACCCATTCCAGGCTCTCACCACTCTCATGGGGAAGAACTTCTTTGTTACAGACAGTCTGAATCTCCCCATTTCCATTCCCCCTAGTCCTATCACTACCTGATATCCTAAAATGTCCCTCCCCAGCTTTCTTGTAGGCCCCCTTCAGATACTGGAAGGCCACAAGAAGGTCACCTTGGAGCCTTCTCTTCTCCAGACTGAACAGCCCCAACTCTTTCAGTCTGTCCTCATAGGAGAGGTGCTCCAGCCCTCTGATCATCCTGGTGGCCCTTCTCTGGACACGTTCCAGCATGTCCATATCCCTCTTGGAATAGGGGCTCCAGAACTGGACACAGTACTCCAGGTAGGGTCTCACCAGAGCTGAGTAGAGGGGGAGAATCACCTCCCTTGACCTGCTGGCCACACTTCTCTTGATGCAGCCCAGGATCTGGCTGGCTTTCTGGGCTGCAAGTGCACATTGACAGCTCATGTTGAGCTTCTTGTCCACCACCACCCCCAAGTCCGTCTCCTCAGGGCTGCTTTCCAGCCAGTCACTGCCCAGCCTGGCCTTGTGCTTGGGATTTCCTCGACCCAGCTGCAGGACCCTGCACTTGGTCTTGTTGAACCTCATGAGGTTGGCTTGTGCCCACCTCTCCAGCCTGTCAAGGTCTCTCTGGATGCCATCCCTTCCCTCCAGCGTGTCTGCTGCACCACACAGCTTGGTGTCAGCAAACTTGCTGAGGGTGCACTCAATGCCACTGTCCATGTCACCAACAAAGATGTTGAACAAGACTGGTCCCAGGACTGACCCCTGAGGGACTCCACTTGTCTCTGGCCTCCACTGGGACATGGAGCCATTGACAGCCACTCTTTGGGTGTGGCCATCAAGCCAGTTCTTTATCCATCTCATGGTCTCCCCATCAAACCCATGTGTCACCAGTTTGGAGACCAGGATGTGGTGCAGGACAGTGTCAAAGGCTTTGCTCAGGTCCAGGTAAATGACATCAGTTGTTCTCCCCTCATCTATTAATGTTGTGACCTTGTCATAGAAGGCCACCAGGTTTGTCAGGCAGGATTTGCCCTTGGTGAAGCCATGCTGACTGTACCCAATCACCTCTTCACTGTTCTTCTGTCTCAGTAGTGCCTCCAGGAGGATCTGCTCCATGATCTTACCAGGCACAGAGGTGAGACTGACTGGCCTGTAGTTCCCTGGTTCTTCCTTCTTCCCCTTTTTGAAAATGGGAGTAATGTTTCCCCTTTTCCAGTCAGTGGGGACTTCCCCAGACTGCCAGGACTTTTGGAATATAATAGAGAAGGGTTTAGCAACCTCATCTGCCAGTTCTCTCAGTACCCGTGGGTATAGCCCATCGAGTCCCATGGACTTGAACACTTTCAGGTTCTTCAGGTGATCATGAACCTGATCTTCACTTATGATGGGCAGTTCTTCCTTCTAGTTCTTGCCATTAGCTCCCATGACTATTCCAGGAGTGTGGCTGGAGGCCCTTGCAGTGAAGACTGAGGTAAAGAAGACATTGAGAACCTCAGCCTTTTCCAGGTCACTTGTGACCATTTCACCTGTTTCCTTTCTGAGGGGGCCCACACCTTCCCTAGTCTTCTTTTTACCATTAATATACCCATAGAAATTCTTAGTGTTCCCTTTAACCTCCCTGGCTAGATTCAATTCAAACTGTGCTTTGGCTTTCCTAACCAGGTCTCTTGCTGCTCGGGCAGCTTCCTTATATACCCCCATTCCAGCTGTCCTTTCCTCCACTCCTTGTAGTTTCCTTTTAATTGATAGTGTGTCCAGCAGCTCCTTGCTCATCCAGGCAGGCCTCCTAGCATTCTTCCCTGCTTTTCTCTTTGTTGGTATACATTGCTCCTGGACACAGAGGAGGTGGTCCTTGAATACTGACCAGCTGAAATGGGCCCCTCTTCCCTCTAGGGCTTTGTCCCACAACACTTTGGCCAGCAGATCCCTGAAGTGATCAAAGTCTGCACACCAAAAGTCCAGGGTCATAAGCTTAGACTACGTCCTCCTGGCTGCCCTGAGGATCTTAAATTCAACTGCTTCATGGTCACTGCAGCCAAGGCTGTCTCTGAGCCTCACATTGGTTACCAGCCCTTCCCTGTTGGTGAGAACAAGGTCCAGCATAGCACCTTTTCTTGTTGGTTCCTCTACCATTTGGAGGAGGAAGTTGTCATCTATGCAATCCAGGAACATCCTGGATAGCTGGTGCCTTGCTGTGTTGTCCTTCCAGCAGAGGTCAGGGTGGTTGAAATCACCCATGAGGACCAGGGCTTGTGACCTGGAAGCTGCTTCTATTTGCCTGTGGAGGGCCTCATCTGCTTGGTTCTGCTGGTCAGGTGGCCTGTAGCAGACCCCTACAGTAACATCTCCTTCCCCTGTCTTGCCTTTAATTTTAACCCATACACTCTCAACCAGCTCTTCATCCTTCCCCAGGTGGAGCTCCACTGATTCCAGCTGGTCACTGACATAGAGGGCAACACCTCCTCCTCTCCTTCCCTGCCTATCCTTCCTAAAGAGCTTGTACTCATCTATCCCTACATTCCAGTCATGGGTATCATCCCACCAAGTTTCAGTAATAGCCACTATGTCATGACATCCCAGCAGCACAGTGGCTCTTAATTCATCCTGTTTGTTGCCCAAGCTGTGTGCATTTGCCTAGAGGCACTTCAGCTGGGCTGGCCCTGTCCTCCTCTTGTGCCAGCTCCCCTTGATTTCCTCAGAGTGTCCTGGTGCATCATTCATGGCTTGCGTCAGGGCAGCAAGTTGAGAGCCCTCACTAGCTCTCCATCCCTCTGCCTCTGGTGAGCTGCCCCTCTGTTTGTCACTGGCCAGCAGGAGACTATTAACCCCTTCCCCCTTCAAATCTAGTTTAAAGCCCTATCAATGAGCCCTGCCAATTCCTGCCCCAGGCTCCTTTTCCCCCTCTGGGACAAGTGCATCCCATTAGTTGTTTGCAGCTCTGGTGCCTTGTAAATGGAGCTGTGATTGTAGAACCCAAAGCCCTGTCGATGACACCAGCCCTTGAGCCATGAATTGACCTCTTGGCTCTTCCTATATATTTCCTCATCCATCACTGGTGTTAGAGGAGGACACAACTTGAGCTCCTGATCCCTTTAGCAGTTGCCCTAAGGTCCTGAAATCTCTTTTAATTGATTGTGAGTCTCTCATCATTGCATTGTCACTACCCATCTGAAAGACCAGAAGTGGGTAGTACTCTGAAGGACTCACAAGGTTGGGAACTTTACGTACAATGTCCTTACCTGGGCACCAGGGAGGCAGCAGACCTCTCTATGAAGTAGGTTCAGTCTGCATATTGGGCCCTCTGCTCCCTTCAGTAAGGAGTCTCCTATAACAATGACCCTTCAAGGTTTCTTTTCAGGATCAGTTTCGATGGCTGGAGGATTTATTTTGAAATCTATGATTAGTATTTCTGCTTCTGTGTTTGTAAAAAGTGATAGGCAATTTAAATCCTTTTCTGAAAATTATTTTGCTTTTAGTCTCCAGGAGTTTCTCAATATACCCCACTATTTGGTCAAGCACTGCAACCTTTATTTGCTCTTCAAGATAATCTCCAAGATAAAACTTTAATAATTGACCCTGATTGAGACCTGCCTTAGGATATAAAACTGTAGGAACAGGTATAAATGGAAATGGATTGATGATCTTTTCCTTCTATTTCAGAATTGAACAGACAGTGAGATGCTTCTTTCTGTTTACAATGTAAAGACTTTTCTGGGTATGCATAATACATACTGTGACTGATAATGAGACTAGGCTGCTGTTGAGTAGTTTCTAGATTAATCTGCCTGATTAGTGCTAAATGGCCACATAGTTCTGCCAGTACCTGCTCCAAGCTGCCAAACTGGAGTAAGCTATTTGCTAGCATAAGCTGTCTGCTACAGTTTAGTCTTCTTTGATGTGAATTGTTCTTGCAGTCCCAGATGTTCTAGCATTTCCCAGATCTCAGCAAGGCATTTTTTCTTTTAAGAAGTCATTTAAAGAAGGATGCATTCGTTGTGATTTATTGTGTGGAAAATACAACTGGTAAGGACCACTTGAAATCATCTGGCCACTTCCATGGTGCTGAGGCAGCAATAATTACAGTGTACCATAGTGGACATATGCTTTGATAAGATAGCCATAAAAATCACTGATAACGGAAAATTTACCACCTTCTTACACATTTTATGACAGTACTTCTCAGGGCAGTTAGAGATGGTTTCCTAACATCTTGCCTTAAAATGCCTTGCTGCAATTTAAACTGTCCTATTCAGCAGGATTTGGAGATTATTACATTTTGTTTGTCCCTGCTATTCCTTCTGCACACTTCCGTTTCCAGAGAAAACAATTTCACTTTCTTAAATCTTTCTTCTTAAGACATGTTTTACAGATCACTTGAAACATTTTTCCTGGGTTTTTTTGTGTCCTTCTGTGTTGGTTTTAGGCTATGCCTTCAAGATTTTTCACAGATTTCGAGGAGAAAGTAGTAGGAATGCAAATAAATCACTATTGGGTGTAAAAAAGGAAAATAATGATTATTCTAAAGATTTCCATTGGAGGGATAATTCCCTTAATATTTGTTTCTCAAAACAATGTTAAGTTCTGTTTAGCAGTGTGTGGGACAGTGTGTTCTGCTCTCTTGCTTTTTTTTGCTGGGAGGATTTCTAACACGCCTCTGCTGACCTTGACTGCTTGGTCTGGTATGAACCTTATTTGCTTCTCTCTCTCTCTTTTTCCTTTTGCCAGGGGAATCAGGGGGAATCAGAGAGAGGGAGGCAGATGGCCAGCTTTCCTTGGTCTTCTGGCCAGGGTGGGTTTTGTGCTTTTTTGTTAATCGTAAATCCTTGTAAATATTGTAAATACTGTATATTTGTATATATTCATTGCATTCCATTGTAGACTGTAGTTTTGCTTGTAAATATAGCTTCCAAACTGAGCTAGTCTGGTAAAGTTAATGGTGGGAGGAATTTCCAACCCACCACACCTTCAAACCAGTCCATACTTGTCACATGATGCAGAAACTGAACTGGGATATTCCAGCCAAGAAGACTTGAAAGGATGGCTTTCTGTATTAATTTTATGTGATCTCATTCCACTTCCTATTTTATTAACTTATTAACTAATCTTTACTCCATCATTGAACTCTTGAATGAAAATAACAGATAGCACCTCATGTAGGAGAATCCCTAATGGAATCCTTTCCAATCCCTGCTTCCAGTTTGATAGGGAATAATTAATATCTTCTCTTGAGGACTAATTGCCAAAAAGCTCTGTATGCACATGGTAAATGTAATATAGCAGCTATTAATATATCTGTGAGAATACCTTGTAAAGTTTTTGATACTGTCTTGTTTTAGTAACAAACATACTCTTTTTTTTTTTTTCCCCCTGCTGCATTTGCAAGGTCTGTTCCCCTGTAACACTGGGAAATTATACTGATTTGACATATTTCTTCCCTGCAAAATGTATGCTAGCTGCTACTTGTGTCTTTGTTATCTTGTAGGCACTAACACAAATGCTTTCTCCCAGAGAGACACTCTTCAGACTGGTAAAAGCAGAACAAAGTGAAAATGTTCCAAGAAAAGCTGTGCTCTCTCTGCTTCTTTTTTTCACCAATTATTATACAATTCAATATCCTGATTCAGCCCAGCCTCCCACTGGCCTAAGTATTGGGAACTCTCCTGTTGGGAATTCTCCTATAGGGAATTCTTTGGGAGTACTGACTGCAGCAATCTGCCATAGAAAAACATAACGGTCATTCAAATTTTAACTATGGACTTCCTGAATTAAATATTAGTCTTTAGCAGTCTTTGACAGGTTTGCAAGTGTAAGCTGACCTCCACAATAGATTTTTATAAAATTATTTATGGGTAAACCCTCCAAAACCAGCAGATGCAGGTGTTCAATGAAACACACTAGATGACCTTACTCTAGTTTCAGCATTTGTCCAAACAGTAGTATTGACCTTAATCTAGTTTCAGTATTTGTCTAAACAGCAGTATTATATCAGGAAAGATTTCTTACTGTGTAAAACCAAAATTTAACAATGGGAGCATTGTAGAACTCATAAATCTTTCTTCCAAAAGGGATCAGTCTGTGCTTGCTCTGAACTTCCTCTTCCTCTTTCTTTCTTGAGGACTCTCCATTCCCTCGTCCCAGCATTGCCTAAAAGAAAGGACATGGTTTTGTATGGGTTTCTTCATGAAAGAAAAATTGTTCAATTTAAAAAAAAATCAGAAGGAAACTGTTCAAAACTCATCTGATTTCTTGATCTTTAGACAAAACCAGGTGTAAAACTCTTTGGTCTCAAATTATTACTATTTTTTTTCAGGGAAGCTGCAGTTTAATACTCTGTAAACCCAAAAAGCAATGCTCTGGCAGCAACTGTCAGCACCAGTGTGAAATCCTTGACTGGTGAACGAAAATGAGATGTGGAGAAAGAATTTCTCCTTTTTGCTGTAGGGAGAGCAGAACTTTTACCTGACAACAGCTTTGTGGGGTGTAGTTCTATTAAATAAACAGATGCAGACAGAAAACAAGTAGGTTGTGGTTTTAAACAAAAGAATTTAATAAGGCCAAGACAGAGAGAGAACAACAGAGAGTAAGATGACAGTTGCTGGACTAGAAGCAATGAAGCCACTGACTCTTTTTTCACTGGATCTGCCACAGTGAACTTCACATTGATGTAGAGGACTGTCCAGTAGAGTTCACTGCAGCACTAGGACCTTGGATTCTACATGATTGTAGCTTCATTCATAACGAAGTTTCAGACTGCTCACACACTGCCGCTGTAAGCTCGATTGTTAGCACTGTAATTCCAACTCACTGAAAAGCTACACTGAGCTCCAGGAACACATAGCTAAAAAGTCCTCAGTTCCAAGTGCAATCCTAACAGGCAAAGATGGTAATATTTTGTTTACCCTTAACTTCGTGGTCACCTGCAGGGAGGTGAAAGAAGTGACCACACAGTCATTGAAGCTGATGCTTAAAAGAAGGTGTTCCTTCCTATTTAGAATACAGTGTGATCTATTCAACTTTCTGAAATAAGTATTTTTGTGAACAGCAGTCTGAACACATTTTAGTTTACTATGCCCTGAGTAAATTACTACTATCTAGTTTGTGGTAGCACCTACAGATTGTAGTACTCCTGCACATGAAAGCAATAGCAAGAAGTAAGATACAACTGCCTTTCTATAATGTTTTTGTACAAGTAAGTCAAAGCATTTTCATACTTTTAACTGAAGCAAACTTTCAGCAGCTCCAGAGATAAAAATGCTCTCATCTGCAACTTATAAACATAAAAAACAAAACCCCTAAAGAGAACAATTAGATGCCAGAACAATTAGATGCCTGTCTTTCAATAAAGATGTCTGTCTTTTATCTTTCTCTATGCTCTCTGATTCAACGGGATGTTCAGCACATATTTAAGTAATCAGTTTCAGGTGAGCAATTTGATCTGGTTCTAGTGCTCTGGAGGAACAGGAGATGTACTTCTCAAATTATTTAAAAGAAAGAATTAAAATATTTCCTTTTCTACCTTTTTTTTTTTTTTTTGGTAAGTTCTCATGTGGAGCTATTTGTACAGATCTTTGGTCCCATAAAATTTGTAATGATAACCTGATGGTTTTTTTTTCAGTCACTGTAGATACTTGTAACATCATTAGAAATGTGCCTGGTCCCAGGTGGCTCCTGCCTAATATTTCACTTTAATTTCATTTCTGCTTATAGTTTTTTCCTCTAGTATTACTGCTCTCCACATGGTCTCTTTTATTTCTGAATTTGACTATGCACATTTGTGCCCTGCACATTTTTAGTAAGATAGAACAAAGATGCAGCACACAAGTGTGCTACACTGAAATTAACCTGCTGAGATCCTCTTAAAACTATAGCCTGCTTTGATGAAGCTACCTATCTCCCTTACCTTTTTATGCTTGCAGATTTCTAAATTCATTGCCATAAATGTAGATAAAAATATGTGTCTCAAAAATGTAAATGTAACTTGTGTTTATTCTCAGTGAGCACATAAATGCCCTCAAAAGTCCATCAAGAGTTTCATTAAAAAGTAAAAATACGAAGTGGCTGTTAAGTAGATAAGAAGGTTTCTTATTAGGGAAGCAAAACTGTGTGATTTAATGAATATAGGTACAGTAGCAGAGATTACACAACCCTTCACAAAATCCCAGGTATGTTTACCTGAAGTCTATAAAGATGAAGTGTTTCCCTTGATCTATATCAGGGTCTTTTTATTTGGGAATAAGATCTGAATGCTTTGGGAAAATGATAGCCCAAGAAGGTACTAATTTCTTTGCTTCTGTCTACCTCTTGACACTGTTTTAGGGAAAGCTGCCAGCTGGTGCCACAAAGTTTCCTGTATCTTTTCCCAAGGCTTTGTCTCTGCTGTCCTCTGGTGCTCAGGAATTTTGCAGCACACTGACAATGAATGCTGGTAGCTTTAAAAAATGAGCAGTATTGTGCTTTAGTGAAAGGAATTATTTGACATAGTTTAAACCCTCCACAATTTAACAAATTTACCAATTTGGAGACACCCTTAGCTCTTACTGGAATCAGTAAGTTGTGTTTGTTTTTAGAACATCTTTCAGTATCTGGATTTATGCTTTGTTTCATGAATGCTGATTTCCTGTTGGCTATTGTTTTCTTGTTGACAGTGAGGCTGTAATTCTGTCTTGTTATTATTATTTTTTGACTAATTGTATCATATAAGACTAACCTCTCCCCTCCCCGATGCTGCAGATGAGGAATTGCTCTGAGAGGGCTGAGATAAAATTTGACCAGATGGTCCTGACTGTTAGTTATATTACAACACTAACAAACTGAAAAGCCTCCCCATTAGAAACATACAGAAATAACCTAAGTGTCTGTGTTAACAGAATGGCTGCAATGCCAAATATGAACAAATGTGTTTTTACTTGGAGGGGGAAGCAATAGGGTGAATAACTCAAGATGCTGCTCTATGTGGGTGGCATCCCTTTCCCTAATAAACAGTTTTGCCCATGATTCACCATGAGTCATGCTAGGTAAGCCTGACAGCAGCTGAGCTGCATTGTAAAGTACAGTACAACTGCATCATTATAGCCTAAGGGGATAGAAGTGTACATATTTTTTGCATTGAGATTTTTCTAATGAGGATTCTGTGTTTGTACTGGTTTTATTTTTGGGGGGAGGGCAGGTTTTGTTTTCAGTAATTGAGGACTGGTAGGGACACAGAACCATTTCAGGTTCAGACTGTTTTACCTTAATGTACGGTATTGATCCTATAATATATTTATCTGTTTTAAAATTATGTAACGGGCATTTCAGTCCTGCTAGAATCATCACAGGTTCTTTAAGTTTTATCCTTAGTGAAATCTACATGCTACATACTGACTGTGTGTTCATGCAGACCTGGTGTGGGAATGGTACGTAGCTGGGTGGATATACTACACCTTTCACTGCATAACCTGTCGTACGCTATGCTGTGTGCGCTGCCAGCATGGTAGCTGTTCTAGAGTTACTGTTCTCTGTCTTGAAATGCTTGTAGGAAAAAAAAGTTTAATGCCTTTAAGATACAAATGTGTAAACTGGATTTTATATGAGATCAGTGGTTCTTTAAGGTAAATATAGAGTAGCAGGACTACAGTACCAGGAGCTCAGTTATCCTGGCAACTGAGCACTGCAAAGGACATGGAGAATTCCAGGGCAATTGTGTGGTGGCACTATGAGGGCTTTCCAAATCCCTCAGAGAAACAGAAGGAATTCCCCCATCATGGAGACAGCCAGCACTGATGCCTCATGACCACCAACAGTGTCTCCCACTGCTGGATTCCAGATGAGCTGAAGGAGTGCCTTGCTTCTGGCAAGTAAGACACTGTGACCTCTGTCCTCTAGCAGGGTAGGTGAGATGGGACAGGAGCACAAAGATACCAGTCTTCAGCCTTTCCTAGCTTAAGAGCTGTATTTTTAGTGATAAAATATTTAGTTCGTTCTAGCCATAGAGTGAAGCCTAACCATACACATTACAGATGAGAGTGAGCCTAGAGGCCAACACAACTAGCTTTGCTGCTGCTGAAAAGTCAGAACTCAGACTGTCAGTCATACCCAAACTTCCCAATTTGATGTGGAAAGTTACAGCAAAATGAGCGAAATAACATCTTCTGAAGAACTAAGAGTTATTCTGTGTTCAGAGACAAGACCATGTACTAGGAAATTCTAATACCCAAACAATAAGGAAGTGAATAAGGATAAGAATGCTTCTAGCTATGGCTTCCAGAATCAGTGTTATTTTGGTAGGAGGGTATACTGCTGAGGTTTCTAACTGACCAAAAATTCAGCAAGTAATTAAGGCCCTGTGGGACACTGTACAAATAAAAAACATCCCTGGTCTTTAGAATTTGGTGCATTTCTATGCCTCTATGGCTAGTATTTGGGATTAATGACTGGCAGCTCTATGCATAAATTGTGGTAAATTCCTTGGTGCAGTGGTGGGAGCAGTACTCAGGATTTGGTTTTGCGAGTAGCAACTATAAGGACAGTCTGTTGCCTAGCATCCAGGTATTGAAGAAATGTGTGGCGTTCACTCTCATGTATCTGCTATAAAGTTAAATGCAGGTGTGACTAACAAGTACTTTACAGTGAATAAACACCACACTTTTGTGGTATATCCAAATGTTCATCTACCCACCAGATCCCTTGAAAGGAGCATAAAACAAATACATACTTACATGCAGGTGCACCCATGTGGAGTCTTACTTCATTGTTACTGTAGTCTCTGTGATCACATTATTCTGTGCAAATGAGGTGTAAAATAGTGCAACCCCCCCTGTGACTCTGAACCTCATCCACTCTGGACCAGTACAGGGCAAAAGAAGAAACTAAGTCTTGTTTTTGGCCTACCATTGATCATCTGGAGTTAGTAGTGTGGGACACACAAGACTTCAAAAGAAATCAGTGAGCAGGCCTTGACTAGATGCGATTACCTTGATATTAGCAGTACTGCTATAAAAATACTATAGGAATACTATAGGACATCTGAGCTATATTGATTGGAATGATTAGAGTTAAACACATTTGGGTAATTATGACTTGAAAAAAATGGACTTTAGAGGTGACCAAAATTATCTTTACTTCATTCATTTTGTTTGTTTAAGCTTTAAGCTGAACAAAGCTCAGAAAGCCAAACTATGGAAAAAAATTGAAAATATTTTAAACAATCATGCGCCAATTAAGTAAATGAATAAAATAAAACTGTAGTAATCACAATCACATGCACCTACAACCAATAATTTGTTTATCCTGAAAAAAAAACTGTGAGAAAAATATGCAAATAATTCTAAATTCAATAGTTGCAAGCTCCAGCTTTAGGATGAGTCACTGATCTAGTGAGCAGTAGATTAAACATTTGTGATATTACATCAGACTCAATTATTAATCAATTAGCTGTCATAGAATCATAGAATGTTATGGGTTAGAACCCCTGGAGATTATCAAGTCCAACCCCATCATGTCCAAAGCAGGATCACCCACAGCAGGTCACACAGGAATGCATCCAGATGGATCTTGAAAGTCTCTAGAGAAGGAGACTCTACAACCTCTCTGGGCAGCCTGTTCCAGTGCTCCATTACCCATACAGTAAAGTTTGTCTTCATGTTGAGGTGGAATTTCCTGTGTTCTACTTTGTGTTCACTGACACTTGTCCTATCACAAGACACCACTGAAAACAGAGTAGCACCTTCTTCTTGACCTTCTCTCAGTCTTCTCTTTTCCAGACTAAACAGCCCTAGGTCACTCAGCCTTTCCTCATAAGACAGATGTTCCAGTCCCTTAAACATCTTCCTAGCCCTCTGTGGGACACTCTCCAGTATATCCCTGTCCTTCTTGGACTGGGGAGTCCAGAACTGGACACAGTACTCCAGTTGTGGTCTCACCAGGGCAAAATACAGGGGGAGGAGAACCTCCCTTGACCTGCTGGCCACACTCTTCTTAATGCACCCCAGGATACCATTGGCCTTCTTGGCCACAAGGGCACATTGCTGTCCCATGGATAATTTATTGCACTCCAAGGTCCTTCACCATAGAGCTGCTTTCCAGCAGGTCAACCTCTGATCTGTACTGGTGCAGGGTATTGTTCCTTCCCAGGTTTAGAACTCTACACTTATTCTTATTGCACCTCACTAACTTCCTCTTTGTCCAGCTTTCCAGTCAGTCCAGATCTTGCTGAATGGCTGCACAACCTGCTGGTGTGTCAGCCAGTCCTCCCAGTTTGGTATCACCAGCAAACTTGCTGAGGGTCCATTCTATCCCTTTATCCAGGTTTTGATGAAGATGCTGAATAAGAGTGGACCCAGTACTGACTCCTGGGGAACACCACTATTTACAGGTCACTAACTGGACTCTGCACCATTGATGACAACTCTCTGTGCTCAGTTGTTTAGCCAGCTCACAATTCACCTCACTGTCCACTTTTCTCACTCAGACTTCCTGAGCTTGCCAGGGAGGTTCTTACGGCAGATAGTGTCAAAAGCCTTAATAAAGTCAAGGTAGACAGCACCTACTGTTCTACCCATTCAGTCACACCATCAGGCTATCAGGTTAGTCAAGCATGATTTTCTTTTGGTTAAATCCTTGCTGGCTACCCCTGATAACCGTCTTTTCACATCTGTGTGCTTAGAGATGACCTCCAGAATGAGCTACTCCATTACCTTTCCAGGGATGAAGGTGAGGCTGATGGGCCTGTAGTTTCCTTGATCTACCTTTTTGAGGACTGGTGTGACCTTGGCTTTTTTCAAGTCCTCAGGCACCTCTCCCACTTTCCATGATCTTTTGAAAATGGTGGAGAATGGTAGAGCAATGACATCAGCCAGCTCTCTCAGCACTCAGGGGTGCACCCCATCAGGGTCCCAGGATTTGGTGGTGTTCAGTTGGCCCAAATGATCTCTAACCCAATCCTTGCTGACCAGTGGAGACTCTTCCTTCCACCAGGCTTTCAGTCTTACTTCCAAGGTTTGGTATTCCTGAGGCCTGATCCTAGTAGTAAAGACTGAAGCAAAGAAGGCATTCAGTGACTCTGCTTTCTCTGCATCCTTGGTTACTAGGACTCCCTCCTCATTCAGCAGTGGGCCCACATTTCCCTTGTTCTTCCTTTTACCACTGATATATCTGAAGGGGCCTCTCTTGTTCTCTTTTACTTCCTTTGCCAGACTTAATTCTAAGAGGACTTTGGCCTTCTTTGCTGCATCTCTGCATTCCCTGAATGTTCTTATAATTCTCCCAAGTGTCCACATACTATAAACTTTCTTGTTCCATATGGCTTTTTTTTAGCAGCTACTTGCTCATTCATGCAGGTCTTCTTCCTCCTCTGCTCAATTTTTTGTTCAAAGGAATGTACCTATGTTGAACTTGGAGGAAGTGATGTTTGAACATTACCCAGCTCTCCTCTCCTGGGTCCCCTGCCTTCCAAAGTTTTGGCCCATGGGATTTCTTCAACCATTGGAGAAGAGATCCAACCAAACTATGTCAAACCATTTAACCGAGGCTGGAACAATGCAAAACTTCAATCTAAAATATTATTTTATATCTAAAACACATCAAGTAGCAACATTCTCCCTGATATGGTACCTGAAGGTGACTAAATATAACTGGCTATGACAAATAACCACAGAAATACATGCAAAGGTCTCTTTGATAGCAAGTTGTCTCCCCTTACCACTGAAGGGCACCTGTGTGAAAGAGCTGTGTTAGAAGTCCTGAAGCATAGAATAGATTATACAGAGAAACAGTAGGTCAGTAGTAGTGCACCCAAGATATTGTTTCTAAGCTGTCTGGACTCCACAAAAGAAGTTATTTTATAGAAGAGGCTCTAAGTGTCTGAAACTTCCCTAGAATGATGCATCCACTTTGAAGGAGTTAAGGGCAGAGTTAAGACAGGAAAGAGCAATAGGGCTGTCAGTAAATGGAAGGGGGAAGGGAGAGAACATCTAAGACTAATCTGAAAAAGCAGATCCAGTTCACATATGTAGCAGGAATTGGAAGGTAAAAAGAAAACACGCAGTATTGTAGACAAGAAACCAGGAGCTGGGATAACTGCAGAGAGATGGAAATTAACTTCCTCCCCAAATTTTTCCCTATTGCCAAGAAAAAAGCAGCTTGCAAAGTGCTTATTTGATTTGAATAGGCACTTCATAAGTGGATCAGAAGCCAGGGATAGTAAATTTCTGCTGTTCTGGCTTCTGATCCTTCCCAACGGCCAGGTTCTTGCCTGCAAACGTGTCCTGCAGGTAGGTCTTGTGGGCTGCTCCTTCGGCTTGTCTGCATATTGGGTCCTGTAGGCAGATCCTTCTGCCTGCCTGCAGACGGGCTCCTGCGGGCAGCTCCTGCTGTTTGCCTGTGGGAAACAGTCTGGGGTTTTTTGTTTTTGTTTTGTTGTTGGTTTTGCTTGTTTGTTTTTCAAATTAATCAGAAAATTCACTTTTATCTCTATGTCTCTACCCTGACCTTGACCAAGTAGTGTTGAGTTTTAAGCCTTTCAAAGACACCTCAATCAAACCCAAACTAAAGCAAACCAAACTAAGCTAAGGCAGGTCTGATAGCTCACATGGAAATTGCCCAAATTAAAAAGTGTCAAACAAGACTGAGAACAAAAGACTGGAAGTAGGTGACTTATATAGTTTGCAGAGCTTTATCTATTTGATTCTCTTTGTGGTGCAAATTATTCCTTTAAGCTACGTTATTAACACAGACAAGTCCTTCCTTACACAATTCTGCTGAGCTGAAGAAGCTCTTAGTAAGGGCTGAGCTGACTAGCTGCATGCTAACAACTTCAGTGGATTGAAAACTGCAAGTGTATCTTTGTGAGAATTCATAAAGAATTTTGAAAAGATGTTTCCATTTTTCTTGCCCTTTTAACACAATTTATAGCCCTCTGATGAATTTAACATAAAAAAAAAATAATCCCCAAACTGTCTACTTTCTATAAATCTCTGGGCATTTCCACCCAAAGGAAGACTCAGCGAGCTTCTTTTCTACAAGAGATACCCACTCATCAGTTATGACTGTTTTTAATTCTCAAATCTCATTAATTTATTTCAGGCACCGTGGCATCAAACTGAACCAAAATATGAGGATATTACATCACAACGTGACGCTTCAGCATCACTATGGACTGCTACAACATCAAGACACAATGATGCCAACCAGCTTGTCTGGTTACAGCCCCACTGAGGAGAGGGGAGTGTTAAGAGTGGAATCCTATCATCTGTTAAATTTAGCCATCAGACAGCCTGCAACACCCACAGAGTGGGAATAACAAACTGACAGCACCGAGGCTGGTGATTTATTGTTGGCACTTACGGTGAGTTCCATGTCCTCCTCCTCTTTTTCTTTCACTGGCTTCTCTGGTTCCTCTGGCTCCTTCTCTTGAAGATGGATCTCATTAGCCTGGGACATGTAAGGCATATCATCTTTGTTCTTGAACTCCAAGCTGAGAATTGAAGGAGGAAGTAGAATTCCTAGAATTACCTAAAGCAATAATAATGATAACAATAATCATCACAGTAAGCAATCATGATGGTTACTTAGTACCAAAAGGAACAACTCCCTCAGGACATTTAGAAAAAGAAAGATTGACATGCATGGGGTTTTCTATGATAACAGAGTATTTGTCACTTTTTCTGAGCTATGTTGCGAAACAGAGCATATCACTTCTATTATCATTGCTATGAGTTTTAAGGCTAATTGCCTCTTGAATATTTTATCTGCTTTCTCATCAGATGCATATTGTTGCATATCATAATATATTTACAAAATATTATACAAGATCACTGATAGGTGGGACTACAGGGATGTTCAGACCTTAAACCTGCAAAGGTATGCACTTCACATGATAGATAATATTGTTGTAGATGACACATAGGCAGTATTAATTTCTAGGTCTCAAGTTCCCTGTGTCCATACTTAATGCACACAGGCAGATAAGGGCATAAGTGTGTATGGATGAGAGGAAATAAAGGCAAAGCTAACGACAGCAAATGCTGATGTGCTTAGCTATGTGGTCCCCTTATGTCTTGCTTCAGCAATCTGAAGCTCTTTCTTTTAACCTGCCAGCTCTTTCTTTTAACCTGCCAGCTCTTTCTTTTCTGCCTTCCTTCTCTAATGGTGTGGCAGTGGAAAAGCCTCGTTTGGCTTGTTACCTTGTGTGGATATATTCAATGAATGATCTTTCTAGTTAAACTAGTAGTAATTACGGAAGAGATATTATAATAATACAAAAGGAAGTGGCCTGTTCGTGTTCTCAAGCACAATAGCTTTTCCTTGCTTTACTGCATTTTCATGGAAAACGATTTCATTAGAAATCTCATTGTAAATGACAGTGAAACCAGATAGTTAGCTTGTTGGCAGGTGTGTTGGAGTGTGACTCCTTGTGCTCATCATATTGACAGATGTGATGTTGTGACGATCCAAAGTATCACAATTAGGGGCAGTTAGTGTATGTAAGGCACTGTGTCCAGTCTCAGAAAAGCTGAGCACCAGGCTGCCTGCACTGTTCCTGAACTTAGCTTGTTGCAGAAGGAAGTGCCCAGGGAGAGGGGTTTATGGGCAGACCTGGTTTCCCTGAAAAGCTCTTTTTAAGAACAGGCAGGATTAGCAATTGAGTCTCCTCTTCCCATTGGTGCTATACATCCCCAGAGAGATTCCAAAGCATGACATTCAGCTTCTTGACATTTGCCAGTTTTGACAGGAGAAAATTGTTCATGGGAAACAACCCATGACTCATGCCAACAAATTTGTTTGCCATGCTGCCTCTTGCTCATGTAGCCTGCTTTAGCTTTAAAGAAGCTCGCTAATGATAACCAGTGAAATAAAATACAGGCTAGAAACTGAGTAAAGGATTCTTGTGAAGCCTTGGTGTTACAAGAAGCTGAAAGGAAATAGTGTGTTACCTTCAGTTACTCATTGTGAAAGAAAGGTCTATTTTATGTCTTAAGAGATACATACTGCAAAGAAGAAAGCAAGCAGTGAGAAATGCTGCACTGATCCCCATCTACCCAGGCTGAATGTCTGCAAAGCCAAGCAGTGAACGAGGCAGCATTGAACAAGCCAAGAAGTGAACATGGGCCTGTGAGTCGAGTCAGAAAAATAGGTAGTAAAGATGTCTCCAAATGTGAGAATGCTTTCTATCTGTAGGTAGAACAATATTTATGCACAGCTCCTGCAGGAGGAGGATGAGAATGCTATCAGCCACTTATTCTCATTTATCACTGTCACTGGCTGAGACACAGTATGATAACTATGTGGTATTCATAAGCATTCTCACTGTTACTGAACATCTTTTCACATAACAAAGCAGGTGAGCAATTAAAGCTTTTTGCACACATTGTTAATGCAGGAGAGAGAGCCTTGTCACTGAAAACATATCTCAGTCATCTGGGAGGAAGAGGCAATTCCTGAATATGAACTGACCAGTGAGTATATTGCTGAAGGTGAAAGATGGCAGCTCCTGGATATAAATTCGCATCCCAGAGTTCACCTTGCTCTGTTAACAGTTTTGATAACTGTGGAAATAAAGCTTAAACAGCTTTGAAAATTGAATTATCCTCTAGATCCTCTAGGGTAGTTCCTTTAGGTCAGTCATCAGGAAGATTGGCAGGGGATTGCAAGAAAATTTGTACTGCTTGCTTTGGCCTGTTCTGGGGAAGGTTGTCAGATCAGCACCTTTCACTAGCAGTTAACTCATTTACACATCCTTCTTCTTTATTTATCTTTAAAAACCTTGGCTAATTCCTCAAGTATCCAGGCAGGGTGACATATGAGCCTTCTGGGTCAATTCTTTTTCTGATAACTCTCACTGATGCTGGAAGGGGCTTAAAGAAAGATGATGAAAAAACTAAATAATGTGCTATGAACTTGGGCTTGTGATAAGCTCCCTGCTGAAAAACTGAAGAGAGGAAGAATATACTCTGCTTAATGTCACTACAAATAAGCGCCTGAAATATGATTAATTGAGCAATTATTATTGATTTCTTGTGAGCCCTGTCATCATCTATTAGAACTCCCCTGACAATTTTATTTCGAAACGGTGCTGACCTTCAGGCCAGAATTTTTGCGCATCCGGAGACGACCCATCCACATGTCTGTAAGTAGCATTTGGCTGCAAGTGTGAGCAATGAAGTCCCTGTGCTTGGCTGCCACTGCGAGCTGCAGGCATGTGGCGTTGCTCCAGTTCTTTAGCTCGTAGGTCAGCAGTTTCATTGCCAGTTGCTCATCCTGCTTGTATGATTGGTCCAACAGCTCCACCGCCAACTGGCCAAAGTCCCTGCAACAGAGGGACATTTTTTCATTCCCACTAGCCCAAGCAGCCTACTGCAGAAAACACCCCTCTGCCACTAACAGCCTCTGCAAGGAGGGCATTGCCTTCGATCATGCAAATCGTGATGCTGACTGTACAAATGGAAACCCACATTTTCAAATGTGAGTGGCTAATGGTAGGCATATAAATAAGTGCCCTGACTTAGCAGTGATGAGCACCCACACCTACCAGCTGTCTGCTCCCACCTGCCTGCCCACCTCCCTGACATTTTCTAGCTGAATTCCTCTGGTTATCTGCTTCTTAGAGAATTGCTTCTGTGCTATTTGCCCATAACTTTGTGAGCAAGTCTCCTGAAAATGGAGTGTCCTATACCCTTCTAAAAATTTTGTGCCTTGGACTTAAACATCAGGAAAGATTATTATGTAATCTGGCCTCTTAGATTTGCTCACCTAAGCGTGAGCTTAATACGTCTGCCCAAATATTATGTTCTTAAGGATTTCAACAGTTGTTCTGTGTGGCATGAACAAATGGCTTGCAAAAGCACAGACAAAGGCTGTGACCTGACTCTTGAGGCCTCAAAGAGAACACATAGACAATACAGATATTTTATTTTCTTCTTGACACCTTCTCATTTCAGAAGTTATAGTGCTAGCAACTCTGCCTAACATGCAGACACATTGTTTAAAAGCCACTCAGACTTTTTCTAAAGGGACTGCATTTTCTCTACAAGTTAGAAATAAAAGCAAAGTACAGATAAACAAATTGCAGGCAGCTTCAGTAGCCTCTCTCAGTTTGTGTTTGTTTTTTTTTAAAATCCCAGGAAATTACACATAAAAGAACATTCACCTGGAATTATGGTTCAGTTCTTGGGATATGTCATCCACCATGTCGTTTTCTGATGCTTCGTGTGCCATGGCTTTGCACAGTTTGCAAGCCACTAGTGCTTTAGCCATAGCTTCTTCCCCATGCTGCCAAAAGAAGAGAGCCATCTTCTGACGTTTCATCAGCACGGCCCACACCATCAGCTCGTGGAAAGGAAAGGGAAAATGATTGATCTCAGGGTCATCCAAATCAATATCAACTTCTTCTTCTCTTTTTTTGGTTGTTTTCCTCCCTCGCCGCAAAGGGACATCATCCTGTGGAGAATTAGAGAGGAATATATTTCACCAGTGAAGGACCTGAATCAATTAACACAATGCATTTGAGTCAGTACCTGAGTTGTCAAACACATTTCCCTGCAGGCCAAACTCTTCAACAGTTTTTTTCACTAAATATTTGACAGAGAAAAATGATGAAAAACCACATTTTTCCTGGCATTGTAATGAAGAAGTCAGTAACCCCATACTTAAATACAGGGAATAAGATTTGGACTATTACTCTGAACTGTTCTTTCTACTTAAGAACATAAAGCACAATCACAAAATAGTAAAACCATTTTGCAAAAGCCACCATTAAAATAAAATTACAAGTTCACTGCAAATATAAGACCTCTTGCTATACATCTACCTCATTACACCTCCAGAAAGTACCTATCCAGGGTCTGCTTGTTTTGGGGTTTTCTTGCTTTATCTTCCGACAAGAGTAGGAATCTCCACTCTGCTTTTCTATCCCACATTTATCCCATGTTATTCAAGACAAACAGCGTGGCTTTACTAGGGGCAAATACTGCCTGACTAAGCTTGTGGCTTTCTATGACAAACCGACTATGTTAGTGGATAAGGGATGACCTATGGGTGTGATGTATCTGGACTTCTGCAAGGTCTTTGACATGGTCCCCCACAACACCCTGCTGGCCAAGTTGGAGATTTGATGGGTGGACTGTTCAGTGGATAAGGAATTGGCTGGCTGGTCACATCCAGCACATTGGTGGTGCTCAATGGCTTGAAGTCCAGATGGAGAGCAGTGACAAGTGGTATCTCTCAGGCGTCCGTACTGGGACCTCTGCTGTTTAATATTTTTATCAATGACATAGACAGTGGGATTGAGTGCACCATCAGCAGATTTGCAGATGACACAAAGCTGAGTGGTGCTGTCGATACACCAGCGGGACAGGATGTCATCCAGAGGGACCTAGACCAGCTGGAGAGGTGGGCCCAGGTGAACCTCATGAAGTTCAACAAGAGCAAGTGCAAGGTCCTGCACCTAGAACAGAATAATCCTCACTATCAGTACAGGCTGGGGTATGAGGTGATAGAAAGCAGTCCTGCAGAAAAGGACTTGGGAGTGGTGATGAATGAGAAGCTGGACATGAGCAGGCAGTGTGTGCTTGCAGCCCAGAAGGCAAATAGCATCCCGGGCTGCAGCAAAAGATGTGCTGCCAGCAGATCCAGAGAGGTGATTCTGCTACTTTAGTCTGCTCTGGTGAGACCTCACTTGGAGTACTGTGTCCAGCTATGGAGCCTTCAATATAGGAAGGAGGTGGACCTGATAGAGCAAGTCCAGAGGAGGGCCATGAAAATGATCAGGAGGTTGGAGCACCTCTGCTACGAGGACAGGCTGAGGGAGCTGGGGTTGTTCAGTCTGGAGAAAAGAAGGCTCAGGGAAGACCTAAGAGCAGCTTTCCAGTATCTGAAGAGGGCCTACAAGAAGGATGGAGAGGGACTGTTTATAAAAGCCTGTGGGAATAGGATGAGGGGCAATGGCTTCAAACTAGAGAAGAGGAGATTTAGACTGGATGCTAGGAAAAAATTCTTTCCCATGAGGGTGATGGAACACTGGAACAGGTTGCCCAGGGAGGTGTTGTGGCCCCATCCCTGGAGATACTCAAAGTGAGGCTCAACAGGGATTTGGGCAACCCTTAAAGATGCCCCTGTTTACTGCAGAGGGGGATGGACTAGACTTTTGGAGGTGCCTTCCCACCCAGACCATTCTATGATTCTACGATTCTGTGATTCTATCTCTTTTTTTCTCCAGCTGCTTGTTTTTTCTGTTGCCTTTATTTTCTTTTCCATTTTAACCTACTGGATTTATCAGTTAGCCTAACAGATTATTAAAGCTGACCTATTCTGTGCTGTGTCTGTGGGTAGCAAAATGAATGTAGTTGTATAAAATAAACAAAAAAGAAATCATAACTGTCTCCTTGAAGCATCAGGGTAGCCAAAAGTCAACACAACTGATAGAAATTTGGCCCATGTAAATATTTACCATTTTCTGCAACTGCTTCATTTCTCTGACCATGTTTTAGAGTTACATAGCTATCTGACTGAAATCCTGGTCAGAAAAGGTTTTGTTTGTTTGTTTAATCTTAACGAGAAGAAAAATTGTGCATAAAGGGGAAGAGCCTTCTTTTCTCTTGCCTCTCTGCTAGTGTTTTATTAAGAAAGTAAACAAGTTATCTGGATGAAAAGTACAATTTGTGTGGCGCATTTCTCATACAAAACTTGAAAACAATGACTGGTGCCTTCATTACAGTGAATTTAAAGATTATCTTGATACAGTGTACACTTGTCAAAGAAGGTAAAGACATTAGGATCTATCACAGGTCACCTACCTCCATTCCCAACAGTTTCAGGGCTTTTGGCTGTACAAAAAAAAAAGCATTAGAAAAATGTTACTTCTTCTAGAAAGGTGAAGAAAAATCACAACAATGTGTGTATACATGCTACGTGTGTAACATGTGATACAGAACATATAGTGTAGACTATATAATAGACAATATGCAAACATAGATAATATATATGTAATGCAATAAAATGTAATATAATATACATACATACATAAAATAATTACTTTTTTTTTTTCCTTTTCATTAAACCTTGAGTTTGACTCTATTTCACCAAAACACACAATGGAAGACATGCACATGGAAGCAGGTATGAATTACTTCTGTTTTGGGGCTGTTCTATTGGAAAATGGGATAGGAATTATTGCTAAGGCATGAACGCATTTCTCTGGAGAACATCAGTATTTTGGCCATTCCCCTGTCACACTTTTATAGACTGCTGCAGAGCCGTTCCATGTATTGGTCTCATATCTGAGAAAAAGCTACTCAAACATTTTTCTTCATGGAGTCTCTAAGGGAAGGAATTTTCTCCCAGCAGCTACCTTTCCTCTCCAAAGTGAAGAGTCAAAGGGTAGGGAAACAAACAAACAAAAATTCCTGTGTTTGGCTGTAACCATTTCATAGAGCTATTGTTCTTTATAGCTCCTTAGAACAAGATTCAGTGGTGTGTATTGCTAAAATCTGAACTGAGACATGAAATGAGTATATGGGGTAGAAAAGGCAAAGAAAGATCTACAAATCTTACTGGAAACAGTTGAGATTTTTCTTCATGTTGGATTGGGTTGGTACCATTATGGATGACAATTTGCCATCTTCTGCGTTTTAGAAAGGTAGTAGACTTCCTTTGGATTCACAGTCGTTGTAGGATAATAATTAATGGTAAAACGATAGAGATAGAAGTCCTTAAGGGGACTACAAAGTCCCAGAGGGAGGCACAGGATATTGTAATTTGTTATTCTATTCCCTTTTTCTGTATCTCCATGTATAAGGAGCAGACTTTCCAGCCAGCCCTCTGTCTCTCCCTGGACGTGTGGTCTTTGCTTTTGCTTGCAGCGTTGGGGAGGTTTGGCTGGCTGGAGGATATTTGTCCTGTGTCATTGAGTCTTAGCTCATAGAGGCCTGCTTTGGGTCTTGGCTGGGGGGTGGCTAGACCAGGGCCATTTCTGAATGTATATATCCTTTTACTTTTGTGTCTTTTGTATTTTGTTTACTTTTATAAATAGTATTTCTATTTAACCTCCAATTCTGTGTGAGTGTTTTATTTTACTCCTTTGGGGTAAAACACATTCTGTCCCAGCTCAAACCAAGGCAACAGTATTGTAATCTATCAAACATGAAAACCATGTTTCTGTCATGAGCCTACTGACTCTGCTGGAGCCACATCTAGCCAATAAACCGATACTGAATTATGGGTTTCTTTGCACTTTTATCTTGAGGCTCCAATGAAGAAGATGAACAGTAGGACAGAATATGTGTCTATCAAAGACATGTTTTTTCAGGTATAACTCAAGTACCTATGATGTTATTTGTACAGACTTGTAGACTGGTCTTTCAAAAGCTGTGGAGACTCAAATACAGTTTTTAGAGCCACAGGAGTCTGGCTTATGCCCTAGTCTCACCAGGGCAGCAGAACCCAGTATTTTTTTTTCCCATTAAATTAGTAAAAGATGTAGCTTGTATCAGTGGCTGTTTGCACTGGATTGTGGTGAACTAGGTGCTATGTACATAATGGAAATGAATAGTTTGTGTGTCTGGATCCCCCAACTTGGAACTGTCTAAGAAGCTATGGTCATCTGTGCTACCATGTGCAGTCAAACAGATAGCAAATAACTTGCTCCTTACCCTTTTGGGTCCAAATAAATTGTGGTACAGTGTTCTGAACCGCTTTCGGGTGTAATTGCAGCGATATGCTCCTCCCATCAGGTACTCTATCACCAAACCAATATCAATCAGACTTATTCGATAATCAGGAGGTAAATTTCCCTGCAATTAAATATTAAGGATGGTGGGGGAGGTAGAAAAGCTTATTACTGGCATTGTTAAATACACTTTATAATGTTGTTAGAACAAAGAAAACGAAATAGTTAAAAACAGGAATTTATTATTATGCTGTTTAATTAATTCACCTTAAAATAGATCCAACCGAAACCTGGATATTCTCGCTTGGAAAGAAGACATAAGTTAAATAAGAAGGTGAAGAACTTGTTGGAAGTTACAGAAGATACAGTACACAGTACTCATTCTTCAGCTGGAGAAACAAGGAACACAACTGCAGAACAAAAAGCACGAGGATCAGCACACTTGAAAGGTCAGGCACAGTTGCTGGACTCTAGTCCTGCATGATGGCTTGTTTTCTCCATCATTTGTCCCTACAGCTCTTCTCCTGGCCTCTCATGACTCTGCTGGCATCTCTATGGACTGCCACATCTGCCCTGCTGAGGCATGATGAAATGACATAATGAAATTTCATTTTTCAAATGGACCATCTCCTGTGTGTGAGCTTCCCATCCTGCAGTGTTTCCTTCCCACATTCCAGGAAGTGAATGATAGGGGGCAGAAAGAGCTATGCTATCTACTCCAGAAGGCTTACACAATGCACGAGTTATTATTACTACTAATTCCTAGAAGAAAGGAGGGTCTGTTAGCATTTGTTCTTCGGGTTATGTGTAAAAAACTCCACAGATATTTGCTTAAATTCTATAGCTAGTATGAGGAAAGCATCTGTATGTATGAAAATATGAAAATCATAACAACCAAAATATCTGCAGCTAATTGCTTGGAGTTTTGTTCAAGAAGAAAACTACAGGCCTAGCAATTTCTCTAGATGGCCCCTCCTTGGACTCCCAACATATTTTACTGAAAGCACCTCTAAGCACCACAATATGGCTACCTAATTTCCATCAGTTCCAGGGAGATTGTCTTCCAAGAGGAGAACTGTGCTTGTGGTAACAGCCATTAGTGGGATCCTGGAAAACATGTCTCTTCTGCTTCATTTCTTATCCTCCCTTAAATAGGATATTTATGTATCTGTACAATGTCTTCAGCACATGTCTTTTATTTTCGGGGAAAAACAATGATAAATATGCTCATATCTTAATGCCCTCGTGTGAACTCCCTCGCACATATCTTCCTTCTCTTCACTGACAGGCCTGAAAAAGACAATGCTAAGATTATGAGTTCTCCAACAGCTGCAGCTTGCAAAGCTATGAAGAAGCATCTGAGTAACAGAGCATCTGATATTGCATATGAATCTGAATCTACCTGTGAGTTAACCAGGCATTTCTGTTCCACAACAGCAGTTAAGTCTGGTGTGACACCCAGCAAGCCAGGGTGGGCTGGTATCATGAATGTGTCAGAGAAATGCTCTCAGGTTTCTCTGGTGATGGAAGAACAAAATTCCAGCATGGGCACATCTGCTTTTCTCTTAATCCCCTGGGAACTCCACAAGTAAAACTTTGATCCCTTTACAAGATGAAAGAGCCAATGTGACAGGAACGACCCCAAATGAAAGGTTGCCTTCTTGTCTAAATCATCATCTCTGAAGTTTTTGGATGACAGATTATGGATCAGTGAGCAGTTCCCTACCAGAGAAGAATGCATGATTCAGCAAGTCGTGAATAGGTCACCAAGATCTAGATATCTCATTACGAACCATGTGGGTTTACAGAACCCTCTCTTTCCTGTCTGTCATTGTGCAAGAGATGTGACTACAAGTTAAAGGCGGAAAGAGAGGTAAATTTTCCATTTGTGAACTACAAGCAGTAGCCTTGGAAAAAGAGAAAAAAAACTTTTAGAGTAAACACTACATAAGGACCAGAATATTGTAATTGTTAGCATCAAAATTTTTCATCATGCTGTAACAAAATAATCCCAATTTCTATAATGATATACAGCACAGACTAGAGTTAGCCTGTAGCTTTTTTTATGTGGCCATCAAAAGAATGTTAGTAATGCACAAGAAGAAATTTCATTCCTGCCACATTTTGCTAGAAATATCTGTATGTCTGCAGATATCTGCTTGGCTTTTATGCAGACAGGCTTATTAGATTCAGAGCAGTGAAACATTAATTGGGAGCAGGTGGCAACTGGTTCTGCAGAAGAAATGATATGGATGCAAAGAGCCTCCTTCCTCTTCTACTTCATCCAGGAAGAGCAACGCTTATCTCCCTCCCTGCTCACCATGGTACAGACATCACCCTAAAATACTGAGGAAGGAGAAATGATTGTGTGCACCATTCTTCACAATGGGCTGCAATTCAAAGGGACAGGAGATTAAGAAAATTTAGTGGCAAAAGGTGAGATGCAAACTATCTTTCAATAACATCTCTTAGCATATTCTTTTGCACTCTTCCTGCTCTTGGCTAATCTGATGGGTGAGGATCACTATGGATTGCAGGAATGTGTAATAACTTAGTCTATTCAAACCCAGTAATTTTTATTCAGAACTGTTTAAAGAAAATTAACATAAATCTAAAAATTGAATCCAACTAGGTTTTTGTTTGTGTGTTCCCCAGAAACAAACAATTGTCTCTCCAGATTGTTTAAGATGATGACAATTTTACTAGGACAAGGACGAAGGCACTGGGAGAAGTGGGAATTGTAGCTGCATTACAGAGTTGTGGTTCTTCAACAGACCCCTGCTGTCTTAATGTAAGAAACTAAAATAAAATGTTTTGATGTTAAGTGGCAAAAAATACTCGAGCAATTAATAAAGCACAACAGGCATCAGAGTGCTGCATGTGTCAGGAATTATAAGCATCTTGACCTCTCACATAAATCTGAAACACTTTACTAGAGAAAACTCACAAATTCACAGTAGAAATACACACTTTATAGACATATACATATATATGGTTTCACAGTAACATACAATTACATTACCAAAGTGAGCAACCCTAGGAAAGCTAATTGCACCATCTTTGTGAGAAGAGTTACACATGTGCCGCACCATTTTCTCTATCAGTAGATACATTGAACTACCTTGGCAGTGGTGAGACTGCTTCTGTATGAAGCATGGCTGTGCAAGTGGGCCAGAACAGCAGGAATTTGGATGGACTAATTCTAGTACAGTCAAGATGGTCAGGAATGGCAAAGGGGAAGGTTTTAATTTTGGGTACTGCAGTTAATAATCAATGAACCCTTATAAGTTGGTACATGCTTTTCATTACTGATGCATTATTCCTTTCCTGAAGAAAACACAACTTTAAATTTTAAGTAGTCACTTACATTTTTTTTTTACTTCAGATGCATATTCAGCAGGTACCAAGCCTCTTTTTTAAAAAAAATCTGTCTATTGTTTGTTTATTCTCTGAAAATGTAGACATACAGTGGATCTTTAAAATGAAAGAACTTTAAAAACTTATAACATTCCAGAGTGGAATTAAGTTATATTGATTATACACCCCCTACCCTCTCTCCCCCCCCCCCCCCCAATAATTAACCTGTTAATTTTTACTAGTCTTGATTGGCTAGTTGAGCCAGGGAAGGATTTTTAAAAAAACATCCTGCAGAGGGCAACTGTCGTTCACAGACAGGATGTCAAGTACTGCAAATTTCTTATAGCACAGTTGGTATCATCTAGGGAAAGATATCAGTCCTGCATGTTAAACTGTGCCTTTGACAGGAGATGTTAAAAAGGCCATGAGGGAAATGATGCACCCCGATTTGTCTCTGCATGTCATTAAGTCATTAAGAAATATGTTTTCTTGTTAATAGATGCAGACTTTAAGCAAACTCTGATCAGTGTAAATGTTTGATGACTGTCTCCAGGCCCTTATAATATGCTGGCCAGGCAGACAGTCTTCACAGAGATATTTGGAAATTCAAAGAGCAAATAAATTGCTGTCTTACGTGTTTGTGTGTTTGTGGTGTGTGCATGTGCATATGTGTCTGCAAGCTGTCAAAAACAGGACGTGGTGATTAGATTCTTGGTGTTCAAATTCTATGCTTTACTAATCAGGCAGGGTGGTCTTTTAAACAAGTGATTTATACAGCTATGTAATGTAATAGTAAATTAAGTAATGCTTCTATGATCTGTAAGCATCCGATTTCTGTCTGACAATTCACAATGATGCAGATGGAAATAAAGTTTTGTACTATCCATCCTGCTAAACCATGCAGTTTTAAAATTGGGACATATGCATAAAAAGCACAGAGCATGCATATCTTTCAAGTGTCCTCTCAAGGTAACATACTACTTTCTATCTATCTATCTATCTATCTATCTATCTATCTATCTATCTATCTATCTATCTATCTAGTATTTATATTTATGTTTTGTGATACTGTTATTAAATCTGCCAGATTGCTGTTAGGCATCTGGCATATATATAAACTCAAAAGCCTAGCATCAGCAGGATAGCCTAGTCTTCATGCACAGTGGGCCACTTAACTGTCAAATAGTGATGTCCATCAAGAACTTATTTCCAAAGAGGTGTTTTCATTTAAACTGTTGTCAGATCTGCTGACCAATTTCCAACTTAGTTGACTGGTAAGGGATCTGCTCAGGTTGCAGGGCTAAGCTGAGCTGTCATTTTTCTCTGAGTGAACTGCTCTTGATCCTCATCACTGACAAAATGAGAAATGCAGCCACAGAGGTGCAGTTTTCTGATGCAGGTGCTAGAGCGCTGCACTGGGTTTGTTGTTTTTAAAGGTCTTAGATGCATTCTAATACAGGTACACATTAACTTCAGGTAGGGAGAATTACTTGAGACTTTAGATATGGACAGAGTAAATAAAAGTGAATGTATGGAAAAGTGACTAACCTAACATTTAGCAATCACTGTGGAACAAATAATATTACTGAGTAGATTGTCTTTGCCTATTTGGATGCCTTTCTGCCCACCCCTCGCCCCCTTCCTTTCAAAAAGTGCCTTTAAAAAGACATCTTTTGTTAGGGATACACAAAAATATATGTAGTCACTCAACATACAAATTGCTATGTCTTCGAAAGAGGACTTAGAAAGGTGATGCTGGGAAAGAGAAGGAGTTGGAAAAACAAGATAATTTAAAGTAAGAAGACAGGTGATGCTTGTTTCAAATGCTTATAGGCACATAAATAACTTCATATTTAAAAAAAAAAAAATCTGGTAGTTTGATCTTCAAAAGAAGCAGTCTAAAAACACTCTGCCTTTACTTTGCTCTGTCCAAAGCAATTTGTGTATGGGAAGTTTTATTCTCTGCTGTAGGCATTTCACACTTGCCAATGGTCACTGAATATTGTATATATAATTGAATTATGATGATGCCATGTAACACACTAACCAAAGAAAACCACTAGAACTCCTCTAAACATAACCGCTAATTGTTCTGTAGCATTATTTAAAAGAAAGATGATATATGATGCTTTGTCACTCCTCTCCCCTTTGTTTCTCAGCTGTCAGGGATAGAAGAAACCATCAAAATCTGTGCTCTAAAAAAAAAAAAAATCTTCACTCCTTTTTCAATCTTCTATCTAGTCCCATGTAAAAAAAATAAATCTTCTTTCAGAAGTATTCTACCCTTGTGGTTTGAATTATGAGATGTGCAAGGTTGTAATCTGTACATACTTTGGGAGAATATTCAAACTGATGAGGTCAGTGGCAGACTAAATCCCCTTACTTGATTCATGCATGTAGAGGGTAAGGGATTTTCATTCATTGCTGCTGCTATAACACTTTTATTCCTCAACACATTGCCAAAGGTATTTGTATCTCATTCTCATTACTATATCTTTGTGTGTTTCTGTCCTATTCTCTTAAGGGCTCTTTATAATTCAAGATGCTCTTTATAATTCAAGTTAATTTAAAATTAACTTGACAAGGGAGCACCGATTCTATATGTATATTTCGGCTGAGGAAGATGGTAACAATATGACACATGACACAGAATGAGATACTGTGTCAATAAACTAGGATCCAGCAGAAGGGTAAGGGATGTTTTATAGGCTCAGAAGTAAACTGACAACATGGAAAATAGCTTTGATGACAGTTGCAGGTATGGAAAAACACAGATAACAGCATAAATCTACATGGTATGTAAGAGCCTATAATTATGCTAGCAGAAGCACTATTACCAAGCATCTACAAAGCAAGACAAATAACTTGTTAACTGTGTTTTGTATGCAAAAAAATCATAATCGTACAAAGAAACAGGACAGTCTGTAACGGCAGGGGAAGGAGAAGGCTCCGACTGAAAGCTCATGCAAAACAGAGATTGTATCTAGTTACAAAAAGCAATCATAGCATTATCTTCAACCTACCGTCTACTGGGCTCTTACCTTTTTGACATCCCTGACTAGATGATAGAGAGTGTTGGATGGTCCATGTCTCTGCAAACGACAAATAAAGAAAAAGCAAAATAGTTTGGCATTGTCCAACGACTGTAAATGCTGAAATGGCTTCCTCACCTTAGTAATTTAAAATTCAGGCAACCGAGAGCACAGTGTTATCAATAATTAAAAAAATACTTTACAAGAGCATTTTTTCACTTGGCTTCTCTTTTGCACAAAGCCCTTCAGTAAGAAAACCACAAAATAACTGCCATACTGGATGAAAACTAAGATCCTGTATATAAGACAAGGCTCCTGGCTTAGGTAAAGCAGAAGCCCAGCACAACATGCACAACCTCTGGGAGAGAGTGGGAGGAAGAAGAGTTGTTCACATGTCAGCCTTCCTGCACTCAAGATTTCTGCTTCCACCACCGATCTCTCAGCGAGGCCCTGAGCCTTATTTTAAATCTAGGCTGTCTTGTCTGAAAGCTACTAATAGCATGCACAGCCTGTGATTTTGTCCAAACTTCTTTTAACTCCACCTGATGTGCAGAACATTCTGCAGCAGACTCTCACAATTTCCATTAAATACTTTCTTTTTTGTTGTGTTTTTCACTGTTGCTGATAAGAGACTTGGTCTCCTTGACTATATCTGTAAATGAGACAACTTCATGCGTGTTTTTACGTGTCAGTATTTCCATACACACATTGTTCACACTTGCCAACACTTAATTCTAGGTAACCCCATTGCTTACCATGATATTTTCCTATGATTTCCTGTGATATGCCACTTCAGATTTACCTGCCCTGGGTGGTGCTACATGTCCTACAAACATTATCTTTCCAGTAGTTAATATTTTTTAGATCGTCTCTAAACAGACTGTACAGCTGTGATCCCACTGCTGACGGTCTCCCAGGGTCTTGGATGACCCTAGTCACAATGTCCTTTCGTGGTGAGAACAGGCCATAAATTCTTAATCTCCGTTTTCTATCCTTCAAGAAGTTTTTAAACCACAAGTGCTCCTTATCTTCTATGCCATATTGCTGAATTTCTTTAATAACCTTTCAGATTTTGAAATATCATCAAACAGGTTTTGCAAAAGCAAGTGGACCAAATGCAACATGCTTATTCTCCTGCACGCTGACTTCAACAGCAGTAATAGAGTTCTAAGGCTTAATGTTTCCCTACAGAATCTAGGTAAACTCTTTCTTGACGTAAAACTGATCCCCTTGTCTTCTAATTCTATTCTTCATCATATTTTTTACAAATTTGCCATGACAGAAGTCAGATTCTCTGGTTTATTGCTTCTCAGGTCACTCTCAGGGCTCATGATGAAATGTAGTATTTTTTAACTGGCCTTGTTATTTTTGTGGAGCTAAGGCTATTATGTATGCATTAGGTCATATATCATAATTATTAGTCCAGGCATTTCACAGCCTGGGTCTTTTGGCCCTCTTGTGTGAATAATTTGTGGTGGCTTCTGTAGCTCAGACCAAGGCCTTCTTTTAGCTACAGAACTGAAGACTGTTCTCAGATTTACTCCCTGTGAAAACTAGCTTTGGTACAGGAACTACAATTCTTATCTCTGTAGCAAGAAAGTCCATAAGCTTTCTGTTCTTAATACATAGAAGCTATGTTAAGTACTGATATATCTAGTTGATAGGCAAAATTCAAGCTGAACAAAATCAGATGAGAATCTGCCTCAAGGCTGGGACAAATCTCTCTTCCTCTGTATTTTGCACAAATGTAAAGAGTTCTTTTAATGATTGACATTTTTGAAAGACTGACTTCCGGTCACCATCAGTGTAACACATCTCTGGGTGACAGCCCAGTGTGGCACCTTATGATGGCAGGACTTTAAAAAAGCTTTCTGAAAAGGGCTATGAACTGCACCACAACCTCTCTCCAATAGACAGAGCTTCAATTCTAAGAAACAGGCAATGTTTTTATGATTTTTCCTCTATCATTTATGCAGTTTGAACTTACAGGTTACTTTTGGTAGGCAGTAATGATGTGAATGCTAGAATGTGTTTTGCAGTTGAAAACTCAGAAGCAATTTGAACCTGTGCAGTTTTATGTTCATTTTAAGGGCAAAGATACAAAATTTGCAAACAGATTTTTAAAAGTCACTTTCATATTTGGATCATTCAGCAAGGACATGGGCAAGACCTTCACTGTAACAGACCTCCCCAAATCATCAGACTTCTCCTTTAAGGTCAGAATATTATCCCAAGAAGTTTGAAATGTTTCTTTCTAGTGGCTGAGTTCGATTAACAGTTGTATGATTTTTTTGAAACCATGAGGACATATACTATCAGGAGCCATATATCAGCATCCTACAGGTCTGACCTGCAAGTTACTGTCTTCCAAACAGTGCCATGTGCCTAAATCTTGGATCTATCGTATTGTAATTACAATGACCAGAAATCAGCTGGTACTGTGTGAGGTTTAATCCATATTTTACAAAATCTGTATAACAAATTAGGTGAGCAAGCTAAAAGGCACTGTGGAATTCTAACATGGAAAATTTCCACAGCAGCTGTGGTCTGTCCTGTGCATCATCACGTCATTGTGATATGAGTGAGAGCTAGAACATTGAATATAGAGAAAGAAAATTCGCCTTAGGCTGGCCCTACCGTATTGTACAATTCCTCTAGCCGGGAGATGGTGAGAAAACGATGCATGCTTACTCCATTTTCTATGAGCAATTTCACAAAATCCACTCTGTCCAACACCAGTGCATCCAGCATTGCTTGCTCAAGGGAGCCCACCTGCAAAGCAAATGATTAATTCAGGCTGTTCCTGGGCCTTGCAGGGTGTATCTGGCTGGTCCAGTCACCCCGGCACAAGTAGGAAATCCTGACAACATCTTGAGGGTTGCTCTGCTAAGCTTAAAATAGGTTGATCACAGTTTTAGTCTGTATTGTTTTTTTCTGATTCACAGGAGTATCTGAAAAAATGACTGTCAGATTAATATAATCTAGGAAATCCAGACTGGGACCAAGGAACTGGAGCCCAGGAAACGGATGACTACACTTCCGCACCATCTAATTACAATGTTTATTTCTTACTTTGCTGACAAACATTTTATTTATATTGGGTGTGTTTGTTATGTACACACACACTCACTTTAATTCTGTCTTTACTAGCTTTTTCCTCTGTTTGTGGTGTGGAAATTCACAGAAACAGAGGAAACAAAAATAGCTTCACAATTAGCATTTCTTTGAAGGGTAAATGCCAGAGGTCTTCTTATGTGGAACCCCTCCATTTCTATCCATTGCAGGTTGGGAGTTAGAAGGGTGAGAAATTACCTCATACTTCCAGCTTTTAGTTTCCCAGATGATTGTAGCTTGTTAGTATGTATTCAAATTTTTGCTATGATGTGCTGATGCAGCAACAAAAATAAAGACAGTCTAAAACCATTAAAATCTCTCCTATGTTTTGATGCATACTTATGCCCAATATTGAAGACAAGATAAATAGTCTTGTTCACTCCTTACCTGAAAAGGCAAGGATTTTTAAAACTCAATTTTAAGAGGCGGCCAGCTCCAGCAACATTACATTTAAAGAAAATGTATTTAAACAGAAGCTTTCCCTTTTCTTATAATTTTGCCATGAAGAGCTGTAAATTCTTGTGGAATCATAGCACATGAAGTTTCCATGACAGTGACAAAACAAGTGCAACAGTAATGAATATTGTAATCCAATTAAATCTTCTGAATGAAGACATGGTAGGCTTTAAGGAGATACACGTAGATACAATCTCCCTCTGACTCCTTCATGGCTTCTACCAGTTAAAAAAATCTACAAATCAAGCTGGCAACAGACTACTTCTCAGCCCCGCACAGTGCTGAGCAACCCCTCTAATTACAACCCTCCGACTCCTGCAGAGAAGTTTTGCCACCGTGCTTTCTGGGGGCATGGTGCTAGCTGGGGAGGCTGCCCTCACAGCTAGCAACTGGAGAACAGGATGGTGCAGATTCTATTGATCCTATAGATGGGGCAAGCAGACTGAGCAAGCAGCACTAGGCACGAAATTAGCACCAACTCAGGTCTGAAGCCACAGCACTTCTATGGTAACATTGCTGATCAGCTCTTGTGGTCCACCTGATGACCTCCAGCATTTATGCAGCAATTTTTTTGACATCTGATCATCATAAAATTCAGTATTTGTGTATAAAAACATATTGCTTGAAAAGCAAAAAGATTTGCCTTTCCTTTAACTTACAGCCTAACTTTGTAACATGGTACCTGTAAATAGATACTTTCTTTTCCTTAGCTGGTAGAATCATGCTTGATAGTATAAATGTGTTGCTTCCCATTTCTTTAAACGTGTGATGTCCCAGTCTTAAGGCATCGCTAGATGTCACAATTTCCCTGAAAAACCAAACGCTATCTTTGCAGCCACGCCTGCTTTCCGTAGCTGTCCCTTTGTGTTTGCCTGAGGGCATGTCTTGCTGTGTTTTAAACCGTGTGAAAGCCACCACTGTCAACAGAATGGATTTAATGTTGTGTAGGGCTTAAAGTGTTTCAGTAGAAGATGCTATATATATATATACTGTACCGGCCACTGTTGCCCGTAAATAAAGATTTGACTGCGAGCGATGTCTACTCTGTTCCAGGCTAATGCCAGGCTCAGCTGGTCGGGAGCAGACGCGTTAGCTCCTGTTTATATATAGAGGGGTACAGGGTACAGAGGAGGAGAAAAGAGAAACAAGACATTCTTTAGAGTCAGTCAACAGATGAGCATGGTAATCCCTCTGTCAAAAGTCTCATAAATGTCCATGTACTTTTGGAGCTAGTGTCATAATAAACCAAAACAAAACCTTCTGTGGTTGCTGTAATTAAATATTGCCAATCAAATCTGAATTGATTATTGTATCACAAACATTATTTCCTCACACCCTCCTTGAAGAATACAGTAGGTACACATGGTGTTGGCATATACAGCTTGTGGTAGAGTAAAATGGTTTCCTTCCTCTTGGTCGGGAAGCCAGAGTAGAATCCAGGAAGGATATTGTTCCATCTGCAGAAACACACACACACACACTCACGCACACACACGCATGTGCATCTAGCAATTGCAAAGAGGTTCAGCTCACAAAGATCCCACCAATTTCATTAGTCATGCATTTTATGTACATCCTCTATGCATTCCCTCCTGATAAGGTGGTGACCCCGAAGAAGCATAGGAATTTCTCTATATATTTGTACTAAGAGGCCTCAGTGGGACAAATTTCCCTTTAAATATGCAATATTCATGTTAGAAAGCATGCTATAAAGCTGATGTCAAGGTGTAATTTACCTGAGTTAAATAAGAAATTATGTAGATTGTAAGATGGCTTTGAAGCTCTCTGTTTGTTTTGGAAGGAAATGTATGCTTTTCCCTGCAGTTTTAATGGATGCTGTAGGACATTCCTGCCCTGCTGTGTTTTTTTAATACTTCACTAGGGATTTAATGGTTATCTGCTGATGTGTAAAAATAAAACAGTATTTGTGCTTCAGAGTTGCAGGGAGAACTGGCCTGAATGCAATGATCAACCAAATAAATTGAGGGCCCTTTGACTTTTATCTACATAGCTGCTTGCAGTGATTAGGCCTCTTACCTCCACTGTTTTCTTGTCTTTATTCTGATATCATGGAGTGAAGACAAACAAGAGCTTTTCATTATTTCAAAGCATTTCTGTCCTCATTTCATTACTATTCAAAATCACACATAGTTCCAGATGAAAGTGTACTCTGAGGCACAGAATATATCAAACATAACATGCTGGCAGCTGAAATTCTCTATGAACGATCAGTTCAGCAGACCTTAAATTTTATAACTCTCAACTTTGCAGTCAGTTCATTGCCATGAAACCTTGCCAAATAGTTGGCAACATCTACTGTTATTTGGGAGATGGTGAACTGCAGATCATCCAGGTTACTTACAATTTACTACAGAAAACATCTACGATAAAAAGGAAGGTGATACAAGGGCAGAATGATAGAAAGAAACGAAGAAGAAAGAACAGTGAAAACAGTAAAGGAACTTTCTGTGACTGAGAAGTAACAAGAACACTCCTTTGTACAACACACAGCTTCTCACTACTATATAATACTACAGCATAGACAAACGCTCTCATGAGAGACCTCATGGGGGATACCAATGACATCTGAACCGTTCTGAGTTTCTTACAAAAGCAACATGCAAAGTTAAGAACAGAAAATATTTACCTTTGGGAAGGGCAAAAATGTCTCTACAGTTTTATTAATAAACCAGAAAACACCTACCAGCAGTAGGTATGATAGTGTAAATTAAGTACAGAAAGCAAAAAATTATCTCCCTTGTTCTGAAGCAAACAGAATATTCTCTCAAAATGTCATTGTATCCTTTCCATCTGTGAGTCTGCAGGAGAAGTGAGAGCTTCAGCAGGTGTTCAGGCAAGATCTCTGTTGAACAGTAGAGGAAGCACATGGGTGAACTCCAAAATCCAGGAGCAATGATGGCAAACCCACAGTGTGGCACTATTTTGCACTTGTGATGGAGGAGTTCCAGCTCTTGATCTTCCTACACTGGCTGCAGCCCACAGCCTGGGTAGCTTGGGATGTAGCCTGATTAGCAATCATTCTGATCACAACAGACTTGAGGAAGGAAGTGGGCTACTTACACTGCCACTGCTTTAGCTGA
Organism: Indicator indicator; assembly: GCF_027791375.1. Classification (NCBI taxonomy): domain Eukaryota; kingdom Metazoa; phylum Chordata; class Aves; order Piciformes; family Indicatoridae; genus Indicator; species Indicator indicator. Next base: position 48,471,354 of record NC_072053.1, on the reverse strand, counting down.
ATCTCAAGTCACATCATAGATGCACCAGGTAACATCTGATCCTTAGCAGAGAGCTTTCCTCAGTTTGTTTTGAGTGATCGGATTCTTTTTATGCTTTAGGAAGGACCCAGCTAGAGGAACACAAAGAGCAACTGGCATGGGGCATGAGGCAGTAGTTGTTTCCCCACAAGGCCCCCAAATGCAGCAGTTCATCAGAATTGTTTTCCTTGAGCATGCTTACTGCTCCAAATACTGAGCAGAGGAGAAAGCAACACATAGTCCAGCCTCTGTCCTTCCCACCTCCCTGAATGGTATGCTTATGGCTGCCAGCTAGCAGTGGACACATTTCTCTGTGGGTGCATGTGCAGTCCTGGAGATGATGCTCTTCTCAGTGCCATGAAATGAACCATAATGGTTCATTTCATTGTTTCACAGAAAGCTGCAGACATTTGGCAGCTGAAGGACATGTATGGTTTTTCAAGGGGTTTCGGTACTTGAGGTCCAAACTGGTCCATCAGCTAGGGTGCAGAATGGATTGGCATTTTGGCGCTCTGATTCACATGGTGGGTTGGCTGCTCCCAAACTGAGGTTTGTTGATGGAAAGCCCTTGCACCCTTCTCCTTTTTACTGTCTTCCCTCTGTGGTTTTCAGGTGCAGGTGGATTACTTGCATTACACAAGACAGGAAAGGAGAATAAAAGCTGTAGAAGTTAGTACACAGCAGCACATGGGATGCTGAAGACATCTAATTGATTTATTGTAGAATGGACTGATGACTTCTGACTCAAAAGTAGTCCAGCTATTGAAGATAGAATGCTATCCACTATTAAGAAGCAAAAAGAATTTCACTAATTGAAGAAATATTCCCTTGAACAACTGAAAGGCTTCCTTAAGATACTGTCTCCTTTCAGTCATTTCCTTGATTTCATTTGGTGCTACAGAGCTTGGATTTGAGTCATTAGAAAGAATCCAAAAGCTGCCCTCTCTGAGGACTCATCTCACTCATGAGCATTGTTGTAATGTAACCAAATCAAAGCCAAAGGACATTTGGGAAATATTAAAAATAAGGCAGACTTAATAACACACTGCTCTCATCAAATCAACACAGGCATTACACTGAAACCACTTCTTAGGCCCTTCACTCTATCAGTGGTAAGAAATCATCACCTCCTCTCCCTACATGTGTATTTCATCCTATTTCATGGAAAGATTCTCTGCATAGTTGTGTCATTTTGTTTTAGTTACTGCAGTACATTTGCTTCTTTAAATAGTGTTTTAGGCAATATGAATAAATCTATGTAATAATTACTCAGTATCCTGGTGTCTGGCTGAGTATAAGATATGTTCTTCAAAAGAGTGTTTTAAGACAATATGACTAATGTCTGCCGTGGGATTCTTCCTTCCTTTTGTCTCCTTCTAGAAGAAAAAATGTATTTGGGATGCAACACATTGACTTGGCAGTATTTCAGTACAGATATTGCTGGATATACATAGGCAATGCAAGTACAAGGCAAAGTTGAAAGCACAAGAAAATCTGTGACAGCTGTTTGTTCCCGCAGATGTTAAGTTTATGCTCTTAGGCAGCCATCCAGGAATGCCGGGATATCTTACATAGACTCTCCTGCTTAAAAAGTCAGATGGTCTATCCAATGTCTTGGACATGTGCAGTACCTCCTTGATGATAAAGCCTGCGACCTGCATCAGAAAGAGTGTAGTGACCTTGCAGGATCCCAGGTTATTGAACAGATTACAGACTACAGGGGTTTATACACTGAGGTTTATACACTGTGATCTACGTAAATCTCTAAAGGATTCTCCAGGGACTGTCTATGATACTTAGTGCACAGGAAACTGGAAAGCTGAGATGACACAAAACTCACCTATTGAGACAGAAATGGTTGTTGGAGATTCAGTTTCACAGTGCTTCTAATCATGTCAAAGTTCTTTTTAAATAATCACTTAGAGAATACTTAGATATAGGGAAAAAGCAATCCAAATTAACTTTCTGTTGTTGTATTTCTGTTCTGTTGTTGTGTTTCCACTGCATTTGCTAAAAGCATCTTCCTAGTATTTAGCAGGATATGAGTATGGGGCTGGGTTCTTTTCAGTGGTGGCCAGTGATAGGACAAGGGGCAACAGGTACAAACTAGGACACAGGAGTTTTCCCTTGAATTGGTCCAAGGCTAACTGTATGAAGTTCAATAAGGCCAAATGCCAGGTCTTGCATTTGGATCACAGCAACCTCATGGTAAGTTGCAGATTTGGGGATGTATGGTTGGAAAACTGCAACTTGGAGAGGGGCCTGGTGGGCTGATAGTCAACTGAACATGAGCCACTGGTGTGCCCTGAGTCAGCAGTGTGTCCAGGTGCTCAAGAAAGCCAACAGCATCCTGGCTTGTGTCAGAAACACTGTGGCCAGCAGGAAGAGGGAGATGATTATCCACCTATACTCAGCACTTGTGAAGCCACACCTCAAGTATTATGTTCAGTTCTGAACTCCTCACTGTAGGAAGAATATTGAGGTGCTGGAGCATGTCCAGAGAAGGCCAACGAGGGCAACAAGGCTTGGACCTATGAGAAGCATCTGAGGGAACTGGGGTTGTTCAGTTTAGAGGAGGCTGAGAGTAGACCTCATCACTCTCTAAAACTACCTGAACAGTGGTCGGAGCGAGGAGGGGGCAGCCTCTTCTCCTTGATGACAAGCAACAGATCTAGAAGAAAAATGTTACGAGAAATGCCAGGGGATGTTTAGGCTGGATATTAGGAAATACTTCTTCAGTGAAAGGGTTATCAAACATTGGAATGGTAGGGACATGCTTTAATGTTGACCTTTCCATGCTGGGTTAAAGGTTGGACTAGATGATCTTTGCAGTCTCCTTCAACCAGATATATTCTGTGGTTCTGTGATCTTTGATGCCACTTCAAAACAATTATATTTTAGAACATCTCCATATGCTGACTTTAACTTCCCTATCATATGCACGGTTAAAGACTATCAATGAATCCACTTATTACAAATTCGTGCTATTGGAAAGTTACATTTGCATGTCTCTTGAAATTGAAAAAAAAAAAGGGAATTCACAAGCCATATGCTGTTGTGACATCTATGCAATGTAAATTGATAACCAGTTGGATGCTATTCCCTAGTTTGTTGGAGATTGCATCCAAGAAATATAGATCTGCTGACAATATCAAACAAATGATTCATGAAAATAAACAAGGAAATAATCACTCATTTTCAGTGCAAGGCTTGGGGCTTGTGGAATATACCATCCAGAATTGTTGCACTGGCAGTGTGCCTGATGTGGGTTTAAAAAGAGACTATCTCTTTGCAAATTTTACACAGCAAGCAGGAAATACTTCATACTTCCCAATCCTTGTCCTCCTGAACAAATCACTTAGAACAGAGTGAGATTGGTAGTTAGCTGGCATTAGCCTTGAACACTGGCATCAAGAAAATCCTTTTCAGTGGAATGAGAAAAAGCAACCGATAATTACTCAGCAGTTTGATACTTTTCTCTGCACCCCTTAACTGTGCTGAAAGGATGAAAGATTAATTCCTGAATTTAGACTTAAGAATTGGGGGTTGGACTAGATGACCTACAGAGGTCCCTTCCAACCCAGACCAATCTATGATTCTATGATTTTATGATTCTATGATTCTGTGAATTCCAACATACTTCAAACCCAGTCTACAAATATACTTACCAGTAAGTCAACAGATAAACCATTGCTACCTTATATTTCCAGATTTGATGAAAAAAAACTATCAAACACCCTAAGGGGCTATACTTATGGAAAGGATAATATTTTTTTCCATGTGGGCCAGAACCATTGTACAAAGACATGGTATGGATAAAGACAACTAGTCTATCTCATCTTTGCACACATTGATTTAGAAGTTATATGGACTTTCCTTCCCTGTGATGACAAATCTCAGATTAACAAGAGACATCTGATAAATCTAATCCTTTTTGAGTACCTTCAATAATCAGAAAGTTCTGAGGAGCACTGAAGATGAGGTCTAAATTTTGGTTCCTCTGGCCCTTGAGCAACACGCAAGTGCTGCTGCCACTTGTAGATTACCAAATCAAGACTGACAAGCAAGCATCAAAGGAGATGTCAGAATTGCTCACATAGATCCAGGCACCTTCTGATCTAAGAGAAGTTTGCTACGAATTCTTGCACTACTATTATGATGATTGAAAGTAATTTAATTTTAGTAAGGAGATGACAGGACCAATTCGATCGTTGTGAAATGGATATTCCAGATCACAGAGGTCTACTCATATACCCAGACTGCAGTCATAGTACTGTTGCTCATGTAAATACTGCAGAATAACTTTTCAAACAGAAAACAATCTCTCTCAGGCCTATGATTTATTTTCTTCAGCTACCACCAAGTAACTTTCCAGATGGTAAAAGAATCAAGGGATTCAGACCCTGAAAATATACCTGGAAGAAGTGGAATCATAACTTTTAACACAATTAGTATCTTTCTAGCAGAAATGAGGAGCAGTACTTTCAGTGATTGTCTTAAGAACAAATGTGAAGAAAATACACTTTACACTGAGCACAATGAAGTAGCCAGCTATATTTAAGACAAAACCGAAATCTACAATTAAAATATTTCCTAAAGATAGAAAAGAATAATGTGGTGATGGATACAATTCTTGTCCCTTGCTTTTAATTAATTTCTTTATCGTTTCTTCACCTTGATTTACATGCTTTCTCTGTGAAGTTGTCCAAAATGCCTTGAGATGTAATTATTCAGATGGCTAAAACCTGTTACCTCAGGGTAGCATCAAAATACTCATGTCACCAGCAGGACAAACAACTCATATCTTGATATAAATGAGCAAAAAGAAGTAGAGAAAGCATTACTACAGAAGCCTAAAGAAACCAAAACTACTGGAGCAAAGTAATTCCAGCTCAGTTGCTTGGCTGGTAGCTATCAGCTTGCAGTAATAATTTTAAAGTCACCAGTGCTTCACTCCTCCTGTTTAGACTTCTGTTTTGAATCTTTAATGTAACATTTTTAAAATTGTACTGATAACTGGTTAAAAGATGAAGTATTATTTTGCTCCATTAGGCTCAGGCCTCCTCCCTTTTCTGTTCAAATAACTTTTGTGAGCATTCATAGGAAGAAATTGCAAGGAAAACTGAGCCCTGGAGCAAGCAAAAATAATTCCCATTACCTTTTCAATTTATTAATTTTTTTTGGTATCACCCAAATTCAGGTCTGCTACACACCATTATGTACCCTGTTAGTAAGGGGTGGGAGTGCCAACTGCTGAAGAGCCTCATGAAGTCTAACATTCTCAAGTCACCTCTGGAAGTTCATTCACTAATGTTTCTCATATTGCTCTTTAAATTACTTGGTATCTCTTGTTATCTGTTTCTAAAATCAGTATGGCCTGTAATAGACAGCACAAAACAGTTCAAACAGCAAAAAGATGACCATGGTGATTAATACATACAATTTGTGAAAATCTTTTTTTGGGGCAATACCATATAAATGGAGGGCTAGAACCTACCAGCCCTTGCTTAGGTGATTAATCCTTCAGCAGATAAGCACATGTGCTTCAGAGCTTTTAAAATCTCATCTGTTTCTCTATTTGCAAACATATGATAAATCACCTGATAATGTGTTTTGAAGGGAGTAAGTATCTCCAGACCAGGGTTTACAATGTACTGTAGCAACAGAACATTAATGATAAGACAATCTTTTAAGAGTATAAGTGTAACCGAGAAAGATTTAGCAACCTGTGAAGTTTACAATTAAAACCCTTGTCACCCCAGTACCTGAGTTCTTAGCTATCAGTGGAGGCTGAAACGAGACCCACATTGCTCCCAGACTTTCCTATAGATCACTACAGATAACATTTTACTTTGACAATGATGTCAATTCTGCCTAGAAGCTGGTAACTCCCTTCTGTTCTATGAATGACCAAGGCTACCTAAGTCTAAGAAGGTCTTTGGCTGCCTTCTTGTGAGTATTAGACTTCTCAATAAGCCAGTGGAGAGTTACTACTATGTTTCTTGTGACACATTAGTGAAAAATTCAGAAAGGAAACCAAATAGCTATTTAAACATTATTTGGAGGCCTGTGGCCAGTAGTGTTTCCCAGGGATTGGTACTGGGTCCAGTTTTGTTGAATATCTTTACCAATGACCTGAATTAAGGGATTGAGTGTACCCTCAGGAAGTTTGCTGATGATACAAAACTGGGGGGGTTGGCTGGCACCCTGTCAGGCTGTGCAGCTGTCCAGCGTGACCTGGACAGGCTGGAGAGCTGGGTGCAGGCAAACCTTATGAAGTTCAATAAGGACAAGTGCAGGGTCCTGCATCTGGGGAGGAATAAAAACAGGCACCAGTACAGGTTAGGGGTTGCCCTGCTGGAAAGCAGCTCCACAAAGACCTTGGAGCCCTAGCGGACACCAAGTTCGCCATGGAACAGCAATGTGCCCTGAGAGCCAATGGTATCCTGGGGTGCATGGAGAAAAGTGTGTCCAGCAGGTCTAGGGAGGTTCTTCTCCCCCTCTACTCTGCCCTGGTGAGACCATACCTGGAATACTGTGTCCAGTTTTGGGCTCCCCAGTTCAAGAGAGACAGAGACCTGCTGGAGAGAACCCAACGGAGCGCCACGAGGATGATTAGGGGACTTGAGCATCTCCCTTGTGAAGACAGACTGAGATCCCTGGGGCTGTTTATTCTTGAGAAGAGAAGACTGAGAGGGGATCTCATTAATGTGATCAATATCTGAGGGATGGGTGAAGTGGAGGGGACCAATCTCTTTTTGGTGCTGTGCACTAATAAGACAAGGAACAATGGATTCAAGCTTGAACATAGAAGACTTCACCTCAACATGAGGAGAAACTTCTTTACAGGGCATGTGATGGAGCACTGGATCAGGCTGCCCAAAGAGGTTGTGAAGTCTCCTTCTCTGGAGATTTTCAAAACCTACCTGCATGCATTCCTGTGTGGACTACCCTAAGTGATCCTGCTCTGGCAGGGGGGTTGGACCTGATGATCTCTTGAGGTTTCTTCCAACTGTACTGTGATACTGTACTGTGATTAAAGGAAGAGCTGGATTTGTATGAAGCAGTTAAAACAAAAAAGCATACTTCAACTTCACATATAGATTTACCATCTCAATATGGTAGATATTGTCCATGAATGAAGTTTTCAGCACAGCAGAGACACATAGTTAATACATTTGGACTGATACCGACTCACCGTGGAGTGAAACTCCATTACCTTTGAGTAATGCTGTCAGGATAGCTAAATCAATATCCTGGTGTCCTTCTGATCCCATGCGAAATACTGTGATCTGAAATGTTAAAAGACAATACTATTAAAACTAGGGTAAACTTTTAAAAGAGAACTTAAATCAGGGAACAACCATTTGGATATTAAAATGTCCTGATAGCATTTATACACATAACAATTGCCTTATTAGATAGAATTAACACATTTTTGTGAGATAAAAATTTGCTAAACATGGAAATTCTATTAATGAGCATATGGAAGAAAAGTGATACATAAAGGATGAAATTTGAAATGAAGGAATGTTCTTGTATTAGAGGAGCACTAGATTTCATCTTCCAAATACACTACTAGGAGGAATTAGGTATTATAGGCATTGAATAAATATTTTGGCTGAAATGGTTTTATATAGTATAATTTTGATAAATAATCGAAGAACTGGGCTTCTAACGGGTCAGAAATATCACAAAGTCACAGAATCACAGAAATGTTCAGGTTGGAAAAGACCCTCAGGATCACCAAGTCCAACTGATAACCCTACTCTACAAAGTTCACTCCTAAACCATGTCCCAAAGCACCACATCCAAATGACCTTTAAACATATCCAGGTAACTCAACCACATTCCAATGGCAGCACATTCCAATGACTGACCCCTCTTTCTGTGAAAAAATTCTTCCTAATGTCCATTCTAAACCTACTCTGTCATTCTAAACCTACCCAGTCACAGCATGAGGCCATTCCCTCTTGTTCTATCACTAATTACCTGGAAGAAGAGCCAGCACCAGCCTCTCCACAACATCCATTCAGGTAGTTGTAGAGAGCAATGAGGTCTCCCCTCAGCCTCCTCTTTTCCAAACTAAACAGCCCCAGCTCCTTCAGTCACCCTTCATAAGATTTATTCTTCAGGTCCTTCACCAGCTTCAGTGCCCTCCTCTGCACTTGCTCCAGCACATCAACCTCTCTCCTGTACCGAGGTGCCCAAAAGTGAACACAGTACTTGAGGTATTGTGGCCCACCCAGAGCTGAGTACAAGGGGACAATCACCTCCCCACTCCTGCTGGACACAGCATTTTTGATACAAGCCAGGATGCCATTGGCTTTCTTGGCCACCTGGGCACACTGCTTGCTCATACTCAGTTGCCTGTCAATTAGAACCCCCAGGTCCCTTTCTGCCAGACAGCTTTCCAGCCACACTTCCCCAAGCCTGTAGCTTTGCTTGGGGTTGTTGTGACCCAAGTGCAGGACTTGGCATTTGGCCTTGTTGAAGCTCATCCCATTAACGTTGGCTCATTGATCCAATGTATCCAACTCCCTCTGTAGAGCCTTGTGCAGATCGACACTCCCACCTAACTTGGTCTGATCTGCAAACTTACTGATGACACACTCTATGTCTTCATCAACATCACCAATAAAGATGTTAAACAGAAGTGGTCCCTACACTGAGCCCTGAGGAACACCTCTTGTGACCAGCCACTAGCTGGATTTAACTCCATTGATCAACACTCTTTATCCAGCAGAGTGTGTGCTCAATCAAGCCACGAGCAGCCAGTTTGTGCACAAGAATTCTGTGGGGAACAGTCTCAAAGGCTTTTCGAAAGTCTAGGTAGACAATGTCCACACCCTTTCCCTCATCCAATAGTCAGGTCATCTTGTCATAGGAGATCAGGTTGCCCTTCATAAACTTATGCTGACTGGGTCTGATTCTCTGGTTGTTCTCTCTATGTTGTGTAATGGTGCTTGAGATGATCTGCTCCATGACCTTCCCTGGCACTGAGGTCAGGCTGAGGTCTATACTTTCCTGGATCCTCTTTTTTGTCTTTCTTGTAGATGGATGTTACATTTGCTACCTTCAAGTCCAGTGGGACATCCCCAGTTAGCCAGGACCTCAGGTAAACAATGGAAAGTGGCTTGGTGAGCACATCTGCCAGCAACTTCAGCACCCTTGGGTGTAGCCCATCTGGCCCCACAGACTGGTGTCCATCTAAGTGTCATAGCAGATCACTGACCACTTCCTCATTTATTGTGATGAGCTCCTTAGCCAGGTGTGGTCAGGGACCCATCACTACAAAATATGAGCCTTGAGGCAGTGTGGTGAAATACACAATTCACAAAGAACAGGAATTAATGCAGTGAGGCTGTTCTTTTAAGCCAATTTCACTCTTGGTTACAACTGCACTGAAACATATAGACGTGCAAATCCCCTTGCTCCTTTCGTTGCCATGGCAATAGCTGCTTTTGGGCCTCTGCTTCTTGCAAAGCAACTCAGACTGCTCATTTTTATTAGTGCCTTTACTAATGAAACCTATGTCATCTTTCTGATCTGTTTTTCTGTTTTCTTCTGCCAGTACAGACTGCCTAGTTTTATTCTACGTTTTAAAGTCAGGAATTGTGCAAACATATTTTTCACTTACATTCAGCAGCATATGTTGTCCCTCTATTCCTAGTTTCCTACTCGTGCAGCACCACTGAAATGCAGCAGCATTTAGGATAGAGGTCAGCAAACATTAGGGCACAAGGAATGGTGTAACATGACCCAGGCAGGAGATACATATGTTCGTCAAGAGTAAGGTAACATTTTGGTGACAAACATCTGCCTGCCGGCAGAAATAGCCCTGTAGAGGGTAGCCCAAGAAATCCAGTGCATGCCTCTTGTAGCATCTATTCTACTTTCACTTGTCCCTAGAGCTCTAGGGGGTTGAAAGGGAGGTAGAAAATAGCACAGCATGTTAGAGACTGAAAAAGCAAATGGGATGAAGTAATAGGAAACTGGTTTAGCTCAATTAGTCAATAGATGAAATCTAAAACAATATGAGAAAGCACTTATGCTAGAGGTCCTCCTCGGGTAATGAAGGCTTGGTTTGACACTTCAAGGTTTCCTGAGACCAAGCAGAAATACTGCAAATAATGATTTAATATCTATTTTCTCTCTCCTCCTGGAATCTACAGATGTTTCTGGCAAACCACTTGATGCCTATCCATATACTGCAGCTCTACAGAATAGAGTAGCTCCAGTTGGAAGGAGTCTGTAATGATTATCTAGTCCAACTGCCTGGCCATTCCAGTGCTCACCAAAAGTTAAGGCATATTATTAAGAGCATTGTCCAAATGCCTCTTAAACACTGACAAGCTTAGGGCATTAACTATCTCTTTAGGGAGCCTGTTTCAGTTGTTTGATCAACTTTGTGGTACAGAAATGTTTCCTGATGTTTCTTGCAATGTTTTTATCTCTTCATCAGGTAAGGCAAGAAAGCTCTCCCTGTGGTGCAGGCAGTCTTTGACCTGTAAAGCATTCATAATGTGGGCAGAAATACAAATTTCTATGTATGTCTTATCTCAAATCACAATACAAATATCAGCTGATGAGACCAGCCCCTTTACTGTACATCCTCATGATGCATTTCCCGTGCCACAGATGATGAACTGTGCTACAGAGGTTAGCAGACAGGTAGGTGAGTCAGAAGGCAGAAGGAAGAGAAAGCACTTCTTTCCTCAGTGGGAAAGAGGAATTTCACCCTTCTCATACGGTGCTCCAGCAGGTGCTGACAATAAGTGGGTGTATTCACAGTGTTGCTACATAACAGTCTGATCATAACACCCTCAAAATGCTTTGCAATTTCCTACAGAATTTTTGCAGCAACAGTGCATCTCTTTAGCACTGAAGGGAAGTGTGACAGCCAGGCAAGCAGATCAGACTAATGCTGGGAATGTTTTGTTTGCACCATTGCGCTTAGTGGCTGCCCTTCTTCTTAAAGGACAAAGGTAAAGCAGTCTGCACATTGGGGACAGAAAATACTAAACAGGAATTCAGTGGAAGAAAAAATATACCTCAAACTAACCACATGCTTAGTGAATTTCCAGCCTAATTAAAAGGCATCACATAAACTGCAAGCACTGATCAGCTTAGCGCCACAGGAAAGCTAAATGAAGCACTTTGCATGCATTGGATCACATATAACCCTATAATTCCTGCTTCTCTTTCACCCCTCTCCCCTGCAAGCCTCAGAAAAATAAACCCACTATAGCAGAATGAAGTGCAGATGTATTAAAACTAAAGCTATGTACTTTAGTTACATTAAAATAAAAAGGCTATCTTAACATAGTAACTGTTACTTTATTATTATTTTCCAGAGGCCTACCATGATTCAAGTAGTAAAATAAATAAAAAAGTTATTGGCAAAAAAAAAAAAATAAAAAAGGAAATAATGCTCAGACTCATACCAGATTTATTATTAATTTGGTGGTGATGTACAGAAATTCAGACACAACCAAGGCAAAATGTCATGACAATTTATTTCAAAATACTGCGAGTTCAATAACTCAAAGATTCAGTTGATACTGTTGACTTTTGACTGTTCTCAATGTACAAAATGTTTCAGGATGCTAAACGGATATGTTCAGCCTCTCCTTATGGTTTAGGTTAACTTTAAGTATCCATAGCTGCCGTCTCTCTGTGACAGATACATTTCTCCTAAAGATCCAAGTTAATCCTATTGAGAACTTGTCATTAAACCCTGAAAAAATGGTTTGGCTAGGGACTGGGCTGTCAAGTAGCTGACATGCATTAACACAGCAGAAAGTCTGAACATGAATCAATCACTTTACACTATAAATATCTGCAGCCATCAGGGCCCATTGAGCGATCCCGCCATAGCAGCTGTCTGCACAGCAGTGATCTCCTCTTGGGTAGGGACACTTATCAAGGTTACCCTCAAGGCTGAGAGATCCCTTACCTGCTGATGGATCCCTTACCTGACACTAGGTCAATAAGCAGCATTTTTTTGTATGAATGTACCATTTAAGACACGTATAGTAAGCTTACACGACAATCTTTGTATCCCATGCTAACTCTAAGCGTAGTAATTAGTAAAATATTGACCATGAATCCATCTGTGGTTATTAAATATTTTTACACACATAAATTTACTTATCAGAACTCAATAAACTAACTACTAGATCACATCCATTTGAGCGATCTCTGACTCCTCCTACAACACTCCCTTGTGTTCTGAAGCATTTTACCACACTTTTACCCATGCATTACAACTACCTGAAAGCAGGTGGTAGTGAGGCTGCTGCTGGTCACTTCTCCCAAGTAAGTAGCGATAGGACAAGAGGAAATGGGTTTAGATTGGACATTACCAAAAACTTATTTACTGAGAGAATGGTGAGGCATTGGAACAGAATGCTCATGGAGGTGATGGAGTCACCATACCTGGAGGTGTTCAAGAAGTGTATAGATGTGGTGCTTCAGGATGTGGTTTGGTGATCATGGTAGTTGGGTTATGGTTGGACTCAATGGTCTTAAAGGTCTTTTCCAGCCTGAGTGATTCTATGATTCTTTAAACTGTTACCTCCCAACTTGGTAAAACAGCTTTTAATTAGTTTGGACCTCTTAGGAGGTCTTTGTCCTGTCACAGTTTTGGGAAGACTGATTGTCTTGTCTTTCCAATATCACCCTAAAGCTTGATTAATGTTTTCTGTTCATTCACAAAGTGGAAGATTTAAAATAGGGTTGTAATTAAGTGAGGAGCGAACTTCTTCACACTGTTGATAAAATCTTAGCCCTGACTCCCAGCATTCTTCAGGTATAACTTGTTCACCTTGTATCTTTGCCAGATATGTTTGTTGCTGACACTGCTAGATGTCAGAGTATAGTGACATCTGCTTTTAAAATGCTAAAGAAAACTATTTCATCACTAATGGTTCTGAAGAACGAATTTTGGAAAACAAGCCCTAAAGTGGCCGCATGCTGACTGTTGAACCATTTATATCATCAGTTCTACTTTACCTGGCAAAGACAGATCATTACCAAACCAGGTAGTTGTGACTTTCTTTCTCCTTCAATAACAGTGGGACTGGAGGAATATTGCTGCTACGTTTTTGGTCCTTGAGTAGCAGCCTGTGAGGAACTCTAAGCATCTTGAGCAGACCTACCCATTGCAGCTTTATGTTAGGCTGCTGTCATGATTCATTATACTCAAATGATTCATCAAGGAAGGGGGCTGCACACTCACCCTGCCTTTTTTCACAGCGTCTGTTGCAAATGCATTCCCCAAACGGTTTTTCCTTTGGTTTTTCCATTTCCGCCTCCCCAACGTTGTTATTTTCTGTTTTTTTGTGTTTGTTTTTTTTTTTCCCCCTAGCATATTTAAATGTTTATTTTCTTTTTTATGCATGAGTTTGTAAAATACTGAGAGGCAGAAAAATGTACATTTTCTCACTGGGTTGAGATCCTAGTGCCTTGTGATAAAGACTCTCTTTACCTTTCCAGAAAGAAAGCATGAATTGTGTTTCTGTGTTTCTGCATTTTATGAGTACAGTTACAAGAAGAGCAATTGTTCCTAAAACACTGATTTACTTCTTTACTTATACAGCATTTACAGTTTTCCCTGCATCCTTTAATTTTTGTAGTCAGAGGCATGAGGAAATAGGGACACATCCTAAAGTATTTACACTTAGAAATGTTCAGTATCTCTAGATTTCATAAGAACTGTCTTGGAGACCTGTTCTTTTGCTGATTTCTTTCCCCCTAATTAAAAAGTAAGAATTCTGTTTGCAATATATTAATCTACTTTCAACAGTCATTTCTGTGTCAGACACCTTGCTACTTGCCATTTACAGGCACTCTGCCATGTAAATCACTGCAGAGAACTGAGAAACAAAACACAAGTGCTGTGAAAATTGGACATTGTCTAGAGCCCTGTTAGAATGGGCTTACAGATGCTACAGCACTAATGTCTATCAAACTGCTATGTCAAAGGAAAATATTTGCAACAGCAACCTCTTTTTCCAGCCACATCTTGCTGGATGAATATCTACCACCCAGATGCAAAAATATCAGTAAATTAAAGACTCAGAAACTTGCTCATTGCTAAAATAAAAATAAAGCCTTTTTTCTTTAAATGAAGAGACAATGACTAAGAGCCATTCAACTTTAACAAGACCAACCACAGTCCTGTCTAAGCCTGTTGTTGAGTCCTAGGCTCTTAAAACTTCAGTGAAAAAATAAAAGGGAAACCAACCTGGTAGGATGTGTATATGAAAACTTGAACATTCAATAATGAAAAAAATAATTCCCCAAGAAGTCTGGGATAAAATGTAATACATGCTTAAGACTTTTTTACTCTGCCAAAAGAAAACAAAAGGTACAGGCTGGAGTATTAGTTAGACTACCACGAGCCATTTTTTTGTATTGCTGTGAGAAAAGGAAGATGAAGCAGAAATTTTCTTTATGCTGATCTGATTCAGACTGTATCTACAAAATGGCTTTCTATTTTTCTGAGCACAGTGAAATTGTACTAGAGAGAAAAATTACCGTTTACCCTATGCAGGTATTTCTTTAGAGCCAAAAAGCCAATTTACATTCAAAGAAGGAAAAAAAAAATCAAGTACTCTTTTTATTTTTTTTTCCTCTCTCCCAGAGAATTGGGCCATGTTATTACTTTCATGTAGCTGGCAGTTTCAATTGGTGATATTAAAGTCAATTATTTTAAAAGAATAGATTTTTTTTCTGATTCTCTGCCACTCCCGTGGGAATTTTGGGGATGGTCTTTTTTCAATTTCCTCCTTTCTTTCCTCGGTGTTCACCCTATTTATTGGCTTGAAATGACTTTTCTGCTGAGGTACCTCAGCAAATAACTGTGACTTCCAAGAGTGAGTTTTATTTAAACTCTATTTTTTTTCTCTTCTTCACAAGTACAATAGAAGCTGATGTTAACATCCCTTACAACTACAAAACCGTATTGTTCCACAACAAAGAAGGAGCAAAATGTTCAAATGAAAACACACCTGAAATAGATAAACTTCTGAGTCACCAAAACCAGCTGCAACAACAAGCTGCAAAAGTAGGGTTAATGCATGCACATTGCTGATAAATGTAGCTTTCATGTCTGGATGTCTTTTGATATGCCCACAGTGATCTACTTATAAAGTACAGCAGATAGCAGCTACTTCCAGTTTTGGGGGCACTCCTGGCCCGCTCTCAGGGCAAGGAGATTGGGCCTCACCAGTCAAACCCTTGTGTCACAAGTCTGCCTTGCATTTGCCTTCATTTGTGGTTTTGACCTGCCTGAGGTTTGGTCTTTAAAAGCAGGAAGATGACACTCCTCAAAAAAAAAAAAAAAAAAAAAAAGGAAAGGTCTTCCCTCTATCTCATTGCAGATTTTACTGAAGAATTTTAATGTGATCAGGATTAAATTCTACAAAAAAAACCCTAATTGTGTCCTAATTCCTCCTAGGAAAATGTGCTAGGAAATCCATGTGCTAAAACAGACCTTCTACACAAGCACAGTAATTGCAGCACACTATGATACTTGCCAGCAGTAATTACAGTCCAGCAGGGCAGAAACCTAATTTTCAGGCAGAGCAGATAGAAAGCAAACACGAAAAGGGAGATGGTGGGGGGAAAAAATAAAAGCCAGCAAGATAGAAAGCAAGGGTGAAGGGGAGGGGTGAGCAAAGGAAGAGATCAATTTTCATACACTACTTTCTGTTTAGCACCAGCTCCATTCTTGTTTAACAGATTACTTTTTCTTTCCCTTTCCTCTACACAGTTTCTGGCTCAGCAGGATCAGTTTAACCTAATGTGTTGCATTCCGTTGTTTTTCTGCCTTCACATTGATACTGCTTGCACTTTAGGCAAAGTCTTACCTGAGAGCAGCAAATACCAAAGAGACTTCCTGCAATTATTCACACACTGTAAAACACAGATATTACACTTCTACTTAGGATCTCCCAAGTTCTATATGCATCTATTTGGAGGATTACCTTACAAATACAAATCCCAGCTGTCCATATGCGGGTATCTACATGTAGTCTCCTTAAGAGCAGTTGCCAAATTAAAGACCTGGCTAAGAATAGGCTATGCCAAAGATGCTGCTACGTGAAGATGCAGTCAAAAGGAAGTCATAGGTGAGACAATTCCTGAAGTGCTGTGAGCACAGAGGTACTTAGGAGGACAAGGAGCAGGTTGTGATAGTTTCTATTATTTGTTTGCTTTGCTTAACAAAATCCTCTCTAAGTCAGCATAGCCTAGGTGGATATACAAATGTTGTCCCTTTATCAGTATGAGTATGCCACAGTATGCAAACAGGCCTATACTCTACATAGAAGTTGATTTTATCTCTAGTATGAGAAGCAAGAGCAATAGCTACCTATTGACTGGTCAGCAGCCACAGTCATCATTCACTGCAAATTTGCTAGGTCACAATGGGAATGAATGTAAAACACTGTTTTGAAATAGTTTTAAAACGTGGTATTCGGTGAAATTAATCACAGGCCATAAAAAGTCTTCCCAACTACCAGCATATTCAATTCCTTTTTCTGGTCTTTTCTAACCAAAAAGCGAGTCCTTTCCTCCCATCACACCACTTTTTTTTTCCCCCTAGAAGGGGGCCTCCACAGAGACAGAATAGCTGCTTCTATTCAAGCCCAGGACTGAATTTCAATAGTGATGCAACACCAGGTTGTACTTAGTATTTCTAAAATATTCCATTATATGTCAACATTTCCTTTTTTTGTTTTCAGCAGGGTTAACCTCGACTGCTTCAGTGTATGAATAGTGAGCTGAAATATATTCAGATTTTTGTCTTGTATTTGTTTGGAAAGAGACGAAACACCAGCAAATGAGCAGGGATAATGCAGTGCACACCTGCACAGAAAGGCATTTTACCCTCTGTCATGAAAGAGGCAAGAGAGGAAGTAGTGCCTGACGACTAGACAGTGGAATGCTGAAGTCAGAGAAAAAAAAACAGAGTATTAGTGATGAGAGCAGAGAAGGCAGCCAAAGGTGCTCTTTTTATATTGTATTCATAGCATCTTTAAGTATGCTGGGAATAAGGCAAGGTTGTTGCTCACCATCATTTCACTATGCCATCAGGAGAAAATATACAGTGATTTAAAATTCATTCAAAGTGATTTTTTTCCTTGCTATCTCCAGAAAACTTTTGAGTATTTTTAAATCTCGCCTCTGACAAACACAAATTATATGCAAGCTTGTTACGTATGCCAGGAAAAAAGTATCTTTTTCCTACAATTGCAAATGCAGCCTGAAACTACTGTCTGAGACCATGGGTTGGTTCAAAAAACCAGGCAATTCCTTCCACAGTACATGTTGACATTTATATTTTAGCTAGGCTTTCCTGAGTATATTAGAAGAAAATTACCGTGAAAAGAAAAATAAGAGTATGATAAAACAAAATATTAAAGAAGGTCAGTCATGCAAAGCCTCAAAATGGTTCAGATAAGAGGGGAAAGTATTTCCTTTTTTCTTGCAAAGAATAATCCTGTTTAACTCAAGGAAAAAGCTGCTTGATGTGGAGGCATAGCAAAGATCAAAGTGAGCAGGTGAGTCAATGGATAATACCTCAGAAGAAAAGGAATGGCCGAACAAGACGGAATTCAGGAACAGAAAGATTAGAGAGAGCTATGTTTACAGAAAAGCTACATTAAGTGGTAGAGTAAGAAAGTCAAAAGAAGAAATAAGAGGGAGTAGGTGTGAGGGGAAAAAGGTTTCTGTTGATTGTGAAGTTTTAAAATTTTGTATCTCCTTCTGTATTATGGAAGCACTGCAACACTTCACTTTTTCTTTGATCCAATAATTTGTTGGAGACTCATTGTTCCGTAAGACACAGAGAACAAACAAAAAAATAAGTGTTTATAAGAAAAACATCAGTTCTGCAATTGAGGAGCTGTATAGGTACGCAGAAAATAGTTTGACTGCGATTACTGTAGATGTTTGTCTTCCCCCATAACTGGTAGCTTTTGTTCCAGACTAGAGAGCTGTGTCAACCCCTAAATCATAGAATCATAGAATCATAAAATCAAGAAGGCTGGAAGAGACCTCAAAGATCATCGAGTCCAACCTGTCACCCTAAACCTCATGACTATCTAAACCATGGCACCAAGTGCCATAAATGACTAAAAAGAAAAGGCTATGGAAATTTCACAGCTCTGTCCAATATAAAAAACTTTGCACTTTATGATGTCCACATACTTTTTAAGTCTCACAGCACTGGCAACATTTTAGAAGGGATTATGTATATTTTCCAGTGGAATGACAGTTTTGACAGTAAAAATATTGAAAATGATACTCTTCCCTTATACAATATGTTTCACTCTGTTACATTAGGCCATCCTTGACTCTCCAGGCAGTGAAATACCAGCTCTGATTTTAAAGTTGAAGAAACATCAGTAAATATAACTTCTAAGTCACAAAGCGTAAAATCGGGGAATGGAATTTAGATATTGTCCTTCATATGACTGGGCTGTGCACACCACCAGACTGTAACGATAAACACAGATGTGTTTCTATGGAGACGTGCAATACTGGAATTGGTTAAGAACAACCACAAAGAGAGAAATGGTTTTGGGTGATAAGATAGGTATTTTCATTCAAACTTGGGTATAATCCCAGCTATTCCAACACCCTAATTCAGGAAAGAATTGTAGAGTATAAGTGATGTAGTTGTGTTCCTTGATCTCTACTACTGTTGACAGGGCTCTTACAGCTATTCACATGACACTACTTTTACAGATCTTCCTCTGAAAATATAAAGGGACTTAAATAGGTAGAAAGGGACATGAATAGTACAGTGAATAAAACAACGAAGCTTTGTTACTTGTAAGGCTCTGACATCTGAGAACCAAGTAACAGGAGTTAAGAACAATTGAAAACTAGTATACAGGAGCTGGTCCCAAAACAGCAATTATCCACAAACATCGGTCCACTGATGATACAAGAATTATGCATGGCTTTCAGCACATACCAAAGGAAAGGCCCCAAAAACACGCTTTTAAAGGAGATGTTAGTTGCCATATATGGGAAATGGGTATTTCTCCCAGAAAGCATTCCTTTTCTTCCAGGTGAGCAGGCACCCATGTAACTGCAGGGGTTAGAGTCAACTTCTATCAATATGTGTATCTGACCTCTTGAATAAGACCTCTGTATGTACTATCATAGTTTGGTTTTATATAGAGAGTCTCAGTTTTCTCTGGCTGTTATGTGGGTGGGTGTCCCCACATAAGTCCCATTAGTTTATTCAGCAAATCACAGCCAAAAAATCACAGTCTTAGTTTTATTCTTGAATAAACATGTTCCTTTTGGACTCAACTGTGGATATGCAATAATGCTCTTTTTCTAAACTAACAGTCCCGATAGGACAACTTCTGTGAAGAAACAGCCAAGCACGCTAATATTAGTCTGGATAGTCTGGACAATTTAACCTGTATCCATCACTTGATCAGGTAGTAAGCAATGTGTCATGGGTTGAGTATTTCCTGCTGTTATTCAAAACCATCCTGCCTTGCGCCAGCTTCAAAATGAAAATGCCGGGTGGAACGAAGTATTAAGGGGCTTGAAGTTCTGATTGTAACATGAGAGGCTTCCTGCTCCTGTTGCTGCTTTTGAGTTTCAGTGTTTTGGGTGTTGGCTCTTTCCCACTGGGATCTCACTGTGAGGAGGAGGGATATAGTGGTTCAGCTCACTGGCTTCTGCTTGCTGCTGCTTTCTGCTGTGCTTTTTTTGTAAATAGGCTAAGATAATTGAGCATTATGCTATCTCTTTTATATTAAACTCTTTTTATCTCAAGAATTTATCTCAATCCAGAGGTTTTTTTTTTAATGTGTGTTACTTTGCCCTTTCTTCTGTGCTGGGGGGAAACAGGTTAACCCATTACAGTGTGCTAACCTCTTACATTCTTGGCACCCAATGTGTGGTTCAAAAGCAGCTGTCTTAACTAAGACAGTCAGTCTTGGCAGGAGACAAAAGGGTTGAGATAATGAGAAGTGAGAAAGTGAGAAGGTTCAATTAAGGCATGAGGCTTGTTAAGAGTGTTTTATGTAAGTTTTTTTTCTGTGGTGTGTTCACTATGTCAGTGTATTTGTTTTTTGGGGCAGCTGGGGCTGATGCACTGGCATTCTGTACAGATTCCTTCTGATGATGAGTGTTATATCAGGGGAAAGTCTTAGAGCTGTACTGTTACTCTGCTGGCTACTGGCAGGCCAGGTTTTGTTCAGAGCAATATAGAACTCTCCCAAAAATGCCACTGACAGATCTGCCCCAATGCTAGATAATTATGAGTGTTTGAGTAAATTCTTAGGCCAGTGGTCCCCTTTGATGGCTTGGAATTTTACCCCTTACCAAGTGCAAAATCTTGACAAGCTGCTGAAATGTTTGTAGTCAGCCTGGGAGTTCCCAAGAGACAGAAATCATTGCAGTGTGTGTTGGGACCTGGTGCATGTCCATTGAGCTCTATTACACCAGTAATGAATGAGTCTCCATGACCCATCTGAAGCCACAGAAAGTGTAATTCTGTTTTCTAAGAAAGGCAAAAGAAACTAGTTTTCCCCAGACACATTAGAGCCAGGGAGTAAGAAAGGTTTCTGAACAGTATTGTGGAGTTCATAAATTGCATTGAATTCCCTGATTGCAAAAATTGGTCTATATTATCTAATGTGGAAGTTGCTCTGTCACACAGTACATTTTTGTCTTCACATTTGTGATGGCTTTAAGACTGTCTTTTTAATTTTTCTTCACAAAGTTTGAGGAGAGAAAGTGAAAGAATATAAATAAACCACTACTGGGTGTAAGAAAGCAAAAGAATGATTATTCTAAACACTTCCATTGGAGAGATAGAAATGTTTAAGAACCACTACTCAAAACAAGTCTGAGCAGCCAGGCAGTCTTGCAGTCTGTCTTCTCTCAGTCTGCCTCCTGCTTCTTTTCTGGCTGAAGGTAACACACATACTGACCTTGACAAGCTAAGTCTAATGAACCTCTCTCTGCTTCTTGACTTTCTTCCCTTTTGCCTGCTCGGGTTGGGGGGGGGGGGGTGGAGGGGGAAGGAGGGGGCTAGGGGAAAAGGGAGGCACAGCCCCTTGAGAGGGGCCAGGGGGCTTTGTTGTTTTTTTTGTTGATTGTGCATATTTGTAAATGTTGTGAGCAGTGTGTATTTGTACATATTCATTGCATTTCATCATTTCATCATAGATTGTAGTTTTGCCTGTAAATACAGCTTTCATTTGCTTCCAGACTGAGTTAGCCTGGTTATTGTTGGTGTGGGAGGGGGATTTCAGCTCTCAAACTGTGACAACATTCTTTATTGGAACAACTGACAGAGTTGTGTAATGATTCAGTGTGCCTTTCCCACAATTACTTCTTAACAGTAATTGGGTAATGGATGTATTCACAAGCTTCTATTTTTGGGGGAAAAACAAATATTCTAAATTTAATTTCTATAGCTGCATTTTTAATTACAGAATATACAGGAAAAGGTGAGATTTCACAGAATCACTGAAAACATCCAGTTGGAAGAGATATCCAAATTCATCCACTCCAAACTTTGACCCAGCACTGAAGGGTCAATACTAAACCATGTCTGTAAATGTCAGGTGCACACAATGCTTAAACACCTCCACCACTGCCCTGGGCAGACCATTCCAATGTTCGATAACCCTCTCTGTGAAGAAGTATTTCCTAGCATCGAGCATGAACCTTCCCTGGTGCAGTTTGAAACCATTTCCTCTAGTCCTGCTCCTTGCCACCAAGCAGAAGAGGCTGCTACCAAGTTTCATTAGTTATCTACTAGGTGACTCCATTTGCGATACTTGTGTGGGTGGTAAGCACCAAATGAAGCAGAATATGTCTACTTACTGAATGTAAGCAACAAAAAGAACATCGATCTTTATAGATTTGTACTAAAGATGGCACAGCAGAGATTCAGGATCAAACAGCTACCTAAATTGTGTACTTTTTCTTCAAGAGTAGGTCTGGTGTTGTGTTTTTGTTAGCAGAAGTCGTACCTGATTTGAGAGCAGGTGAAAAGCATCAGGATCAAAAAGTTTTCAAGGCTTCAGTGTAATATAACAGACTTACTGAAATAAAAACCCTAGTCCTAGGATTAGATTTCCTTCTCTGCGGAGTCAATGGCAAACCCCAGCTAACTTAAATCTGACTTTTTGGCAGCTGAAAAAAGATAATACACTTTTATCACTTCAGCAATAAGAGATCAAATGGGGCTTACAGAATTTAAAATTACCCTGTAATCATCATCTTAACACTACGTACTAACTATTCATATTGATTTGCACTGTCTGCATAGAATATTTAAACCATCAAAATTAGTAGAGTTGCTACAGTCACTACTGAAGAGGGCTGGCACTTCATTTGGATACAGAGAACCAAATAGCGTCAGTACACTTTACGCTGGAAATCTCACAGAGTGTTTCCATGGGAGAGATAAGAGTTGTTTCGGCAACCAGCAGGCCAGTAGTTACAGGATTCTTTCCTGTTCCAGACCTCTAGACTTCTAGTGGTGTTCACAACAAGTAAATTCTGCAGGAAATACAGATTTTTACTGTTTGAGAAGTCATCACCCACTCTTGTGCCTCTCTGCAAAAAAGATTCTATCAGCATTAAAAAATCTTAGCTGAAAAAGTTGGTTTTGAAGTCAGATTCTGTAAAAAAAAGGGATCCAAAGGAATTTTTTTACCTTTGTGAAAGGCCAAAAGAGATGTAGTTTGAGTGACAAAATGCTAGTAAATTCTTGAAGTCCATCTGGTTTATCTAATATTTTATTCAGAACATATCTACTTGTATGCTAATAGACAGTTGCAGATTGTGTTTAAGTAGCATATACATTCACTGGGCCCGTGCGTCTTGCTGAAAAGCACAGTTTAATTTTTGTTTTGTAACTAGTATATCATCAAGTCAAGTTCTTCCTAGTATAAGCTCTTCATAAACATTGATGGGTTTGCTGCAGCATTTTGAGTCAAAAAGAAAACTCCTGAAGATAAAAAGGTTTTATTCATAATTCAAAAAGAAAAGAAACCGCTAAATCACTCAATAACTACTGGGTACTTTGGGTAAGTAACCAATAAGCTGAGTCAAAGGCCTGTGTTATTAAGATAATACTGGGCTATGAAAGTTAGCCTTGCAATACAGACTGCTCATGTACTGTGCCTTTCTGAAAAATTTGGAACACAATAAAATAGCAAGCACCTTCAATGACGCAGATAGTCTTGATCTCAGCTCAATGCACCCAGCTACTTCAGCATAATACTTGTTTTGTTTAATTTAACAGCACCGGAGCTGCATGTTAGTCATGAAGCCACCTAGAATGACTTACTACCCCTTATGTATGCTCAGTAGCATAATATGGAAGTGAGTTTAGACTGTCCCCAAACAGCCATTGTGTTAATCACAGTGACTGTACACTAAGATACAGGAATAACAGAGGCAAGTAAAAAATATCCATTACTTGTCAACACGAGGTAGAGATTTTGCGGTTTCTCTTTCAGCAAGGAAGTAATTAAATTGTGTCTGTTTCCTCTATGTGGAGATGAGTTCCAGGAATTCATGTATGAACACAAGCCTATGCTCACCATCCAGACACTCTTTGTTCTGCAAACCCTTATATATCAGTACATAAAGGGTAGCTACCAGGAAGATGGAGACACCCTTTTTACAGGGTGTCACACGGAAAGATAGGGGACAATGGGTACAAGTTACTCCCAGGGAGATTTCAATTGGACTCCAGAAAAAAATCTTTTCACCTTGAGAACAATTAGACATTGGAATAATTTCCTAAGTAGTGGATTTCCCTACATTGGCCAGTTTTATGACTCATCTAGACAGGGTGCTTGGCCATCTCATTTCAATGATACTATTGCCTAGGAAGCTTGGACCAGATTATCCTTGGGGTCTTTTCCAACCTGGCATGCTGTGATTCTTGTAATGCAGTGGTAGGCAATGACAATATCAGTTTGCATAATGTAGTAATGGAACCTTCTAATATTTAAGAAAATGAATTCAGCAGAAAACGGTCACAGTAATAATAAGAAAACAAACTTAACCAGCAGGTGGTACACAGTCTTTACTGCTGGTCTTAACGTGCTGTTTTTAATACTAAGGCACTAGCACCGGACCGTTCCTCATTCATGGCAAATGTCTTTTCTATTAAATTAATATAAGATTAGATCTCTCTGAAGGCACTATTTTGGAAGCATTAGTTTTATGAAATACATATCTCATTGCTACAAGTGTGATTGTTTTCGGGGGCATGGCCCTTTCTGACTTGCTGAAGCAGCCTCTTCCATTGCCTACCCAATGAAATTCCACAGCTTGTTGGAAAGTATGCTCTAGCTTCTGAGAAATTCACATTCTGATTTGTGAACACAGCACTCCAGCAACATGCCAGTCTAAGCTGCAAAATGATGAAGTACTAAAAGAATGGAGCAGCTTGTATTTGTCAGAAAAACTCAAACACCAGAATTACTGTCTTTAAGGAAAATTGATAAAGGGAAAATAATAAGGCTGATTTATTCATGCAGACAGACATAAATTCTTCTTTGCACATCTGGAAATAGACATCTGAATTGTAATACAACACAGTGCGTCTTCAGGGACTATCTGAAGTGAAGTCTTCTAGCCTGTTATCTGAGGTAGAACCCTCCTTGCTGCCACATGACTCCAGGGCTGAGCTGGGACTCTAGTGGTAAATGCCCCTGCCAGACTGAGTTGTCAGGCAGTGCTCTCACCTTCTGTCTGTATTCTGAGATTAGCAAGGCAGCCAGAGACATCAGAAAACACCCTTGAAGTCTCTGTCATTCTTAAAGTTTTAGCCTCCTTGTTTTTTTTAATAGTTACTTTTTTTTTCCTTAGTGGCAGGTAAGGTAAAATCAAATGGGTTGATTTAGCTTCTCATGAGCTGCATGCACGAGGAGGGAACACGCAGAAAAAAATATTCAGGGTGCGGAAACCCATTCTAGAGTCCCACCACCCTTATATGGAAGAATTTCTGCCTAAGATCCTCTCCCTCAGCTTAAAACCATTCCCGCTTGTCCTATTGGTAGACTTCTTTATGAACAGTCTCTCTCCAGCCTTCATGTAGGATCTTGGAAGGCAGCTATAAGGTCCCCCTGGAGATTTCTATTCTTTAAGCAGAAAACCCCAGCTCCTTCAACCTATCCTCATAGCAGAGGTGTTCCTGACACAAACTTTTTTGAAGAGTTCTATGTAAATATTTGAAGAAGAGGCTCAGGGGTGACCTCATTGCTGTCTACAACTACCTGGGGGGAAGTTGTAGCCAGGTGGGGGTTGGTCTCTTCTCCCAGGCAACCAGCAGCAGAACAAGGGGACACAGTCTCAAGTTGTGCCAGGAGAGGTATAGGCTGGATATTAGGAGGAAGTTCTTCACAGAGAGAGTGATTGCCCATTGGAATGGGCTGCCCAGGGAGGTGGTGGAGTCGCCATCACTGGAGATGTTCAAGAGAAGACTGGATGAGGCACTTAGTGCCATGATCTAGTGGATTGCTTAGGGCTGGGTGATCGGTTGGACTGGATGATCTTGGAGGTCTTTTTCAACCTGGTTGATTCTATGATTCTATGATTCTATAAAATGTGGCAGTAGAGAATCTACATAAATTTTATGCAAAATACTCCCCTACCCTTGTAATCTACAATTATATATACAGACCTGTATAGTCTACTTAAATAGATTTTTGTGCAACAGATCTCATCAAGCACCTCCGTCCCAATGCATTTCTGAATATAAACTCTGATGCTTGCTGTATCAACACAGCTAACTTTATGACTTAATAAAAACTACTCATTAAGTTGAGAAACGGAATTTGCTCTGTCTTGCAAACTTAATAGACCTAGACTGCTCCTATTCTGTGGTCTCATCGGCCAGCTTGTGTGCTCAGATTTTATTCAACAAAGGAGATTACACTTTATCAAACAAATAGAACGCTGCAGATCATAATAATGATGCTTCCTGGGTATACAATTCAGAGACTATTCTTTAAGAGTGGAGTTGAAAATATGAAAATGTTCTGATGATCTTATTATGATCATGGTTTTTGCCTAGCCGT
Organism: Indicator indicator; assembly: GCF_027791375.1. NCBI lineage: Eukaryota > Metazoa > Chordata > Aves > Piciformes > Indicatoridae > Indicator > Indicator indicator. Next base: position 48,445,237 of record NC_072053.1, on the reverse strand, counting down.
CAGACTTACATCAAATTTACAAAAGAGATGCCAGCCTTTTTCCACATTCTAAGTAGGTTGAGTAGGAAAAATTATTCCAAAGACAGCTTTATTTTCCTTTCCAAAGATTGTTTTTTCTCTCCACATCCGTGATTCATCTGTATTTATGTACTTTGCTACAAGAGCATCTTCCTTCCTGTACACGGTTAGTACTTAACTGTTTGGTATCAAACTCAGATTTGGAAATCCTCTCCTGCACTGTCTGCTTTGGTCCCTATGAATTCAGCAGTTACAGAGTCAGACAGTTGGGTGGACTGGCCACGAACTTGAGGAAAACAGCTACCATCACTATGGTTGGTGCTGAGCTCTCTGAACAATTTTTTTTCATTAGGAAAAGAGGAGATTAGACTAATGATTAAGTCAGGTCATCAAGTGTTATTTTGGTTTACGCACTACCAAACCAGAAGGTGAAGACTAAAGAAGGACAAGAGATAGGACCATTCACACCTGGGAATACTTCACATCTCTACAGTCATCCATCTCCTCTGGTTATGCAATCTTCATCATGATCGGTATCACCTTTCTTTTATATTCATATACAAGGTTATGAGTCTTAAAGAACATCATTAGTCTAGCAACACCTCAGACACATAACCTTTCTAGTATACAAATGTTAGAATTAATACTCTGAGTACAACTAAGGTACCAGTGAGAAGCAATTGTTTTAATGTGCTGTTCTTTAGTATGGTTGGGTTGGGTTAGTGGTATAAATCCAAATTCAGAACACTTAATTTTGGACAAACCATCTCCTGGCTAATACATGTCTTCAAAAGACATGTAGGAAAATAATGTCAATGGTAAAAGAGGTTACAAAAGCGCAAACAAGCTAGTAACAAAGGCACAAACTTTGTTTGGAATAAAAATCCTGGTGTCAATACTGCAGATAAAAACTTCACAGATAACTTTGCAGTAGCAGAAGCTGGTTCAGAATTTGACAACCAGTTCTGGATTTAGATGTCTGGAACAATCCAGAATTGTATTTTCCCAGTCTTGATAATTCAATGTCTGCCTCTAATTTCTGTCTTTGTTCCTTCCTTCTTCCCTGCCTGTATGCCTTTTCTCCTTCCTGCCTCGCTTTCCCCTTTCCTTTTGCTCTTCATCTCTCACTGCCTCCCCTCCTCATTCCTTTCTTCTTCTATTGTCTGAGGACTATCAGAGAAAGTGAGACAGAGACCCTTGGAGTCACATCCTGCCCTCTCTGAAATAAGTCCAACAGGCAGATGGTGTTCATGATATGGAGAAAGCACTGTCCTCTCTCTGCCTGCCTGAATATGGTGACTTGGAAAGCAGAGGGTAATGGCAACAAGTTCCTGTATGGTGCAACAGGCACTGCAGTCAAGCCTCCCCAGTAACCACCCCACCTTCCCAGCTGCCCTTGCAAGATAGTTACAACACTGTGCAAGGGGAATGAATGATGGCAAGGATGCTGGTTCACTGAGCCTGGAGATGCTGCTGAGGTTTAGTTGGTCTGCACCATGCATCGAAATCTCTTCAGTAAAGAATAAAAGATAGGTATTGTCATAGCTGACTCACTTTTAAAGGGAGTGGAAGGCCTGATATGTAGCCCAGACCCATTTTTTTAGAGAAGTCTACTGCCTCCATGGGGCTCAGGTTAGTGATGTAAGGAGAAAGCTTCCTTCCCTAGCACAGCCCTCAAATTACTTCCATTTCAGGTAGGTGGTTATGAAGTAACAACAAGAAACCCAGGGACAATGAAGAGAGGCTTCAGAACTTTGGGACAATTGGTTAAGGAGAACAAGCAGCATTCTCCTCTGTACCCCCAGTTATGGGGAACGATGAGTGAATAAACAGGAAGAACCAGCATATCAATGCCTGGCTCTGAACCTAGCATCATCAGCTGGAATTTGGGTTCCTTAATCATGGGTTGATTTACAGGACACCAGGCCTGCTGACAGATGGGGTACACCTGTCTCAAAGGGAGGAAAGGATTCCAGCCCAGGAGATAGCAGAGCTCACTGAAAGAGCTTTACACCAGGCTGCTTTCTACAATTATCTGAAAGGAAGTTGTAGCGAAGGTGGATGTTGGTCTCTTCTCCCCAGTAACAAGTGATAGGGTGAGAGGAAACGCCCTCAGCTTCCACCAGTGTAAGTTTAATCAGTTATAAGAAGAAACTTCTTCACTGAAAGGGTTATCAAACACTGTAATAGGCCGCCCAGGGAGGTGGTTGAATCACCATCCCTGGAGGTGTGAAAAAAAACCACAGAGAGATGGTGCTAAGAGATGTGGTTTAGCACCAGACTTGGTGGAGTTAGATAATGGTTGGGGTCAATGGTCTTAATGATCTTTTCCCAACCAAAATGATTCTATGACTCTATGACCTATCATTAAGTATAATTTTTATGTTTGCATGTAGAACACTCACAAGTACATCCTATATGTATTTATTATTATATTGCATTAACAGAAGTGGGCATAAAAGAACTAATTCTACTTCCCTAAGGAGGTTCCTCTGCTAATCACTGATAAGAAATCTTACAGCAAATTCAACAATAAGGTAGGCTGAAACACATATATATACTACACATACAAAGAAGACTCCAGTCCCACTGAGGTCATGGCACATCTTGACAATTATAAATGGATAGGAAAGGTATTTATCAAGCACAATCATATTTTTCTGAGGGTCTTTAATGCAGAGGAGATGTTGGAGGGAAAAAAAGGAAAAAAGAAAGAAAATAGATGTAGTTTACCAAGGGAAGGGGTGACAGTCTATACCTTATTTGCTGCACTGCCTGCTTGTGAATAGCTAAAGGGTGTCTAAAGTCTGCTATATAGTTTGCATTCTGACTGTGGGAGGAAGAAGGCAGCAGGGACAGATGTATTTCCAGTTTCATCAACCATCTGCTTTGCAATGGCATAGTGAAACTGCATGTTGATGTCATGTCTTCCCTGAAAAGCTGTCCCTGGAATTCTCCCCTCTCTGTTATTGTCCAAGGTATCTGCCAGATGATTGTGGAACATGAGGAAGGCTGACCACTTTTTTATGGATGCACAAACTAATAGCTACTGAACAGAATACTATGCTTTTGTCAAGCTAAACCAGATAAAGAAAAACCTTGCATTTTGTAAAGCTCTATCTAAAAGGACAGCCTCTCTTTTTAAAAGATTTTCTAACTGTTTCTCTCCAATGATATTAATTACTCTATACCATATTTTCAACTAAAATTAAAAGGTATTGCAGAGGATGAAGTCACAAAAAACTCACACAGAAAATTAAACTTCTGTAAAACAACTGAAATCTTTCTTTTTGAATGCTACCATAGCCAAAGGGTTGCACATTGTCATCAACTTGGAAAATGTGATATAAAAAGAAAAATAAAGCCTAGAAGAAACATTAAGTTAAGAATTTGAAGCACATATATTCAGTTCGTAAGAAATAAAAATGACTGGAACTGAACCTTAATTTTTTTATAATGTGATTTTTCTTCTTCAAAAGCAGCATCATGTGGAACTCACAGAAACTGTTGAAGGATCGTGTGTTCTTCTAGAAAATAGAAGTATGGGACAGCCTTGCCACTGCAGAACAGGAGCTTCACACATCCCCTTCACACATTTCCACAGTAAAATAGTAGCCCTAGTGATACCTGTGCAGCTCTACAGCATCTTTAAAATATGACCCCACAGTCAGATAAACAAATATGCTTCCAGAGGTTTTTTGTAGGTGAATGAGGTAGAGTTTTAATTGTACGTCGTAGGATGACTGAATGATATCCATATTCTACTAGCTGGATTTTGTCCTGACAAAGGATATGTAGAGGAATCTACAAAGGGAACAGATCTGTTGGATTAATCACTTCAACTGGGGGAAAAGTAGATTAAAACAAACAAAAATCAGGATAGTATAGCATCCTTTTAGAGTATGGACTACAGGGATCAGCTTTGTGAAATCCTTCAACAGACACCTGAAAGACATGATCAAAGCAATACATAGAGCTCTTCATTTGCCTGTAAGGAAAATGTAAACATACCAGCTCCTTCTTCTTCATGCACTCCATGAGGACAATAAAGAGGTGCTGTGCCTGGGTTCGGGTATATGTGAAAGTCTTCTGTATGGTAACTAGCAACTGGTCTCTCAAAGACTCGTTGATAAGTCTGAAATTCAAAAAGAAAAGATGGAGTGGAAAACCAGACAGGAGGGAACACGGCAACTTCAGCCAAGTGTCATAGGTCATACAAGTAAGAGATAGACAATAAATTACTGCAGGTTGTTTTGGACATGTTTGAAGGACTGGAATTGCTGAAACACTGTTCCAGAAAAAAATTTTGATCATGTTCGTCCTATCACTACAAGCCCTTCTAAATACAGTCATCCTGTAGATTCCCTTCAGATAATGAAAAGTAGTTACAAGGTCTCCCTGGAGCTTTCTCTTCTCTGGGCTGAACAGCCCCAATTCTTTCACCCTGTCTTCACAGGAGAGGTGCTCCAGCCCTCTGACCGTCTTGGTGCGGCCCTCCTCTGGACCTTCTCTAGCAGTTCCATGTCTCTCTTGTGTTGGGGGCCCCAGAGCTGGACATAGTATTCCAGGTCAGGTCTCACTAGAGCAGAGTGGCAGAATCACCTCTCTCAACCTGCTGGCTGTGCTTCTTTTGATGCAGCCAGGACGCCATCTGCCTTCTGGGCTACAAGTGTACATTTTTGGCTCCCATCCAGCTCTTTGTCCACCAGTAGTCCTGGGTCCTTTTCTGCAGGGCTGCTCTCAATTTCATTATTGTCTAGTTTGTATTGATATCAAGGGTTGCTTCAACCTAGGTACAGGACCTTGCACTTCACCTCATTGAACCTCACAGAATCACAGAATTATTGAGGCTGGAATAGACCTCTGAAATCATCAAGTCCAGCCTATGACCTAACACCACCAAATCGAATAGACAATGTCACTAAGTACCACATCCAATGTTTCCTTAAACACCTCGAGGGACAGTGACTCCACCATCTCCCTGGGCAGTCCATTCCAGTGTGTAAAACTTCATGAGATTCTCCCTAGCCCACCTCTCAAGACTGTCCAGGTCCTTCTGGATGGCATCTTGTCCTTTAGTCTTATCACAGAATCACAAAATGTTGGGGATTGGGAGGGACCTTAAAAGATCATCTAGTCTCACCCCTCTGTTAGAGCAGGATCACCTAGTGTACACACACACAGAGGAATGCATCCAGGCAGGTTTTGAATGTCTCCAGCAATGGAGACTCCACAACCTCTCTGGGCATCCTGTTCCAGTGCTCTGTCACCCTCATAGCAAAAAAGTTTTTCTTTATGTTTACATGAAACCTATGCTCCAGCTTGCACCCATTGCCCCTTGTCCTGTCACTGGACATTACTGAGAAGACCCTGGCTCCATCCTCCTGACACTCGCCCTTCACATATTTATAAATATTAATGAGGTCACCCCTTAATCTCTTGCAAGTTAAAGAGATGCAGATCCCTCAGCCTTTCCTCATAAAGCAGATGTTCTGCTCCCTTAATTATCTTTATGGCTCTGTGCTGGACTCATTCAAGCAGTTCCCAGTCATTCTTGAACTGAGGGACCCAGAACTGGACACAATATTCCAGACGCAGCCTCCCAGGGCAGAGTAGAGGGGGAGGAGAACCTCTCTCGACCCATTAACCACACCCCTTTTAATCTTGCCCACAAGGGCACATTTCTGGCTAATGGTCTAGCTCTGGTCATAATTCTGTCCATCAAAACCCCACCAGGTCCCTTTCCCCCAGGGTGCCCTCCAACAAGTCAGTCCCAAACCTATACTGGTACATGAATTATGGATTTAAAAAACCTTATAATTATCAAAATGTTTTGAAATTCTCTGGATCAAACACTTCATTCAGTGAACTGCACATAATGTGTTTCTAGCTTTTAATGTGTGATTTTATCTTTATCTTTCTCTCTTTCTTCCTTCCTTTCTTTCTCTTTCAGAGATTCTGCTGATATTTTATTCCATTGGAATTACAAATAAGACACAGTTATGAAACTCTGTGGAGCTGACTGAATTTCTCATGTTCCATGCATTTTTCATAGCATTGTTATTACAAGAGACAGAAAAGAAATCTCTGTTCTATTCAAACAGGGACGCTTCCTGGGTGATTTCATGAGGAAACAGCTTTACCAGAAGCTCTTCACTGATGGTTGTTCTTCTCCATAATTTTTCCCTATGTTTATAAAATGATTGCCCCCTCACCAAGGGAGGGATGATTGTATTTCAACAAATTATGCTCTTCTCTCTATCTTTTGACTGCAAAGTACTTTGTTACAAGAGAAAAGTAATGATATCAAAATATGCAGTGTGAAAACAATCATCAAAATAATTCAGATGTGAAAGTACTCAGGATCCTCCATGTTGTTGGAGATACCATGGGGAATGCAAAATACCCAAATCATACCTATACTATGATCTCTTTTGCTCAAAGAGAAAAGTCGCTATACCTCCCCTATTAGAAAATAAAAAGGTTTAAGTAACACACTTCAGTTATGAAGCCTAAAATCTATGCCACAGTGGATGCAGACAGATCAATCCCAAGGCAATCTTCAATGACTCTCACATGAGGATGCAGATTCAAAGCACAAAAAATGTTTTATGTTTCCTTGTGGACATTAGAAGTACATTTTTATGGCACTGAACTGAACCCCTTAAGGGTCTCATACTTGCAGGAGTAGAACTGATGGAATAGTTAATACGCTGTAAACTCAGGTTGGAGACTATATTAGAATATTGCAGGCAATTTCTCATTCTGTAAGGAAATATTTGTCTAAGAAGTGACACACTGAGTGTTTAATTTTTTGCATTTTAAATTCAGCATTTAAGAATCTCTGAGGGTTTGAAACTACCAAATGACCCCACAAGTAGTTGCACTTTACAGTTGTTTTCCTTCCAGATTGTGCTTTTATGCAAGACAATGAAGTGAAAAGATATGCTTGGTTACACTTTTATGTGTAGGAGAGCTACGAACAACTAGGATATTTGCAGTAGGGACTAAACTTGAGTGTTTGTGATCTCAACACTATTCAACATATTTTCAGCTTTTAAGTAAATGAGAAACCAAGCGCTTCAGAGTCTGGAGAACCTGAGCTTTAAATCAAGGCCAGAAGTGATGATCAGTCAGATATTTATTCCAGTTCACCACATGAGGAAGGTTGCATTTAAGCCATTTCTGATGTATGTATCTTTGTCATTAAATTGTAAAAGGTACTGGGAACTTACTCAGCTTATTTTCTTATAGCAAAATGCAGCCACCTTTCATTCTTAATACTCTGTCCAAGACTTTTCAGACCAAGGCAGTATGTAGTCCCTGATATTATAGTTATGGTCAACTTAAAATAAAAAGCACACCTACATTAATTCTGCATATCTGATATTCATAATGCTGCAACCTCAGCTGAGTAGGAAACTGCGTATTTGCCTTCCTTTCCTCCTGCAAATTCAGTGAGAGAGATGCAATACTGAGGGCTCAAATTGATTTAACTTCAGAGACATCTTTAAGATATGTTTCATTTCCTTCTGACCCATTCTTGGTACATCACATAGCTGCAGACAGCACCCCCTGCAAGGCAGTACAGGCACAGCTCTCTGTGTTGTGCTGGCAGCCTCATTCCACTGCAGCCCAGCAAGGTCTTGCCTACAATTACAATACGCACAAAAGACTGCCCTAGGTGAATGAAATGTCACATTTTCATGAGGAAAGCCTATAATTAGACCTTAAAATAAGGCAGAGTCAAGCATCTTGTCTCTTTTCAAGGAAACACATACACTCTGACATCGCAAAGGGGTACTGCACCTTGATTAATATAATTTAATATTATAATACAATATAATGGAAATCTATTAGGAAGGACAAAGAGGAGGGGAGGCACACACATCACAGTTCTGTGTAACCCAACACAAAAGGATCTGTTAGGCAAATATGCAATTGTCCAATACTCTTAAGGATGTCTTGGAGACAAGAGATTGGCACCACACCACAGAACTCTAGTAGAGTGCTACATTTTGTCCTCCTTTACCTCCAGATATATTTCCCCACTCCTCTGAAATAAGCTTTCAAATAAACGTAAAAACTCACACCAGTGTTTAGTACACATACATTCCTATATTAGAAAATTAATTTCTATGGGTCTTCAATGAATGAAAATTTAAGACACTGAAAAGGCAGCATGATAATACCAATATGCAAATGCTGAGTCTGTTGCTGCCACGAATCAAAAAGGTTTTGATAGAGATCAGATATCCAGTGCGTATCATCTGAAAGATAAGCCATGTCTCAGACAAGACTCTGATTTGCAGCCCGCAGCCAAAATTTTTGTCTTTATAGTCTGATTGCACAGTGGAATGCAGAATTGAATTCTACACGATGTGGATGTGCTACACTGATTTAGAGTCTAACAGACACAATTTGTATAACCCACTTAGATTCCATCTGAAAGAAAAAGATAAGAGCTGAACTCAGTTAATATGCCAGTTATTCAGTATTCTGCTCATCTTGCTAAGCACTATTCAAAAGCAGGTTACAGAGAGTGAAAAATACCCAATTTGTATCTGAAATCTAGTGTATTTGGATATATAGTGTATTTAACTCATAGATTTTTCTGAATTAAATATTATTGTGGAATTCCTAAAAACACCATTTCATTTTAATTGATGTTTTCTGAAGCAGGGTCAGCATCCAGAAATTCCCACTAGCTAGCTTTACAAATTTCAGGCATGGTCTGGACTGGCACAACTACAGAAAGAACGCTCACAGTCAGGGAGAATAACAGCTTTCATGTCTCAGGTGAAAAATTACCTGCTTATCCTGCCTCTAGGGATTCTACCACTTGACTTTCTTACAGGCGGGAATTTGTGATCATGAAACAGAATCACGGAATGGTTCGGTTTGGAAGGGACTTTTGAAAGATCACCTACTTCAATTCCTTTCTGTTGGGGAGGGGCATCTTTCATCAGGTCAGGTTGCTCAAAGCCCTGTCCAACTTGACCTTCCAGCTTACAGCAATAGGGCATCCATAGCTTCTCTGGGCAATCTGTTCCAGTGTCTTACCACCCTTATCACAGTATCGCAGTATATCAGAGGTTGGAAGGGACCTCAAGAGATCATCAGGACCAACCCCCCTGCCAGAGCAGGATCACTTAGGGTAGTCTGCACAGGAATGCATCCAGGTGGGTTTTGAAAGTCTCCAGAGAAGGAGATGCCACCCCCCCTGGGCAGCCTGTTCTAGTGATCTGTCACCCTCACTGTAAAGAAGTTTCTCCTCATGGTGAGGTGAAATCTTCTATGTTCAAGTTTGAATCCGTTGTTCCTTTTCTTATCACTGTGAACCACCGAAAAGAGCCTTGCCCCTTCCACTTGACACCCACCCCTCAGATATTGATCACATTGATGAGATCCCCTCTCAGTCTTCTCTTCTCAAGAATAAACAGCCCCAGAGATCTCAGTCTCTCTTCATAGGGAAGATGCTCAAGTTCCCTAATCATCCTCGTGGCTCTCCATTGGATTCTCTCCAGCAGTTCTCTGTCTCTCTTGAACTGGGGAGCCCAAAACTGGACACAGTATTCCAGGTGTGGTCTCACCAGGGCAGAGTAGAGAGGTAGAAGAACTTCCCTTGACTGCTGAACACACCTTTCTTGATACATCCCAGGATCCCATTGGCTCTCTTGGCCACAAGAGCACATTGTTGTTCCACGGAGATCTTGCTGTCCACCAGCACTCCAAGGTCTTTCTCTGTGCAGCTACTCTCCAGCAGGGCAAACCCTAACCCGTACTGGTGCCTGTTTCTATTTCTCCCCAGATGTAGGACCTTGCACCTGTCCTTATTAAACTTCCTGAGGTTTGCCTGCACCCAGCTCTCCAGCCTGTCCAGGTCACACTGGATGGCTGCACAGCCGGATGGGGTGTCAGCCAACCCCCCCTGTTTTGTATCATGAGTGAACTTGCTGAGAGTACTCTCAATGCCCTCATCCAGGTCGTTGATAGAGATATTGAACAAAACTGGACCCAGTGCTGATCCCTGGGGGACACCACAGGCCTCCAAGTTGACTCTGTGCCACTGATGATGACCCTCTGAACTCTGTTGTGGAGCCAGTTTGTAATCCACCTCACTGACCAACCATCTATGCCACATCTCCTGAGCTTTTCTATGAGGATGTTATGGGAGACAGTATCAAAAGCTTTTCTGAAATCAAGATATATGACATCCACTGCTCTTCCCTCATCTACCCACTTGGTCATAATTTAATAGAAGCCTATCAGATTAGTTAGACAAGATTTCCCCTTGGTAAATCCATGTTGGCTACTCCTGATAACCTTCTTGTCTTCCATGTCGTTAGAGATGACCTCCAGGATGAGCTGCTCCATCATCTTTCCAGGGATGGAGGTGAGGCTGACTGGTCGGTAGCTGCCTGGGTCCTTCTTCTTGCCTTTTTTGAAGACTGGAGGGACATTTGCTTTCTTCCAGTCATCAGGCACCTCTCCTGTTCACCAGGACTTTTCAGAGATGATGGAGAGAGGTTCAGCAACAGTATCAGCCAGCTCTCTCAGCACTCATGGATGCATCCCATCAGGGCCCATGGATTTGTGTGTCTTCAGATGGTATAAGAGATCTCTAACCCCGTCCTGACTGACCAGCGGAGTGTCCACATCTCTCCAGTTCTGCTCCCTTGCTTCTAGAGACTGAGGTTCCTGAGGGCTGGTTTTCGGAGTGAAGACTGAGACGAAAAAGGCATTCAGCAACTCTGCCATCTCTGCATGATCAGTTACTGCATCTCCCCTCTCATTCAGCAGTGGGTCCACCTCTTGCCTGCTCTTCCTTTTATCATTGATATATTTGAAAATACTCTTCTTGTTCTCCTTCACCCCTCCTGCGAGATTCAGTTCCAGGAGGGCCTTGGCTTTCCTTGTTGCATCTCTACATTCTCTGGCTATACCTCTATAATCCTCCCAACTGACCAGTCCTTTTGTCCACATGTTGTAAACCTCCTTTTTGGTTTTGAGTTTTACTAAGTGTTCCTTGCTTACCCATGCAGGTCTTCTGCTTGCCTTAGTTGATTTTTTTTTCAAGGGAATACATTTCTCTTGAGCTTGGAGGATGTAATGTTTGAATATTAAACAGCTCTCTTGGGCCCCCCTTCCTTCCAGAGCCCTAGTCGACTGGATATTTCCAGGTAGATTCTTGAAGAGAGGAAAGTTGGCCCTTTTAAAGTCTAGGGTTGAAATTTTACTTATCACCCTGCTTCTTTGTCTGTTGATATTAAACTCTAACATGTCATGGTCACTGCAACCAAGATTACCCCCAACCTTGACATCTGAAACCAGTCCTTCTTTGTCTGTTAATATCAGGTCCACCATTGCACTTCTCCTTGTTGGTTCTTAACTACTTGCAGGAGAAAGTTGTCATCAAGGCACTGCAGGAACCTTTTGCACTGTTTGTGCTTGGCTGTGTGATGTTTCCAACTAATCCAAGTGGTTGAAGGCCACTTGATCTTGAGGCTACTTCCAGCTGCCTCATCAGTAGCTTCTTCCTGGTTCAGCAGTCTGTAGTAAACACCCACAACTGCATCACTCATGTTTCCATGTCCCTTCACTCTTACCCATAAGCTGTTAATGCTTCTATCATCTCCCCCTGGGTTGAGCTCAACACATTCTAGTTGCTTAATCACATAGAGAGCAACTCCACCACCTTGCCTTGTCAGCCTGTCCTTCCTGAAGAGTACACAGTTGTCCATAACCACATTCCAGCCATGGGAGCTGTCCCACCATGTCTCTGTAATTGCAACAAGATCATAACCCTCTGACTGCACCCAGATTTCCAGTTCATCTTGCTTATTCCCCATGCTTCTTGCATTGGTATACAGACACTTCAGAGACTTAGCAGAGGAGCATCTGTTACCATTGTGGGTGTTGCATAATCCACTATCCCCTACAGCCCCTGGGATAGCAGTGAAGATGGTCCCCTGCCTCACAATTGTCCCAGGAATGTCCTCAGTGAGCCTGGTTTTTCCCTCTTCCCCCTTTGAAATTAGTTTAAAGACCTATCAACCAGACCTGCCAGTTCTTGTCCCAGGATTCTTTTTCCTCTCAGAGATAAGCAGTTTTTTTCTATAGTCAGCAGGCCTGGTGTCTTGTAGAGCAGCCTGTGATCGAAGAACCCAAAAACCTGCTGTTGACACCAGTCCCACAGCCAGGCATTAACCTGCTGGATTTTCATGTTTAGTCCATCATTAGGCATAGCTTTTGGGGGGACAGAAGCAAATACTGCTTGTGTTCCTGACCTCTTAACTGTTCGTCCCAGGGCTCTGAAGTCCTTCTTCATTGATCTCAAACTTATTTTTGAAATTTCATCATTGCCTACTTGGAAAACCAACAATGGGTAGCAGTCAGTTGGGCGGATCAGGGTAGGAAGTTTTCTTACTACGTCCTTGACCCAGGCCCCAGGTAGGCAACAGACTTCCCTAAAGAGTGGATCAGCTCTGCATATAGGACCCTCAACACCCTTCAGAAGTGAGTCCCCGATGACAAGCTCCTGTCGTTTCTTCTTGACTGCAGATGTTCTGACAGTAGGTTTGCTCACCCCTAGCCTCTCTGAACGACGTAAACTAGATAAGATTTCATAGCTGCTGTTAGTTGGTTCCGCTTGCTGAACGTTGCTTTTGGTGAAAACAGGTTCACTAAGAACAGCAAATCTGTTATACAGGGGCACCTGAGGGGGTTCAGTGGCTTGTGGGGTGCCATACCTGGTGCACTTGGGAGGAATTTGTCTCCATTGCTCTCCAGCTTCTGAGTCATTCTGTTTGGGAAGCTGGTAGTGTCCTGACTACTACATGGCTGATGGGACTGTTTGAAGGATGGCAGAGTCTGATTCTGCCAGTCCAGCTTCCTCTCACAAAGAATGTCCTTTTTATGCATAATCTAAAGCTATCTTCCTTCACTTTAAGACCATTGCCCCTTGTCCTGTCACTACAAGCCCTTGTAAAATTCTCTCTCCACATTTCAAGTCCTCTTTATATATTAAAGTAAGTTACATTAATTCTTTTGTATTCTTTTTCACGATGACATCAGTCCACAGACAAGATAGATGAAAATTGTATTGGTACATAGCAAGAGGATAAAACATTTTGGAGCATGTTTATGTTAAATGTATTAACATTAAAGTCATTGAAACCAGAAAAATTACTTTTCAAAGATTCATATGAATCCTAGCACATTCAGATGTATCCCAGATGCAGGGATGGACTATGCATGAACCTGAATATAAAATGAATTGAAATATTTGTGGAAAACTATCTTAATCCCAGTGGAAGTTTTGAGTAAGTTCAGGATCACATTTATTTAAAAAAAAACATCATAGTGCTTGTCCTAGATCTCAGTGTTCATGGATTTATGTTTTATTATTTGTGTAACTCTGCTGTAGGTGTGAATACATATTCTTACATATTGTGACACATGAAAATGAGTCCCTTGCCACTCAGCTCTGATCAGAAGATTACTGCAGCTACTTAGACAAAAAAAGCATGAAGTAGCTCATAGTTATAAGAATCTGTGTGAGTTTTATGTTTCATTTTCAAATTATTAAATCACAATCAAAGAATGGTAGGGTTTGGAAAAGACCTCTGAAGATTATCTAGGCCAACCCTCCTGCTAAAGAAGGGTTACCTAGAGTAAATCACATGTCGAGGTGGGCTCAGATGCCTCCAAAGATCACAGAATCACAGAGTGTTAGGGCTGGAAGGGATCTTGAAAGATGATCTCGTCCAACCCCCTGCCAGAGCAGGATCACCTATACCAAATCAAACAGGAATGCATCCAGGCAGGTTTTGGATATCTCCAGAGAGGAAGACTCTACACCCTCCCTGGGCAGCCTGTTCCAGTGTTCTGTCACCCTCACAGTGAAATTTTTTTTTCTCATGTTTACGTGGAACTTCCTATACCTCTACTTCCACCCACTGCCCCTGGTCCTGTCATTGGGCATCACTGAGAAGAGCCTGACTCCATCCTCTTGGCACTCACCCCTTACACATTTATAAACATTAATGAGCTCACCCCTTAGTCTGCTCTTCTCCAAGCTAAAGAGACCCAGCTCCCTCAGTCTCTCCTTGTAAGAAAGATGTTCCACTCCCTTCATCATTTTTGTGGCTCTGCACTGGACTCTTTCAAGCAGCTCCTTCTCTTTCTTGAACTGGGCGGCCCAGAACTTGACAAAATATTCCAGATGTGGCCTCACCAGGGCAGACTCAAGGGAGAGGAGTACCTCTCTCAACCTCCTGACCACACCTCTTCTAATACACCCCAGAATGGCATTGGCCTTCTTGGCCACAAAGAGCATATTGCTGGCTCAAGGTCAACCTTCCATCCACTAGGACCCCCAGGTCCTTTTCCCCTTCCCTGCTCTCCAACACATCAGCCCCCAACCTATACTGGTCCATGGGGTTGTTCTTTCCCAGATGCAAGACTCTACACTTGCCCTTGTTTTATTTCATTAAATCTCTCCTTGCCTTCCTACCTTCAAGCAGATCACTCCCACCTATCTCAGAGTCATCTGCGAACTTACTGAGGGTGCACTCAATCTCCTTGTCAAGATCATTGATAAAGATATTAAGCAGGAGTGGCCCTGGCACCGAGCCCTGAAGAACACCACTTGTGACTGTCTAACAACTGGATCTAACTCCATTTACCTACCACTCTTTGGGCCTGGCTATCCAGCCAGCATTTGATCCAGCATAGTGTACACCTGTCCATGCCTAGGACAGACAGTTTTATTGTTTCTTTTTTCACAAGGATGTTATTTGGGATAGTAGCAAATGCTTTACTGATTTCCACATAAATGACATCCACAGCCTTTCCCTCATCTACCAAGTGGGTTATTTTGTCATAGAAGGAGATGAGGTTCATTAAGCAGGATCTACTTTCAGGAATCCATTCTGACTGGCCTGATCAGCTTATTGTCCTGTAGATGGTGTGTTCTGGTACTCAAAATGATTTCTTCTATGACCTTCCCTAGAACTGAAGTCAGATTAATGGGTCTGTAGTTCCTGGGAGCGTCCTTCTGGCCCTTGCTGTAGATTGGCATCCGTTTTCTAATCTCCCTGGTTAACCAGGACTGATGATAATTCATGAAGAATGGCTTGGAAAGCATATCTGCCAACTCTTTCAGCATTCTTGGGTGTAACCCATTGTTGTAGTGTGGTGGGCTGAAATTCCCCTTGCACATTAAAACCATCACACCTAACTGGCCCCATAGACCTGTGTGTGTCTAGGTGGTTCTGTAGATCACTTGCAATTTCCTCTCAGGTTATGAAGGTCTCCTTCTGTTCCCCATCCCTGTCTTCCAGCTCAACGGGCTGGCTGCCGAGCAAACAACTAGTCCTGATATTAAAGACTGAGGCACAGAAGACATTAAGAATGTCATCCTTTTCCTCATCTTTAGTCACGATGTTTCCCCCTGCATCCCACAAAGGATGAAGATTATCCCTAGTCCTCCTTTTGTTGTTAATGTATTTATAGAAAAAATGTTTATTATCTTTTATGACAATAGCCAGACTGAGTTGTAGTGGTGCTTTGGCTTTTCTAATTTTCTCCCTGCATAGCTTCACTGCTTCTTTGTAGTCCTCCTGAGTGGCCTGTCCCCTTTTCCAAAGGCCTCAAACTCTCCTCTTGTTCCTGAGTTACAGCCAAAGCTCTCCATTCAGCCAAACTGGCCTTCCATGCCAGCTCATCTTTCAGCACACAGGGGTGGCCTTTTCCTGTGCCTTTAAGATTACCTTCTTGAAAAGTGCCCAGTCCTCCTCCACTCCTTTATCCTTCAGGATGGCCTCCCAAGGGACACTGCCAATCAGTCTGCTGACAAGCTGAAGTCTGCCCTACAGAAGTCCAAACTGGCAGTTCTGCTACCTCCACTCCTTACTTCTTTGAGAATCAAAAACTCTATTAATTTATTACCAACAGCAGGTCAGGGAATACTTGAACTGGCTGTACGTAATTCCATGGGCTCCTGAATGCTGAGGTAGCTGGCTGATGGCATTATAATAGGTACTTTGGAACTTGCAAAGTATGCTTACATCCTGGTTCAACAAAACCACTTGTACGATAAAGCTAAATACTGTCCTTGCCTCATCTTGAGTCTGCAAAGAAATGTGGGACAGTGGAAACTCATATCATTGCACAAGCATTCATGTGCAACCTACAAGATACCATACAACTATACTTGCCAGTTACATATCTTGGCAAGTAACAGTTTTCTCCACCTCTGTTTATTCCACAGAGTTAGTGTTGCTTTAACTCCTCTTTTTTTTTTTCTATTCTGGATACTTCCAGTATGTCACTCTTATTGATAATGGTAATAGCCATATGAGGAAGGTATCACTTTTGGACTTTATTGCTAATAATTTTCTGGGCTCTGTCTCACTACCAGATTGAATCTGTGGATGGAGAAGGACACACTACAAGAATTACTTACCCTCCTTCTTCAGAGTATTTGTGACCAAAGGCAAGGATGTCAGACGCACGGCCACTGCCATCGCATATCACAACAGGAACAGGGGGAGTGTCTCGCAGGTACTCCAGAACAATAGAGATAACATTAGGACCTCCTTCCACAATAAGGGCCACGACTGGAACTCCTTGACCAATTCCTGGATTGAAAAAAAAGAAAAAACCAAAAAAACCCAAACAAAACCCAAAAGCAACAAAAAATGCAAAGCCAGCAAAGCAAAAAAAGTAACAGAAGAAAACAGGAAAAAAAAAAACAGTCTGAAATTACTACATTGTGACAGTATGGTGTTATGTCAGAGAAAACGGCATTTGGAAAACATAGATTTTAAGAACAGAAAGGACCGATTTAGTCATCACACTGGTTACACTGCATAAACCAAGATTTTCTAAAATTATTTTCTGTTTTAAATACAAAAGTTATGGCTGAAATAGTGTCGTAGCTTTAGGCTGTGCTCAGGAAAATTTTCCACAAATCTTGAAGAGAAAGTAGTAGAATGTAAATAAATTACCATTGGATGCAAAAGGAAAAATAATAAGGTCTAACTAATTCCATTGGTCTGATATCTAACATAAAGTTAGTTGTGTACACTCTCTTCTGCTCTAGCAGATACTCACTGGTGCTTCTGCTGGCCTCCCGACTTTGACTGCTTTTCTTTGTTGTGATTAAGTACTAACAGTCTACTCTTCACTCTTTTACATGGTACAGGGGGGAAGGGAGCAGGGAGAGGGGGATTCTTGCATTGTTTATAAGTTGTAAATATATGTAAATATTGTATATTTTGTACATATTCATGGCATTCCATATTTCTAGATCATAGTTTTGCTTTTAAATACAGCTTCATTTTAGCTGAGCTGGTCTGGCAATTTTATGTTGTTGGGAGGTGGAATTTCAACCCACTACTTTCATACTAATTGGTGCTTATCCAATCGTGGGGCATTGCTCAAGTGAATGATTAATTAGTGTGTGATAAATAAACATAGGGGAGGTAATTTTGCTTCGGCTAATTAAGGGTATAGGCGTGCAAGCGGGAAGAATGTGAGGGTCCCGCTCCCAAGGCGGGAGCCGAGGACATTTTGCGCCAGGTCAGGTATTGGTCAGCGTGTCTGGGCAAGCATTCACTGACCCCTGAAGAGACCATCACCAGACATACAGTGGCGGGAACTCTTGGGGGCAGAAGTTCTTTGTTCTTGGAACCCATCAGGGTGTTGTTCGGGAAGAGTTCTGTTATAAAAGCCCCCAGTGCGGGGAGGAAAGGTGTACATGCGGAAAGGTATGTGCCCAGCGCTGTAAATAAACCTTAACAGACTTTGCCCCTCAACAACTGTTTAGGAGTGAGCTTGTTCGTCACATTAATGCTCAGATTAAGGAAGCCAGAATGAAGCCGTGGAACGTGGTGAAAGCAATGGTTTGGGGTGTTGGTGATTATTGCCTTGGTTTTGTCGATATGGGATATATGGTAACTTTTCAGTACATATTCCACCTGAGTTTCTGGAATTTACAATCCCCGTAAGTGTGAGTTATTCAGGTGATTTGAATCCTACAATGGTTTGTCTTCCGTGCCTGAATTTGCTGTCTTTAGTCATTATATTAGGGTTGGCTACAGTTTTGTGGAGAGAGAAACGTAAGTCTAGGCAAGTGGTTACCTTTTCTGCAGGCAGTGGCAGGGAGCTAAGAGTTAACAAAGAAGCAGTTTCAGATCACAGTGGAGGAAGGGGAAGGAGACAGAAGAGTTAAGAGCTAGGAAACGCTTAGCTACAATACCCTTAGAAATGGAAAGAAAATGTCCAGATCCCCCGTTTCCCACTGACCCAGAGATCTGAAATCAGGAGACAATATTGGGTATCTCTAGCGCCTGATACAAGACAGCAAAGCAAAAGCCGCGGCAGTGCTGGCAAAGAGCAGAGGGCGGGGGGGGGGGGGGAGGGGAAGGGCGTTGGGTAGCTCAAATGGCGCCGGCGGTGAACCCAGCACCGGCGGCGACCCCAGCACCGGCGGCGACCCCAGCACCGGCGGCGATCCCGGCACCGGCAAGCCCTGCTCAGGCGGCAGCTGTGCCTGGAGCCCCCGTGCAAGCGGTGGCAAGCCCGGCTGCGCCGCAGAGGGGGCGGTTCCGGCAGTTTCGCGGCAGCTTCGCCGGCAGCCCGTACCCAGCAACAAAAGGCCAAGGCAAGACTAGGGAAGGTGTGGACCCCCTCAGACTGGAAACAGGAGAACTGGTGACAAATGATCTGGAGAAGGCTGAGGTTCTCAACGACTTTTTTACCTCAGCCTTCACTGGCAAGGGCTCCAGCCACACTCCTGGAATAACGGAAGATAATGGCAGGGGCTGGAAGAAGGAACTGCTCATTGTGACTGAAGATCAGGTTTGTGACCATCTGAAGAGAGTGCACAAGTCCGTGAGACCTGATGGGATACATCTGCAGGTGCTGAGGGAACTGGTGGATGAGGTTGCTAAAACTTTCTCTCTTATATTTCAAAAGTCATGGCAGTCTGGTGAAGTCCCCACTGACTGGAAGAGGGGAAAAATAACTCCCATTTTCAAAAAGGGAAAGAAGGATGATCCAGCGAACTACAGATCAGTCAGTCTCACCTCTGTGCCTGGTAAGATCATGGAGCAGAATCTCCTGGAGGCACTTCTTAGGCAGAATAATAATGAAGAAATGATCTGGTACAATCATCACAGCTTCACCAAGGGCAAATCATGCCTGACAAACCTGGTGGCCATCTATGACAAGGTCACAACATCAACAGACAAGGGGAGAGCAGCCAACATCATTTATCTGGACCTGAGCAAAGCCTTTGATGGTGTCCTGCATGACATCCTGGTCTCCAAGCTGGTAAAATATATGTTTGATGGATGGACCACTCGGTGGATAAAGAACTGGCTTGATGGCTGCACCCAAAGAGTGGCTGTCAATGGGTCAGTGTCCAAGTGGAGTCCCTCAGGGCTCAGTACTGGGTCCAGTCTTGTTTAATATCTTTGTTGGTGACATGGACAGTGGCATTGAGTGCACCCTCAGAAAGTTCACTGACGACACCAAGCTGTGTGGTGCAGCAGACACGTTGGAGGGAAGGGATGCCATCCAGAGGGACCTTGACAGGCTGGAGAGGTGGGCACAAGCCAACCTCATGAGGGTCAACAAGACCAAGTGCAGGGTCCTGCATCTGGGTTGGGGCAATCTCAGGCACTGATACAGGCTGGGGAGTGACTGGCTTGAGAGCAGCCCTGAAGAAAAGGACTTGGGGTTGCTGGTGGATGAGAAGCTCAATATGAGCCAGCAGTGTGCACTTGCACAGCTCAGAAAGCAAATCACATCCTGGTCTGCATCAAGAGAAATGTGGCCAGCAGGTTGAGGGAGGTGATTCTCCCCCTCTACACCACTCTGGAGAAACCCCACCTGGAGTATCCCTCCTATTACAAGAGGGATATGGACATGCTGGAATGTGTCCAGAAAAGGGCCACCAGGATGATCAGAGGGCTGGAGCACCTCTCCTATGAGTGCAGACTGAGAGAGCTGGGGTTGTTCAGTTTGGGGAAGAGAAGGCTCCAAGACCTTATTGTGGCCTTCCGGTATCTGAAGGGAGCCTAAAAGAAAGTTGGTGAGGGACTTTTTTAGGGTGTTGGGTAGTGATAGGACTAGGGGGAATGGATCCAACCTAGAGGAGGATGGTTTTAGATTAGACGTTAGGAAGAAATTCTTCACCATAAGGGTGGTGAGACACTGGAACACATTGCCCAGGGAGGTGGTGGAAGCCTCATCCCTGGAAGTTTTTAAGGCCAGGCTTGATGAGGCTCTGGGCAACCTGATCTAGTGTGAGGTGTCCCTGCCTATGGCAGGGGGGTTGGAAGTGGATGATCCTTGAGATCCCTTCCAACACTGACAATTCTGTGACTTCAAAACAAGAATTAGAATTGGGACTGACATCTGCTGATAAGACAATATTAAGAAGTATTCTCAAGCAAATTGGGTCTGGATGCCAAGAAATGAAGAAAGTTCACAGTGCAAGATGTAAAGTAATGTAGTTGGTAATTAATACATTCTGTTGTAAACTGGGAACTCATTAGGAAGAAATATTAGAAAGGTGTGTTCCAGCTGATCACAGAAGAACTGAATCCTTGGTGCAGCAAGGCCATGACGAAGGCAGGTATGATTCTGGAATACACACAGCAAAGCATTTTCAGTAAGAAATATGGACACATCAGTGCCATTGTGCAAGGCACTAATGAAGTTCAATGCGAAATACTCTCTGTAGTTATGTTCACCTATGCTCAAAGAACAAACTGGAACAAACGGAGGAAAAAAGCCAAAAGGAGACAATGGGCAAAACCCCCTGTTATGACAGAAGATTAGATAAGTTTGGGTCATCTTCCTTAGCAAATTGAAGGATACAAGATAATGCACACATGATATATATAGCACATTGGCCGTTAATAATTTTACATGGAGTTCAGAAGATTTCTGTCAGAGGAGTGAGTTCTTCACAAGCTTCTAGTAAGACTAAAAGGGAAAATTTTTCGGAGTTTGGAGTGATGCTCAATAATCATTACAGATGCAGCTGGCTTTACTAATAGCCAAACTGTTCCTAAAACAGGGTCCTTCAGGTCTACTGGTACTTCAATCTTGTATTCTGCTGGATATTGATCAGCTAAGTAATTCTAATAATATAAATAATGGTGGTTAGTCTATACAGCTGAACTACTTTTGTCTTTTTGAGCCAATGAACTGACCACTTGGAAGCATTTCTAAAATTCTTCCTGTATTTTTTTAACAGCCATAGTCACAGCAGTTGCATGGAATATAACAGTTCTCTGCAAGTGTTCCAGTTGTGTTTCATTGTGGTTAATCAGATGGCATGTTTTCTCTTCTCTGATGCTGTAGAGGCACATCCATTATAGCATCACAGAATTGTTGAGGTTGAAAGACCTTTGAGGTCATGAAGTCCAACCCCTCATATTAAGCTCACAGTCTCACCACTACTAAGCACTACATCCACACATCTTTTAAATACCTCCAGGGATGTTGACTCCACTACTGCCCTGGGCAGCCTCTTCCAGTCTTTGATAACCCTTTCTGTGAAGAAATTTTTTTCAAATATCTAACCTGAACCTCCCCTGGCACAATTTGAGTCTGTTCCCTCTTGTCCTGTCACTTGTTGCAAGTGAGAAGAGTTTGACCCACACCTCTCTACAACGTCCTTTGAGATAGTTGTAGAAGGTGATGAGGTCTCCTCTCAGCCTTCTCTTCTGAAGGCTAAATCCCAGTTTTCTCTCTGCTGTTCTACATAATACTTGTGTTTGAGGCCCTTCGTTATGAAGAACTTTCTAAGGACTAGTAAACTAATTTCTCTCCAAATCCCCTCTTCTATGAAAGTTTGTAGCTTTGAATTAAAAAAAAAAAACACCTGACCTGAATCTTAATTTATCATATATGATGACGTTCTAGATTGAAATCTAACTCATTCAATTATTCTAGTAGATTTATTTGTGAAACAGAGAAGATTAAAACACAGATCTGACTCAATGTCCTTGTAGTGAGGGGCCCAAAACTGAACTTGAAGTGTGGCCTCATCACTGCTGAGTAGAGAGGGACAATCATATCCCTAGGGCTGCTGGCCACACTATTCTTGATACAAGCCAGGATGCCATTGGCCTTCCTGGCCGTCTGAGCACACTGCTGTCTCATACTCAGCTGGCTGTCAATCCTTATCCCCAGGTCCTTCTCTGCTGGGCAGCACTCAAGTCACTTTTTCCCAAGCCTGTGGCGTTGCATGGGGTTGTTGAGGCCCAAGTTCAGCACTCAGCACTTGACCTTCAGTCTCATACCACTGCCCTCAGCCCATTTATCCAGTCTGTCCAGATCTCTCTGCAGAGCCTTCATGCCCTCCAGCATATCAACATGGCCACCCAACTTGGTGTTATCTGCAGACTTACTGACGGTGCATTCAATTGCCACAAGCAAATAATGCAGATGTTAAACATATCTGGCTTGAATACTGAGCCCTGGAGAACACCACTTGTGACTGGCTGACAACAGGATTTAACTCCATTTGCCACAATTTCTTGGGCCTGACCATTCAGCCAATTTTTCATACCACAAAGTGTGTGCCTGTCCAAGCCATGGGGACACAGTTTCTCCAGGAGGATGCTGTGGGAAATTGTAGAAGGCCTTACTAAAGTCAAGGTAGATAACACTGAGCATTTCTCTCACAGTAAGGTAGGTCAGCTTGTCATAGAAACAGATCAGATTGGTTAAGTAAGACTTGCCCTTCGTAAAACCATGTTGACTGGGATGAGTCATCTTGTTATTCCATGTGTGACACACGATGTCTGTCATGATGGTCTGCTCCAGGACTTTCCCTGGCACTGAGGTCAGACTGACAGGCCTGTAGTTTTCTGGATCCTCCTTCTGACCCTTCTTGTATCTGTGTGAAACCTCGCACAGCTGCTTCATCAGAGTGTTTCATCATCTTCACCATCTTGATTGTGTGGTCTGTAATACACGCTCACCACAGTATCTATCTTACTGGCCTTCCCCTTGGTTCTAACTCATAGACACTCAACTCTGTTATCATTGTTACCAAGTATTAGACAATCACATCCGTCCCTGACACAGAGGGCCTCTCCACCACCTCTCCTTCCGTGCCTAGCCTTTCTGAAAAGTTGGAGCACTCCAGTCATGTGAGTTGCGCCACCACGTTTCCATGATGGCTACTATGTCATAGTTGTCTCACTGCCCAATAGCGAGGTCATGCTGGTGACACCACTCTCAAAGTCAGGCATTTGTCTCCTGGCTTTTCCTGTTTGTCCTGCCATCATTCCCTGCCACTGGAGGGAAGGACACAAACAACACTTGCAGTCCTGAACCCTTAACCCTATCCCCAAGGCTCTGAAGTCTCACTTCATACCCCTCAGACTTTTGTAGAGATTTCATCTCTGCCTACCTGAAAAATCACTAAAGGACAAACTAGGGTAGGAAGTTTTCTCCTTACATCTCTAACTCTGTGTCCAGGGAGGCAGCTGACTTCCCTAAGGAGCAGGTCTAGTCTGCATATAGGATCTGCTGCTGCTTTCAGAAACGGGTCCCCCAGGACAAGGACATGTCTGTCTTTCTTTACTGATGATGTTTAGATATGAGGTATAGTCTGTCTTGGCCTCAGTGATACCTCTGAGGTGGGTACCTGAGATCTTTGTTTTTATTAGGATCCTCCTGTAGAATGTTATACCTGTTTTGGAGGGTCACCTGGAGGGGTGCAGCACTTACTGGGGGGACACACCTACCACACTTGTTGTGTCAGGTAGGAACTTGATGCCAGTATTACCTATCCATTGAGTCAAGGTGTTCATCACATTCAGACAGGTGGACAGAGGACAAGGATCCCTTCACATCACAGTTGTTTTCTGATCATTGGACCTGTTGTGGGCAAGATAGGATGTGGCTCCAATGGTCTATCTTGCTCTCACACTCCTTGATGGTTCTCAGCCTACTTACCTCTTCCTGGAACTCCATCACTAAGCATAGGAGCTTTTCTACCTGAGAACATCTGCCACAGGTGTACTCATCACTTCCATCTAACAGTATTGTGAGAGCAGGGCACACTCAGCAGCCTGATACCTGGGTGACAGTGCCTTATCACCAGGGCTTCATCTGGGAAGCTGTGTTGGCTGTGGTGAACTTGGGGCTCTGTGTAGCCATGGCTTTCTGTTGGGTGGATACCATCAGTCTCTTGCTCATCTGGCCAAGATCCAGTGCCCTTCCTGCATGCCCTGACTGTGTGAACTGCCACCCAAACTGTCACATCATGTACTTTCTGATGCCCCATGCCCTGTTTGCATGCCCTCTTTTCTGGTGCTCTGCATCTAATCTCAATAGGTGCTGGGCAAAACACAGAGCAGATCTGAATTAATCTTTTATATGGTTTGATGCCAGAAATCCTCAATGCATCTCTACTGCTAAGTACTAGGCATTTGGAAATTAATCCAGAGGGTCTGTAGAAAAATTTCAGTGGGTAGGAAGACAGTGGGTAGGTAGATTGAGTAGTCCTGAGTAGATGTTAACACTGCGTTTGCTAAGAATTTATCATCTATGAGACTGAGAACTCATCATGCCTTGTCATATTCTTAACATGGGGCTAATCTGAACAATGTTGGCATCTGATGCCAATAAGACACAATGTCTGACTTTGGGAAAAAGGTAACTGATGGACTTCTCTTTAAATGGCAGTCAAAGTATTTTCCTTTCCAGGGCTCTGTATCTCCCAGGAAATACAAGAGTCGGGAATTCCCTGAAGTGGACTATTTAAGCTTGTGCATGCACATTACAGAATAGCCTGCAAAGAAAGGATTGGAAGTGCCTGACATCCTGACAGGAAAAGTCTTGTTTCAGCCACTTCATTCAGAATGATAACATCAGGCTGGGAGGTGAGAAGCTAAATCTGAGGGTAATGCACTCCTTACAAAGCTAAGGATATAACCATTATAAAAAGAGATTCTTGCTTGAGTTGAAATTGTCAGAAAGGAGGTAATGCTGAGATAAAACCAAGCTGATGAAAAATTGCACTACAACACTGAGGCTGCTGTCTCCTAGCACACATCCAGAAGGTGGGAACTTTCTGCCAAGCATTAAAACAGTCCAAAAATCAACAAGCAAAAAGTTTATCTTCATGGTTTTTGTTCAATTTACCACAAATTCCCCTAGTTTTGGCAAAACTAATGATACCACTCATCTTGCTGTGCTTTCTCCAATAACACTATTGTTTTCACTAATGCTCTGAAAGTATAAAAACCTTAGAAATTATGTGTTTCACATTTGATTTAGCTAGAAAGATAGTAGTACTAATACACAGCACTGAAATGTTGACATTCTGAAAGTGCAGATAGCCGTTCTCAGTACTGGACAATGCATTACCAAGAAAGAGGCCTGATCACTTTCCAAATAAAGCAAAAGACCAGGTAATTTTCACAGATCTAAGTATTTTTTCTGATTCTTAGAAGGCAGTAAATGACATGTTACTCAGCATTTTTATATCTTTTGTAGGGGAAGACTCCTAAGTTCAAGTGAATTGATTTTAAATATCTGAAAAATTGTGATGTTTTCCAGCCATCTGATAGTTACATGGAGGATTTATTTTTACATTTACTAAGTTTATGGTGTATTTTTTTTTGGCATTTCTAGGACAAGCTTTGGTTTCAGTAAATTATTCCTTTTGGAAGATGTAAGAAACCTTTTTCTCTAGCAGTGTATCTCCAGACTTGAGAATAGCTGGAAAGGCTGACTATTGTTATCACTCTAAGGTTTATGACTCACTTCCCTACACTTAGGTTTCAATATGGTAGATGTCTGATCCTAAAATCAAAAGGATTCCTACTTACAAGTGGTCTCAGCATATTTACTTTTTGATACTGAAAATAGTTCATAAGCCAGAGAGTAGATATTTTCCCTCAGATTTTCAAAGGAAATATTCAAGAGCAAGTATGCATGAAACATTTCACAGAAGCTTGTTTTTTACTATTTCTCTTTTAGTAAGGCCTCCATCTCACATTCCTGATATGAGTGCAAAAAGGCAGGTAGTGTCCCATGATTTAATAAACAGAATACAGACAAAACTGTGGTTTTATTTTTAATTTCTGTAATGATTCGTCCAAAATAGAAGAAATAGCACCAAAGACCTGGAAGTGAAAATAATTTTGCTAAAGCTCAGCACTACCTTAATTCCAAAAACTAACTTGTATTTTGAGCATTTCAATAAGCATAATTTTTTGCAGGGTAAACTAGATTGCTAAGTATTTCACAGTGTCAGCTATTGTGGATATTGTTGGTGCAATATTGCAAATTAGACTGCAGCCTAAGGTTTCATTACTTTGTTATTGCCTTTGTGGCCAGCAGCAGAGCCAGTGAGAGATTCCAGGAAGGACATGCATACTAGAACACTTGTCCTGATGTGCAGTAGTGGCAACTTGGAGGCCTTCATGTTATTATGCAGAAAAATAATCTTGTTTTCCCCTTGACAGAGCAGTAGTGCATGAATATGTAAGTTAAAATAATAAACTAGAAAAAATTAGTGAATTTGGAAATGGAAGCCAGGAAAAAACTGCATAATGTCTATGCTATGTGAGAGGAGATTTAAAAAAGATTGCCATGCTTTGAGAAGCCCTATTTTTTTCCCCCAGTTCTTGAAAGAAAACATGAATATTTTATATTGTATATTTATAAATAATCTATATCTGTCTTATAAATTATTACTAATCCTTTTATGAAGAGCTAAACATGAGTTACTAATTTTTTTAGAGACCCAACAATGGAATAAAGTGCCTCATTTACTACAAAATGCATTTACTACTCATGTTCTCAAGTGTGTTTATAGGAGTAAATGGGACATATTAGAGTGCTGCTTATTGTTTCTAAGTTGACCTCTGACATCAGCAGAAATGAATGGGGGATACTTTAATTCACTGTTCCTGACAGAAATATGTCTAATTTCTGCATCTTAGTAGGTAGTGATAGGTGCATCTGATTTCCAACTGGCTACCTCTGTTCCTTCATTGGGTCAGATATGGTGGTGTGGGTTCCTGTACATTTGTTCTCTTTTTCTACCTGGAAGTCTTAGCTGGATGTTTTGGTAATTATTTAGATTTGTTTGAGAAGTTAGAGCCTACAGCTGTCCATGGAGCTGTAATTAAAGAGTTACTGCACACTGTTTGGCAAAGTAATGGTGTTCAGCTGGAAACCTGAGTCACATACCTCCCATACAAGGTGCAGCTACTGTAGAGCATGTTCTCCACAAGCTGGAGAGAGTGAAAGGTTTATTGTGCATGTAAGACAGAGTCACTGTGAATTTACCTGAAGACTCCAAACTGTAGCAGAGGCTGGGGAAAGTAAGGTTCCATGAACCTGCACAGTGCACGTGCAGTCAGCAGCTTGACATCTCAAAGTCTTTTCTACATGAAGCACACACACTGCTCCTCTGTGAAGCGTGGAAACAGGATTCTACCCTTCCCAGAAGTCCTGAACCTACTGCAAGTGGGTATAGGGCTGCATAGGGCAACATGGAGCTTGAACAGCTCATCAGTTCTTCATGAAAGCTGGTATGTTTGCATGATCAAGTTTTGCAAAGCACTACCCTCCAGGTCCACAGGTTGCTAACCCTTCCTAGATTTAGAGGTAGTGTGGATAGTGGGGTACCTAAATCAGCAGGTTTCTGTGCTGGCGATCATAGCACAGGTTGCTGTGTGATTATCTGAGATAATATGAGAATGAACTTTTAGCAGTAGGAAGTTTCTATGACAGGCTCTAAAATTGTTTCAGGCTTCTAAATTGTGTATCTCCTACAACAGCTCTATCATTTGTGAGCAACAGCTCCCTTTCTACATTTCTCCGTGAGCTTCAGAGTTGTTTCACAACCCTTTCCTGGTGGCTCTTTCTTCCCTGACAGATTGCCGCTCTTGCTAGCTGTAAGTACTTGTGTTGCTCTGAGGTATGATCCAATCTCTCCCTTGGTTGCAGCCTTGTCTGTCATTTAAAGGCCCAGTTTTTGGTGGATAGCTGGATTGAGCATTAGTCAACTGTAATGATAAAGGTAAAGGAGAATGGCCAGCAGAACAAAACATGTTTGTTTTCTTTTCACATACTGAAGATAATCGTTCCAGGCCTTGCAGACTTCATGTACATTCACACAGAACTGTGACACATGATGATAAAAACAAGAAAGTTCATAAATACTAGGTTTTTAAAGTGGAAAGAAACTTCATAAATGCAAGATATTAACAGCCTTGCCTTGAAGAAAAACTTGAGTTTGGAAGTTTATTTAATCCTAACACAAATGCACTCTTAATACATTTACTACAACTTATCAATAGGTAACTTGATATGCACTTTAATATGGTAAATTCTAAGCAGTACATCCTGGTTTTCTTTGATTGTTGTAAGTGTTGTTGGATGTGTAACAATTGAAACAAAACTATTTTTTGTATCACATGTGAATGAATGTTTATACATGTGATTCTACTAATCTGGAATAGAAGCACCAAATTCACTCTGCCTATAATCCTAAAGCAAGTGCCAGTTCAACAAATCCTTAACTGCTTCACAGAATCACAGAATTATTTAGACTGGAGTAGACATCTGAGGTCATCAAGTCCATAAGCTAACACCACCACATTGACTAGACCATGTCACTAAGCGCCACATCCAGTCTTTCCTTAAACGCCTGCTTCCATCTTCCCTCACCTTATTTTTTGTTTTCACTAGCCTGATGGCAGGAGGGCAGAGGACTCTCTTTATCTTCATGTGTCTCCTGATGTACCTGCCCCAGGGATGGTAGAGTATGATTCCACCAATCTATCTCCTCCTCAGAGTCTTTGATACTTTGTAACCTTCAGTGTCATCTTGTACCTCAGCCACTGTGCAGAGCAGTCATCTGCTTGTTCACACCTTGCTCGCCTGTTGTTTATGCTATCATCCAGTATCAACACAGGCTGTTGCATTCCCTGCAGCCGGAGACCTGGACAGCCACATGCCTCTGTGGCAGTGTTGTCTGGGTTGCTGCGTCCTTTTTAGAAGAGATTACACTTTTGCCTGAGTGGATACCATCTCTGCCTATTTGCCCTCTCCTGTTTGCCAAACAAGGAAAACCAAACAAACAAACCTGCCCGTGGCAATGACCATGCACTGCCAGCTGCCTGACCGGGGCCCTTCCCTCACGTGCTCCGCTCACTGCGTTCCAACAAGCGAGACAGCTGTTGCCTTACTGTTTGTGGGCTGAGCTTCAAAAAGATATGTGTTTCCCAGAGGTACAGGCTACTTAATCATCAGATGAGGTTACACTTTGGGATTATTTTTTGATGCAAGGATTGTTTATCACTGGCATTTAGTGGAAATTCTCATTTAACTGTCAGTGGAAAACTGATAAAGTGTTAAGGTCAACAAAACATTCATGTGCTTATGAGCTCTGACAGTTTTGAACTAGATTTTTATCAAATCTGATCTCAGTTTTAGCTTAAATATGTCAGATGAAACATGATTTTTGAATAGAAATCAATAAATATTAATAGTTTGTATTAGAAACAGGGTGGTTTGGCTTTCAGAAGAGAAGGCTGAGGAGAGACCACATTGCCCTCTGCAACTACCTCAAAGGAAGCTGGAGCGAGGTGAGGGTTGATCTCTTCTCACATGGAATAAGTTTTGTTTTTTTTTTTTTCAGATTTTGAGGTTTATGATATCTTGAAACTCAAGGTGGAATATGGAGGTTCTGTGAACCTAGAGGAAACCAGAGAAAGTCCTTAGCTTTAGATATCTTACTTAAAAGTCCTACTTTCAGGCCATTCCTTTATTGCTTGGGGCTAGCAGAGTATGCAGCAGCATACCGCATAAACCCAGTGGCTTTCAGAAGTATTTTGGTCTAAGTGTTACCATGGCACTTGGATATCATTTTCACAGAATGGATAAACAATTCAATATGCTCTGCAATTTTAATAAGGAAGAGTCCACTCAGTGTGAGATAGAAAGTTTGAGGAAAGTAATTTTTAATTTCTGAAATAATATTTGCCTTATAGTAATACTGAGCCAACGGATATTGTGCTTTGATTGTTAGTAAAGTTTGTCTAATCACTCCTTAAGTGCTACTCAAATAAATTTATAATGGTAATGGTTTTACAACAGTCTTAAAAAAATTTGCCACAGAAATGTGTCTGCTTCATCTCTGGACACCTGTGTGCTACTCCCTATGGTCTCAATTGCCTCAGAAGGGCTAAGTGGTGACAGAGAACATCCTGAAATAATCCAGATCCTTCCTACCAGGGTTTTGGGTTTTTTTCCCCCATCTATTATTTTAAGTCCTTAGGCCCTGATCTGTATCAAAAAACTTTGTCTAAAACATCAATATCAAATACCTGAGATCACCTGCAAACACAGCATTGCAAATAACAGCTGCAGTAAATTTACCACTAAAAAAATTACAGTATTAACTAAGTGAGGGTGTCTGGCAAAAAGGGAATGCATCTTGCCTTCACAGGATGATAGAGTGAGATGATGGGTCTTCCTACCAAGAGAGACAGGAACATCCCCCAGATGCCACAACCAGCTCAATTTTATACAGCTGCACTTTTTACAGTCAGGTCTCACCTTTCTTTACCCCTTATCTCATGTATCTTTCCCAGAGCAGAACCAGTTACTACTTATTCTAGATATGGCAAAGCTGAGACATGTTTGTTTTGTTTTTTTTTTTTTTAATCCTTGAAAGAACTGTTTAGTAATAAAAGCAAAGAAACTTACAGATTAAAAAAAAAAAGGTAAACTTTTAACAGTTTTCTATTTTCATAAATTAAGTAGAACTTCCACTTAGTTGGAGGCTCATTACATGCCCTATGACTAGAGAAATCAAACTGACCCTGGGAAGGCTACACAACAAATTCTAAGAATATTTGCTGTCTTTCTCAAATGTGCAGAACTAAAGGATTATGTGTGACAGAATGATACAGGACCACTGTAATGAAGGAAAGCTCACAATCATTGGAGTAATTTTTGCTTTCCAATTTATTTTTTTACGTGTCTTCTGCGACGTGTCTAGGCTCATTGAACCTCATGTGCTATAATTTCCTTTTTCTTTTTCATGCTTCCTAACCACATTTTCAAATTACTATTATAAATTTTATTTTGTTCAGCTTTACTGTTTCCTTTGTAGTCTGCATTCATTCTCCTTTTCCCCCTTGTTATGGTCACTTCCAATCTGTATTCTCATCTTTCTGATTTCCTTTTTGGTATCCCAATCACACTTTCACCTATTCTCTGTTTCCTTGTGTCTAATCCAAAATCTTCTTTTACCACCTCTGTTTTTAATTCTCCTCTTTCCTAAGAGTAGGATCACAGTTCAATTGTCCCAGCCTGTTCTCCTTCCTGTGCTGCCATGTCTCAGTACTTTAAATTTCACAGAATCACAGAATTAACCAGGTTGGAAAAGACCTTCAAGATCATAAAACTCAACCTATTACCCAACATCATCTAATCAGCTAAATCATGGCACTAAGTGCCTCATCCAGTCTTATTTTAAACACCTCCAGGCACAGTGACTCCACCACCTCCCTGGGCAGCCCATTCCAATGGGCAGTCCCTCTCTGTGAAGAATTTCTTCCTAACATCCAGCCTAAACCTCCCCTGGCATGGTTTGAAACTGTGTCCTCTCATTCAGTCACTGGTTGCCTGGGAGAAGAGACCAACCCCCACCTGGCTACAGCCTCCCTTCAGGCAGTTGTAGACAGCAATAAGGTCTCCCCTGAGCCTCCTCTTCTCCAGGCTGAACAACCCCAGCTCCCTCAACTGCTCCTCATAGGCCTTGTGCTCCAGACCCCTCACAGCTTTGTTGCCCTTCTCTGGATGCGTTCGAGCAACTCAACATCTTTCTTGAATTGAAGAGGCCAGAACTGGACACAGTACTCAAGGTGTGGCCTAACCAGTGCTGAGTACAGGGGCAAAATGACCTCCCTGTTCCTGCTGGCCACACTATTCCTGATGCAGGCCAGGATGCCATTGGCCTTCTTGGCCACCTGGGCACACTGCTGGCTCACGTTCAGCCGGCTGTCAACCAGTACCCCCAGGTCCCTTTCTGTCTGGCTGCTCTCCAGGCACTCTATCCCCAGCCTGTAGCACTGCATGGGGTTGTTGTGGCCAATGTGTAGAACCCAGCACTTGGATGTGTCCAGTCCCATGCTGTTGGACTCTGCCCATCTTCCAGCCTGTCAATGTCCCTCTGCAGAGCCCTCCTGCCCTCTAACAGATCAACATCTGCTCCCAGCTTGTTGTCATCTGCAAACTTACTGATGAAGGACTCAATCCCCTTGCCCAGATCATCAATAAAGATATTGAACAGTACTGGGCCCAACACTGATCCCTGGGGGACACCACTAGTGACTGGCTGCCAGCTGGATGTGGCACCATTCACCACCACTCTCTGGGCTCAGCCCTCCAGCCAGTTCCTAACCCAGCACAGAGTGCTCCTGTCCAAGCCATGGGCTGACAGCTTGGCCAGCAGTTTGCCATGGGAGACGGTGTCAAAGGCCTTGATGAAGTCCAGGTAGACTACGTCCACAGCCTTCCCTGCATTCACCAGGCGGTCACCTGATCACAGAAGGAGATCAGGTTGGTCAGGCAGGACCTGCCCCTCCTAAATCCGTGCTGGCTGGGCCTGATCCCTTGGCCATCCTGTAGGTGCTGTGTGATTGCACTCAAGATGACCTGTTCCAGCACTGAGGTCAGGCTGACAGGCCTGTAATTCCCTGTCTCCTCCTTCTGGCCCTTCTTGAGTATGGGTATCATGTTGGCCAGCTTCCAGTCCTCTGGGACCTCACCAGTGAGCCAGGACTGTTGAAAAAAGATGGAGCGGTTTAGCAAGGTCATCTGCCAGTTCTCTCATTACCCTAGGATAGATCCCATCTGGTCCCATAGATTTGTGGGGATCCAGTCGCTCAGCAGGTATCTAATTGCTTCCTCCTGGATCACAGGGAGAGTCTACTGCTCCCTGTTTCCATCTGCCAGCTTGGGAGGCCAGTTGTCTGGAAGACAACTTATCCTACTATTGAAAATTGAGGCAAAGTACCTCTGCGTTTTCCTTGTCTTGTGTTACTATATTCCCTTTCATGTCCACTAAGGAGTGAAGGTTGTACTTATCTCTCCTTTTGCCATTAATTTATTTATAAAAACACTTTTTATTGTCCTTTACAGCAGTGGCCAGTCTGAGTTTTAAATGGGCTTTTGCCTCTCTAATATTTTTCCTATATGACCTAGCATTTAATTTCATGGGTTAGCTCCCCTTTTTTCCAGAGGTGATATACCCTTTTTTTTCTCTTAATTCATTCGGAATAATGGACTGAAATGAAAACACTCTCCAAAGGACACCAAGGATGGTAATAATAAAAATCTTCTTTTGATTACAACATCTGTTTTTGGAAAAGGAGAAAGTTTATAGAGTCCTCAGAACAGGCAAGATGTGGGAAAAGCCTGTGTAAGACTAAACCCTGTGATTTGTGAGCCTCACTGGCCAGTAACAACTTGTTTGGTTACTTTTTACAGGACGACAAAATATTGTTCAAAGCTGGCATTTCAAGTTCAAAGATGTACACACAGGGTTCTTCATGGATTTCCTATCTGTCCTGGCTCTTGTCCAAATCCATCCTCTTTCTTAGGCCAGTATTACTAGACCTAACTGTTTTTGCTCTTTATGGAGCTCATCAGCTGTGCATAATGGTGTGAAACTCAAGAGCAACTACAGTTTCAGTAATTTTCACATTCTGTCCAATCTTCCTTAGTACTTTCCCTGGTTACCTTTGGCAATGAGCACCACCACACTGTAGCCAGCACTTTAGGAACTAGTTACCACAGTACTTTGTGTACTTATCATGATATTGGACACTGTATCATCTCAGAAAATGATCCCTTCTTCCTTACCTCTTCTAGACAACTACAACAGGTGTGATACAGAACTGCAGAAATTTTCCTATAAAGGATTCACCCTAAAATAATCTCTATTTCTTAGTTTGATTTTTTTCCTGATTTTTATAATGAATTCAATAAATCTTGAATGTCCAAACATTACAAAGACGACATGACCTGTTTTCCTTTGCTTGTATAGCAATCATATGAAAACACATATGTTTTCAACAAACGTATCTGCTGAAAGTCAAGTCCATGAGAGAATTTTACAGATCCATTTGCGCTCAATCAATTACGTATTTATCCGTGCTTCAAGAACAATTTTTATCCTGCTCATCTGCCTAATCCACCGACATGTTATTTTTGATGAAAAAGGCCCAAGCTGATGGCCTCTGACAAAATCTGAAAGGAGACAAGCTTCAAACACTTCTGAGTTTTGCACAGATTTCACAAGAGTCAAGCTTGCAGCAGGCTTTCTCAGAAAGAAGTCTGTGCATACATATCACCAACTGTGTAATTATAAAAATGCATCTAGGGCTACACAGAATATGAAGGAAAAATCTGAAACAAATGAGAATTCCAATGTATTTGATGATGGTGCAATGGTCAGAGAAGATGCCAGTGATGACAGTTGAACGTCCCTTTGCCTTCCCAGCCCCCTTCATATATATTCAGGCATAGGATGACAAAGGGAAGTCCACGGGTCACATGAACAGATACTGTCGACATATTACTGTCCAAATTCCCTTCTCTACCCAATAAAATCACCCAAATTTATCCACTAATTCCTCACTCAGTGGTAACATTTTTCTGATAGGCTTGCCAAAACTCACTCTCTACATTCTCTACAAAGAAGAAAGATTAAATACAAGGACAAAGGTTATAAAGCCTGTGGTCTGTCTGTTTTCTAATAACATAATGTAGGGGTAGACCAAATGTTCACCAACAAACATTTTTAAAATAAGAACAAACACAGACTGATAATGAATTGCAAAATTTCACATGAAGCACTATGTGGTCTGGGTGACAGTTCTTCCAGAAATGGGAGGATCAAAATAAGAGTAAGCATATCATAAGGTAGACTGGACCTGCACAATTTGGTATATGATCTGATACAGGATTCTAAGAAATAACATGTGTCAGTGCATGAAACTGACTGAACATTGCAGTGATTCTTGGGCAAATCACACAGAGGTTTTGGTTGGTTTTTCTTTTGTTGGGGTTTTTATTTTGTTTGGAGGGACATAAACCTAAAAATACTCTAGAGTGGTGCAAATGTTTGAAATGCTTAACCAGTTACCATTTAGATAAGTTGTGTGTGGCTAAGAGTGGAAAAGTACTGGTAGAAACAGGCTTGCTTTCAACTGCTGCTAAGAGTATATAAGCTTTGTGCTGATCATTTCTAAGCTATCTACAGATGTTGTCAAGTTGTCTTCCCAGATACCTTGGGGGGTCCATGCCCTTAATATGCCGCATTCCCTTGAAGAAAAAAATCAGGTAAGGGAGGCAGGAGACCTGCATGGATAAGCAGGGAGCTCTTAGAAAAACTCAAAAAGGAAAAGGAGGTTTACAATATATGGAAAAAAGTTCTGGTCAATTGGAAGGATTATAGAAATACTGCAGAGAATGTGGAAGTGCAACAAGGAAGGCCAAGGCTGTACAAATAAACTTTATGGCAGAGATGGTCATAAAGATATTTTTCCTTTATTCCAGAGCATATCTTAATGCGATCTCCCTGTAATTAAATTCCTGCAAAAAATCTAAGATGCAAACATTTATATGAATAGAAACTCAGAAATATTTCTTATCATACCACCTTCAATATTTCCTTTTGATCTTGAGACAACTCTATAAAAGTTCATCGTACTTCCAACATTTCTTACTACAAATGATGCACTCTGAAACTTTATGTATTTGAGACAGCTTGTGGTTCACTGTAAGAGATGGCTGCTGGGCTTTGTTAAAAGTCTGTGTGAAAATGAGAAAGGCCTGCCCTGAGCATTGAAGGATCAAACTGACCTCTAGGTAAATGCACAACTGAGTGACTCTGTCCTGAACCTGCAAACTGGGATTGCCCCATTAAATGCAACTGTACCCTCTGCTTGCCTGGAAAGGTCTGGTAGTGGTAAAAGCTAAAAATTAGACTGGAAACAGAGTATTGAAAGAAATCTTTTCTCTAGTGTTCAAAGGGGTATAAGGCAACCTTTTTATTATCATTTAATAGTACATTCATTCAGGAAATTAGATACCGCTGAGTGGCTGAGAGTGATGCCATATTGGGAAAAAGTAAAACATCTGAGGGTTTCAGAGCTATCTGGCATACTTAGCAATCTGATGTAACCTTAAATTTTATAAAAGAGACTTCCACTGTCCTAATATATTTGAATTTTGTGTCTTTAATAGGTGGGCACAGTCTTGAAGCCTCCTTTTGTGAACAGCATATGATCCCAAACATCCAGGAGAGATACCACAGTGCTGGAGAAAGATACAGTTGCAGCAAAGCAAATAAGCAAAAGTAAATAAGAAGAAATGACAAGCCTAGCATATGAAAGTCAGGAGGCTTAAAAATGAGAATAAAATCAGCTTTCAGCACTATTGTCCAGGGACAGGCTGAGAAATAAGAAGTTCCTGTTTATCTGTTCTGTTTTCTAGCCCACTGCTCTTTTTTGGTGGTTAACTAAAAAACATACCTGACTCTCCAGCAAATAAAAGTCTGATGCTGTCAGTGTTTTTGCTCACTCAACCAATTAACTGGTGGAAGATGGTAAGTAAGGACACACATTAGAAGAGCAACAAAGCTATTTAAGGGCCTTCAACACAAGTCTTAATGAGGAACAGCTGAGTCAACTGGGGGGGTCTAGCTTTCAGAAGAGGAGGCTGAGGAGAGACCACATTGCCCTCTGCAACTACCTCAAAGGAAACTCGAGTGAGGTAGAGGTTGATCTCTTCTCACGTGGAACAAGTGACAGGACAAGAGGAAATGGCCTCAAGTTGAGCCAAGGGAGGTTCAGGTTGGACATTAGGAAAAATTTCTTCACAGAAAGGGTTATCAGGCAATGGAACCAGATGTCTAGGAAGGTGGTTGACTCACCATCTCTGAAGGTACTTAAA
The DNA here is from genome assembly GCF_027791375.1 of Indicator indicator. Lineage (NCBI taxonomy): Eukaryota > Metazoa > Chordata > Aves > Piciformes > Indicatoridae > Indicator > Indicator indicator. The sequence goes on along the minus strand of NC_072053.1, from coordinate 48,408,184 downwards.
AGACTCATGCATGTGATTCTTAGGGATGTGGTGGCTTAGCAGTTGTGGTGGGGATTGTGCACTCTGGGCGAGCAATTGGATTTTATGATCTCACATGTCTCTTTTGACATCAACGGTTCTATGGTTCTATGATTCAACATGCATGCCTGAGTGTACTCCTGTTTAGATGAAGATTACTTTGCAGCAGTGTCTCTATACGTACAGGATTGAGGATCTCCACTACTCTGCTAAGAATGAGGGGAAGGAAAGGCATCAGAAAGTGGCCATCTGTTTGGCTGATCCAGCAGGGCAGATGGTCTTTCTGTCATCCATATGGCCATCTTTCTATTAACTACAAACGGGGCAGGACTTTTAAAACAAAGGGAAACAAAACATGGCAGGAACATTCTAGATGTCACTGGACCAAGATGTACAAATCTTACAAGCAACCTTCCTTCTTAACTGTTCTCTTGACACTTCTATATTGACAAGTTTGGTGACACCCATGTGGTTTTCCATTTTGTAATACAGAGAGATTTGGGAGAGAGAGGTTAAATGATAGACAGGCTGTACACAGAAAAGGGAGAAGGATACATACTCTCAGCACGAGGACAGGGCTGCAGAGAAATTCTTAATTTTTTCATAGGTGTTTGAAGAGGTCATACAAGCATTTCACTCGAAATTTTCAAAAGTGGGAGGTTCATCCATCAATCATTTTTCAAAAGAAAAATCTTTTGTCCAAATTTTAATTAAGTTAAATCCCTCTAATGAGATATGGTTTTTAACATAAAGATTTCCCCAACACACTGTTGGGGAACACACTGCAAAAACAGATTTTTCTTATACATGCCTCAAACAAAGACCATTTATTGAACAGTTTTCTGAAGTTTGATTAAAATATGCTATTAATTTGATTAAAATGTGCTATTTTTCAATGTGAATTTTTATTGCTTGTCAACCTAGTATTAGATCATCCTATCTCCAGCTGCTAAGGAAACATATATTTGTGTATACCTATACAGTGCTCTCTGAGAAAAAGCAATATATACTCTGCAGTTGTAAGAACAACAGACCTGTTCGTGTAGTGGTGTGGAAAGTTGTAAGAACTGTTGTAATCTAAGCACAGATGATACTTGTCATACAGAAAGCTTTATCAAGCTCAACCAACATGCTAGTTTATGTTACCCCATTGGGCCAGCCTGTAATTCATTACCACCTGATATCTGAGAGTCTACATGTGTTTCCTTGTCTAATTTTTTTTTTAGGTGCCTATATTACAAAACTTGTCACTATTCCTGGCCTCAAAATCGAATGTTTGCAGAGACTTAGAAGTGGAGAAGCAGTGCTTATGATCAGTTTTGAAAAATGAGTTCTGTTTCTCTTCCTGGAGATAGCTTATTGAGGTACAACATGGATGGTTGGTTGTTCCTGTCTGGCTAATGCCCAAAGAAAGATTTCTTTTCTGTGTATGCCTGAGGTTCAGTTTCCAGATCTTATTCTTTTTTGTTTTGATAGAACAAAATTTCTAAAAGCTAAATGACTGTAAGCAGAAGAGAAAAATCCAAAATATATATTAAAAAATTAATTCCACATTTAAATTAAACATCTGTACACGACATAAATAATAATACTAATAACCAGATATCGTCTTTTATTTTATCCAAGCAGAACTGATCGCATAGGTAACTATTTGCTTTTCATTCAATGTAGGAAAGTGATGCATGGCTGTTGTACACGTTTTAGGGCTATGCCTTTAAATTTTTTTACAGATCTTGACCAGAAGGTAGTAAAAATGTAAATAAATCACTATTGGCTGTAAAAAGGAAAAATAATGATCATTCTAAATGATCCCATTGGAGGGATAGCACCCCTTAAGATTTTGTTCTCAAAACAAAGTTCATTCTGGTCTGTTCTGCTGCAGCAGTCTAGCTAGTGTTCTCTTCTTGCTTCCTTTGCTGGGGAAGATAACAACCTGTGAGCTGTGAGCTGACCTTGGCAAGTTCTAACAATAATCTCTGCTTCTCTCTCTCTTTCTTTCCTTTGGACATGGCTGGGGGGAGAGGCAGAGAGCCAGCTTTTCCTGGCTTTGGCCAGGAAGGTTTTCGTGCTGTTTCTGTTAATTGTAAATACCTGTAAATACTGTAAATACTGTATATTTTGTATATATTCATTGCATTCAATTGTAGACTGTTGTGTTGCTTGTAAATATAGCTTCATTTGCTTCTGAACTGAGCTAGTCTGCTGTAGTTAGTGGGGGTCAACCCATCACAGCTATAAAAGGTAAATAAAAATAACTTTGAGAGTAAAACTGGTGCTTCAGTCTGATCATGAGATGGAATGATATGGAATCATGATTGTGAAAGATGATGTGAAAGGACTTTCTAACCTCATTATGCCTCTGGCAGTGGCTTGTAACAGCTGCCTAGGAAATCTAGTAAATCTAAAGCGAACACATAGTAACACTCCTATGAGGTACTCTTCTTATCTCTCTGGACAACTCTAGTTGTCCAGAAACTATCCAGAGCTGTCCATTTCACTGTTCAGAGGTGATTGAGGTGTATAGAACCATAGAATCATTTTGGTATAGAAATACATATGCCTAGTTACATATATGTACCTCAGTCATCTGCCTTCCAAGCTGCAAACCCTTTAACATAAAAACCTCTCCCTTGTTTTTTGTAACTATTTTCTCTACATTTTTACTAATGCCACTGTATTCTTTACAAAATGAATGGGATCCGAACTGTGCATAGTTTTAAGGAGATGGGGGTAGTAAAGAACGTCAGGCTGAACCTGAAGTTTGAAACTTACCTCAAACAAATTCACCTATTACAGTTCCCTAAAATCAAATTTTATTACAATTATTCACCATTATTTGCTTTTATTACCTCATGCTCATAATTTTAGACAGTAGAACTGCTCCCCAAAACAAACAGACTATGCTGCCTGTAATGTCTTTGATATAATTGCAATTATAAAACAAGACAAGCAAAATGTTACTCACTTGTATTTATCTTCTGAAGTGAAATGTGCTTTTCCAGCTGCCTACGGAGTTTCACTTCTGCTCCATATTTACCAGTAGTGCCATTGTCAGCCAAAATAAAATGAGAATGCATACTGTTGAGCACTGTCAGCTTACTCATGGGATTGGACATTGTCTGGTATGGTCGAACCACCTGCATTTTAGAGACAGAAGTAGAAAGAAAATTATTAAATAGAAAAGACCCTCTGAACTAAATCAATTTTAAGATACCAGCTGACGTGATGATACAGAAGAAAAAAAAAATCCAAGTTTATTGAAGTATTGCACTCGAGCACTGTTGTGTTCTGTGTATCAAGTAGCCCTTAAACCAGTGTGGCCACCTCTTGTTATGCTGACCTTCTAGACAGAGACACTGCTGGAAGAGTTATCCATGGTAATCTGTTTCAATAAAATCCATGGCCACTGTTTCAGTGTTAAATTCAGCTAATGGTTTGTCTGTGTGATACAGACCCTGTATACCCTGTGTGCTGTTGTGTTTCAATAGCATTGCCATAAATCTTCACCTAGATCAAAATCTTTGATGCTTCCTTCACAGACCCCTCCCAGCACCCACACCCACTGTTCTGGCTCACTCAGAGCAACCAGCACGGAAGTTTTCTTACGCAGATACACCAATACAGAGTTCTGCTCTTGGAAAGGTGTATACATATTATTACATTGTATTATTCTTGGCATCATGCAGAGGAAGTTGTCTGCGTTCACAAGAGCTTTAGAGAGTTTCCATTCAGTTTTCTATGCTGTGTCGGTGTGAGCTGAAATTCCCCCCCCACCGACAATAACCAGGCTAGCCCAGTCTGGAAGCAAATGAAAAGCTGTATTTACAAGCAGAGTCTAAAATCTACAATGAAATGCAATGAATATGTACAAATATACAAAATTCACAACATTCACAAATATATACAATCAACAGAAAAAGCACAACCGATCTCCCTTTGCTTCCCCCCAAGGGGACCCTCCCAAAGGGGCCTCCCTCTCCCAGGAGCTTCCCCCCCAGACCCCCCTGGACAGAGAAGCAGAGTTAGTTAAGCAGAAAGTTGTTAACTTAGCTGCCAAGGTCAGTGTGTTATCTTCAGCCAGAAGAGAAGAAGAAACAGCAGCCAGACAGCCCAGCAACTGCCCCCACTGCCGAACGCAGAATGTGCAGAATGCCTACTTTGTTCTGGGTAATAGTTCTTAAACATTTCTATCTATCCAATGGAAGTGTTTAGAACAATCAGTATTTTGCTTTCTTACACCCAATAGTGACTTATTTACATTCTTTCACTTTCTCTGTTCTGAACTTTGCAAGGAAAAATTAAAAAGACAGTTTCAAACCATCACATATGCTTGGTTTGTTTTGTTTCCACCAGAAGAAACTCTTCTGCAGGCAGAGTAAATTATTGCAGACCTATCTCATGCATAGCCTCCAGACAGACCAAGCAAGAGCATTTGACTGCATTTGGCTGTAGGCTGCTTTGGTGAATTTCCAGTGATGTAAGTAAGATTGTGCTGATGTACTGTAAGAACTGGTGTTGTGTGAAGGGATTCTGGCTGATCATTCAAAGGAATTCAACAGAAATACTGTTCTCTGCATTGTTTACATATATCTTTTTTTTCTAGAAAGACAAAAATTCCTGAAAAATTGGAAAAGGAAATTCTATCTGAAGAAATGCTGAAGTGACTTGTTACAAAACTTAATCTTCAAGCAATTTTATTCACAACTCTGACATCACTCATTTTGCAAATTGAACAAAATCTTCTTAATGAACAAAGTGTACACTTTAGTTTTGACAAAAATGCTTGCAGACAGATAGACCTTATGTTATGACTTTTTTTCCTAAGCTTCTTTACAGAATCACAGAATGTCAGGGGCTGGAAGGGACCTCGAGAAATCATCTAGTCCAACACCCCTGCCAGAGCAAGATCATCTATACCAGGTCACACTAGAATGCATCCAGGTGGGTCTTGAATATCTCCAGAGAGGGAGACTCCACAACCCCCCTGGGCATCCTGTTCCAATGTTCTGTCACCCTCACAGTGAAATAATTCTTCCTCCTGTTTCCATGGAACTTCCTATGCCTCAGCTTCCACCCATTGCCCCTTGTCCTGTCATTGGGCATCGCTGAGAAGAGCCTGGCTCCATCCTCATGGCACTCACCCCTTACATGTTTATAAACATTAATGAGGTCACCCCTCTGTCTCCTCTTTTCCTAAAGCTAAAGAGCCCCAGCTCTCTTAGTCTCTCCTTGTAAGGAAGATGTTCCACTCCCCTAACTATTTTGGTGGCTCTGCGCTGGACTCTCTCAAGCAGTTCCCTGTCCTTCGTGAACTGAGAGGCCCAGAACTGGACACAATATTCTAGATGTGGCCTCTCCAGGACAGAGTAGAAAGAGAGGAGAACCTTTCTCGACCTATTGACCACAGCCCTTCTAATACAACCTAGGATACCATTGGCCTTCTTGACCACGAGAGCACATTGCCTTTTTGTTCTTCTAAAGAGCTCTCCAACTGAGATATAATTATTTATAAATAATATGTGTCAATAATTCTATGGTGAGATTATCTCCCTCTATTTGTTTCACTTGCAAATGCTTGCATCAATTTAATCAACTCTTGGGTGGCAAGGGGGAACCCACAGGTGTCTTTTGATGTTATAAATTGTGGCATAGAGGGTACTCTTTATAAGTGTTCATCCTGCAAAAGGCAGGAGTAGGTCTGAGAGAATGAAGATGACAACTGGCCAACAGTGGGGCAGTACAGTCCACTGGGAGAACAGGTGATAGCATTGGTTTCATTTATACTGTTTCTTTTGGTGCCTTATTCATAAACATTGGTTCTACAGGCACAAATATCAGTACACTGCTGGAACATGTTCATTAACTATCTTCTACAGACACAGAAACCATTTACTCTATGTCACACTCAGAAAGAAAATGAAAGTTCTTTCTCACTAAGAAATCCTAAGAATCAAATAAACTAAAAAAGTTACAGATATTTTAAATGGACTGCTACCCCATTTCTCAATATATAGACAGAACAGACCAGCAAGATCTGAAAGGAGAATGACTTGAGTTGCCTGTTCATTGTATGACCACAGGCAACAGTTGTTGTTGTGCATGCAGTCGTACTGCCAGATGGTGGTTTGTCCAGAGAGCCACACCTCAGCTTTCAGATGGCGACAGCTTGATGTGCAGTTCTAGTGAGGGGCAGCACCAAAGGCTCCATGCATGACTTAATATTGCTGCTGCAGGGCAGATTAGAAGTCTATGCTTTGGTTCTTTGTCTACTACTTAGCTACAAGATGAATCTTAAAATTATTAAGTTTTCTACACCTGAAAATGAGAATACAATTATTTTCAGTTGAACTACTGACAACATGCACAGTTCAACAGCTGAAATACTTAGGAGAAAAAATAAAAAAAATTCAAAAGCCACACTGTTAGACTCTTTTCCTGATTAAAGGATAAGGAAAAACCTTCCAAAAGGCAAGAAAATCCACTAGGTTTTGAGACTATTTCCTTGAGGTGAATTGCTTTTTCGCAACACTCAGGAGATTTTCAATTTCTCACTCTTGTAGTTTCCATTCTTTTGTTCTTTTCAATCCCTTACACTTTATAAGCAAGTTAAAAGGTTGTGAATTCTTTGATTTTAATGTCTTCTTAACCTCTTCCTGCACTAAGAAGGAATAATATCCCCTGGCATCTTCCTATGCAGAGTTGAAAGGAAGTACTTATGCCCAAGACAAACCCTATAAATATCAGTTAATGAATATGACATCAGCTATGCTGTGAAGCAGTACTATGATGTCAAGGAGGGCATTCTGTCCATAAGTGAGGAGCTGGACTAATCCAAGCAGTTGCCTTTGCTCCCTGAGGTGGTACAAGCTTGAATTTAAAAAAATGGATATAATCTGTTTACATCCCCCAAAGGGAACAAGACATTTGACAAAGGGACAGCATTTGAAAAATAACTAGAAGGCAACCCACCATGAACAATGACCAAGCACATGTCATGTGATCCAGCACATGAATTTTGACAGTCTAGGTGAAGGCAACAAATTTACAACAAATGTGCTATTTTAGAGTAGTAGTAGAAAAAGAAAGAGCTGCATGCTTTACTTCTCACAAAGTGGGAGATGTTGTTCAAATTAAGCCTTCTCTGTAAGCCTCAGGGTTCTGGGGCACACCGGGGAGTAAAGCAGTTCCTGGTTTAATTTAGAGAATCCTGGAAGTATCTTGGTCCAAATTCTCTGTATATGCTATGGAAGTATCGGTTCCCAGCTTTGTCTCAGGCATTCTTTGCATCTTGTAGTTTGCAATGAGAGAGATGAATCTTTTTTCCTTTAGTGTTTCCTTGAAGCAATTACTTCCTGACCTGATCTGCACATGTGCTCTGCTAACCTGACACTGGATAAACATTATAGTGAAACAAACTTGTGAACTAATTATTTATGGTTAATTGAAATCTTTTCCCACCTAGCAATTCTACTTATTCTCAAAGAATACATCTTTCTGGAAGGATAATTGCAAAATAGATACCAAAACCAAGTGAAAATTGGTAACAACATATCCAACAACAATAAAGTAGTGTACACTTACTAATTAATTGCCTGAACTTCGTAATTTTTATCATTATTCTGAAACTTGATGAAAATATTTAAATCAAAACATAATCTTGCTGACAGTGTAAAAACAAAGTAGTATGAGAGATAGAAGGAAGCAGTCTTATAACATAAGCTAATATTGCAATGTGTAGCCCATCTTGACAGTCTGATGCATCTATTGTGAGGTACACACATACAGGAGCAGGCAATATGAACACTAGTCTTTTTGACAAGACTCACCAGAATGTGTTTTAAAGACTATGGATTAAGGTGTTGAACTCTGATTACATACCCATCAAGCTTGATTTTTTTTTTTTCATATACATGAATGGAAAGGAGACACTAATTGTAATATGAAGCTATCTGTTTATGCACAAGTCTAAAAAGTAAGCTTGTATTCCGAATGGTGCATTCTGATACATCAAATTATACAAGATGACCACTATTGCTTCCTTTTCACTGACTAAACCATTTTAAAAAAAAAGGAATTTTACTTCTTCCAAAATTTCTGCTGAGCTTCATTTTTGCCATACTGTAATTGTGGAGCAACTGAAAGATTGATGAAGTAATATAGGCAGAGAACCACACAATAATCCACATCTGTGGCTGTACTCTAAAGAAAGCAAATAAAACCAAAGAAATTTGGAGATACTTTAGGGATTTCTCTTACATCAACCTGCTAGACTGATGTATTAAAGGATTTTTACAACAAGCGTGGAAAAGCAGGTATCATGGATTTTGTAGTAATTTAGAACAGCAACATGGAAGCTCAATTTCAGGTTCAATTAATTCAGCAAGAAAAAGTTGTTGGTTTGTTCTTCTTTTTTCCCCCAAAACTTTGATTTCTAAAAAATGTATTATATTTAAGTTAGTAGATTATTGTGATAGTTTAACAGTCTTTCCCCTACAAGTTACTTTCCCTTACAGAAGTGAGGGAAAGTAACACACAAAAACCCCTCTGGGTTGAGGTAAGATAAGCATTTAATATAAATGAGGTAACATAATGCACAATTACCTTAAACTATTTGCAGAAAAAACACAGGAGAAAACAGCAGAAAGACAGCAAGCTAAAAACACAAGCCAGGGAGCTACTCCCCCATTCCTCCTCGTCCTGCTGCCATCCCAGTTGAAGACAGCCAACACTCAAAAGCCCAGAACCCAGAAGCAGCAACCAGAACAATGTAAGTCTCCCATGCTACAATGTAAACTTCAAGTCCCATAATACTTTGTTCCAGACAGCACTTTCATTTTGAAGCTGGCATGAGGTAGGATGATAGGAAGAGCAGCAGATTAAAAGTGAACCTATGACAATTATAGCATCTTGATTATCAATGAAATATCACAGTACTCTGGAAATGTCCTTTCTACCGAGATGCACAATAAAATCATATTTTGATTTAAGTCTCAAATACTATCTTCTTTGGAGTAAAAGGAAACTTATCTGAATTATTTCATTGAGCAAAAGTATAAAACCCAGGCACTGTTCCTACTGAAGTGCCTGGGAATTAAACCCTAATGAAGACTGAACAGACTCTGAAAGGAAAGATGTGTAGTGCTATGAAGAGCACTCTTCTAAAGGGAAGAATAGGCCTGTGTGTAGGGAGAAACTAGTTTATAATCCAAGTTTTTTTTTTGAAAGGTCAAGCAAACCACCTTACCTTCTCAATTTATCAGAGAATTGGAAATAAGTCAACTACCTTTCCCTTGTGTGCTTTGCTCTTAAATTAGAATCTAAGTGTGATAAGAGTGGCTCTGTTTTCTACTTTGCTTTTACAGTCCTGGAGTTAGATGGGCCTCTTTAAGGATCTTTAACCATCGGAATATAATAAATAGCCATCAACAGAAATACTTTGTTTAACTCAGCCACTTCTCTTTGTGGCACCAAGGAAACCCTTTGGGATTCCTGAGAGCTCACTTATGTTTGGGTGGACTAATAAGTGTCATAAAGCTCCTCAACTGTGGCTTCAGGATCCATGCAGGACAGGCAAGGGCTGGAGTGCTAGAAGAGGCAGAGCTCTGCTGTGCACGTGTAACTTGACATGAGGCACAGGGAAGCAACATGTACTGGGGTATGTGCAATGGCAGTAAGTACACCTTCCACCCTCCTCAGATTCCATGACTAAGACAATTTTCTATATCTATCTGATGCTGGTAATGTATGTTTTGACAGCTCTTGATTGTAATTTGACACAGTGAATACAGGCATAAAGCTGCATTGATGCTGGAGTTCAACAGGCCTTTCACTATTGGTTGACTTTTTTTTTTTTTCCTTACATAATCCTTTGTGGCCTTTGTTTCTTGCTTAATGATGATTCATTTAAAATGCTTATGGTAATACTTATATTTGCTTTTCTTGGTTCATTTCACAGCATTCACTTCTAATAAGCCAGTCAATACAGTACACTTTGGTTTTCAAAAATCTTCCCTAACAAATTCCTTTAAAGAAACTGCACACATTGGATAAGAGGAAATGTACTTTGATGGTTAATAATAAGGAAAGATGAAGGGAAGGGAGGAGATTGGGTGCTACTAAGGAGATTTAGTGACATAAGAAGGGTACTTCAAGCTGAGTTATGTTCTGTTCAACACAATTGTTAAACAATTTGGGGTTAACAGGAGCGTGAAAATCTTACAGGTATTTCAGTGGACAATGAAGAATTTAAAAAAGTCTTTGTAAAGCAGCCTGGCTAAGCAAGTTGAAATTCAGTATCAGTAAGCATAAAGCAGTATTGTTACATGGGCATTAGAGATGGGTAAAACCAGAAGTGCTCCAGTATTGCATCCTGCCATTGAATATTTTATGAAAATATTAGGGTCCAGGAGGTTCATAGGAAAAGTTTCAATTTTGTCTATCACAGGTGCATTTCAGAAATTGCAGCTGCAGTAATTCAAGTCTTTACCCAAATTTGTTTTCTCTACTGATTTTTCAACTTTAGTCACTTCCTGTTAGATGATCACATGAAGTATCAAGCTTTTTTGAATTACTGGAAATGTTTTGTTTTTTTTTTCATTTTGCTTTGTTTCTTAAAATTAGCATACCAATTATTTTTCTTAAATTGGAAGGATGTTTAGGGAAAAGACTTCTTAATAAATCAGAAATAAAGCAGGGCTGTTCCAGCTGAATGGAATGTCTGAGTAATAAAATTATTTCTTTAGGTCTTTCTGTAAAACATGGCTCCAGAGCCCCTTTAACATTTGGTGACTAGCTGAGAACAGAGGTAAGTGGATTTCCAGCAGGTGCAAATAACTAATGGAGGAATAACAATGTCCCCAGATTTATGACTAGTTTGATGTTCTTTCTTGTCTTCATTCTTCTATCAATGCTTCCAGAACTCCATGCATAGTCAGTAAAGACTATTTATTTGAAACTGTAGAAACTTCTTTAAGAATATGAACCTCATCTCTGTGATTAGCTATTTCTGCTAGCTGGCCCGTCACACAACATCTCAGAAATGCTCATTAGTGACTCAGAGTTACTGCTGCAGAGTCCCATTCTGCTTGTTTGTATATGGAGGTGTTATAGTTTGAAGGGGGAACTTTAGCCTAGTCCCTGACTGCAAAGGCTGAAAACAAATTACCACTGGATGAAAAAGAAAATTAATGATAAGGCCTATATAATTCATTGGATTGCTAATGGGAATATAGAGCAGAGGCATAAAGAATCCTTTCTCTTTTCTTCTGCTCTTGCTTCAGCTTGCAACTTTGCTCTAGCTTCCATGGCCTTGTCAGGGGTATCTCTGTTTTGATTACCCTTTGGGGTACTGGGGAGGAGAGAGGGAGTTTAGGAGGAGGTGAATGGGTCCCCTGGATCCATCCAGGTGGGTCTGAGGAGTTCCTGTGTTGTTTATAAATTGTAAATATATATATATATATATATATATAGTATATACGTTTTATATTTTGCACATATTCATTGCATTTCATATTTCTATGTTTTAGTTTGCCTCATTTGCCTCCAAAACCTTCTGAGCTAGTCTGGGAATTTTATTTTGGGGCGTAATTCTCTCAAATTAGTTGAGGGGGTAATTTCAACCTACTACATTCTTAATTGGCACCCAGTGTGGGGCTGTACTCAAATTAAGGAAGCCAAAATGAAGCTATTCTGCATTTTGTGGCATTTGGTATATTCTGTCTTAAGTATATTGCTTTATAAATGGTCTGTTTCTGCAATGATTGACCAAATAGGCAGGCACGTTGTATATAAGCTATTCCTTTGGTTTAGAAACCAGGTAATAATGTTTGGTGATTATTGCCTTGGATTTGTAGGTTACAGGGGATATAATAATATTTCTGTGAGTATTCCTTCTGAGTTTCTTGCAGTTAGTGTTCCTGTAACTGAGACTTATCTAGGTGATTTGAATCTTACAGTAGTCTGTTTACTATGTCTGAATTTATTATTTGTGGTGGTAACAATATATCTGTTAATAGCATTGTGCCAAGAGAGATGTGCAGGTAATTACTCTGCCTCTAAACAGAGAAAAAGACATATGAGATCTGGGTCTAATGCAGGCAACTCTAGTAGTGAGGAAGAGACAGAGGCAGGAGAAGCTGCAGCAGCAACAGGTAGTAGCAGCAGGCTGGAGTTAATGGGAAAACTGCTTTGAACCACAGCAAAAGTGGCAGCAGTGCTGGTGAAAAGCCAGTGGGGGAGTGGCTGGTAGCTCAAGTGGCAGCTGTGCCAGCAGCCCCTCTGCAAGTGGCAGAGGTGGTGGCAACTCCGCTGGCAGCAGCCATTGCCAAGGCTAAAGAGGCACAGAAACTTCCACCTGCACTGGCTGGAATGGAAGGGAGTCCAGCAGTGACAGCAGGGTCCCAAAGTGCTCCCAGTAGTGCTGTGTCTGTGGCAGCTGATTCTGTTTCTGCCGAACCAGCTGCAAATTTCCAAGCATCACCAGTGTCTGTAAACCTGGTTGTTGATGTGGAAAAGGATTCTTCTGATCCAACTCCAATTCCACCTCTATGTAAAGCAAAGGGAAAGACAAACAAACCAGTCTTGGATGACCCCTTAGAGGGCATGTCTAAGCCTACAGCTTTACTGGCTCCATTGCAGACAAGAAAGCCAGCCAAGAAAGGTGATAGTGATCAAGGTGATGAGAAGGACGTGAGCATTAGTTTTAAAGATATTGCTGAATTAGTGAAGCCACCAAGAGATGATGAAGATGCAAAACAGGTTAAGGACTCTGAGAGATCATGAAACAAGGAAGGTGATTGTGAACTTAAGGGGATCCAACAGAGGCTTCTAGAAGAGAACCCTGGAAAGAGGAGGGTGAAGAAGATGAGGTACAGTCAGCTGGTGCACCCAGGCAGGAAATTAGGCATGTAAGGAAAGATTATCTCAGAGGAGACACGGAACCAAAAATGAGTTGGTTGGGAAGGTGCTATGACACAGATGCTCCTGCTTTAGAAGTAGGTGAAAAGTCTGCAAACCAACTGGGAATACTTGTAAAAGATTCTGAAACAGATAAATATATAGGGAGTTCTATTGGTAAAGTTTCTCTGTGGACGCACTTTTTATTGGTTGTGCTGATGCGGTATCCATCCAGGGATGATTTGCCTTGGAACAACAAAAGTGGTCTACAATAGATGAGGGAATCAAGCATTTGAGAGAGTTTGCTGTGAGAGAAATAACTTACGTAAATCATGGTACACTGACTCCTCATAAAATTCTTGTGGGAACAGGTCTTGCCAAGAGACACATCAAACTTGCTCCTCCTAATTATGTTGCTATTTTGGCAACCAGAATTGTGGCAAGAAGCTATGGGAGAGCACCTCATACTGTTGGTTATTGTACTGAACAAAAGAGGCAATTGGAGGATAGTCTCACATGTGTTTCTTTGGTCTCAGTCATTAAAACTCTGACTGGAGAGATAAAGGATTGCATAAAAGAGCTGAAGGAGTAGTTTAAAACATCCATATCCAAACTGGCGAAGGGGGATGAGGTATCTCCTTCATCTTCTAGATGGATACAAGTTTCAGCTGTCAAGAACAGACGTTCTCCTAGAAGGCCATTTCAAACTAGGCCAATCCAAAATAGCATCCAAAATAGCATCAATCATGTGAGAGTCTTTGGATAACTCTGCATCACCAATTTGGTGAAAACATGAATAAGTGGCATGGTCAGCCCACTTCTTTTCAAGAGAGTACAGGAGCTGCAGAGTAGGACAACCAGAGGTAACAATACCAGAAGGGTAGCTGTCACTATCTAAGTTTCTACGAACAACTCTAATTGCTCAAACAGTGGTTCTGACACACTCGGCACTGTGTCAACTGTACATATAAATGCAATGCTCCTAATTAGGAATGCCCTGCCACCTCCCAGGAGGAGGGATAATGGAGATTGGAGTCTGTTGGGATGTATTCATTCAGTGGCCTGGAACTCAAAATTTCAGAAGTACAGGGCCTTAGTTGCCACAGGAGTTCAGTGCACCATAATACCATCAAATTATCAAGGGACAGAGTCTATAACTATTTTAGGAATCACTAGTGGGTCTCAAGACTTAATTAAGTTTCAGGTTGAAATTAGTTTAACTGGGAAAGAGTAGAAGAAACACACTATTGTAACAGGACCAAATGCACCTTGTATTTTGGGAATTGACTTACTGAGAGAAGGGTGTTTCAAAGACCCTAAGGGTTACAAGTGGGCTTTTGGAATAGCAACTGTAGAAATTGATAGGGAAAATTTAAAGTTGTCTGTTAGACCTGAACTCTCAGATGAATCTGCAGTTGTGGGACAACATGAGACAGAAGATGTGAAACTGCCAGTTGCTTCTCAAATTGTGCATCACAGGCAATACAGAACCAACCGTGACTCTTTGGTGCCCATTCACCACTTGATTCATCAATTGGAAGGTCAGAATATCATCAACAAGAATCATTCACCTTTCAACTGTCCAATTTGGCCTGTGAGAAATCAAAATGAAGAATGGAATCTGACAGCTGACTTCTGTGCCCTGAACGCAGTAAATCCACTCATGAGTGCAGCTGTACTGGACAGGTTGGAACTCCAGCGTGACCTAGAATCCAAGGAGACCAAATGGTATGCTACCATAGACATTGCTAATGTTTTCTTCCCTATTCCCATAGCAGAGGAATGCAGGCTTCAGTTTGCCTTCACCTAGAGTGGTCCAGTACACAATCAGTCATTTACCCCAGGGATAGAAACACAATTCAACAACTTATCACACAGTGATCCAGGATGCTTTGGAGAAAGGTGAAGCTCCAGAACACATTCAGTTCATCAATGACATCATGTGGGGTAAAAATGCTGAAGAAGTCTTCAAGAAAGGTAACAAAATAATTGACATTCTGTTGAAACCTAGTTTCACCATTAGGTGAGACAAGATGAAAGGACCGGCCAGAGAAATCCAGTTTCTGGAGTGCGGTGGCAAGATGGTCACTGTCACATTCCACTGGATGTGATAACAAAGTCTCTACCATGGTGAATCCCAGGAAAAAGAAGGACACTCGATCTTTCTTGGGTAGAGTGGGATTTGGGGTGACTGCACATTCCTGGATACAGTCAGATTGTGAAATCTCTCTATGATGTGACTTGAAAGAGAAACAATTTCCAGCGGGATCCTGAGCAACAAGCAGCCTTTGACCAGATAAAGTGAGAAGTAGTCCATGCAATGGGTTTGGAACCTGTCCGAACTGGTCTGGACATTAAGGACATTCTATATACAGCTGCAAGTGAGAATGCTCCAACGTGATCCGCATGGCAGAGAGCTCCAGGTGAGACACATGGATGTCCCCTTGGTTTCTGGAGTCATGTCTGTAAAGACTCATAGGCAAATTATACTCCAACAGAGAAAGAGATTTTAGCTGCTTATGAAGAAGTAAAAGCTGCTTCTGAAGTAATTGGAACTGAGTCACAATTTCCTTTAGCTCCCAGATTACCAGTTTTGAATTGGATATTCAAAGGTAAAGTTTCTTCACCACATCATGTGACAGATGCCACATGGTCTAAGTGGGTGGCTCTGATAACACAGAGAGCTCAAATGGGAAGTCTTGAAAGACCTGGTCTTGTGGAAGTGATCACAAATTGGCCAGAAGGCACTGACTGTACAAAACCTCCAGAGGAGCCACTAACTTGTGCTGAGGAAGCTCCTCCTTACAGTGATCTTTCTGATGATGAAAAGAAATATGATTTGCTCACAGATGGTTCTTGCCATCTTGTTGGAAACAAGCAGAGATGGAAGTCTGCAGTGTGGACTTGGACACGCAGAGTTGCAGAGGCAAAAGATGGAGAAGGAGAATCCAGTCAATTTGCAGAGCTAAAAGCTGTCCAGCTAGCTCTTGACATAGCTGAACGAGAGAGATGGCCAAAGCTTTATCTCTACACTGGTTCATGTATGGTAACCAACGCTCTGTGGGGTTAGCTAAGGGACTGGAAAAAAGAATGGATGGAAGAGGAAAGGAAAGCCTATTTGGATGCTGATCTGTGGCAAGACATTGCTGCTCACATTGAGAGAATTCTAGTGAAAGTGAGACATATTGATGTTCACAATACCTAAGAGTAAAGCTACTGAGGAACAACAACACAACCATCAGGCAGATTTAGCTGCAAAAGTTTCTCAAGTAGATATGAACTGTGATCTTGACCTTGACTGGAAACACTGAGGTGATCTGTTCTTAGCTCGGTGGACTCATGATGCATCAGACATCAAGGCAGAGATGCAACCTACCAGTGGGCTCCTGACATTTCAATTGACATTTCCATGGATGCTATCATGCAAGTCATACATGACTGTGACATTTGTGCTGCTATTAAGCAGGCAAAGCAAATCAAGCCCTTATGGTGTGGTGACCAATGGTCCAAGTGTGGTGAAGCCTGGCAGATTGGGTACATCACTCTACATTGTTCTCAATCTGGTAAACAATATGTGCTGACTATGGTAGAGGCAAGCACTGGATGGTTGGAAACTTATCCTGTACTTCATGCAGCTGCACATAACACCATTCTTAGTCTGGAAAGACAAATCCTGTGGAGACACAGTACTCCAGAGAGAATTGAATCAGACAACAGAACTCATTTCAAGAAAAATGTCATAAAGGACTGGGCCAAAGAGCACAGCATTATGCGGATATACCACATTCCCTACTGTGCACCAGCTTCAGGGAGATTTGAGCGTTACAACGGTTTGCTGAACACTGCTCTGAAAGCAATGGAGGGTAAACTTTGAAAAAACTGGGACAATCATCTAGCACAAGCAACCTGGTTGGTAAATAGTAGAGGTTCTGTAACTTGAGCTGCAACTGCACAGTCAGACTTGTCACAAAAGGTAGAAGGTGATAAAGTTCCTGTTATTCAAGAAAAGTATCTGTTAGGAAAAACTGTTTGAGTATTTTCTCTTTCAGGAGAGGCCAAACCTATCTGAGGGGTGGTTTCTCATGAAGGTCTTGGTCATACTTACTGGGTAATGCAAGAGAATGGTGAAATTCAGTGTGTTCCACAAAGAAATCTAACTTTAGCTGAGTGAGTTTAAATTCAGGGTGTATAGTACAATCTGTCAGGAGTTTCTGTTTCAGGTACAACGTTGTGCCAAAAGGAAGAATATATGAGGAATCTGCGATATATGAGCATGAACCCTGAGTCACCGGGCAGACCCTGTTCTTTTCTTCATCTCACTTGCAAAGAGAAAAATTGTTTTCTTATTTCCTGTTTTTTGAACTAGAATCATCTACATCTGAGACAGCTGGAATGCAGGATAAGCTGAAGATATGGACTTTACTACTTGTTGTGGATATTGGTTTAGATTAGATGGATAGCATTAACAAACAATGGAATTATATAGAAGGGGTGGATTGTTACAGTTTGAGGGAGAACTTTAGCCTAGTCCCTGACTGCAAAGACTGAAAATAAATTACCAGTGGATGTAAGAGGAGAATAATGATAAGGTCTATGTAATTCATTGGATTGCTAATGGGAATATAGAGCACCCCTTCTAAACAATTCCATTGGCTGCTACTATCATTTATCTAACCTAAAATAATATCTACAACAATAGGTGAATAAAGACCATAGTCCATTCCGGCTATCTCAGATGTAGATGATTCAAAAGAGTCAAATCACAGGAAGAACAGCAAACAATTTGTTTCCTCGCAGATGGAGCGAAGAAAGGAACAGGGACTCTCAGGTGACTCAGGGCTCTCAGGGTTCGTGCACCGTAGAACTCATGAACTCTCCTCTTGGGCGCGATGCTGTGTCTGTGCAACACTCTGAATCTAACCTCTCTCAGCCAAAGTTAGATTTCTTTGTGGAATGCACTGAATTTCACCATTTTCTTGCATCACCCAATAGGTGTGACCAGGACCTTCAGCAGAAACCACCCCTTGGACAGGTTTGGCCTCTCCTGAAGGAGAAAATACCCAAACAGTTTTGCCTAACAGATTCTTTTCTCTGATAACAGGAACTCTATCACCTTCCTCCTTTCGCAACAAATCTGATTGGGCAGGTCCAGCTCGATTCACTGAACCTCTACTATTCACCAACCAGGTTGCTTGTGCTAAATGTTTCTCCCAGTTCTTCAAAGATCCACCCCCCATGGCTTTGAGAGTGGTTTTCAGCAAACCATTGTAGCGTTCGATCTTTCCTGCAGCTGGTGCATAGTAGGGAATGTGGAATATCCACTCGATGCCGTGCTCTTTGGCCCAGTTTTTCACAAGATTGTTCTTGAAATGAGTTCCATTGTCCGACTCAATCCTCTCTGGAGTTCCGTGTCTCCACAGGATTTGTCTTTCCAGACCAAGAATGGTGTTACGTGCAGTTGCATGAGGAACTGGATAAGTTTCCAGCCATCCAGTGCTTGCCTCCACCATAGTCAGCACATACTGCTTACCAGATCGAGAGCGAGGTAGAGTGATGTAGTCAATCTGCCAGGCTTCACCATACTTGTACTTGGACCATCGGTCACCGTACCACAAGGGCTTGATCCGCTTTGCCTGCTTAATAGCAGCACAAATGTCACAGTCATGGATGACTTGTGTGATAGCATCCATGGAAATGTCAATGGATCTGTCACGAGCCCATCAGTAGGTTGCATCTCTGCCTTGATGTCCTGACGAGTCATGGGCCCACCGGGCTAAGAACAGCTCACCTCGGTGTTTCCAGTCAAGATCAGGATCAGGATCAGAGTTTGTGTCCACCTGGGAAACCCTTGCAGCTAGATCTGCCTGATGGTTGTGTTGTTGTTCCTCAGTAGCTTTGCTCTTAGGAATGTGAGCATCGATGTGTCTCACTTTCACTGGTATTCTCTCAATGCGAGCAGCAATGTCTTGCCACAGATCTGCAGCCCAGATAGGCTTGCCTTTCCTCTGCCAGCCATTCTTCTTCCAGTCTTTCAGCCAACCCCACAAGGCATTGGCTACCATCCACGAGTCGGTGTAGAGATAAAGCTTTGGCCATCTCTCACGTTCAGCTACGTTAAGAGCTAGCTGGACAGCTTTTACCTCTGCGAATTGACTGGATTCTCCTTCTCCATCTCTCGCTTCTGCAACTCTGCGTGTTGGACTCCACACTGCAGATTTCCATCTCCGCTTGTTCCCAACCAGACGACAGGAACCGTCTGTGAACAAAGCATATCTCTTTTCATCATCAGACAGATCACTGTAAGGAGGAGCTTCCTCAGCACGAGTTAATCTCTCCTCTGGAGGTTTAGCACAGCTTGTGCCTTCTGGCCAGTTTGTGATCACCTCCACCAAACCAGGCCTTTCGAGATTTCCCATTCGAGCTCTCTGTGTTATCAGAGCCATCCACTTAGACCAGGTAGCATCTGTTGCATGATGTGGTGAAGAACCTTTGCCTTTGAACATCCAATTCAGAACTGGCAATCTAGGAGCTAGAAGAAGTTGTGACTCAGTTCCAATCACTTCAGAAGCAGCTTTCACTCCTTCATAAGCAGCTAAAATCTCTTTCTCTGTTGGAGTGTAGTTTGCCTCTGAGCCTCTGTAGCCACGACCCCAGAAACCAAGAGGACGTCCTCGTGTCTCCCCTGGAGCTCTTTGCCATAAGCACCAGGTTGGACCATTGTCACTCGCAGCCGTGTACAGAATGTTCTTAATGTCTGGACAGGTTCGGACAGGTCCCAGACCCATTGCTTGGACTACCTCTCGCTTGATCTGGTCAAAGGCTGCTTGTTGCTCAGGACCCCATTGGAAACTGTTTCTCTTTCGAGTCACATCATAGAAAGGTTTCACAATCTGACTGTATCCAGGAATGTGCAGTCTCGAAAATCTCACTATGCCTAGGAAGCGTAGGGTTTCTTTCTTATTGATGGGATTTGCCATGGTGGAGATTCTGTTTATCACATCCATTGGGATGTGACGGCGACCATCTTGCCACCGCACTCCCAGAAACTGGATTTCTCTGGCAGGTCCTTTCACCTTGTCTCGCTTGATAGCGAAACCAGCTTGCAAGAGAATGTCAATGATTTTGTTACCTTTCTCGAAGACTTCTTCAGCAGTCTCACCCCAGACGATGATGTCATCGATGAACTGAATGTGTTCTGGAGCTCCACCTTTCTCCAAAGCATCATGGATCACTGCATGGCAGATGGTTGAACTGTGAATCCACCCCTGGGGCAAACGATTGAATGTGTACTGAATGCCTCTCCAGGTGAAAGCAAACTGAGGCCTGCATTCCTCTGCTATGGGAATAGAGAAGAAAGCATTAGCAATGTCTATGGTAGCATACCATTTGGCCTGTTTGGATTCCAGCTCATATTGGAGTTCCATCCTGTCTGGTACAGCTGCACTCATGGGTGGAGTTACTTCGTTCAAGGCACGGAAATCGACTGTGAGACGCCACTCTCCATTCTGCTTTCTCACAGGCCAGATTGGACTGTTGAAAGGTGAATGAGTTTTGCTGATGACCTTCTGACTCTCCAACTGACGAATCAAGTTTTGAATGGGCACCAAAGAGTCACGGTTGGTTCTGTATTGTCTGTGATGCACAGTTTGAGAAGCAACCGGCAGCTTTACATCCTCTATCTCATGTTGTCCCACAACTGCAGATTCATCTGAAAGCTCAGGTCTGATAGACAACTTCAATTTTCCTCCATCAATTTCTACAGTTGCTATTCCAAAAGCCCATTTGTAACCCTTAGGGTCTTTAAAATGCCCTTCTCTCAGAAAGTCAATTCCCAAAATACAAGGTGCATTAGGACCTGTTACAATAGTATGTTTCTTCCACTGCTTCCCAGTTAAACTTATATCAACCTCTATCTTAAACAACTCTTGAGATCCACCAGTGACTCCCTGAATAGTTATAGATTCTCCCCCTTGATAATTTGATGGTATTATGGTGCACTGAGCTCCTGTGTCAACCAAGGCCCTGTACTTCTGAAATTTTGAAGTGCCAGGCCACTGGATGTACACATCCCAATAGATTCTGTTATCTCCATTATCCCTTACCTCCCCCTGGCGGAAGGCAGGGCACCCCTAATGGTGGGGATTACCTCCACATGTACAGCTGGCACAACGTCCAGCACCAGAATTAGGATCACTGTTGGAGCTATCAGAGTTGTTCTGGGAAACTGAGGAAGCGACAGCTACCCTCCTGGTATTGCTACCTCGGGATCTGCCCCTCTGCAGCTCCCGTAACCTCTTGAAAAGATCAGAAGTTGGTTGACCATCCCATCTGTTCATGTTCTCACCAAACTGGTCACACAGAGTTATCCAGATACTGCCACATGATTGCCTCTGCTGTCTGTTTTGGTTTGACCTATTCTGGAACGGCCTCCTTGGAGCACGTCTGTTCCTAACAGCTGAAACTTGTATCCATCTGGAGGAAGAAGAATTAGAATCATCCCCCTTCATCAAGTTGGATATGGAGGTTTTAAGTTCCTCCTTCAGCTCTTTCATGCAATTCTCCATCTTTCCAGACAGAGTTTCAATGGCTGAAACCAAAGAAGTACGTGCAAGACTATCCTCCAATTGCCTCATTTGGTCAGTGAAATAGCCAACAGTGGGAGGCACCCCACCATAATTTCTTGCCACAATCCTGCTTGCCAGAATAGTAGCATAATTAGGAGGAGCAAGCTTAATGAGCTTTTTGGCAAGGCCTGTACCAACAGGAATTTCATCAGGATTCAGAGTCTTATGATCTCCGTATATTATTTCTCTCACAGCAAACTCTCTCAGATGCTTGATTCCCTCATCTATTGTGGTCCAGGGCTTAGGGTTCCATGGTAAATCATCTCTGCTGGGGTACCTCAGCAGGACTGCCAGTAGGAGTCGTGCCCACAGAGAAGCTTTACCAATGCACTTGCCTAGATGCCTGTCTATGCCTGTATCCTTTGAGAGCATCCCCAACTGAGAGGCCGACTTGTCGCCTACCACCAATGCTGGGGCTCCCATATCAAAACACCTGGCTAGCCAAGACAGGACTGGCTCGTTATCTCCTCTGATGTAATCCTTCCTCACATGTCTAATTTCCTGTCTGGGTGCATTAGCTGACTGTATGTCATCCTCATCCTCATCATCATCATCATCCTGAGGTCGCGGTCCCCATAATCCTATTTTAATCCTCTGTTGAATTTCCTTGAGTTCAGAGGCACTGCCTGCAGTTGCTAATTCAGCAGGGTCTACATCTCCATCATCCATGTGGGGTCTCAAGAGGTCTGCCAGAGTTTTAAGGCTAACCTTCTCTTCCTCACCAGAAGGATCTTTCTTAACAGAGGGACCCTGAGTAGAAGGACCCTCATCTCCATCTGCACCATCTCCTGCAGCATCTGCATCTCCTTCTGCAGCTCCTTTGCGCTTTCTGCTTACAGTGGCCACCAAATTTACTGGATTGGCTTTCACATTCACAGCAGAGTTGGAGGGAGTAGAGGAATTTTGTGCAGGGTTAGCAGGAGCAGAGGGAGTCTGTGCAGGGCTGGTAGGAGGTGTGCTTTGAGATCCTGCAGCCACTGCTGCGTCCGACTGGGCAGCAGAGGGAGGAGGAGGAGACTGTGCCTCATTAATGGCGTCTGCCTGCACAGCTATGTCTGCGCAACCATTTCTCTCTGTGTAACTATGTCTGCCTGGACAACCATTTCTCTCTGTGTAACTATGTCTGTCTGTACAACCATTTCTCTCTGTGTAACTATGTCTGCCTGGACAACCATTTCTCTCTGTGTAACTATGTCTGTCTGCACAACCATTTCTCTCTGTGCAGCTGTGTCTGTTTGTGTACCCCTGTCTGCCCGTGTACCCCTCTCTGCCTGTGTAATCGAGTCTGTCTGTGTCGCCGAGTCTGTCTGTGTAACTATGTCTGCCTGTGTACCCGAGTCTGTTATCTCAGATTCTGGCAAAGGTCCTGCAGCTACTGCTGCTGGCTCTGAGTCAAAACTATCGGCAGCTTTCTCACAAACCTGAACTGTGATTTCCTGGTCACCGTAATCAGAAACCAATTCCGAACCTCTCTGAGCTTTTCTATGTTTCCTCTTACATCTACGCAGGTCGGAAGAGTGAGTAGCCTTACGTCTTTCTTGACACAGTGCTATCAGCAGCCATATGATTATTCCAAGAAACAACAAAATTAAGGCTAGCACAAGATATCTAGGGTACCACTAGTTCCAAAGACCCTCTGTAGTTGTAAGAGGAGTAACAAACTCAAATGTGTCTGCTAGCAGATTCATAGTTGAGTTACCATATCTTCTAAGCCCAATAAGACCACAACAGAATTCAACAGCATTCAGTAACTTGTTCTTAACCCAAAGAAATGACTTATATGCCACATATCTCACAATCTTGTCTATCATGCAGGAAACAGCCCATCTGTAAACAATCACACCGATAATAGATGAAATAAAATTACTCAAAATCCAAAACAGCTTCATTTTGCTTCCTAATCTGAGCAGGAATAAATCATACAAACAATCGAGCCCCGAGTTGGAGCGCCAAAAATAAAAAGTGTGTCGGTGTGAGCTGAAATTCCCCCCCACCGACAATAACCAGGCTAGCTCAGTCTGGAAGCAAATGAAAAGCTGTATTTACAAGCAGATGAAATGCAATGAATATGTACAAATATACAAAATTCACAACACTTACAAATATATACAATCAACAGAAAAACACAACCAAGCTCCCTTTGCTTCCCCCCCACCAACAATAACCAGGCTAGCCCAGTCTGGAAGCAAATGAAAAGCTGTATTTACAAGCAGAGTCTAAAATCTACAATGAAATGCAATGAATATATACAAATATACAAAATTCACAACATTCACAAATATATACAATCAACAGAAAGAGCACAATCGATCTCCCTTTGCTTCCCCCCAAGGGGACCCTCCCAAAGGGGCCTCCCTCTCCCAGGAGCTTCCCCCCCAGACCCCCTTGGACAGAGAAGCAGAGTTTAGTTAGAGCAGAAAGTTGTTAACTTAGCTGCCAAGGTCAGTACGTGTTATCTTCAGCCAGAAGAGAAGAAGAAACAGCAGCCAGACAGCCCAGCAACTGCCCCCACTGCAGAACACAGAATGTGCAGAGTGCCTACTTTGTTTTGGGTAATAGTTCTTAAACATTTCTATCTATCCAATGGAAGTGTTTAGAACAATTGTTATTTTGCTTTCTTACACCCAATAGTGACTTATTTACATTCTTTCACTTTCTCTGTTCTGAACTTTGCAAGGAAAAATTAAAAAGACAGTTTCAAACCACCACAGGTCTATGTAATTCATTGGATTGCTAATGGGAATATAGAGCAGAGGCATAAAAAGTTCTTTCTCTTTTCTTCTCCTCTTGCTTCTGCTTGTAACTTTCCTCTTGTCATGGTGGGACCAAATAGGCCCAGCACAAAACCCAGACAGGCCCTAAGGTGTCTAGACATGGTCCTCTTCTTCCCCCTCCTTCCTGCAGAAAGTCAAGGGAATGTGGGAAAAGGACAAAGGGGACAGGACCCTGCATATCTGGTAAACAAGTTGTTTACTGGGGGTAAGAGCAGATGTACCAGCCACAATCCCCCAGAGCCAGGCCTTTGTTTATGCCTTTTATGGTCACAGCCTGGCAGAACCATTTCCTATTGGATAACTATGTGCTGTCTTCATTTGCCCCTGTTGGCCCAAATGGATCTCAGGCAAGATGTAGTCACATTTGCCTTGCTTGAATTGCCTTCCTGGACCCATCTCGCAAGAAGCTGCCTCAAGTTGCCCTGCCCTGCCTCGAGTACCTGGTCCAAAGCCTGGGATAAAGCTTACACAGAGCAAACCAGAGAAGCCACAAGCTTGGGAGCCAAGCCTGCTTCTCCTTGCTACTGGAATCGTGCTGTCCCTCAATTTACCCAGGACAAAGCAAGTGCCCATCACGAAGAACATGTTGTAAACTGCCTGCTGTCCACTTAAGCCAGATCAGCCCTGGGACAACGTGGAACCCTGCTTGTTGGCAACCTGCCGTGCCAGCGCTGCATGAGAGTGCCCCAGAGCCTCATAGCTAACTCAGCAGCAGCGGCATTCCCCAGGTGAGTAGAATCAGCTGTGAGTAATTAATTCATTGCCTCTTGGGCTTAAGGGTCCTTACTGAGTCTCCCCGCCCCCATGCTGTGGGTGAGCGCTATTCCGCTCCTGGGACTGCTCTCTTTCCATGTTATTTCCTCCCAGTTCCATAGAATTATTGTTGTATTTCCCTAAAGACTGTACATTCCCATTGTAAATATATATTCCAACTGTACAACAACCCTCTTTAACAAGTTTTGGCAGTTTTCCATATTGATAAAGGGTTACTAGTATTTTTATTAATACCCATTTGCCATATTGTTTGTTGGTTAAGTGCAATCCCTTAACACTTCTCTCTGTCTTCCATGGCCTTGTCAGGGGTATCTCTGTTTTGACTACTCTGTGGAGTAACGGGGAGGAGGGAGGGAGTGGGAGAGGAGGTGAATGGGTCTCCTGGATCCATCCAGGTGGGTCTGAGGAGTTCCTGTGTTGTTTATAAATTGTAAATATATATATAGTGCATATATTATATATTTTGCACATATTCATTGCATTTCATATTTCTACATTTTAGTTTGCTTCATTTGCTTCCAAAATCTTCTGAGCTAGTCTGGGAATTTATCTGGGGAGTACTTCTCTCAAATTAATTGGGGGATAATTTCAACCCACTACTAAAAGGTAATCCTATTTTACAAGTGCTGGTAGGGCAGTACAAAATCCCATGCTAATCTAGTTTCCCCCAATGAGGATACTTTAATAGAAAATTGCAATGAATTCCAATTGGATCAATTTATTCACACTCACTGTAATTCCTTCTGACCTGATAATTGAATCTTCTTCCCCTCCTCAACTTGCTAATGGAAGAGCATGCATAGAATAATGATTTAGAGACTGAAGACACTATCTCTTCTCCACTCATATTTAGCCACTGGCTCTTGGGTGCATTGTTTGGGAATGAACCAGAGGGGAGGATAAAAAGGGGCTCTGAAGATCTTTGGGTACCATATAACCAGCACTGGTAAATTATTCATGTATTTCAGATTGGAGGATTAACCCTTCTGAGTGACAGTGTAAGTTTAGAAGAGAAGGATATTGTGAAAGAGTACAAGAATTACTCAGCTCTTCAGAAGGTAGCTGAAGGAATGACTCTTTGATCGTGATCTCATATGGTACATTTATAAGATTCTTCACAACTGTATCAAGAACAATATATAAGTTGGAATATATTATATAAGCGATGGTCTGGAATTTTGAATCTCACCAATGAATCGTAATATTGATTCAAAACAAATCAGACTTCAAGATTTGCAATCAATGTTTTCTTAGGCACTTTACAGGGTTCATAGTTTTCTAAGGATGAAAGTTTGTTATATTTTCAAGAATACTATTTAATAAAATTTCTTTATCATTTATTCTTAAAGAACTTACAGTGCAGGAATTTTTATTGTCACCATGTCAGAACTGCTATGAATCATAATGAAAACGCCGTGTATGTTCTGAATTTTGGCCTCAGCCACCGGTTCTGCATGGAATCGGTAAGTGAGAGATGGACAAGAAAGGAACATAACTGGAAGATTTACAGATATTGGAGGTAATCTACATCCATATAGGGCTTACATCTTTGCCAATCAGATCCTCTTGATTTTCCACAATCCCCCAGGGAGCTATACCAATGGTGCAGATCTTCCCTCGAGATTTTGAGGCATGATCTTTCAGTGCATCTCCAACATGACGAATGACTCCTGGGAAAGAAACAGCATAAAATAAAAATTAATAATGATGTCATTTTTGTCTACTATGATAAAAGAATTCTACTATAGAATTCTACTATAGAATTCTTTTATAAGGAATACTTATATTTACAATTAAATAAAGCTACAACTATATATCCACTGATTATTATTACAGTAATACTTTAACTCCATGCCATTTGATCTAAAAATACAAAATAAAGTCGCAAGAAAAAAATTATACAGCTCTAGAAATAAGAATGGGAATGTTGACAGCTGACTATTTCTTGCTTATCTGCACTTGTGCTCCCAAACATATGTTCTTGCAAGCATTTGTATCTTTCCCAAACACAGAAAGAAGCACAGGAATTAACTTTCCCCTTCCAGTCTCTCTAAACGTGCAGCTGCCACACAAGTGCTCTGTTCTGCCTGGAAATGCGAAAGCATCATTACACTCCTCAGTGGAGCTATTCTACCATTCTTTCCAAGTAAATTCATACACCTGAGATAGCTTCCAGCAGAGCACAAGAAAAAACCCTGTGGATTAGGAAGAAAACAGAAACTAGTATAGAGAGAATGACTGTTCCCCAGCTCTGTTCCACACAAGGAACATTATAAAAAGCATGTGTACTAACAACTACTTTTGTGAGGTGTCTGCAGTGAAGCAGACTTGTGGATTTTCTGCAGATGCTGTTACTTAGTTTCTGTGTTTGCTTCTTGTTTGGATTCCATAATTTCAAGATGACTGGGTTGGAATTAAAAGAGTCACACAATGGAAGCGATTTTAGCTGAAGTTTTTATGAACCCTAGCAGAACCATGTAAGAACCCCCCTCCATCTCAACCATCCAACAAACCCTACAAGTTCTAGAGTCTATTTTCCTTCCTGTGATAGAAAAGAAGAAAAAAACTTGTACCTCCAATCAGCTACAAATTAAGCTATGATAAAACAAACCAAAAGATTTAAAGCACAAAATCTGCCCAGACCATGGGAAAACTGACATTCAGAATAATCACTTTTTGGCATACCTTGAATATCCAGAACAACTTAGAATCATAGAATTATAGAATAGTCTGGGTTGGAAGGGACTTCTGACAGTCGTCTAGTCCAACTACCAACTTGTTTAAGTCATTTAAGAGTCAAATAGCCATGTATGTACTATCCCTGTTATACCACTGATTCTCACTCCTAACAGCACTATTTCAGGATCTTTCAAGTACACTTTTCCTTTAGAAAAATCTGATTTAAAAAAATCATCGAGAGAACAGATTGTAGTCAGAAATCCTCAATTTGACCAGTTTGACACAGAGATAAAACAAGTGTTTTACCTCTATGTGAATTTTCAGTTATGCAGTTTGAAACCCGATGTGATCCAGAACTGCCTCTGGCATTGAATAATATACAGCAACCTGAACTCCACTGTTTGTCTAGGCAATTTTTGATTATAGGAAAAAAATAAAAATAAATTTGACTCCCCTGGTTCATTGGTATTGTTTTGGCATTTGTCACTATGATGACAGGAAACAGTATATGAATCAGTTGAGCATTTGCCAAATGCAAATGTTAATAGCTGGTCTTTGTTCACAAGATTCTGTAGGGTTTTATTCTACAGTTTTCTAATGTGCTTTAAATTTGAATGTCTAGCTGTCCTTGCCATTGTCACTGCAAGGTTGTCTGGCAACTAACATAACTAACATCATCACAATATACAGGTCAACATTTAGTCTGACTTTTTTTCTTGTTCTGCGGAGATGCTGGGCATCTTATATACAGGCGAGTTTGTCTATTTATCTGTCTAACACTCCAAAAGCTGTGCCTTTTCCTTGCTATTTGTGTGGCTGCTGTGAGAAAAAAAAAACACTGTTTTGAATTTGATGTGCTCTGGAAACTAGGCATTCATATTCAAATATGTAGGAGCTGATCCCCAATGCACTAAAATTAATGCATGATAGTGTGATTACAGTGTTTTCCATAGACAATAAGAGGATACACTCTGGGATTACTAAAGTAATAAATTATACCTTTGTTACAGCAGCAAATGAGAATTAAATAAGCATTTACAAGTAGATGTCCTAGCTCAAAACTTTTTGCATTTATCTCTAGTGGAACTCTTTCATTCTCTCCTGATTCTCAACTCTTTCCTGCCTCTTACAGGGAGGGTAACTGGGAAGCCACTGCCCAACCTTTTCCATCTGTGGAACTGTTTTGTAGCTTATTCCCCTAACCTACATTGTCTCTGAACAGAGCTGGCTCAGCTGCTATCTCGGTTCATTAGGACATGCATATGGTATGTTACAGATGTTCTTAACTTTGAACAGAAGTGGCAATGTTACTGCTCTTGCTGCAGAGGTAATAGAAAAGATTAGGTCAAGCTTTCTACAAGAAAGAGAAAAGTGATACTGATTCACAATAAAGGTTTCCACTTCATCCACAAAACAGAACTTTTCTTGCTTCTTTACTTCACCATCTTATAAAATTAAATAATGGTATTTTCTGTTTTATGTAATGAGAGGTTGATTTGTTCAGTTTCTGGTTAGTAGTTCCTTCCTGTAGATTATTGTTGATCTTATTAAGTCTTTGTTGGCAGTATACTAATATAACTGCATTACAGAAGGCTTTATTTTCCACTCCCCAGTGTGCTTTCATGCTTAAGCAAACCCTTTATTCCCTGGTAGCTGCCAGGCCGGTATGAACTTGGCACTTTCTAATTTGCACATAGTACAGCCAACGCTAATAAAATAAAATAAAACAAAGAATGGCTCCTTAATCTCATCAATCCTAATTATTTTCCTGTGATGAAATCTCCTAGATGCCACTGTACTTTCATTTCAATGGTGCTGTTACCTGTGTTTACTCCTCCGGTGAAAATCCATGCTCCAGTTGTCATAGCAGCCTTAATGAGGCCTTTTCCAAAGACTTGCTTCAGTTTTGGCTGAAGTTCAAAATTCTGAAGGCCCCCATGTACAGAGATGAGAAGTTTAGGGAGCTCAAGCTGCCACTCTTTGGTCATCAAATGCAGAAGAAGGTCAGGCTTTGTGTCAAAGGACACACGTACATACTGCAGAAATAAGAACAGTAGTAGAGATAAAAAAAAATTTGTTATACTCACTGTTTCCTAATACATATAATCTACATGCAAGAGATCACTGGAATAAGGCAGCTTTGATGACAAAAGCACTAATTGCTTGGAGACTTTTTAAAAGTTAGCTAAGAATAATGGAACAGTTACAATTCACAGGCTAGACGATTTCCCTTTATTTAGGAAATGAAATCATTAATTGTTTCAACATGCTTAGCAGTGCTTGAAAGATTATTTTTTTTAAATTTATAGATAAACTTTTTAAATTTCTGGAGCAAAACTTTAGGTGGCCTGCCAAAGGTGACCTAGAGAATCAGAAACACAACTGTGTGTGTACCAGTATCTCATTTTCAAATCAGCAAAATCAAGCTCTCAAAAGGTAGGAAACAATGGAACCAAGCTCAAACGAGTTGTTCAAGCACACAGAAATTTAAACTCAGCAAGACTACTAAACAGGTGCTTTTCAGATAAATGAATGATAACTTAATACTCACCAAATGATATGCATAAATTAGTGAATTTGCCTAATAAGGCATAGGACCCTAAAAGTGCTTTGAAACACATTTAAAAATTGCAGTTCTTGCCTCTTCTGTACTACATCTGCAGTATTTTGCCCCAAAGGATACCATGCCCATCTGTGTGTGCTGAAATATAACAACTGTCTTACAGCATTCTACAGCACTACCATGTTGCATATATGCCTATGTCTTTCTGACAGGCCTTTCACTCTGGACTCGTTCTTCTGCTCTTTCTGTTGCTGATATACAAAGTATTTCACATAGCCTGTGACAGGGCAGATAGGGGTTCTTTGAATCCTAGCTGTATAGCAGGAATGGACCTTAAGAGGATAAAATTCTTTCTAGAGCCGGTATGATCCAGAAGGATACTCTTAACGGAATAAATTAAGCTACAGAAAACCACTTTTCTATCAAACTTACAATTGAGAAAATCCATATACTTACTGCAGTTGTCTTTCCCTTGATGGGTTGTCAGTACAGATACTGATCAAGTGTACTATATATGCACCATTGCTTTCAGCAAGAGGAAGGTCTAGATCTAACTTATTTATTGTAACATACCAGGAATTATAATATCCACACATATAAAGCAATAATTTTGTCCTGTTATAATATGTCTAATCAGTATTTCTTGACAAAATGTTCATTTTTAGTAAATGGTGTAAAACAGACTCCTCTCTATCACAGAATCACAGAATTAACCAGGTTGGAAAAGACCTTCAAGATCATCAAGTCCAACCTATCAACCAACACCATCTAACCAACTAAACTATGGCACTAAGTGCCTCATCCAGTCTTATTTTAAACACCTCCAGGGACAGTGACTCCACCATGTCCTTGGGCAGCCCATTCCAAAGGCCAATCACTCTTTCTGTGAAGAATTTCTTCCTAACATCCAGCCTAAACCTCCCCTGGCACAGCTTCAGACTGTGTCCTCTCGTTCTATCACTGGTTGCCTGGGAGAAGAGACCAACCGCCACCTGGCTACAGCTTTCCTTCAGGCAGTTGTAGATGGCAATAAGGTCTCCCCTGAGCCTCTTCTTCTCTAGACTAAACAACCCCAGCTCCCTCAGCTGCTCCTCATAGTGCTTGTGCTCCAGACCCTTCACCAGCTTTGTTGCTCTTCTCTGGACACGTTTGAGCAACTCAACATCTTTCTTGAGCTGAGGGGCCCAGAACTGGACACA
This sequence comes from Indicator indicator, assembly GCF_027791375.1. Taxonomy (NCBI): domain Eukaryota; kingdom Metazoa; phylum Chordata; class Aves; order Piciformes; family Indicatoridae; genus Indicator; species Indicator indicator. Next base: position 48,376,659 of record NC_072053.1, on the reverse strand, counting down.
GTAATCAAGGTGTGGCCTAACCAGTGCTGAGTACAGGGGCAGAATGACTTCCCTGCTCCTGCTGGCCACACTATTCCTGATAAAGGCCAGGATGCCATTGGCCTTCTAGTTGAATAAGAAATAAGTGCTTGACTTGTTTTTCTGGAAGAAATTGCTAATAGATGGGTTTCTTTGCAAGAAAAAGTTGTTGTGCAGTGAACAGCCATTCTTAACATTTCTGGAAGCAGGAAAGTGTTTGGGCAAATAGCCACAGGGAAGCAAGGTGAGCATAGCCAAACTGAAAGCTGGGCAAGAACTTGGGAAATGTGCGTTCCCTCAAGTTCATAAGTAATATTCTCCCCAGTAGTCAGGTAAAACCCACATGGATGCATTCCTGTGTGGACTACCCTAAGTGATCCTGCATTGGCAGGGAGGTTAGATTTGATGATCTCTTGAGGTCCCTTCCAACCTCTAATGTAGTGTGATACTGTGGAATTCATAGCAGCTAACGGACGAAGAACATACAATATTCATGTCTGGCAGGAGCATAACGTACCCTAGAGCTTATATATACATAAACTGCATTCTTACTAGGTACTCATTCAATTTTCTGCATGGGATTTTAGAAAATTTAGCATGGCATTTGACCCTACTGACCAGATGGTAAAGCTAATAATTTTATTAAGATTCAAGGGCCAATCAAACTTTTAACACACCAGAGGGTTTGTAAGGAGATCGATCCTTATTTCCTTTGCTCTGCCCCTAGGGAGAGATGGAACTGCAAAGAGCAATGTCTTATTGACATTATCACAAATGCTTTGTTGACACAGAATCCTTCATAAGACCTACATGAAACCTCTACTGGTCAAACTACAGAGATTACATTTTGGGATCACCGGTACCTTATGCTGTCTTTGGTGAAAACAAATTGGGAGTTTTAAGAAGATGATTAAAGTGAACTTATATTAGTAATGGCCATAAATTTCCTGAAAACAGAGGCCACTACATCATCTGGGATGATACTAAGATGAAGGCACTAATGGCATCAGATGTGTTATCTATTTCAGCCAGTAACTGTTTTTATTTTTTTTTTAATCTTTAGCATTGTTTTATACTCCTGAATGTGTAACTTCACTGTCTCTCCTTTTCTGAGCCTATGTATTAATTGGCAAAAATCTCTTTAATTTTCTTCTTCACTAAGACCTCTGAGTTTCAATAATTATAAATCTATATACCGAAACACAAAGTTAGAAGAAATATATTCTTACATTTATGTGATATGTAGAGATGTTACAAAGAACTGTTTGTTCTTTATGCTGCAGTCAAATCCCTTCTATACTTATCCTAAGAATTCATTTTACTTTATAAACAGGAAATATAGGTAAAAATAAAACTGAAAGGCACAAAACCTACAGACCAACCTGTCAGAAAACTGTGAAATGATAAACTATCAAGTTCAAGCTGTCATTCCATTTTGATCCCTAAACTAGAACAGAAGTCTTGTAATAGATGACCTTTGGGGGTCTCTTCCAACCCAACCCATCCTAATAAGTAGTAAGCAGGGGAGCAGTTTGATGTCACTTTTCTATCTAGTGGTTTCCTAAATAATAATTCTGCCCATTGTGGCAGTTTAGGCTGGGTGCCCCCTGCTACTGCCACATATGTTACACCTCCGGTGTCCTGAATGTCCACCCAATAGGGGTGGACACAGGAGACGGCGTATTTCTACCCACAAATCCTGCCCCTATAAATCCATCTGCAAAGTCATATTCTTTCTCTTTTTTCCCTCTCTGCTCCCATGGGAGATGTCCTCTCTTATCGGGTAATGCCGGGGGAGTATCCTCAAGAACTCTTGGGCCTGTCTAGGCCTAATGCCAGGAGGAGAATGGAGGAGGGGCAGGCTCAGACCTGGCCAGCCTGAGACTCCCCTAGCAGTGGGAGGTGGGGAAGAAAGAGCCCTGGGGGTTTTGAGTATACCCTCAGGTGGGAAAAAGGGAAGAATTGGGAAGCTTTGGGAATTATGTAAGGGGCTCTCTACGCTCTGGAATATTCTTTGCCACTATGCTTTGTAGTCTTCTGTAGTTTCACCAATCGCTTTTCCATTTTAACTTTCCATCACTCTTCAATCCGTTTGTGTGAGTGTCATTCTTTTGTCCCTTTCGGGGCAAGAGAGGATCTGTCTGGCCTCAAACCAGGACACCCATCGTCAGTCAAACAGCCAGATGTGTGCATCTCCAGTGTCCTAGGGTACAAGCCAAAGCTCCTGAGTGGCAAAAGTACTATTCTGTGATCAAGCAGAGCTGTCCCATTAAAGCACGTGCTGAATGACTGCAGATGAGGGTCTCAGTGAATAAAATTGAAAAATTAAGAACTTCCTCAAATAAACTCTCTTCAAAGAATATTTTGTGATCTGCAGCTTAATATTGCTCCTTTGTTTCTCTGTGATGCATGCAGTTACTGGGTGGCTATTTCACCTACATTAAGTAAGAGTCCATGACTGCAGATACCTCTTAAGCACTGTTTCCTTCAGACTGTGACCTTCATGTAAAAGACAGGCCTGATGTAATTCTCACTGAACTCAGCAGAAAGACTGTTACTTAGATTGAAGCCAGATTGGGTTTTTTAAATTAATATTCTTCTTAATATCTTCAGGCCTCATTCAAAGAGGGAAGAGGGGCCCGGGACAGCTGGTCAGTATTCAAGGACCACCTCCTCTGTGTCCAGGAGCAATGTATACCAACAAAGAGGAAAGCAGGGAAGAATGCTAGGAGGCCTGCCTGGATGAGCAAGGAGCTGCTGGACACAATGTCACTTAAAAGGAAGCTCTACAAGGAATGGAGGAAAGGACAGCTGGAATGGGGGTATATAAGGAAGCTGCCCGAGCAGCAAGAGACCTGGTTAGGAAAGCCAAAGCACAGTTTGAATTGAATCTAGCCAGGGAGGTTATAGGGAACACTAAGAATTTCTACAGGTATATTCATGGTAAAAGGAAGACTAGTGAAGATGTGGGCCCCCTCAGAAAGGAAACAGGTGAAATGGTCACAAGTAACATGGAAAAGGCTGAGGTTCTCAATGACTCCTTTACCTCAGTCTTCACTGCAAGGGCCTCCAGCCACATTCCTGAAGTCTTGGAAGATAATGGCAGGGACTGGAAGGAAGAACTGCCCATCATAAGTGAAGATCAGGTTTGTGATCACCTGAAGAACCTGAAAGTGTTCAAATCCATGGGACCCGGACGGGCTACACCCACAGGTACTGAGAGAACTGGCAGATGAGGTTGCTAAACCCTTCTCTACTATATTCCAAAAGTCCTGGCAGTCTCGGGTAGTACCCACTGACTGGAAAAGGCGAAACATTACTCCCATTTTCAAAAAGGGTAAGAAGGAAGAACCAGGGAACTACAGGCCAGTCAGTCTCACCTCTGTGCCTGGTAAGATCATGGAGCAGATCCTCCTGGAGGCACTACTGAGACAGAAGAATAGTGAAGAGGTGATTGGGTACAGTCAGCATGGCTTCACCAAGGGCAAATCCTGCCTGACAAACCTGGTGGCCTTCTATGACAAGGTCACAACATTAATAGATGAGGGGAGAGCAACTGATGTCATTTACCTGGACCTGAGCAAAGCCTTCGACACTGTCCCACACCACATCCTGGTCTCCAAACTGGTGACACATGGGTTTGATGGGTGGACCACGAGATGGATAAAGAACTGGCTTGATGGCCACACCCAAAGAGTGGCTGTCAATGGCTCCATGTCCCAGTGGAGGCCAGTGACAAGCAGAGTTCCTCAGGGATCAGTCCTGGGACCAGTCTTGTTCAACATCTTTGTTGGTGACATGGACAGTGGCATGGAGTGCACCCTCAGCAAGTTTGCTGATGACACCAAGCTGTGTGGTGCAGCAGACACGCTGGAGGGAAGGGATGGCATCCAGAGGGACCTTGACAGGCTGGAGAGGTGGGCACAAGCCAACCTCATGAGGTTCAACAAGACCAAGTGCAGGGTCCTGCATCTGGGTCGAGGCAATCCCAAGCACAAGGCCAGGCTGGGCAGTGACTGGCTGGAGAGCAGCCCTGAGGAGAGGGACTTGGGGGTGCTGGTGGATGAGAAGCTCAACATGAGCTGTCAGTGTGCACTTGCAGCCCAGAAAGCCAACCAGAGCCTGGGCTGCATCTGGAGAAGTGTGGCCAGCAGGTCAAGGGAGGTGATTCTCCCCCTCTACTCTGCTCTGGTGAGACCCCACCTGGAGTACTGTGTCCAGTTTTGGAGCCCTTGTTACAAGAGGGATATGGACATGCTGGAAGGTGTCCAGAGAAGGGCCACCAGGATGATCAGAGGGCTGGAGCACCTCTCCTATGAGGACAGACTGAAAGAGTTGGGGCTGTTCAGTCTGGAGAAGAGAAGGCTCTGAGGTGACCTTATTGTGGCCTTCCAGTATCTGAAGGGGGCCTACAAGAAAGCTGGGGAGGGACTTTTTAGGCTACAAGGACTAGGGGGAATGGAATAAAGCTGGAAGTGGGGAGATTCAGGCTGGAAGTGAGGAAGAAGTTCTTCCCCATGAGAGTGGTGAGAGCCTGGAATGGGTTGTCCTGGGAGGTGGTTGAGGCCCCATCCCTGGAGGTGTTTCAGGCCAGGCTGGATGAGGCTTTGGCATCGCTGATCTAGTGTGAGGTGTCCCTGCCCATGGCAGGGGGATGGGAACTATATGGTCCTTGTGGTCCCTTCCAACCCTGACTGATTCTATGATTCTGTGAAATTAGTCAGTGTAAGGAGCCTCAATGATTTAACTGGGCTTTGGATAGACATTTTTCTGTGTTATTTTCCTTTTTCTCCATGTAGGATACTCTCTTTTAAATTCTGTAGATGTTCTTTAAGTATTAATTTACTGTAACAAAACCAATGTTTTCTGCTTTTTCATGGTTTACACAAGTTACAGGGTTCTCTTTGTCTCCTCTCAAAAGCACCAACGGCTCTTCAGGCCCTTTTTTACAAAGTTCTGACAGAAAACTTATTTCAGAATCAGAAATAGACCTTTTTATTTGGCCAATTTCAAAATATCATCAGCAAAGTATGTTGTTGTGATAATTTGAATATTAGAAAGTGTCTAAGAAACTGTTTATGGACACTGTAATTCCACAGATGTTCTTTCATATTTCCACGCACTACAAGAAATGTTAACCCTATAACACTGAAGTAAATAAGCTCATAAGACTGAACTGAATTTCATTTCTACAGCTGCAAACATGTATTAACTTTTCATTGTACATATTAAATGTATCACTGGAATGCTCTCAGTTAGGAAGAGTGAAGCTAAGTCATTAATGTTTTTCAAACATCAGTCTTCCATTGAGCTTTGAAAAAATGTTATCAAAGAAATTCCAGTTCTGTAAAGGGTACTCCTTTAAAAGAAGTTGATACGGAATCTAGACAGTAGGTTGTGGTGGGTTGAAAATTCCCCCCAGCATTAAATTTTGCCAGATGAGCTCAGCTGGAAGCAAATGAGGCTATATTTATAAGCAAAACTACAGTCTACAATGAAATGCAATGAATATGTACCACGTATACAAGATTTACAGGTATTTACAATTAATAAACAGCACAAGAACTCCCCTGGCCAAAGACCATGGGAGCTGCAACAGCTTCTTCCTTCTCTGCCTTCTTCCCTACCCCACTGTACACAAAAGGGACAAGAGAAAATAGTAGAGAAGTTGTTGTTAATACTAATCACAACAAAGCAGCGCAGCCACAGTCAAGCAGAAGTGGGTTAGTCTCTCCCAGAGCGAAGAAGCAAAAAAGGAGAAAGATTGTTTTGCAAACTAAATCTTATGGTAGGAACCTCTCCAATGGGATTGTTTAGAACTATCATTATTTTCCTTTCTACACCCAATAGTGATTTATTTACATCTTACCACTTTCTGTTCAAGATCTGTGAAAAATTTTTAAAGCCATAGCCTAAAACTACCATATAGGTAACGAAAGAATGTTAAGAGGCTTGTGGGGTTTTCTTGGTTTGGTTTGGTTTGGTTTTTTTTGTGGTAAAGCAGATAGTAAGTGTAACATTGATTTAGTTTGGCCGCAAGATCAGTGAAAATGCTTCACAGCAAGATTTTCTTAACTGGTTCACTAATGACCAGAATCTGTTTTGAAATTGTTCACAATGTGGCTCATAATTGGAACGGAATCACACACAGTAGTTTAATAATTGCTCTCAAGAGTTAGGATAATAAGCTGCCAGTACATAGTTAGATTAACTTATCCATGTTTTTTCTTAAACTACTAACTGATAAAAGCAGACCACATTTTATTAATTTTCCTGTCTTTTTTTAATCTACTGATCTATTGCAAAAGCTGTTAAGAAAGTCCACATATCTCCACATCCCTCTCAGATATTTTTACACTTGTCAAAATTCAAAATTTTATGGCAGATTTTCAGTTTAGTAAATATGAAGTTAAAAATGTTTTTTTTTTAACCATTTATGGGATAAGCCACATGTAAAGAAAATATGAAGTTGATAGAGATCTAAAAATGACAGTGTTATTGCAGAATCATCTGTGGTTTCATGGAGACTGAAAGGTCTTTTAAAAATGGATCTTGTTAACCAATGTTATTTAATCTCAGCTAGATGTTTCTATTAGTCTATTGCACCTCAGCTATTCACATTATTAAGTAGCTTAGTGTGGCTCCACTGAAGGTACTCAACGATATTAGCAAAATTCTTGCTGTTTGAGAATTTTTGTACTATGTACCTAGCTGTGGAAATAAAATTAATGGCATAGTCAGTTCTATAGGTAACATGTAATCTTACATCATCTTTTCTGTTTTGCTCCAAATTCATATGTTTGATGAAAATCTTGGTGTAATTCTGAGAGTCAGGGCTGAAGGTGCAACTATTAATTGGCTGGTGGCAACTGCTATAATATTATATCACTGCATTCGTAGCAAATATGCATGCAGAGTATACATACATTTACTATTAAATTTATATATATTATTAAAATCTATTTCTCTTTCTTCCATGGAGGAAATAATTACCTATTAGTCTCAAACTCACTAATCTGTTCCATTAATTATCAGTTTCCCATTTACAAATCTGAGGTTATGGTTTCCATTAATAAACTCCACCTCATTCCGTTTAGCCAGATTCAGAAAAATTTGCCAATTTTGATGTTGGCAGAGACTAAGATAAATCTCAGTTTCACATTTCACTCGCATGATACTGTCATGTGTGGGCATCTATTTCAGGAAGAAAAGAAATACGTAGTGAATTTTATGTCTAATTTTTCCCCTAAGGCTTTCCTTGATGTTGGTTAGCTTGCTAAATCTTGCTGCTCTATGGAGTTATTCTATCAGCTGTAGGCACAGTATTTACCTACTATGATGGTAAACAACAATGATTTTGAATGCTATAGTGATACATGATATCCTGTAGCTTGAAAATATTAAGTAGCATATTTTTAGAAAAGAACAAGTGTTCATTTATCATGTTTTTTCCCCTTTTCTCTCTCTGTCCCTGTTGAAGCTCCTGCTTCTCTGCTTTTAGGTTTGAAAAGATATTATCTAAACAAGAACGTTTCCAAGAATCGTTATGTACTTGTTCCTTTCCAAGCCTTATTTTTGAAGATAATGTATTTTTTTTTCTAATCCCCTCCTCTCCTTGATTGGTTGCAAATTCATGGCTTTCATAGAAAGATTTTGATTTGGTAAGTTTTATCTACTGCAGGAAAGACCTTGTACCCAGTAAACTCAGTGACGGAAGTTTCACTCTTTCTATTAATAAAACTGCAACTGCTAGTTAGACAGCTCTTTGACTATAACCTACCCTAAAATCATGTTTGGGGCTGGAAATCTGATCATAAGAACACTTTCATGCTGTGTCCAGTGACAAACACATCATAGTATAAGAAAGCTCTTTATTTTGCTTCCATTTTAAAAAAATTGCAAAATTACTGGCTACACAGACCTCCTTATTAGTGTTTTGGTCATATGAAAGATGGCTTTCTTATTGCTGGTAAACAAGCAGGACATTCATTAAAGAGATATTTAGTAAACTGTTTAATTTGAAGCACTTTTCCCACTAGTGGGATGATTGAATTTCTGAAGCTTTTATAGACTTATTTAATTCGTGAACAATTTGGTTGTTCTCATGTTTTGAATGGGGCTTAATGGCTATGAATAGATGGCAGATGCAACTATCTTCCTGATTCTAGTACTGGCAAAATAAATGCAGGTTTTCCAACAATAAATGTTTGGTCTGTGACAAGATTTTTCTTTCCTTTGTGTTGACTTCCAACTTTATCTCCACAGCTTCACTTCAAGTGTATTACTTTGATGATGCAGCAAATACCTCGGAGAATTTCTTGTTCTGTTACAATGTACCAGGACAGCAGAATCCCAACAAAGCTCAGAACTCCTCTCAAGAAACTGGCACCAACAGTTTCCTGAAACCCTTCATTATTTCTTAACTGCCATAGACTACTTTTGTCTGGGCAGGGCAGTTTATTGCCTTATAGTGAACTTCAAGGACATCACTTTAAGAGAACTAGTGATTACCTTTTCTCAGAGATAGATTGCACGGAAAGTATCCCTATATGGTCAATAGCATGATGGTTACTATATTGCTGAATCTTAGTTTTGATGAAAAACATTCTGTTTTATTCTCACTCCTTGTGAAGATACACACAGCACAGTTTGGCTTATGTCAGTGCTGAGGAAGGTGTCAATTTATTCGCACTAAACAAATGTTATTTACTCAGTCTGAGTCTCTCTATAGCAATGGCCTATGGATGATTGTTTGTCAACTGAACACAAGATGTCTCAGAGAAATAACCTAATTTTCTTTCTGTTTCATGGTACAACAGTGATTTCTGGTTTCCATCAAAATGAGCCATCCTTCTGGAAGAACAAAATTATCCACTCAAGTAATCATTCTATCTCTGTCATGTAGGTAACCATCTGACAAAAATACCTGACTCTTGCTAGTGTAGTACCTGAGCTTTTCATTGTCTTTAATCCATCTAGTACCACAACAGAGGCTGAGGGACCTGTTGGGAAGAATTCAGATAAAGAAGACGGTACTGGGTTGCTGGGCAGATTATTTTATGGTGTGCCCTCACTGCTCGCCAAAACAGTGTCTTAGCCAAAATGTGCTGGGCGGCTGGGCAGACACTCGTCTTTCATTCCCTAAGTTCCAGGTTCTGCAGTTTAGATAGAGCCAGAGAGATTCTTCCTTTCATGTAATGCCACATAGAAGAGCATGGGTTAGTGTGGGTGCTGGAAACATCTCTCTGATTTAGAGGAGAAATGCCTTCAGATTAATGTACTTTCGTATTGCCTCATAGCATTGTATTATGATTAAGTGACTTGCTGAAGGAAATCTGTGGCAGGATATGGATTTCCCAGTTCCTATCTTAGATCCTTACGGGGCCTCTTATTTCCCTGAAAGGTGAACCAGTAAGACTGACTAGTCTATCGTCCAATATATGTCTGGAGAAATGGGTATATTTCACATTCGTTAGCCTTGTAGACACATCCAGCAATGGGAAACCATAGCTAAATTCTAAAGTTATTCAAAAAAAACCAGGGATGGCCAGCCATTGGTATTCCCTGTTATGCTGCACTTCAGGCTTTACAGTTAATTCTGTTCTCCAATCCTTTGACACATGATGCATGAAAACATACAGTATGGTCTTACACCAAGCAATTTTTTAAAATGAAGTTAAGAAAGAATGCTGTTTATCCTTTGTGAGTGAACTTCTTGTACTATCAGCATTATTTATCTAAGAGAAAAACATTGTTACCATGGCTTTATTGGAGTGGCCTCCTCCTTGGAACTCAATGGTTCCAAAAGCATCTGTCGGGCTGAGTTGTGTGTGCTTGCTGATGGACCATTTCTCTGACTGGATGTCATTGCGAGTGAGCCTGCTTTCATTTTTCTCATTCTGAATAATGGAGATGCTTGGAGTTAGTCCAACGTGTTGACCTATTAGACGCCCACAGCAACACCTATGACATTAAACAAATAGAAAATGAGTCAGCCTGATCAGGGAAACAAAATACCTTAAAAGGCCTACATCCCTTGCCCCTCCCTGGCCTTTCCAACTCTGCTGACCACTTTCCTGCTACCTGAAACTCCTACTTCAGAGACCTGTGGATGCACCATAATACAGATACTGCCTTTTCTTTCTAGTCTCTTGTTTACTTGTTCTGTATTTTGTAAAATCTTGGTTTGTTTTAGATATGCACAAAATGAAGTTAAAGAACATTTTCTGCTGTCTTCAGATGCTATCTAGCTAAGTAATTTGCTTTAACATGGACTAAAACATATTTTGAATTGATAGGTCACTTCAATTATTTTCTTCTAACAGTATTGTGTGTCATGAATCTGGTGTAGGTAAATATCCAAGGCATTGAATATTGAACTTAGAATATAAGGAAAATAAACACAAATGCTGATCCTCCTTCAATTTATCTTTCTTTTTTTTTGCCTAAGTTTTGAAATAAATAAATACTGATCATAGCAATCAATCACTCCAGATGTAATTCAACCACTTTCTGATCCAATAAGTCTTAAACAGACTATTTATATCCATATACATATATATGCATACACATATGTAGTCATTTTCTTGTAACTTTCATGTTTCATACAAGTAGCATGCAATTACCTATGGGGGTCTTTGGTGCTGGGTATGATATGAACACATTCTCTCTTGTAGAATGCTCTCTCTATCCATGATTTCTGTGCCTAAAAGAGAGAAAGGAAATGCCATGAGCTCTGTCTGATTATTAAACACAATTTATAGTACAACTGAAGGGAAAATGCCGACACAAAGGAAAACTTCTCTGTCTTGCAAATACACAGTACACATATTTGCACAGATCAAGCTTTTTCCATTAGAACTATGGTTCCTTTCTGCTATGCAACCAGCAGAAGCTCTTAAGATTGTTTTCATACTCACTATCCAGATGGCTTTGATGCTGTCATCTATATTCTCATAGGAATCTCTGAAGAAGAATTAATTCAAACTATAGATCTTTCTCCATGGTATAGAAATAACACATATAGTCACTAAACATACTTATAATCTGTTTCCATTTCAGTGATACAAATAAGTCTGCCCCAGCTGAAAAAAACAATCTCAGAAACTAGAAGTCTCTCACAATAAAACCTCTAACACCATGATTGCAATGCAAATTTTTATACAAGTACTGGGAATGCTGTTTGACATGAAGCCAATACATATGAAGTTTCATATGTACACATCTTATCAGGGAAAAAAAAAACAAACACAAAAAACATTGATACATTATGAGTCAGGTGGCCAGATTATATAACCTCTAACACTGACTGAGCTCAGTGAAGCTAGGCATGTTCATAATACTCAAAATATTCCCCCCCATATTGATAGGAAATCAAGTACTTTCAGTATAGTCCTAATTTTCAGATACACAAGAGATTTTTTTTCAAAATAAAGACAATTTGGTCGGGAAAAAACCCAACAACACATGGAGCAAACCAACAAAAAGATTTTCAGAGTTCTGACATCTTTTTAGTTATTGAGGTTGTCCTCATTCCATACAGCATGAATTCTGGCAAGCTCTATGAAAGACTCCCCAGAGAGAATTCAATTATTTCATTTAGTAAGGAGATGAGTTCAAACTTTCCTTTGAAAATTAATTTCAAACAGGTAATTGTTATAAAATGTATTTAAATATCAATTGCACAACATAAACAGAATTATATACTATGACCTCTTAAAAAGTCATCTGAGAGTTAAGTAATATGAAATGAGCTTTAAATAATGTAATGGAATTTTGAGCATCTTGCCTCAGAAAATATGACATTACCTTTATAATATTGTGTGACTAATTAATGTTACTTCTCACTATATAACGTGAGAGAGTAAACTATTAACTTTACCAACTAATGTTACCTTACTAAATATCTAATGTGACCTATTTGTCAGCTCAGTCTGTATCCTGTTTTTAATCATTAAATCCAGAAACCTGTGTTTCTGGGAGCTTTGAAAAACACTGTAAACTATGGAAATTTCTTGGGAGTCTATAAATGTCACTAGTGTAAAGTACCATAACAATAACTTCTAGCTACAGTCATCACTTACCACTCTCAGTGTATAAAATGTTATTATTTTGCATTTTTCACAGAAGAGAATCCATTATTTAATCTAGTAGTTACTCATGCTATGTAGCAATATTTTATCTTTGCTCTATCTGCATTTTTGTTTTAAAAATCTGATAGATTCAAATTTTGTAGTGATGGCAGTCTTACAGTCAAGGAATAGAGAAGTCTATTGAAAACACTAACTAGAACTGCATTTGATTGTTTTTTCCTTTCCATAGCAAAATGAAAGTTTCATGCTTAAGTAAAGGATAACTGTATGGAAATGCTGCAAAATATAAAAAAGTTTTACTTTACGTACAGGAGATTATCTTGAAGTTCTAATCTATTACAGCTTTTAAATGCTTACAAGCCTGTGATGCAGGCAGTAATAATCATCATCATCACCACAACACTGTATGTTATACAGTAAAATCAGCTTAGAAGTCTAGTGTACCACTAAGTAATTTATCAGTTTAGTACTCTTTTCAGGCAAAGAAAGGCTTTTCATAAACTAACTTTCTAGAACTGTCACTGTATGCAGAGTGAATTCCATGAACTTTGACCCTCTTACTGCAGAAACTTTGAAGATAATCTACCTGGCAATTTTTTTTTTTCTGTTGAGTGTTGTAGAAGAGGAAAGGAAGTTAAAATTATTATTCAGGAATGGCAAAGCTAACATTGGACATCGCATGCTTTACTGTATGGACCATACATTCTCAAAATTTCCACACTTTGAGCTGAGCTCCCTGAATACAGGAGCTTTCTATACTGCCATAATAAGACACACACTAATAAGAAGCACACTGATACGTACACAGAAATTTTTGACAAAAAATGAACACTTACAAAATAATATCTAGTTTTTTTCTTATTGTTTGTTCAACACTAAATACATTCCTGCAATATTCTTTATCTTCTCTACAAAGCATGAAAAGCTTCTACAAGACAACTTTTCTTCCTGACATCCAAAATCAGCTCCTATTGCTGAGGTTGCATACCTTAAGGTTATCCCTTATGTTGCCAAGACTCCCTAAAAATATCCTTCATTCAGTTTCATAGATTTTGCACACTGTCCTGCAAACAATTTTGCTTCATTAACTCATTTACTACATATATCTAATGTATATTTTCTAAAGATGGACACTAACTCAATTTCTCTAACCTCAAGACCCAGTACAAAAAGGTGATGTAACAGGTACTTCACAGAAAAAACCTATTTTATTTAGGTATACCAGCAGTCATTCAAAACACAAGAAAACTGACATTTTAAATTTTTTTCCCTACTCCTTTTTCATACTGTCTTTGCAAGTAGAAAAGAAACTCAGCTATGTCGAATGGAATAATAATTTTCATTTGAATTTTCATCATACTTCTTCAAATGTAACTTTGTAAAAGTAACAGTCTGATTTAAAAAGTCCTTTATTCACATACAAAAAAAGGCTTTCCAGCATTTAGACAACATACTAACCTATCAGGCAGAGTCATAATGCCAAAATAGGTGATTTAATTTTGTAATTTCTTGTCCTTCCACACTAAAAAGAAAGCATCTGATTTCACTGCCCCATGCCAATTACCTTTCTGTGACAGAGATAGTTTGCAATGACATACAAGGTTCAGAGGTATAAATTATTACTTGCTGTACAGTCTTCATAACAAAATTAGAATAACTTGAGGAGATCAAGACATTCATAAAATATTCTGCATTAATCTCTTGTTTATAATAGATATTAATAAATGAAAAGTTTAGAAAAGCATAGCAAAATATTTTCAAGAATAGAGGAGCGAGAAGCTTGTATTCTTATTTTATAAATAGTCCTTCAGTATTAATTCCTAAGACAATTTGAAGTCCACAGTGAATTCCTAAATTACATGTCATAATTAAACTTGGATTTAGTTTAGTACAGTTGAGATTTCTAGGTTAAGTGTCTCTATTAACCTAGATGCAAAATCCCACCAAGAACATTTTTAGTCCCTAATCTTTACCTGAGCATCAGACTTGGCATTTAAGTTTGTCCCGGAGCAAACTCTGCTGTCCGCGCTTCCCTGCAGCTGGTCATTGCTAATAACACATTTGTCACCACCCCTTAGTCCATCTGCAGTGCAGAGATGTGAGAGCGAGCAAAGCCCTTGCACCCATTAGCTGCTTGGAATGTGCTGCTGTGGGATTAGCCTCGTTAAGGGTTCAGTGGACACTCACCCGCAGCCCCACAATACCGCTTGGTTTGAACATCTAATCTGACGCCAAAAGAAAAACAAATCCTGTGAGAGCTTGGATTTAAGTGGCACAAGCCTTGATGGGCTTCTCCCCCGCCCCCCTTCTTCTTTCCCACTTAGAGAGTGAGCTTGTGAAAGTGTGATAAGGTGCTCTGAGTTCTTATGTTCAACCCAGGAAAACAAATCCCTCAAAAGAAACAGTGTACTAAGCTGGAAAGAAGCTGAGCACACAAGAGAGACTGTTAATCTCCAAAGAATGAAACCATTGTGCTAATTGGGTGGCTGTGAGAAATATATACACAGTTGAAATATATTGCAATTAATCAACAATGTCATTTTTCCAAAGAAGTAGAGGGTTTGTCACTGTTTTTCACCACAGTTGCTGTACTGTAGTGAATGTAACTTTTCAGAAAGCCATAAACATAAACCTTTGTCTTTCAGAATAAAGAACTGCATTGATTCATGATTAAGTAGAAGTTAGTAAAATAAACCACAATTTGAATGTTTACAAATTTGTGGACTACTTAGCAAAGTAAGTACCCTCTTGATACCAACACAATGAAAATAACCTTTTCATATGAACAACATCTATATTTTTTTAGTACAAAGCAATTATGTCAGGAGTTTTCCAAACAGAGAGTATTTTCACTCTCCCGTGTACCTGCATTACCGAGTTTGGATGAAGTTTCCTCTCTACACCTACCTATGCACACATACCCTCCTTTCCTTTCAAATAAGGGTGCATCTAAGGTGCAGAAAACACTTTGTTCACCCTTGGCACTGACAAATACTCAAGCACTAAACTACTCCGCATGTGTGCAAGTTCTGATGGATCCAGGAAGGGCAAGGCTTAGCACAGGCATCAGCTTCTAAATTTCCTGTACCATCACACATGTTGAGAATGCTCTGCTCATCTGGCTAATCCACAAGATTTTTTTTGTCTACTGTTTTCCTGAGTTGTCTGTGTAAAATACATATATTTATTTTGCATGTGATGTGTATATGAAGTATGTACATATACACAGTCTATATGCATGTCTATATATCTATCTATACTCTCTTCCAACAATGCAACAACCTGAAAGATTTATGAACCACACAGTTCAGAGCAACAAAGACCATGTGCATCTGTAGTAGTTACAAGAGGATCAGACCAAAGATTGCCTGTGGACAGCATAAAAAGTAGAGGAAATTGCCATGTCAAGAGAGCAGCAAGTGAACAGGTCAATGAGTTCAAGAATATGATCGAGGACTCTGCAGGAAAATGCTGCTTGAATTTTAACACAAGAGAATTTGGGTTGGTTGAGAGGGTGGGGAAAGAGTGAAGGGAGGAAAGATTTCACATGATTAAAAAAACATATCTGACTTTGAAGTGAAACTTCACTAACTGAGCTTGACAAGACTCTGGAGATTGTTCCAGGATTCAGGTTTCAGCTTGCAAAGTAACCTTGGCCAAACCTCACAGCTTTTGTCTTAAGAAATCAACACAAACAACAATGATTATACTTATTCACATATTCACCTAGCAGCACCGTGAAGGATGTTTTATGCATAAGGACTTTAAGATAGAGATGGCATATGATGCTACAGGAATAGTCTGCCTTATGTCATTTAATAATAATAGTCTGCCTTATGTCATTATGCTATGACTCTGGAAATGAAACTACCAGTACCATGGATACTCCTATAATTTGAGGAATAAAAAGGAAAGATCCAATAAGCAGAGATAGCTGGGGGTTTTTTGTTTGTTTGTTTGTTTGTTTGTTTCAGTATGACCCAGCTGCAAAATAGTGTTTTCAGAGTTGGATAGTGCACATCTAATGCTATGAACACACAGAGTATTTGTATTTTCAATCCAGCTCACCGTTAATGAAACAAACTCTCAAACAGCAGCTAGCAATGAATTTAGTTCTGACTCCTGATAGAAGAGCAAATATTAAATAATTAACCAAGAACAGAAATTTTTCAGAAAGATTAATTTGGCAGATTTTGTCATGGTATGTAGCTGGGATGCTTAACTGCTGACCTCTGAATTAATATTATTTTAAAACCAGCACTAAGAGTGACAATTTTAGAAACCTTCAATTTCAGTGGCAGAGCAGAACTGAAGGCAGTTCTAAACCTGTTTCCCAGTTTTATCTCCAACAAGTTGTCAGGTTATATGACAATTTTCACTTGTTCAAGAGAGGTGCTGTTTACAAAAAGCCTCTCTGCCTTGCAGTAGGGCAGAGCATCTGGACAGGCAAGGGAGTGATTATTGAGGCAAATTACAGACAGATTTGCAGGAAGATTTGGTGACTGAACCACATCAGTGCTACTGTGAGCTGATGTGATTAATGTTCTTTAATCAAATAGACACATTTACATATCCCACTGTCTCTGAGTAAAGACCCTGTATCTGTAAACTTCTATAGCTAGATTAATACAAAGGGTGGCAATGCTTCAATATAACCTTATTACTAGATGTGTTCAAGCCAGAATTCTACCCTTCTTTCAGCAGTGTCCAGTCACAAGCATTATAAACACTTCTAGGACTTGTTTGAAGCATTAAGAACAGATGTCTCTGTATATTTAGATAGAAACCATTAGAAAGCACTAAAATGTTTCATATTCTAAAAGATTTTTATTACTAGTGGCCTCCTAGAGACTGTCTTAGATCTGCACCATTGTACATTTTGTTCTTCTTGTGACTGATTTCCCAAACATTTTATCATCAAAGTTGTTTCATAGAATAATAGAATGGTTTGGGTTGGAAGGGAACTCCAAAGGTCATCTAGTCCAATACCTTGCGTTGAGCAGGGACATCTTCCACTATGAACAATATTGAATTGTCTTGAAAATCAGGCTGAATTCAGTATAGATGGATTCAGAGGACACAGGATGCAATAATTTATTACTACAGTACATTTCAGAATTTATCTGTAATTTTTATACTGTCCTTAGAAGAAACAGAGTAATTTACAAATATATGGGTGTTTTTCACTCAATACTTTGAAGCATTATATTTGACATTTTTCTTACTGCAAGGTAACGAAAAGGAAGAACGCATGTCTCTGTAAATGCTGCAATGCAAAATTGGATTTTTGCTTTATATATTTTCAAAACGTGGTATAGACAAACTACATGTGACCAGTCATTATCCATACTATTGATAAATTGAATGTAAAGATTAACAGACATTTCAAAAAGAAGGAGGAGAATTATTAGATCAAAGAATCAGTGTAGGCATCCAGGCACCTACACTGGCTCCTAAAGATCAGAAGTACAAGGGGAAAATGTTAAAGAAAAGTTTATTACAATGGAAAATTTATTGCAAAGAACACTTTCAAAAAGTTCCCCATTTTCTTATTCTAATTAAGACTACTGACTTAATTCATGATGTTTCTTTGGAGAAATAGTTACAATTCCACCAAATCTGATGTGAGGTTAAAGTTGTTTTCTAGCAAGAAAGCCAAATTTTATCAGATGATGGTTTCATGTAGCTCACTATCCTTTCTCTGCAAGTGCTAGATAAAAGGAAAAACATATCAAACATAAACAAGACTTTCCCCTACTTTTCTGCAGCTGTAGAAGGAATCAGTTCCTTCTGTTTATTTTGAACATGACTCCTCATATGTTGCCCTCATGGACAAGAAGGCCAACAGTATTCTGGTGTGCATTAAGAAAAGTGTGGACAGCGGCTCAAGGAAAGTTCTCCCCCTCTAGCCTCCCCTGCTAAGGCTGCACCTGGAGTATTGTGTCCAGTTCTGGATTCTCCATTTCAGGAGGACTGGAGAGAATCCAACAGAGGGCCACAAGGATGATCAAGGGACTGGAGCATCTCTCCAGTGAGAAGAAACTAAGATAACTGGGGCTTTTCAGCCTGGAAAAGAGAAAACTGAAAGAGGATTTTATCATATAGATGCACATAAATATCTGAAATATGGAGGTCATGAGGATGGGGCTAGACTAATTTCAGTGGTGCTCAGTGATAGCACAAGGGGTGATGGGTACAAACTAGAACACAGGAGGTTTCACTTGAACTCAAGGAAAAAAATCTTTACTTTGAGGAGGACAGAGCACTGGACCAGGCTGCCCAGAGAGGTTGTGAACTCTCCTTCTCTGGAGACAGGAAATATTTTTCTATCATTTTAGTGCTGGCAGACTAGTCATCTATTAAAACACTAAACTTGTTTTTGGCTTCTAAAAAATTTCTATTCTATTTCAATTCTAAAAAATTGTTCCTAACTCCCCAAATTAAGGAAAGAAAATAACCTTCACAATAAGTCAGATCTCATTGCTCTCTAATAAAAAAATCACGAGGTTAAAATAAACAGGTAGGAGTTTTGCCCTGAATCTAATTTTGGTCTGAACAACTTGATTTCTAAATTGCTCATTCTATCCCACTAATGTATGACAGTTATAATATTGTCTGTTCTTTCAATAGAATGAGGTGGTTTTGCTAGCCACTGTGTGGGTGCTGAACTGCTGAAGCAATTAAAATTAAATTATGCATAACTACATAAAAGGGCCTACAGGAATGAGGATTCTAGATGTTCCCCAAGCTTTAACACTCAGGTGGACCAATTATGTGCCACTGCTCCCATTTCACCTCATCTTCCAGCCCTGCAGTTATTCACAAGTTCCTCTTGAGTGCCCTGCACAATGTAGCCCTTCAGGCATACTTTGCCTTGATTGAGGTCCTGGTTTCACCATCCTCTAGCCTCAGACACTGTTTTGGAAAATGGAACAAGAAAAGAGCAAGCTACAAGAGATGAAACAACAATGCTGTCAACAATGTTGTCACCCTTCACTTCTGCTAAGCTGAACTAATAATTTTCTCAGATACAAAATAAGGGAACCTTTCCTTAGATGAAAAATTTGATCTGTCCATTGAAACACCCATAATGCAAAATACCACAGGATGTTTCTTTTGGGCAGGGCAACATTCTTTTCCCTCTCTGCTCTGCTCTGTGCTTGTTCACCATTTCCTCCTTTCTCTTCTCCTGAAGACTCCTTGCATCTAGGTATCCCCTTTGGGTCATCCTGTTTGAAATCACCTTCATTCACCAAAACAGAAGCCAACGTAACGCTGCCTTCTCCACACCGTCTTATTGACAAATCTCCTTGTCCATTTTGCTTGGCACATCATGAGGGTGTAACAGGCTCCAGGCAGAAGGAACAGACTCTGCAGCTCCTCACACAAACACTGTCACCAAATAGACACAGGACAGAAAAGTCCAGGGAGAAGCATCTCTCACCCTGGTAGCACAGTTCATTGTAGCTGTGATGATGCTTTGGTTTTCTATGTCATAGAGGAAATTCTTATTTCTGTGTTTTTTTGTTGATATTTTGGAACTATGTGATTTTGAACTATATGAGCCCTTATTATTCAGGTTGATGAGGTCATTTGTCTGAAACGGAAAAAAACTAACAGCACTATGCTTCCTGCTGATAATCATATTGTCCAAGGTGCATATACTGGAATGTGAAGATTTCTGAATATATCACAGCATTAAGGAGATAGAGAATTTCCATTATTAACTTTCAAAAAATTGAACTGGTTTCAAATCCCATAGGAAGGTTAAACACCACAGTCAGAATCCTATTATCTCTCTGAACTAATAATTTTAAATGGCCTTCAGCTGCAACCAAGAGAGATCTGGAAGCAAGTATTCTTTCTGTCAAGTCTTCATAGATGCAGAGTTTTGCGGGCAGAGTTTCCTATTAAACATACCTATTCTTTCTACATAGTCCAACCTGATGTACCCACATCTCATATGAGGCAGGGATGAAACATTATTGAAATATTTCAGGTTGGTATTTTTCCATTATCCAACAGAAATTTACTTATATGGTCTGCAATTTAAAGATAAAATAAAAACAGCCCTCTAAGTATGCCATGAGATATGCTGGACTAATGTGACTTTTTTATATATGTATATTCAAGGCTGTTAGACATAGACTGGGACTATCTGTACAAGTTTCTCATTCTTGTCTTGAAAGTGCAACTGTGTAGAGTAGTGGACCTTCACTGAAGAAGTAGGTGAATAGAGATTTCTGCAAGGAAAGAAACTACAAAAGATACATTCCAGAAAACACAAGACCAAATCTAATGGCTAAATGTTTAACTAAATAGAAATAACTAGAAACTGTTGAGATACAAAATTACATTAGAATTCTAAAGAATAAGTTGAAAGAAACAAGTTGAGGATTCCCTAAAACAGGCACATCTTTTCTCATCTTTATTTTTTCCCCACTAATAATGAAAGTTTCGTGTCTGTTTTTTCAAATGTCTCTGTTAACAGCTTCATAAGGACAGAATTTTTGAAGATTCTTCTTAATTCATTATATAAAATTACAAGCTGCTGCCAAATCAAGTGATCGTTGTTGGAATGCACAGGGATAGAAAAATGTTGAGAGTAACTATAGGTTATTTGGTCAGAAGATGGACATAGTAACAGAAGATGGGCATAGTAACACTCCAAAGACAGAGGACTTGCATCAATCACTTCAAATATAAAAGAAAATAGGCCCAACATTTTCAAGAGCCACAAAACTTACTAATGTGGCTTTTTTTGTGGGAAGCCTGTTAACATGAAAGCAATTTTGTAGTTTCTTCATGTTTTATGTCCAGCACTGGTTAAAAAAAAAAAAAATCTGTGGGTATATATACACCAGGACCAAGTGTGGGAAAAGAGCCTGAAAACATATTAAGATTCCAAAGCTCCAATGAACAGTATACAGCCCAAGAGGGCTGAAATGACTACAACATTTAGCACAGACTTTCAGAGGAACCATTATCATGGGACAGCAATCAGCAACAAACCATGATTTACTGGAATTCACTGAACGCTCACACTAACTCATTCTTGCTCTAGCCTGGAAAACAATATGGCAGAACCTATGGAATTTGTCTTTAACAGCACAGCTGTAAGGCATGTACTCCTCAGCTGGTACTACCAACTGTAGTTATTCACTTTTAAAAAGATTTTTCCGGGTATTACACAAAATTCTGTACAGACAAAGAGATGGTCGCTGCACCCTCCACTCATGGAAATCCACAATTAGAACTGGTATTAGAAATTATTTAGATTTCTACTCACAGCAAAACACGAGAGTAAAACATGGGTTCCAGGCTGTAAAAACACTTGTAACTTTTTATTATGTGATTTGGTGTGACTATTGCTTTTAGTGATGTGTTGAACTGAACCTACATGTACTATTTTTAGCTAACTCTTAAATAAAGTGAAGTGTTTAATGAATAACAACAGTGATATATTACTTGAAACCAAACTGAGCAAAATGCTGATGTTGAGCAGAACTCACTCGGGGAAACATTTCTCAGCAAATTAGGTGGAAAGTGGTTGAAGGAAATAAAGGCAAATTTTTAAGCTTGAGAGCTTAAATCCAAATCACAGCTTTTACTCTGACATTTGCACTAACCTTAGCTGCATAGTTAGAGTGGGAGGATTTTTTGTTTGTTTGTTTTGTTTTGTTTTGTTTCCCTTAAGTACCCAGATATCATGGTCATTTGATTTTCCTGGAAAATAATATCTGGGTTTTCATTGTCCACTTAATGCAATGTTTCAGTTCAGAAATAAATAAGTAAGAAATATATTGTGACAGTATAACCTAATGATTAAATTCCTGAATTAAACAGGAGTATAGAAATAGCTTAGAGATGGTTTTTCCTTATAAAAATATGGGTTTATTGTAATATGTACAACATATTTGCATAGTTGCAAATGAAGAAGTTGAAAACATATACAGAATATAAGCATATATGAAGCCACTGGAGAGAATGATTCATTTTAAACAGTGTCAGAGAAACCTTGGTTCAGATATTGTGAACAGTATTAGAAACTGTTTTTACACACTTTGTGATGCTGTCATGAAGGGAGTCTATGTCACTGTGTAATGGTGCAAACAGCGTAATTAAAAGGTCTGAAATAGTTAGCCCCTCAAAGAACTACAAAGATTTCATATATCTGGGTTTTGGTGTATTTCTTTACTGAATGTTTATAATATTATGTAATTCAGTATTTTTGTTTTAAAGGTGCAAATTAAACGTTATTTTGTAATCTACATTCCTGCAATGATGCATAAATCAGTGATTCAAAAACTAGCAGCATATATGTGGTTTTCTGATCTTATTTAGCCCATAAGAATTCCATGTCATGCACATATTGGTCAGGCTCAAGGGTCAAGGCATTATTTTTTTCATTGTCTTTCTACCTTCCAGACCCCTGCAATATTTTCTATCCAGGTTGTATGCTCTGGAGTTGATCACTGCTCCTTTGCTCCGCTTGGCAATGAAACATTGCCTTTTTTTTTTCCTTGCCAACATTCTATACTGATTCAACATCAGTTAAAATGTAAAGATCACTGTGACTACTGCTATCAGTTTTCTCCCTGATGTCTAGTCCTAACCATGAGCCTTAAACATGTATTCTTTAATACTGTAAAACTATAAAATACTATAAAACAAACTGTAACCAAATACGATGTTAAAAGTTTAATTACTTTTCTTCAAGGTCAAAATAGAAGGAAAAAAGGGAAATATCAGCTTTGAGAGAATTTCTTATTCAATCACAGACTAAAGAAAGAAGAAAATAACAAGAAAAATAAATTTGTTTCTAGTATTTCTTGTTTGATTTGAAAAGAGGCTCTTACTTTAAAAGGACTGTTGAAAAAAATCAACTTGTATCTTAGTCTCAGCGAGTTTTAAACTTGAGCCAATCTGCTGAATTCCTCAAGCAAAGGACATTATATAACAACTCAAGCAGGATTTTATATTTTTGTGTAATAAATAAATTTAAAGGTAATCTACATGGGAATTTAATCAAATTAACCATGAGTTAACATGTAGTTATGGCCTACATTATATATAATAGTGAATACTTCACTGGATTTTCCATTAGGGATTTAGCTTAGCTTGAAGATTGCAAGCTTTACTGAAAGGCCTTCTTTCAGCCTTTTTTTTGGCTTTGACTTACCAAGACTATTAAGACAGTTTTACAGTCTTGCTTCTAAATCTTGAATTAATATTAGGATTATAATTTTATAGCGAGCATGAGTGGGCCTCATTAAATCTCAAATCCTGCAAATTCTTCTCTGTTTGCAACCCACAGATTTTGGAAAATTTAAAGGACTGGAGCTAGGAAAGAGGAAAACAAACCCTACACTTTCACATTGCTACCATACTTCCTTGTGCTTTTAGCCACAATGGTCTCAACAAGAAAATTGTATTCCTGTTGCATTGTTCCTTATGTGCAAGAATTATTGGAATTGCATATATACATGAATAAGCATAACCCACAATTTAGGGTGCAGGATCTCTATTACACCAATCTGGAATTAAACAACAAGAACAAATACACTAGGTGAAACCTTGGAAAGTGACTCATGGGCAAAATGCTGTAAATCTTCATCACTTGATAGCCCCTCTCTGGGATGGAGCCCCATGTCTCTTTCTCGTCTAAATCTGAAATGAACAGTTATGATAAAAGCTGTTGAAGGACACTATCCCCCTGCAGAGGATTAAGAGTAAACATTTTGCACTACTGCAGGAAACAGCTAAAATTAGCTGCTGCAAAGGCAGGAAGAAAAGAGCTGTCTACTTTTTGGTAGATCTTATCCTCTGTTTTTTAATCCAGTACCTAGCAAGACCCTTTCATGTGAGTAGACACATTCTGTAGAATAACTTTATATGAAATTTTAAAATACTTGCTATAGGCTAGTCAATCCCTCTTCCTTCTCCCTCATAAAGGCTAAATGACTTCCTTAAACCATTCTTTACCTCAGGTGCAATCTATACGCTCGACAAAATAATCGTAGCTGTGACTTCGACTATCAGCTGGTCAGTCTGGCTAGTTACACTTGTCAGTTTTTACTTTGAAAGGTGTATGAGAGGAAGTGGAGTTGTGATGTAAGACATAGCTTAGAACATGTAGATTAAAACATTAAAGTTACTGGTATGGGAAGTAAAATTTTCACCCTGTCACCTCACAAAGTCTAAGGTGGAGTTCAATGTTCTGAGGGGTAAGAAAGGACTGGCAAAATTGCCAGTCTGATCAAAGTCTCTAGACACAAAGTGATTGAAGTGAGCGCTTCCAATAGGCAAGTCAATGAGTTTGGGGTGTTTTGTTTTGTTGAAGTTTTTTTCCAATTTGGCCTCTTTGTGACTTGCACTAAGATTTGCTGCAACAGAAACCAGAACACAATCATGTCTGAAGACACTTCTTGTGATGAAATTTCCTTGGAAACCAAGGTGGTATGGGCCTTTCATTACATTAATACATATCAAATATTATTTCTTAAAACACAATATAGTGCTGATATTAATAATCTTGAACAATACAAGATTATTCAGTTCTACTTTTCACACAAATGACTGAGAATAAAAATCATTGCTGCTCTCCAGCACTCTGTTGAATGCACCTTGCAATGTTCCAGACGATTCTGGAAGGAATTAAACACACAAATTTTGACTAATTAAAGCTTCTGAGTTTACTGACTACTCATAGTACAAAGATTAAAAAAACAGCTGAGGAGCTTAGCCTTAGTATTTGCAAAGTTATATGATGGGGGTCAGTCAGAGGGAGGTCATGTAAGCAGATTTAAGTTAATTTCCTGTTTATACTTGGCTTTGACATAAAGATTTTGGCGTAATTTTTTTTTTTAATGTGAAGTTTTGAATATGCTAGTTATTAACATCTTTTGAGAGGGAAAAATCCAAAACTCCTCCAAGCACCTTTTACTAAAAACAGGGTTGAGCAACTTTTTTTTTTTTGGGGGCGGGGGGAAGTGCAGGTAGGGGGGTTAAATATCCTGGAATTTGATTACCCAGCACATTCCAGCTATCTGCCTGAGCAGGCCCCTCTATCAGGACTTCCTGATTACTACTTATGCATTATTTCAATCTGAGCCCTTGAAGGATTTAATTTAATACAGATTAGTACCTTTATTAAACCTCTGAAATCTGCTAAATATTGTTCAGTGAAGTGGATTAGTTGTTTAATTTGTTGCTCTCTCACACACAGAAAAAAAATAACAATGACTGAAATAATTACCTTTCCATTGGGTTATTGAAGGTGACATTACTATAGGGCTTTTATCTTATGTATTTTAAACTGGCGGTTTTCTAACTCAGAGAGATGCCTATGGTTCAGCAACCTTAGAAACTAAGTTGACCGCAATAGCAGTGTCTTGCAGTGGTTTAATTTTACAAAGAATAAATTAAGGCTACCGTCAAGAATGTCTTACCAAATATAAGACTAAAATCTGGCAGCGTTTTCTCTGATCAGAAAAGAAAAATAGAAAAAAATTAAAATGCTGGAATATTTTAAGTTCTTAATTTAATTGTTTTCCTAAGAACAAAATATATAGATTAACACTAGTATTAATAGATTAATACTTATATTATAAAATTATATAGATTATAATATTATAAAATATATAGACTAATACTAATAAAGATTATGCAAATTTAAGGAATAATTTTGTACCCACTGCAGTCAATGATTCATCAGAATGTCACTCATTGAAGACTAATTTATTAAAAGATTATTTAGATAATCTTAGTTTCTAAATTAAGATGTCTATCCTGCTGATTTTTTACTGTTGACTTTTTAGGGAATGATAATTTAAGAGTCAATTAACAACAATAGTTTATGTGACTTTCAGTCTCTTTCAGTCTGATTGATTTACACTAGAAATTCTTTGTTTAAAGAAAACCCTTAATTCTTAGTAAGACTTGGAAATGAGGATTAAAGGAAAGAAAATAACTCATGAAAAGCAACTACATCTAAAACACCTGGGATAGTATCTCTGCTTCTACGAGCAAGATGTGATAACAAAATGTCTCCTCTTTTATCTAAAGGCTGGAGGTCATGAGGATGTGGCTGGGCTTTTTTTTCTGTGGTGGCCAGTGATAGGACAAGAGGCAGTGGGTACAAACTAGAAAACAGGAGGTTTCACTTGAACTTAAGGAGAAACTTCTTTACTGTGAAGGTGATGGAGCACTGGAACAGGCTGCCCAGAAGGGCTGTGGGGTCTTCCCTGGAGACTTCCCAAACCTACATGGATGTGTTTGTGAGCAACCTCATCTAGGCAAACCTGATTTAGTAGGGGGTTTGGACTAGATGATCTCCAGAGGTCCTTCTAACTCCTTCTATTCTGTGATTTTGCCCAGCAGAAGAGCTCCTGTTAAAATGAAAGGGTCAGTCATGAAAGGCTTGCTTCAGAATCACAGAGGGATACTTCTGCTTGTTTAACACAGAGCTCTAGCTGGCACTGCAAACTGGTAGAAGTAGAATTAAGGTTGTTGTGGAGGCTGCATAAAACAGATATAAGCCATACACAGATAAAAGCTGCGTAAAACAGATATAGACTATACAACCATGCTGGCTGCAGCACAGTGGGATTCTGGGGAGAAGAGTAAAATTTGTGAAAAAACTACTGAGGATACTTGATTCATCACTGTTGGTGTTGTTAAGCCCTGCTATGCTACCCATATTCAAAACACTTCAAACTAAGTGACCTTGTTGTGGCAAAGCTGGTTTACTGGCATAGAGGTTTGTTATTAACTCTAACAACAGTTTAGTAAATATTCCATAAATGAGACACTTCACACTAAGTCTAATTAAAAATACATATTTTTTTAAAAGTTCTACTAGGAATTAATGGTATTTTCTAACATTTTCGGCCAGACAGTAGAGTGGGAAACATTGTAGCAGAGATGACTTAAGTGAATTTCAGAGGCAAATTCAGGAGTATCTAAATTTTAGCTTCATCTGTTTTGAAATAACATTAGGTGAGGATTGCACTGGGCCAAACTACCTAGCAAGGTACATATACCTTGGGCTTTGGTTATTAACTTTAGTAACCTATATTGGAGCTTCCTCGGATCTCTCCAGGCAGCACTCACGTCATCAGATGGAGTTAACGGCACTAACACGTCTGCTACTTCATCCCCAGGACGGGATTTGCTGTAACTGAAAATGAATGTAGTGCTTCATCTTATCCTACGTGCTGAAAATCACAGATTCACAGTATGAATGAGACTCAGATCAGCCACTTTCACTTGGGAAGTCTGCAGACAGGAGTAACAGGTCAAGCTTGAGTGACTGCTGCTATGGAGGGAAGTCTGATTTCTTACTAACCCAAAGCACTATGCCATAAACCAACTGGGATTGCTCCCTCCTCTCTTCCCTTTCTCTTTTCTGTTTCATCATTAATTTTGCACCTTTTCATATGGCAAAATATGAAAGAAAAATATATATAAACACTCCATCTCTGAGGATTTTAAATGACAATTATGTACTCAGAAAACACAAGGACTTATTTGGAATATGTGTAAATAGGAGCAGGAAAGGCACAGACTTTTTCATTAGAATTGGCACCTTAGATCAGCAGCTCCAAACCAATACAGCAATAGTAAAGAAATAAGATCTGTGAGAGGGGGACGACTTTTCTCTGGTCCTGCAGCTGCAGCTGTTGGAGACATTAGACACTGGTTGTGAGGATGATAGTGATGAAGGTAGTCTGAGCTTCTGTGGCAGCTTTGCCCCTGCAGCATCCTTGCCATATTCTTTATGCCAGTCAGCTTGGTAAGTCAGTATGTTACTGAGTAGTTTTCTTTGTAAGAGTTTGTTTTGGGATCTAGCCAATGGTTTACAGACTCCACAGTGGTTCATTCCTTGGAAACTTCAACATTGGGAGGTCCCAATGGACTGGAGGGTAGCAAATGTAACACCCATCTACAAGAAAGGGAGAACGGAGGATTCGGAAGACTATAGACCTGTCAGTCTGACCCCAGTACCAGGGAAGGTCATGGAGCAGATCATCTCAAGTGTTATTACATGCCGTACAGAAAACAACCAGAGGGTCAGGCCCAGTCAGCACGGGTTTATGAAAGGCAGGTCCTTCTATGACAAGATGACCCAATCTTTGGATGAGAGAAAGGCTACCTAGACTTTTGAAAAGCTGTTGATACTGTTTCCAACAGAATTCTCATGGAAAAACTGGCTGCTCGTGGCTTGGATGAGCACACACTCTGCTCATCATCGTCCACTCTGGCTGGACAGACAGGCCCAGAGAGTGGTGGTCAATGGAGTTAAATTCAGCTGGTGGCCAGTCACAAATGGTGTTCCTCAGGGCTCAGTGTAGGGACCACTTCTGTTTAACATCTTTATTGGTGATCTTGATGAAGACATAAAGTGTGTCATCAGTAAGTTTGCAGATCACACCAAGTTAGGTGGGAGTGTCGATCTGCACAAGGCTCTACAGAGGGACTTGGATACATTGGATCAATGAGCCAACGTTAATGGGATGAGCTTCAACAAGGCCAAATGCCAAGTCCTGCACTTAGGTCACAACAACCCCAAGCAACACTGCAGGCTTGGGGAAGTGTGGCTGGAAGGCTGTCTGGCAGAAAGGGACCTGGGAGCTCTAATTGACAAGCAGCTGAATATGAGCAAGCAGTGTGCCCAGGTGGCCAAGAAAGCCAATGGCATCCTGGCTTGTATCAAAAATGCTGTGTCCAGCAGGAGTGGGGAGGTGATTGTCCCCTTGTACTCAGCATTGGTGAGGCCACACCTTGACTACTGTGTTCAGTTTTGGGCACCTCAATACGAGAGAGATGTTGAGGTGCTGGAGCAAGTGCAGATGAGGGTAATGAAGCTGGTGAAGAGCCTGAAGGATAAATCTTATGAAGAGCGACTGAAGGAGCTGGGGCTGCTTAGTTTGAAAAAGAGGAGGCTGAGAGGAAGTCTCATTGATCTGTACAACTACCTGAAATGACATTGGAATGTGCTGCCCAGGGAGGTGGTTGAATCACCAACCCTGGATGTGTTTAAAGGTCATTTAGATGTGGTGCCTGGGGATATGGTTTAGGGGTCAACTTTGTAGAGTAGGATTATCAGTTAGACTAAAAGTGAAAAAGCAGACCATTCCCCAGAATATACTCCTGCTAAGGTGGAATGGGGTGCATGTCTGGAAAGCAAAACAAACAAAACCTGTATTTGTTTTTGAGCCTTTCTTCTTGTGATGGTTTGAAACTGTCTTTTTAATTTTTCCTTGCAAAGTTCAGAACAGAGAAAATGAAAGAATGTAAATAAGTCACTATTGACACACTATTAACTGACACACTTCTAAGAAAACCTGGGTCACCAATTCCCATCAGCTCCATAGCAGCTGTTTCAGCGAGAATAACTGTTGTGGAACACAGTGAAAACTGCAATCATGAAACATAATTCCATCCTGTCTTTGGTAGCTGCCTTTGCAAGTGTTTTCCCTAAATACCTCATTCCTATCTCAGCTGCAAGTAAAAAGCTGCCTAATTCTGGTTACCTCTTGCCACTGTTGTGAACTTTCCAGACTGTGTCAGAGAAGACCTTTGCTAATTTGGAAGCTCATTTAAGTTTTTATTAAGTGTTTTCACTATGCCAGCACCATAGAAAATTAATACAAGCTGAGTCTTAACAAGAAACCATGTGTCCCATGGTGTAATTTAAAGCAAGCTTTATGTAGATTTCTCTCTTATTATAACCCATGAATTCAACTTCTCTCTTACTGCAACAATGGAGAAAGAACAATTCCTCCGGTAGTGTGATGGAGTTCTGTTTAATCTGAACTTTTTCAAAGGTAAGTGTTCTGGTAGGGCCAAATGGGCTCAGCACAGACCCAGACAGGGCCTGATCTGTCTAGACATGGTCCGCCTCTTCCTTCCTTCCTCCTGCAGGAGTCAGGGTAACGTGGGAAAAGAGACAAATGAACAGCCCCAACATGTCTGGTAAACAAGCCGCCTTCTGGGATAAGAGCATTGTACTGGCCATTGCTGTTCCCTGACCAGGCCTATGTTTCTGCCTTTTATGGCCACAGCCTGGCAGAGTTTCTTTGGATAACTGTTTGCTGGCTTCAGTTGCCCTATTGGCCCAACTGAATCTTGGGCAAGTGATAAATGCAGGTTGGTTTATAGTAGCCTTGCCTTGCCTGCTTGGGTCTGCCTTGCCTGTGTTGCCTGGTGCAAGACTTGAGGTAGAAACCACGAGCCCTACTCATTGCAAGCTTGAGAAGCCACGAGCCTTAGGATCCAAGCCTCCTTCCCTTTGCATCTAGAATTCATGCTGTGCCTCAGTATACCCAGGAAGACGCAAGAGCCCTTCGTGAAAACGCGTCATACCGCCTGCCGTCCTGCTCGAGCCAGACCAGCACCGACACCCTTTACAGCCTCAAAGGCTAATACACAGCAGCAGCACCCCCTTGTTTGGTGGAACTCTTCGTGAGTAATTAGTTGATTGCCTCCTCAGTTTAATGGTTCTTGTCGTGTCTCCCCACTGTGGTCAAGTGCCAGTTTGCGTCAGGGGGATTTTCTCTTACTATTATTCCTCCTCGTTTGATTGAAAGTATTAAAATTGTTATATTGCCTAAATATTGTATGTTTCCACTGTAAATATATATCCCAGCCATATATCGAACCTATTTAATCTGTTTTGGGCAAATTTTCATATTAATAAAAAGTTATTAATATTTTCATTAATATTCATATTTGCCATAAATTAATACATTCTGTAAGAAATTATTAAATGTACATGCTCCAAAATTATAAATCCACTCTACTATAAATTTCTTAACATCTATCACTTTCAAATTTTACCTGTAGTTATGCTGTAAATAAATCCAGTAACATGCAGGTTTTTAAATACTTAGGTTGTGTAACTTAATCCTTCTCTGTGCAGGTATAAACCTACCAATGTTCAGTACAATTCTCAAACACCAGGATGCCCGAGACTGAAAATGAAGCATATTCTACCTCATTCTCTGTAATCATAAAATCATAGAATCAACAAGGTTGGAAAAGACCTCAGAGATCATCAAGTCCAACCCATCACCCAGCACCTCATGACTAACTAAACTATGGCACCAAGTGCCACGTCCAATCCTTTTTTCAACATCTCCAGGGACAGTGACTCCACCACCTCCCTGGGCAGCACATTCCAATGGCAGATCACTCTTTCTGTGAAGAACTTCCTCCTCACCTCAAGCCTAAAATTCCCCTGGCACAGCTTGAGACTGTGTCCTCTTGTTCTGGTGCTGGTTGCCTGGGAGAAGAGACCAGCTGCCACCTGTCTACAACCTCCTTTCAGGTAGTTGTAGAGAGCAATAAGGTCTCCCCTGAGCCTCCTCTTCTCCAGGCTAAACAACCCCAGCTCTCTCAGCCTCTCCTCATAGGGCTTTTGCTCGAGACCTCTCACCAGCCTCGTTGCCCTTCTCTGGACATGTTCAATTGTCTCAACATCTTTCTTAAACTGAGGAGCCCAGAACTGGACACAGTAATCAAGGTGTGGCCTAACCAGTGCTGAGTACAGGGGCAGAATGACTTCCCCGCTCCTGCTGGCCACACTATTTCTGATGCAGGCCAGGATGCCATTGGCCTTCTTGGCCACCTGGGCACACTGCTGGCTTGTGTTCAGCCTACTGTCAACCAGTACCCCCAGGTCCCTTTCTGTCTAGCTGCTCTCCAGCCACTCTGACCCCAGCCTGTAGCTCAGCATGGGGTTGTTGTGGCCAAAGTGGAGCACCTGGCACTTGGATTTGTTGAATGCCATCATGTTGGACTCTGCCCATTTGTCCAGTCTGCCAAGATCCTTCTGCAGAGCCCTCCTGCCCTCTAACAGATCAACTCCTGCTCACAGCTTGTTGTTATCTGCAAACTTACTAATGGTGGACTCAATCCCCTCATCCAGATTATCAATAAAGATATTGAACAGGATGGGGCCCAGCACTGATCCCTGGGGGACAGCTGGATGTGGCACCATTCACCACCACTCTCTGGGCCTGGCCCTCCAGCCAGTTCCTAACCCAGCACAGAGTGCTCCTGTCCAAGCCATGGGCTGACAGCTTGGCCAGCAGTTTGCTGTGGGGGATGGTGTCAAAGGCTTTGCTGAAGTCCAGGTAGACCACATCCACAGCCTTTCCTACGTCCACCAGGCGGGTCACCTGATCACAGAAGGAGATCAGGTTGGTGAGGCAGGACCTGCCCCTCCTAAATCCGTGCTGGCTGGGCCTGATCCCTTGGCCATCCTGCAGGTGTGCTGTGATTGCCCCCAAGATGATTTGCTCCATCATCTTGCCTGGCACTGAGGTCAGGCTGACAGCCCTGTAGTTTCCAGGTTCCTCCATCTGGCCCTTCTTGTGGATGGACATCACATTGGCCAGCTTCCAGTCCTCTGGGACCTCTCTGGGGAGCCAGGACTGGTGGTAAATGATGGAGAGCAGCTTGGCCAGCTCATCTGCCAGCTCTCTCAGCATCCTAGGATGAATCCCATCTGGTCCCATGGACTTGTGAGTATCCAAGTGGCTCAGCAAGTCCTGAACTACTTCCTCCTGGATTTCTGGGGGATTATACTGCTCCCTGACCCCATCTACCAGTTCTGGAGGCCAGTTACCCTGAAGTCCTCCTGCCTTGCTGTTGAAAATTGAGACAAAGAAAGTATTGAGTACCTCAGCCTTTTCCTCATCTTTGGTTACAATAGTCCCCTTTAAGACCAATAAAGAGTGGAGGTTTTTCTTGCCCCTCTTTTTGGCATTAATATATTTATAAAAATGCTTTTTATTGTCTTTCACAGAAGCAGCCAGTTTAAGTTCTAACTGGGCTTTTGCCTCTCTAATGTAAATGAACACAAAATGAGAGAAAATATCTTAGATCTGAACATCTCTACTCACACATGTTTAGTTGTGTTAGACTGAATGGAATTTTACAAGTATTTAGATCCATACAGATTTATTCCATCGGAAAAAATCCCCCACAATATTATATATAAAAAGAAAGGTAATTAACCCCCAACTATATCAAAACTGAAGAATCTTGAATCTGATGTAAAGGTAAAAATTTTGGCTATGTGGGCTTGTTAATACAAAGTACATTGTTTCACCCTGAAATGTTTTATCAATACTCAGAAGGCACATTTTGCACATTACTGTAAGTGCTCTTGCTGTTCAAGATAATGGTTGTGTCATTAAAGACAGTATCTTGTTATGGACTTGAATAGGCTGAGAATCTGCAGTTAAATTTTAAATGGGGTATATACGACACAGGAAGAAGATCAGGGCTGTGATTACTGTCTGCAGATTTTGAAACTCTACATTGTAGAATTGCTGTCAGAAATTGAAGGTAGCTGTCCATTCCCCAGCTATCTCATGCATTCACATCCAATAATATAGCTTTTAATTTTTGTTCTTGGAGGAGCTCAGCTGCTCTTAGCAATAAATCAACAAACAAATTAAATAATTTTATATCTAAAAGGGCTTGTCTTAAGACTTATACCAATATGACCTTCACTGAGGTCTCCACAACTTTATCAAGACTATAATCTACAGTTTAAGAAGCACTATTTGAAGTCAATATTAATAGTTCTGCAGGTCTGAAAAACTATAAGATGCAACAGTGCTTGAATGAGTGGTATGGAAGGTGATGTGATATTTGTGAAGTCTTCAAGGCATGTAGTATCTCCAAATGTAGAAAAATCTAATACTGTCCTCATTCACATCAATGAATGTTTACTTAAAAGCCTGAGAAGGGCTTCCCTGGTATGAAATCATTTCAAGAGCTCTACCTACATGCCAGGACACAGTATGGTTTTGAGTATCATGAAATGATGAAGTCATGTACACATTTAATGATAGGAGATCCAACTCTGCATTTCCCAAACACTAATTGTCACAGATTTCAAGGCACAATGAAGGGAAGATTCTACCATCTATTGATTTTAGACATGTTTCAGTGTCTTTAAGCTTGAAACTAAAGATGAAATTCTTATTTAGTATTTAGCCATGACAGCCTCAGGCTATAGCTTCAGCTCTGTTTGTTATACTTGTTATGTTGTACTAGTTATCTGTTTCAATGTATTTGAAAAAGGTTTAATACAGTTATTTGAATCTAACTGTAATGCATAAACTTAAAAAAAAAAACTTAGATATCAAATCAGTGGTAATTAGAAAACATGGAGAGGTTTGGTACTGATAACTCCAGTTTCTAAATCAAGCACAGGTTTGCAATTACCATCAATCAAAAGACTGAAAAGCTGTCCTCAGTCTTCAATCACAAGTTTTCTTTTGTGACTATATGTATAAATGACTGACATTTGGACTTAAACACAGTGAGTCAAATTCAGTTTCAGTGTCTGTTGAATTAAGTAAGATATATGTGCTTACATCAAAGGTGACTTGGATCCAAAATATATGGGAGACAACTGTTTGCCCAGACAGACTAAGATCTTGTAAAATTAATTTTCTTTGTAACCAGATCTACCATGCTCTTCCTGCTGTATGAAAAAACCTTTCAGACCCTAGTCACAACATGAATGATTCATGCACCCTTTGTGACATGTGATCTGCTTACGGGAAAAAAAAGAAAAACAAAATACCGACAAAAAGGCTATCTGCATTTATTCTTATGTCATCCAGAAAGAAGAAAACAGAATGTTATTTTTAAAAATTCGTTGTTTATTTCATGATGAGGTAAATGTCTTTTTCCATAGGGACACTACATGAATCAAGGCTGGTCCTGTGTTCTATAATTGCTGGGACCCCACTTTCAAGATGTGCAGAAAACACTTTCAGCTCATTGCCACAAAGATCCAGTAGGGATAGTCGAAAACTCTGCAAGAGGGCAACTCAAGCATCACGTATCTCTTAACATTTCTGGACTAGAAATGTTTAGGATGGTGAAAAATTATGGTAACTGCTCTAGTGAACCAGATTCAATGTTTCAAGCAGCAAAATATTTAGGATGCTTTAGCTCTGGAGTTTTAGTTCAGCTTATTACATGTGTATATTTCTTCTACAATCAACACATTCCAATTCCACTATTGATAATTTTTCTGAAAATTACCTAAGTATTCTTACAATTAGCTTTCTTTTGCTTAATATCTTTAAACCAATATATACAAAGCAACCAGCACTACTAAAAGTAAAAAATAAAACTTGTCCAAAACCTTGCTTATCTGGAAATACTTTAGCCATAGATTTCACACAGAAAATTTGCAGAGAATTGGTATATTGTAGTAGAACTTCTGCAGCTGATATAGCTCTTCAGCACACTGAGAGAGTTGAGGGAGAAAAGAGGGTTTTCTCCAGTTGTGTAGAGTGACTTCTGTACTGTTTTTCACTTCTTGATTTCATGCAAACCTGTGTGTTTTTGTGCCCTGTTGTGTTGTGCCCAGCGGCATCATGCACAGGGCTTGGATTTCTCTCTTACTGAAGGACACCAGGTGAGAGGGAAAGAGAGTTGTCACCCAGTAGGGATCAGCTGATCACAGGAGCCAAGCTGAAGGAGGTTACCCCACTTAGCAGAAAAGGAAGATATCTAAGGTCTTTGTGAAAATGGAGTAATACAATCTCACTTGATACAGCCTACATTTGTCTAGCAAATTTGGTGAAATCATTGTGCTTTGTTCACACCTGGTATTTCTGCTCAGCTATGCAAATTTATAAATGGATTCTGTTGTCTTATACTGCGCATTTAAGATCAATTCAATAGCACATAAGCGTTAATAGATACCAAGTTCTTTCTGTTTCCCTCTATTTCCCTCCACCAGTCTCTTCTCTGATATAATAATTTACTGAATATGCCACAGGCCCCATTGATTTCTTTTACTGCAAATGAACTGTACTGCAAAATTGTTTTCTGAAAACACTAATGCAATCTCAATGACATGATCCATTGCTTTAAGATCACATCTGAAATAATGAGAAAGGCATTTCCTACAGAAGTCTGTTTCAGCAACACTTATTACAGAGTTATGTATTGAACAATTTCAGTAATGTATTGTAATTATCATCTCCATTTTATCAGCAGCGCCCCATGGCCTCACTGCAGGTTCTATAACAAAGTCCTGCTATTTAGCTTATTTTAACAATAACACACTCAGAAAAATAGTTCTGTTACCTTTTAAGACTGCTCTGCTTGCAGTTGAAATTTTCACTACAAAACTTAAAAACTTATTGTCGGTGGGAACACCATTCTTTTGAGAAAAATAATAGTTAGAATTTAAGCTGGGAAATATAATTAGCAATTTTGCTTAAAATTAACTGATATCAGGATGCTTTATCTAATATATACAGTTGCAGTGTCAGCCTTGTGAAACAAATCATCATGAGTGCAAAAACTCACGTTTGCTTCTTTTCTAGCTTCACTGCAGATCTGAGTTACAGTTTACTGCTGACAAAATACTGTTGCCCAACACATGAACAAGTACCTCTCTCTTCAGCTGCATCAGAAACATGCACAAAGTATTTTAGGCAGATAGAGTAGCTTACTTTGTAAGCACTTCTATCTTTTACACTCATCTTTCTCCCCTGGAATCACAAGATAATTTAAAATAAACCTTGACATAAATGAAGACAATTCTTGTGAGACATTGAAATTGTGTTAGAGCTGAAGAAAAATAAAGATGAAATGGGAAAATGAATCAACCAATAGTTGATAAACTAATGAAGATAATATATTTTCTTTTTTAAAGCTACAAAATTAATTAATTGATGGAGATTATGGAGTGCACTTCTATAAAGTTGAATTGGATTATGAAACATAGATATTGATCAACACAGTTGTATAGCTGGCTTGGAATTAGTGAATTGATCAGTCTTGTAAAGACACTCTTGCTGCTGTGCATGTGGATATAGGATGCCAGCCGCATTTTTTTAACTAAAAGTGTGGCAGCTAATAAGGAACACGTACAATTTCTGAACACAGGGCTATTATAAATGCTTAAGTATGTTAACGAATCAGGAATCTATCTTTTACTACAGAAATGTTTTCAAAATTATGGCTAGTAGAAGGAAAAGATCTTAAGCAGCAAAACACAAATTAACAGTCACTCCAGAATGCTAATTTTAGACATCTGGGTAACAATCCTTATGTGAAAATGAAATCAAGACATTAGACATTAGACATCAGTGATTTCATTTTTACCGCTGGTCCCTCTTTCACCAACTGCAATTTTCCTTTTAAACTCAGTGAGGCTATAGCAAGGACCATGTGAAAATTATTTCAATGTAAAAATTACTGGCAAAAACTGTCTCTTTGCTCATCCTTCTCATTTACTCTCAACATCTTCACAGGCTTTTTTACTCGTGAAACACAGGTATTAAAAGGCTTCACATAATGTTACAGGGATTTCCACAAAGACATTGTAAAAGGAGAAGTGATCCAACAATTGTGCAATGATGGGTTGCAAAATGTGAATCACTCAATTGGTTTATTGAACCAGAAAGATGAGCCCATTTTTAGTAATGTCACTTCTAATACATTATGGCAGTAAAGAACAATGCAACAGCTTACTTCCCATAGATATTTTAAAAGCCTTAGAGGCTGCTGTTTGAACCATTCTTTAGTTATTGTTGGCACAGACTTCAGAATGCTCTCTGCAGCCAAAAGTGAAAATATTAAATTAATTTTGCTTTAGTCCAATAGCACCTATTATGGTACTTACAAAATGTAAGGGTCAGCTTCATGCAGTATGTTATGTTGTTGTAAACACCAACACCAGATAGGGAAACAAATATCCTTACTTGGAGCAAACTTCAGCTTTTTCACACCGTATCTGTCAAAGTATTGCTACAAAACTGACATCTGACCCCACACTAACTTGCCTTGCAACAAGCTTGAAAAATACCAGTACTTTGACAATTCCCCACTGTCCAACATGTTCCTGCAGTTTAGAGAAACTGGAGTGGAATACTGCTTGCTCTACCTATAATAAAGTAACTTCCTTAAGTTAGCATTCTTTTTAATTCATTCTTGATTAACATTTTTCCTCATCTAGATTTTCATTCCTATTCACTTCCTCTTATAAGAAATCATGCTTCATGTTCACCTGAATAATTTTCAGCATCACTCTTACTTTTCTTTTATTTGCTTTTATCAGCTTGCATCACTTCTTCTCTCAATGTCACACTGCATTTGTTCTACTCTATTCTAACTTGCTCTGTCACCAATGGCAGCCCACATCTGGCTGAACGCTGCCTCTAGTCAGTGGTCCCTGATCACGCTTTGCATCAACTGCTGGTCAGTTAGCAGGCTTCACTGAATATATCTAATAGGCCAGAAAACAAAGCTTTGGCTAAGAGCTGGCAGGAAGGAAGGTGGTGCACCACAAGCATTGAATATGACTACAACTTGAACAGCAGGTCAACTCTACATCATCCCTAACACACAAAGTTTTTTGTTTTGAAGCTTCCTTTTAAGATTCTAAAATCTCTTCTCATACTCTTTGCTCTTCCATATTCACATCATTAGGCCAGAGGTATTTAAACATGTTGTGATTCTGTCACATGTGAAGGCTCATAAAGAATGAACATCATGTGCCAGAGATGCTGCCTCAACTATCAACAGCTTCCTACACAAGCCATGCAAAGCAAACACACATACAAGTGCAACTATGCAGGACTGGGTTGGAAATCCATAATAATGTCAGACCAACACTGGTGATGTGTAATGACAGAACAGACAAAAGAGTAAAACGAGCAGTTGCCTTGTACAACAGTAATGGAGTTCTACTCTGGAAAGCAGGGTACCAACATACAAACACATCCCCCTCATTGCATGGATATTTGTGGAGGAGAACACACCTTCCTTGAAGCAGATGGATGTGATGCTAATAACTATTAGTCTTTTATAGCAGATGTTTCCTAAGGGGATAAATGCAGACTGTGGCAGCCTTAACCTTCAGTCTTGACACAGACAAGACTCTTACCTGTGACTGTGTGAATAAGCAGCTAAATATGAATCAGGGTTTTGGGATAGGCAGCAAGTAGAATCGACTATTTGAAGAATATGAATAAAGTGCAATGTTTCTCCTATACCATATAAATGAAAGTGATAAAGTATGCTGCATTATCAGGGCTTCTTTAACTAGCAGTCTTCCAACTGCATTTCTTGGCCTCCCTTGGCCACATTTTAACTTTGCACGCATGAAAAATAAATAGCAAACCAAGAGTCTGTTTCTCTCAAAATAAAGCTGAAGTAGTGAATGAAGCTCGTGCTCTGGTTGTTTCTCTTTTACATTCTGTTGGCAAGGAAGTCATATGTCAAATAAATTTAAAATCCATGGCTGGAGCAGCTTGGTGCATAAGAGCTTGTGTTCAGTGTTTCAGAAGCTAAGATTCAAGAACAATCTTTAAAGACTCTTATTAGGTCAATCTAGTTCTCCCACATAAAAGAACAGTCACTTTAGATGAATGCATTTTAAATTGGATAAATAATTTTCTGAAGAATATGTCTGTCCTCTTTATGATTAAAATTTCAGTTATTTTGAAGCCTATTTTCTGTCTTCATGCAGAGTAAAGATATATTCAAAAGTACCCTTAAAGAAAATTTGTTTAGTACTATTCACTTGATTTTTCTCCCATAGGTTTGCAATACATTCGTCCTATCTCTTTCCTTTTTCTGTTCTATAAAATTATAAATAAATCAGACATAATGTGCTGTCTGTTCCATTAGAGCATATAACCAAAATGTTCAGGATTGCAAATTAGATTGTTTGTGCTGGATATTTACATTCATCTTTTGCTATTCCCTATAATTTATCTACAGTTTTAATAAATCTAGATGCTCTGATTATTTCCCCTGAGATATTGTTTCAAGCTCTCTATTATTTGGGAACAGCTGAAAACTATTTCTGGCAGTCAGATTTATTTTATGCAATATTGTAAGAGTCTTTACCCATCCCAGTTTGCCTTTAATTGATGCCAGGCTTACAGTCTGACAAACAGTATGTTTGCTTTGCTTTTGCTGACAAGGTAACCCTTTCCATCTGCAGTACATGCCTGTTTCATTGCACAGATAGAAAAAGAAGAGTGTATTTCCAGGGGAAAATAATGGTGATGCAGTTCTGCCGTCCTTCACTAGGAATCGTGTTACAAGTGGAGCACAGTTATATTAATCCTCTTCAGAAAAAAATCTTTTGTTTTGATCAACATAATCACAATGAACAATAACAGGATCTAAGCTCAGTACTTGAATAAGACTGACAGTGATCCATTATGTAAATGAACCAAATTCCACTTTCAAAGCATACCCATCACCACTCAGAAAAAGCACACACAGGTGTTTTTTTGATGTGTTCCCATGAATTCATCATTTGGTATTCAATCCAATCAACTAGTTAGAATGTAAAATAACCTCCAAACAAATTTATGATTTTAACCCTTGGTATAGTTAGATTCAGTGATGAACATTAGCAAAGATGAAGATGAGCAAAGGGGAGGGTGTTAAATAAAAACTAAATAATCTTATATGAATGACAGTCAGCATTGCTCAGCTGCTCTGCTTGGATTCCAACACACTTTTCTACCAAGAAAACACAGAAGATACACTTCTGGCAATACATTGTCAGCAATTTGCTAGGAGAACAACTACTCGTACTTCCTGATGCTCATGTGATAGCAATCAATCTTCTCCTCACAATTTTTTCTCCAACCTTTCTAAGATGGTGCAGATGCATTGATGATTTTCATGCCTGCCTAACATGCCTAAGGAGGCAGATGCCCATTTAAGCACAAGGCATCACCATATGCAAGAGGGTTTCTATCATCCTGTAGGAGAGGAGTATTGTATTAACAATGATGATCAATCACAAAAAAATTTTCACATCTAAAAGGTAACTGTCCATTTTTCCATAGATGAATAGTCCTTGAACTCACAAAATCATAGACTGATTAAGGTATATGCATAAAGATAACTATCGGGCTTGGTGCAACCCAGGAAATGTAGTATATTATGAAATACACACACTGCATGAAAAGGAGAAAGACTCGCAAAGGCATCTTATTTTTGAGACTGTCTTGTAGAATTCATTACTTTAAAAAAATAAGACTATAATAAGATAGTGTAACTTTAAAATAGTTGGAAGATATTCAGTAAACACAAACCGTGACATCACCATCTGTACTATGTTGGGTTGAATTATTAGCATACTCTAATTATTAGACTACATCCATCGCTCAAAATTTAGAATATCTTTCTCACTTCCAGTCTATTTATAGTCTTGATACAATTAGGCTGCTGTCCAGCTGTGCTTGAGGCAAGTCAGTTCCATTTAGAAAATTAGATGATGAGAAAAATCCACAGGTAGCTCTACCCCCACTGCTACTATCTCTTATCGGGGAGGCTATACTGTCTCCTTCCTCTTGTCTCAGCTCAGCACCAGCTGCCTTTCCTCCTTGGCCTGATAACTCAAAGCAGCTGGTCTCTATGGCTGCTTACCTGCTTCTTCGGGAGGGGATTGTTATACCCTCAGTTCCAAACTTGGTCAATATTAGCCTGCCAGAACTGATTCCAGAATTTCACCAGAAGTTTGACCTGCAGACACGAGTCTCTCCAGGAAAGGGTTTGGCCCACACTTTAGACTGACTAGAGGATATTTCTTCATTACCACTTTATATTTTTTAGAAGGTCCCTGATCAAAAGAACATAAAAGACTCTACATGCTATTCTAACTGTAAAAGTAATTTCTTAATTGCTAGGAACCACTTAAGACATTTTTGTTCATCCTTAGCAAAGGCAAAATTCTTTGCATTTTCAGGAGTCTGACTAGTTAAAGAGTTAGAGGTTGAGCCATCTGGAAGGTCAACAGCTTGCTGTCACAAACTCTGTGAATCCTAGCTCTTAGCTTGAAACACAGGATTTAATGGCTGCAATGACAAATACTGAATGGCCTTGTTTACATCAATTCAGTAAGTCCCACCCCACAGATATCTCTGCAGTTAACAGTTAACAACTTGGATTTCTTTTTGCTTTACCATGACCTACACACAGAGCAGGAGCTACAATATGTACAAATAATAAATTACTGTAAACTCTTTCTCTAACCTCAACTAATTAATACATGACATCAAAATATATATGGGGGACATCTTCGACATAAGGTGATCATAGTAACTTAGTGGGTTATCTTCAGAGTAAAACTTTTCCTCTGAATTTATTTATTTTGGCAAAGAGAAAGGAGGACCAGAATTGATGCTATTGAAAGAATATTAAAGATTTATTTACAGGATATATTAAAAAAAAACCCAAAACATTGCAACTACCACAAAAGAAACCAAATAACTTTCTGGAAAAAAAATGTTATCTGTTCAGTGGCAATTTCATCATCTGATTCCAGACTTCGTAATTTGCATGAATTTTACTTTGCAATAGTAGTGTATCATTGACGCTTTTGCATATCATTCCTCATTTGACAGCTGACAAACACTGACAGATCTGCTAGCACTTTCACCCTTAAAAAATAACCTCTCTTACTTCATCACCAGCAACGTACCCTCCTGCCACATCCTAAGTTAAAGAAAGTGGAAAGTGAATGGCTTCTATCAGCCAAAAGTGTATAAGGGTAGAAGAAGAAACTGGAAAACCTCCACTCAGCCTTTAAGTATTCTGTACCATTATGGACTGGAATCTCTGTCAAGTCATGAGAGCCATTATTTAAATTGCAAATGTGGGAAATATAACCAAGTGTTAAGCTGTAGTTGTTTCTGTGAGATCTTCATTACATGAAGTCAGGTTGTGTAGCACAAACCCATCCCCATCTTCTGCATGTCCGCTTTACTTGTTTAGTCTATAAATTGTTTCTTGTTGAAAAATCAGGAATGTTCACTTGAAACAGCTTTCCTGTCTTGAATCTGAAACACTGGTACTCTTATATTGAGTAAATCCATTTTCTGCTTTTGCGCTTGAAAACTGAGTAATTTCTGCCTAAATAATTAGTTGCTTTTATAAGAACATGTCACAGTACTGGGAAAATTAAGATCCTGTCCTTATTACATATAAAATAGTACTGCCTTTTTTGCTTAATCAATATATATATAGATATAGGCTTGTTTTCTCGCTTGTTTGTTTAAAAAAAACCCAAAGCACTGAAAATGGACTGTTTCATATGCACTTGACTCTTATTCCTTATTTCCTGCCCTTCCAGTATGCTTAGTAAGCCAAGAATGCCCCAACCTTCTTCCTTTGCACTTTCCATTTGCAGATTCCATTTATGCACACATCAACAGACAACAACAAAACAAATACACATCATAGATAACAGTTTAAGAAAACAAGTAGTAAATTACAGTGGCTTGAATGTATTCTGTCTTCCTTACTTGTTCTCTACAATGACAAGAAGCAAACAGATACAGCAGTTTGCAAATAGCATACGGAATTTAGGGAGCTAAATATAAGGTGTTTAATAATAATACCTTATTTCATCTACAAAAATTTTCCTTTAGTTCTGATATTGGCACCCAAAATATAATATATTCTTGAAGAAAAAAAAAACCCTCATGAAAGCTGATTTATTTTCCTAGAGCCATGTACCTCATAGTACCCCTTTTCTAAGATGATTTTAAAAAACTGCAACCTTCTTCTTTATGAATAATATTATAAAATACATAATATTCTAGTCATCGTCATACTCTGCAATATAGTAGTGAAAGTAGAATGGCTCAGTGATATTTAATTCTGCAGATACTATTTCCCACCTGAAAATAATAAATAATTTATGAATCATCAGAACAGTAGAGTAGAAAAAAAGGAGAAGAAACTTTCCCATCTATTCTTGGATTGTATCAAAACTAAAGCAGCCTTTTCAAGGAAGGAACATACAAGAAATAGTACCATCTAAAAAACACATCTAGCCATTTGCAACTCACATTATAGTG
The DNA here is from genome assembly GCF_027791375.1 of Indicator indicator. Taxonomy (NCBI): domain Eukaryota; kingdom Metazoa; phylum Chordata; class Aves; order Piciformes; family Indicatoridae; genus Indicator; species Indicator indicator. The sequence continues at coordinate 48,332,660 of NC_072053.1, read as the reverse complement.
CTGGGAACTAGTTCTGCTGACTGATTTCTTATGCTACACTGCTTCCATTTCTTGGTAAGCTGGGGATACTCTTACTTGTAAGCCTTATAGAAAGGAATCTTAGTGTTTAAAGTGTATTAATTTAGTAATGCAATATTAATAGAATTATTAATAATTTACATGGCACTAATTCATAGGACCACTGTCTGAAATCAGATTCTAGTTATTGCACACACTTCATGCAGAAACACAATAACTCAGAGCTCAGATTAGTGTAAACCATGAGCGAGTGGAAACACAAGCAGAGGTGGAGAGTGAGAACACAAGGCTGCACTGGCAGCACCAAAATGAATATTAAAACTCATTTTCCATCTATTTTAACTGGTGTTCTATCATAAATATGTTGTCTTGCAATCTGATTTATTTGCTAACAGCAATGGCTTGTTTTGAGCCACATCAGTCTCGCAAAGCCTCTCTTCAATGTATCTCAGCTTTCCTCTTGCCAGTCCCTGTATAACTGACAATTGTTTGTTGTTACAGACATTCACAACCTTAAAAAATACTTAGTCATATCAATCCACATAGTTTATTTCTAACTGGGCCTCATTATCTCCATTGCCCTTGGATTCATACTATCTGCAATACACTGTAAGTTAGATAAAGGCCTAGATTTACAACCAGTTTTCAGGAACTTCTACTATAATCCTTGTATGCATGCCCTGGGCATGCATAAACATTACTAATATACTCTTTTCCATTTTCTGTATTAACAGAGCTCTGTATAGCAATAACTCAGTCTATGATAGAAATCCCACTGGTAGCAGGAAATATTTGAGACAGATACTTCAGGCACTGGAAAGACCCACATCACAGGAGACATGAAATACACCCACATAAAATACCAGAAATGTGCACTGGTAAGTATGTATTTTAAAAAAATGTTTCTTCAATGCTAAGAAACTTGGTCAGATTGAAATCTGCTCACATGGTCTGCTAGGTGTGGCTATGTCATGAGAAAATCAAAATTATACTCCAAAATTGGAATATTAGAAGTCATCAACACCTAGACACAAAATTGGTTGCACTAGAATCTTCATGCTATGAGAGAGATGGGGTCATTTAGCCTAGAAAAGAGAAGACTCTTGGGAGACCTCATAGCTGCCTACCAATACCTGAAGGGATCCTACAGGAAGGCTGGAGAGGGACTTTTCAAATACATGTCTAGCAACAGGAAAAGGGGAAGTGGTTTTAAGCTGAGGGAGAACAGGTTTAGACTGGATTTTAGGAAGAAGCTCTTCAATATGAGAGTGGTGAGACTCTGGAATAGGCTGCCCAGGCAGGTTGTGGATGCCTCCTCCCTGGGTGTGTTCAAGGCCAGGCTGGATGCGGCCTTGAGCAGCTGTTGAGAATCCTCCCTGCCCATGGAGTACGTAGGCTGGAGTAGATGATCTCTAAGGTCCCTTCCAACCTAAGCCGTTCTATGATTAAAGTATGCCATGTTCGAAATTGCTCCATGTGAAAGCAGCTAAATGAATTCAGGATATGTTTTGACTTCTCCAATTCTGAGTTTATTGATTGTATTATCCTGGAAATATTGTGCAATACAAAATACCACTATACCTCAGATACTTTGCATATGTTAGCCCAGGGCAGTTCCTGGGGCTGAGGAAAACTCGCTATGGCAAGCATTAAAGGGATCCCTTACGTCATGGTAGCGAAAAGTAAGGTCTAACATGAGTCCTAGAAACAGGCACTCTACATGGATTACTGATTCTTTAAACCCAGTTATCTAGTTATTTTCTATGCTTCTAGCTAAAAGTATCTTGTTTTCTCACCTGTTAGCTAGTGCTTCCTGGTAAGGAGAACTCAGCTGCTCTAAAAAATTCGTACTGCAGCACATCACCACTGAAGTGAAAAAACCCTGCTGAAGTTCAGCTAGCTTTGTACTTCAGTCTGCCTTCTTACCAGGAGGAGTAGAAAGCACATTAGGCATTTTCCCACAAGGGTAAAAAAACCCAAGTCTCTATTCATTTACTATTTCCAACCGAATCCACACCCCCAGTTTAGTCAGAATATGTTTGCAAACCCATAGATAGCACAGTACCATCAGGTAATACACACTCCAGGACATTTATTTTTAGTTAACACTTTTTTATTGCCTGCAGAAATGTCCTTTCCCCATTTGGTAAACAGGGCATAAAGATTCTTGAAGGGATCAGGGTTATTTCTCAATTGTGTATTACAAAGTAAAACATGCTCCTTATGTCGTGAATCGCTTTTTAAGTATCATCAGTCTAACTTTGAAATGGAATAGAAGGACAATAAATAAGCAAAAAAGGAGGGAGAGGTCAAAACTTTTCTTCAGGAAAACGAAAATTAAATAATTAATTGTCATAGTTATAATCTTACATAAGATCTTTAATAATTTTAGGGATATGAGGCCTCTGGATAATGCTATAAAATACGACAAAAAATTCAACAGCTTCAGAAAAACTGGTAGCTTCATGATCCGTTTTTGACAAAGCTTGTCTATGGAAAAAAGTGGTTCCAGTTATGCATTCTACTTTGAAGATGGAACTTGACATTACAAAGGAGGAAAGAATGGTTTAAAGCCCAGCTGGGTAAAAACCATAACCAATACTGTCCAACAACTTCATTAATGATCTGAATACTGGGACCAAGTGTACCCTCAGCAAGTTTGTAGACAACACAAACATGGGAGGAGACATTGATACACCAGATGGATCTGATACAATCCAGAGGGAAGTCAAGACGCTGGAGAAGTCAGCTTATAGGTACCTGATGCTGTTCAAGAAAAAGAAGTGTCAAGTCCTGCACCGGGGGGAAGAATAACCTCAGGCAACAGCACAGGCTGCCAGTTGATAAGCTGGAAAGCAGCTTGGAAAATGCATGGAAAATGTCCTAAGGGGTCTCGGTAGACATCAAGTTGAACATGAGCCAGCAATTTGTCAATACAGCAACAAAAGGTTAATGGTATGCTGGGCTGCATTAGGAGAAGTACTCTCGGCAGGTTGAGGAGAGTTATCTTTCCCTTTTGTGCAGCACTGGTAAGGTCACATGCGGAGTCCTGTTGTGGGCTTCTCAGGACAAGAGAGACATGAACATACTGGAGAAAGTCCAGCAAAGGGCCACTAAGACGACAAAGGGACTGGATCATGTCTCCTAAGAGGAAAGTCTGAGAGCTGGACTGCTTAGCCTGGAGCAGAGAAGGCTCAGGGGAGGATCTTATTAACGTATATAAATACCCAAAGGGAGGGAACAAAGGAGATGGAGTCAGGTGGTGCCTAGTGATGCTCATTGACAGGATCAGAAGCAACAGGCACACAGTGAAACTCGGTATATGATCTTTAAATATAGGAAAAACCATTACTGTGTTTGAATAGTGGAACAGATTGTTTTGAGAGGTTGTGGAGCTAGACATGGATGTATGCAGTGTGCTGTAACTCACCCTGCTTGAGCAGAAGGTTCAACCTAGATAATCTCTAGAGGTCTCTTCCAATCTTTCCTATTCTGTGATTCCACAAAAAGCTAACATCTTTTCTTAATTTCTGTTCATTAGTGCTTACTCTGAGAAGTGTCTCCACTTCATCATACTGGCTCAGCTGCACTGGGTGTGTGGAATATTCAGGCTTTGGAGTGATTGTCACTCCATATACATACAGATAACACAGATATACATACATACAACTAGTCATGTGATAAGGACGTGATCTATTCTGCTGAGTTAATGCTCTTATATGCCATCACAGGGAATGGCTTCCTTAGAAAAGAGAGGTTTTCACCTGTTGATGTGAGGAATCCAGTGTAAGAATAGTTATAATTTAAAGAAGACTTCAGGCCAAGACTTCAGACTCATTTCTTTTCATTTTGCTTTTCCTTCTCTTCCATTTTCTTTCTTTTCCCTGAGCCCAGAATTATTAATGGGGATGTGTTGAATACGCACAATACATCTTACTGTATTCTTTTTTCAGAGGTCACTGATTGTATGTCATCACCTCTCTGAATAAAGTAAGAAATCATCCTGACAAGGTGGAAGAAGCTTTGTAAGACTAAAAGTCTTGGAATAAAGAGCAACCAATAAGGCTGCACCAGTCATTAGCACCTCAAAAATTTAAGCATAGTGGATCTTTGCAAGGAGAAATGTTCTCTGATGAAGAAATCTATTGTGGTGGAGTGGCTTTAACTGAGGTATGGACAGTAGCTATCAGACTGTAAGGTTACTCCATTATGAATCAGTTTACAGGTATGTTACCACAGCCAAACCTCTAGTCTCAGGCACAAGCACAAAGCAAGACTCAGATTTGCAAATTCAGATATTCATAGTCATATAATCACCAAAACCAAAGTAAAGCACCAGCTGCAAAACAGAGCAACACTAAACACACAAGGACTAAGCCATGTAGAAAGCTAGCTTGGCTGAATCAGCATGAGCTGAATCAGCTTTTTTATTACAGTATGCAAATATGTAGAGTCAAGACATTTGAACTACAGGTCAGCAATTTTAATAAACTTTCTCTTCTGATGCTCACCAGGAATAACAGCCTGCTCTAAATTTAGGGCTTTAAAGCAGAGAAATGTATATAATTACACAATAAACTTTAAAACTGCCCACTTACTGTACTTTAATACGTTTCAGTTTGCCCTCATAAAGCTTCTCCTTACTAGACAATTCCTTAGAGAGAAATAAACAAATATAATACAAAAAAAAAAAAGAAAATTAAAATTAGGTTTTGATAGCTTTTGTAATGTGAAAATCTCTATGCCACAACTTCTTTGCATTCTTTGTATTGAAACTCCTGATATTTTGAGTCTCTCTGTTAGTACTGGAATGTTTGTTTCTAGGTCAGTGAACATGGACAATGTGGAGGACTTGGATATAATCTGCAACGTAGCAGGGCTTTGCACTTGAAAAAATGATCGGAGTTTTCTTTGTTGCTTAAATGAGATCCTACTCATTACCAGACTTTTTCAAATCTCAGCACATTATTATGGTAGAGAACGAAGGACAACTTTGGTTGTGGGGATTACAGCCATTATGTATACGTTACGAATCAGCACCATAAAAAAAACCAAACAGGGAGAGGGGTGGGTAAGGGTATTGCAGAGCCTATATGAGAGCTGAGTTCTGATTACTACTCTGCTTAATGGTAATTCTTCCCTTTCCTCTCAAATTACAGGATCTCATTTCCCTCGGTTATTTAAAATAATGAGCCCTGAACTTTCACAAGAGCACCATGAATGGAACTGCTTGTACCACTTTTCCAAAATATAAGAACAATTTAGAGACTACATCTGGCAAAAATAAAACCCCATCAAATGTTCTGCAGAAAGCACAAAGGCGTTCAGCTGTAGATTTTGTGTTGCTAGTAGTTACAAGCTTTTATCTCATGGAGAAAAAGATGTACTATGAATTTGTAATACTCAGTTTTGAAGAAATGTAATTCATTAATAATTGTATACTTTAAAGCAAAGAAGGAAAAATTCCACTGCAGCAGAATTTAAATTCTGAATTTCTGTTTATTTTACCAAGCACCTTCCAAAACACTAAAAATCTGCACTAGTGTTATTACAAAAATTAACCGTGATTGAGTAGTAGAGATCCACTATGCTAAGCATCACACATTTTCACATAAGTTTTCCCTGAGAAGTTTCCCTGGGTCAGTTCTGAGGAGGACAAGAGGGGAAATGTCGTTTCTCCCTCACAGTAGCTATTTTCTACTTCCTTGATGAGACTGCCTTTTTCTGGAGTTGAAAAGCAAAATACAAACATTAACACGATTTTAGTACCTTACCAATGGATGAATAACAATGTTGGATCTTTGAGCTCATAAGCAAGAAAATTAGAGTATGACTCAAAAGTACTTTCCAATCTAAATGATTCTATGATTCTATAAGAGCTGGAAAAATAATTTTCCACACATGCTCTTAGTAATTTAAATAGAGACAGCCTTTTGGACCTCATGATGCTAATGGTACAATCCCACCAATGCCAGATTTTACTTTAGCTTTCACTAAAACCCAGAAAGCCTCCAGCCTCTTTTGGTGTGGAGAATGGTTATAAGTCACCATCAGATTATTAAACATATAAAAAAACCCCAACATTGGCTTTCCTAAAAATTTACATTGTTTAACACTAACTTTACAAAAAAAAAAAAAAACCAAAAAACAGCCCTGAGTTGAAGGTTTTCTTTTTCTGAAAAGTCACTAATCAAACACAAGATAGAAAAAGTTTCTTTATTTTGGGACATACACTGTGACAACAGTAGCATTTAGATCAGCAGCGAGTTTCTGAAGCGAATCCCCCTATTACTTTCCTCACTAGTTTGGCCCCTGAACCATTTTCAGTGAATATAAATTAGATTCCTTTTGGAAAATATTAAATGTTAATACCTTTTGTCTGTAGTTTCCCAACATGTGCGCAGAAATACAGCCCGATGAAGAAGGACTTGGTGGTACTGGTGGATGAAAAGGTTCGCATCAGCCAACATTGTGCCAGGAAGCAAACCGCATCCTAGGATGCATCAAAAGAAGTGTGGCCAGCAGGTCATGGGAGGTCATTTGGCCATTCCACTCTGCTCTGATGAGATACCACCTGGAGTACTGCAACCAGCTCTGAGGCCCTGAGCACAAGCAAGACATTAATTTGTTGCAGTGGGTTGAAAGGGGAGCCGCAGAAAAGATCAGAGGGATGGAACACCTCTCCTGTGAGGACAGGCTGAGAGAATTGGAGCTTTTCAGCCTGGAGAAGGCTCTGGGGCAGCCTTTCTGTACTTAAATGGGGCCTATAAGAAAGGTGAGGACAATTTTTTTAGCAAGGTCTACTGTGACAGGACAAGGGGTAAATGCTTTTAAGCTATGAACCAGTAGAAATAGAGTAGATATATGGAAGAATTTGTTCACAATAAGGGTGGAGAAACACTGGAACAGGTTGCCAAGAGAGGTGGTAGAAGCCCCATCCCTGAAAACATTCAATGTCAGGTTGGTCAGGGCTCTGAGCAATACGATCTAGTTAATGATGTCATTGCAGGGTAGTTGGACTAGATGACCTTTAAAAGTCCCTTACAACCTAAAGGTTTCTATGATACTCCTTTGTGTGTCTACTCTATGTTTTTCTGCCATCCCCACAGCTCAGCTATTGGCATACTACTGTTTTTATGGAACTTTCTTTTCGTAGTATTTTTCTTGGATATGTAAAAGATATAGCCTGGTGCAGTCTCTGGCTCCTGAGGAAATACCAAAGTTCATAAACACATGTCAAAAGAAGGTCTAAGTCTTCTGTGATAGCAAGTAACCTTGTGGCAAGACCAGGCAACATGAGAATAAATTATGAACAACATTCAAGACAAGGAAAATCACTGAACTGACAATAGCCGCACTCTGAGGATGTGCTCCTGCTGTGGCTATTTGAACAGACTTTTTGGTATAAGCACAGCACAGATCTTGCTACCTGCCTAGATCGCACAAATGCAGACTTAGGTTCATTACATTGGAGAGCCTGTAGATCTCATCACCTGGGGTTTGCATTCCCCAGCCCTGCATGATCTCTTCCGGTGTGCTCCTAGCCACTGCTAGTGCTAACAACCTGCTGTGCCAGTGATCACAGTTCCAGAATAAGTATGTTATACACATTTTTAGAATGTGAACAGTTGTTAGAAGACCTGGGAGTTTTCTGGTGGCACTTCAGCACCAAGGCTACAATCATGGTTTGAGTATTCACTCCGCCAAAGGCATAGTGGGATTGTGTAACATTTCCACAACGCAGATGGGTAGCCACCTTCTCCAGATGATCTTAAAACTGCAGAGAGAAGGTGCCAGCATGAAGCCAGCATGATGAAAAACATGGGCTTCATGAGTCCTTCCAGCAAAGGCAGCATAGATTTTCCTTGGCACTCTCCCAAGCCCTGCATAACGATACTCATTTGACACCAAGCTGTGTGGTGCAGCAGACACGCTGGAGGGAAGGGATGGCATCCAGAGGGACCTTGACAGGCTGGAGAGGTGGGCACAAGCCAACCTCATGAGGTTCAACAAGACCAAGTGCAGGGTCCTGCATCTGGATTGAGGCAATCCCAAGCACAAATACAGGCTGGGCAGTGACTGGCTGGAGGGCAGCCCTGAGGAGAGGGACTTGGGGGTGCTGCTGGACAAGAAGCTCAACATGAGCTGTCAATGTGCACTTGCAGCCCAGAAAGCCAACCAGATCCTGGGCTCTATCAGGAGAAGTGTGGCCAGCAGGTCAAGGGAGGTGATTCTCCCTCTCTACTCAGCTCTGGTGAGACCCCACCTGGAGTACTATGTCCAGTTCTGGAGCCCCTATTACAAGAGGGATATGGACATGCTGGAACGTGTCCAGAGAAGGGCCACCAGGATGATCAGAGGGCTGGAGCATCTCTCCTATGAGGACAGACTGAGAGAGTTGGGGCTGTTCAGTCTGGAGAAGGGAAGGCTCCAAGGTGACCTTCTTGTGGCCTTCCAGTATCTGAAGGGGGCCTACAAGAAAGCTGGGGAGGGACTTTTTAGGCTATCAGGTAGTGATAGGACTAGGCGGAATGGAACAAAGCTGGAAGTGGGGAGATTCAGGTTGGATGTGAGGAAGAAGTTCTTCACCTTGAGAGTGGTGAGACCCTGGAATGGGTTGTCCAGGGAGGTGGTTGAGGCCCCATCCCTGGAGGTGTTTAAGGCCAGGCTGGATGAGGCTCTGGCCAGCCTGATGTAGTGTGAGGTGTCCTTGCCCATGGCAGGGGGGTTGGAACTTGATGATCCTTGTGGTCCCTTCCAACCCTGACTGATTCTATGATTCTATTTTCTTACCTGCAGGCCACCTGGAACATGGTAGGCCTTGACTTGTACAGTCCAATAGTGCCAAGGTTAGCCCACCAGGTTCACAGTGACTTTTTAAACACAGATATAGACAGCCTCTTGAAATGCCATGAAGATAGCCAAATCAAGGCACTGGCTCTTGGTAAATGGTTCCAGATGTGCTGCTCTACATCTGAAAACTTTGAACACCTCTGATTACTCAGCATCTCAGCGTTACCCAAGTAAAATGGAGTAAATGCCTAGGTTATACTGATGCTGTTTAGGTTTGGGTGAAATAAATGACACTGGTCTTCTAAGGATGATCATTGATCAAGGGTTTTATGGTGCAGAGCTGTTCACTTTGAATAAACAATGCATGCCTGCTGAGAGCAGTTACGTCCTTGATGAGTAGCTGATAAGACTTATGATTCCTAGCCTATGGTGGAAGTTACATCAAAGTGAAACAAAAGGCTGTAGGAAGACACCAAGAACATTAAGATCTAAAGAAACAAAAAAAATTATCAGCAAACTCTGAAGATGTTAAACTGTTGCAGTACATGTTCCTAATGAGTGAACTTTACCCACCAACATATCATTATAATACTAAAACACACACCCTGTTGAGCAGAAAAGCCCCTTGCCTACAAGACTACCCCTCTCAGAGCATGCACTATCAGTTTTGTAGATACTGTTGCTCTTATTGAAGGCAAAAAAGCTGTAAACCAAACAGGTATTAGCAGGTTGTGCTTAAACTGTACTTGGGTGATAAGTAATTGTATACAATACATGAGGAGTTTTGGAGAGGTGTGCTGGCTTTGTGGGGATACCCCTTAGCACTCAAACTTGCACAACTTTGTTAATGAATCAATAACTTGTCTCAGTGTGCAAGATTGGCTTATTGGGTTAGGGTGAAAAAACCTGTATTTTGGATAATGGTTTTCTGGCAACCCAAATAGGACAGCCACAAGGCCTTGCAAGGATCATCTTGCTGCACCCAGGAAGACCTCTGGGGGGCACCACTTTTTATGGACCTCCATCTAGATTCTGTGCCACTGACCACAACACTCTGAGCTTATCTTTCAGTCAGTTTTCAATCAACTCCACTTCCTAAGTTTGCTTATGTGGATGCTGTGGGAGATGATGTTGAAAGCCTTACTGGTCAAGATAGACAATGTTCATTGCCCTCCCTTCATCTATACATCCTTGCAGAAGGCTATTAGATTAGTCAGACATGACTTCCCCTTAGTGAACCCACGCTGACTACTGATACGATTCTGTCGCTCCACATGCTTTGAGGTGATGCCCAGAACAAGATGTTCCATCACTTTTCCAGGGACAGAGGTGAGGCTAACTGGCTTGTAGTTTCCTAGGTTTTCCTTCTTGCCTTGTTTGATGACTGGAATGATACTAGCTTTCCTCTAGTCCTCAGGTACCTTGCCTGTTCTCCACAATCTCTTGAAGACGATGGAGAGCAGCACAGCAATGACTTCTGCCAGCTCCCTCAGTGCTGGTAAGCGCATCCCATCAGGACCCATGGACTTGTGGATACCCACTTTATTTAACAAACATATTTAAATAAACATATTTTAAATCTCGACTGCTGTATTTCCACAGCTTAACAGTGCCCACAGTAATTTTTATTTTATATATTGTTGTGCAAATACTCAGCAGCACTGTGCTTTCCTAAGCAAAATAGCTGTTCTTACAGCCAGCAGCAATGGTTCACTAAAGGAAGAAAACAAAATGGAACTGGTACTAGCAAACTAAAATTTAAAACCTGGAAGAAAACCTAAAAACCAAACCTGGAAAACACCTATGAAATTGAAGTGAAAAACCCTCGTTTCCCTTTGTTTTGAAGTTGTCCGTACCCATGTCAGGACACAGAGGTCCTTTACTGATATATAGCACAACATGCATTTTAAAGTCATAACGTCCCTGAAAAGTAAAGCCACATAAAGATAGCAACTGTGAAAATACAGAACAGCTCTGTACCTTTCTTGCTTCTGGAAAGCAGTCACACCATTTATCAGTCATGAGCAAGCACTTTGCTCATTAAGAAAATGTGATCATAAAAAATCCTTCACTAGCTGGATGCACAGAAAATGCATATATGTATATCTATCATTTTCTAAATGTACTTTAGGCAAAACAGGCACAAATAAGCATTTTGACCCATCAAGTACTACCATTCTCAAATAAGCCCTTCTCAAGTGCTATTAAACCACATATTTTAAGTAGAGGGAGGGCATTTTGAAAACTGAATTGGCCAATGTCTTCTATGACATAACCATTTTTTTTCTTTTATTACTTGGATAGTAATTTAACTAGGTTAAATAAATTATTTAATCAATTCCAGATGAATGAGATTATATAGCATCTCATGTTTATATTTTAGCCTGTTCTTTTTCTCAGTAGTTTATTAAGTTGCTGGTAACAAAGTTACTATGTTGGGCTCACCGCTCCACCTGACATGGCTGAGTTTGAAATTGGGATTTTAGATAAGCAGCCTATTCATGTGACAGAAATTCTTTCCAGGGCTCTATTTTTATGGATTCCTGAGCAGCAAAATGAAGTATTATTCCAACGCAAACAACTGAATGGTAGGCAGGCCATTTTAACCAGCACCACAAAAATAATAGGTTCTGAAAACAAAATAAATGACAGTGACCATCTGCTGACAGCTATTAAAAGTGGCCACGTCGTGCTGGCAAAATATTTTGAGACAACGTTTCATGGATATATTTCAGTAACATTTGCTAAATTGTGAGAAAAATATCTCCAGTTCCACAGGCAATGGTATAAAAAGTTAACGTGGAATCTGGCTGACCTGATGTGAATTCACTGAGGGACGGGTAACAGGAAGGCCCTCACCTTTCCCTTCCTCATTACCTCCTGTCTCTCAGATCAAATAGGGAAAGGACATAAACATGCATTTCTTACTGGAGGAACCAGTGGAACCAGGAATTTACTGGAGTGACCACAGCTGATGCAAGCACTTGCTTGCTATGTTTATGGAAACAAAAACATATTGTTCCCAGCCGCAAACAAATGAAAACGAAGATCTAGAACTTGCAAAGTACTATGAAATCAGAGCGTGAATCTCCAGACAGAATGAGCCACAAAAACGCCTTTGACAAAGAGACTATTTCACATGGAATGTGCTGTTCCATATCAGCATGTATTGAGAATACCTCAAGGGACTCATCCACACTCTGGTCAGTGACCTGTCTCTGTGAACACTTTCTGTTTGTGATTTTCTGCACCACTCTGCCCTTAGTCTTCAATTAGACCTTAGAAGGCAATATTGGTTTTTTATCAAAAATCTTCCACTTTGCCCATACACTGAAGGAGAATTTCCAACTTCAAATCAGTATCATTGCTACAGAAAAATAGAGCATTGTTTTCTGGTCCTAGAATATATACATTTGGCCATAAGACTTGTAACCTCTACTGTCCTTTGGGATGCTTTTTATATTATATTGCTTTCTGTACCAATGTTCTTGCTATGATTTATCTTCTGCTTTGACACTATTACACTACATCAAAAAAGTTTATAGCTGTAAAAGTCCTGAAAATCTATTGGTTTAATTTCTGTTATCAAAATGGTGTAAAGAAATATTTGCCAGTAATTGAAAATTCCAGTCTTGTGTTACTCTGTGACACTTGCCTTGCAATTCTGTTTTCTTTACATATATATACATTTGAAGTGATACAGACAAAACAATTTGTTATGACCAACTGGAGATTAGGAGCAGCAAATGTAGTACTATCATGAGTAGCAAAAGCACTGCCTTTTCATATTTTTTTAGGGCTTTCAGTTTCCCTCATAGCATTTAAATATATCACCCACCATTTTGCTGTTAACACATACTTCTCTCCACACTGTTTCTTTGAAACCGTTAATATTATTCATCAACCTAAAGTCCGCTTTCAGTACTTTCCTAGCTTCTGATTAAGAAGAAGTCATCTTGTTGAAAATAGTATCAAGACAGATGTCATGACAAGTGAGAACAAAGTCCAAGAATCCCTTTGACAAGACAACTTTTGAAGCTCTGAGTAAATGAGATCCAAAGCTTCCCCCACACGACTGAAGCTATCATTGTCCTTAAGTTTGGGGAATCTATTAAAAATCATGCCTTAGTGTGGGGTTGCAATATGCCACACCTGAGAGACACCTTTAGAGCTGCTAATGGCTGTTGTCATCTTCCTGCTCTGTCAGAAGGATTGTGCCCATATGCAGACTTGCTCCACTATTCTTGACGTTGTACTGCATGGTCTTCTTTCAGGCTGCATCTATTCTCTTTGGAGGAAAGGTAGCTGAGGCCAGTTGAAAAGAAAAGGGTAGCAACACTTGAGTGCTGGGACTATGAAAAACTGGATGCAAACCCCACAACCAAACCAACCTAAGAAAGAAACCCACACTGGTGGTATTAGAAAACAAAACCACAGATCCTGAAAATTGAAACCACTTCTTGATTTACATTTCCTATTTCCTTCCAAATCTATGCTTGGGATCACAGAGCACAGTGAAGTTACAATAATGAAATAATTTTAGTCTGCGTCTTAACTTTCCTGGAGTTTCCTGTAACACCGCTGAAGTGACAACAGAAATGGTTTTATGATTGATAACCCTAATGAGCTTCATTATAATACCAAGAAAAGAAAAGCTAAGATTAAATGAAAGTGATGATTGTAGACTGGCATAGAAATAGGAAGGAAGAATTTGCCATCCAAGACAGAAAGGGTATCTGGAAAGCGCTGGCTCACAGACCAACACGTCCTCACTACTTTTCAGCAGGTGGCACCACGGTGCTAATACTGGAATACTGGTCTTTCTACTAAAACTATACACAAATCACTCAGATTTTCTGAGCAGGATTGTCTCCCTGTTTACTCTTGCGGTTTCACCGAGGGATTTCACGCTTTGTAATTGTTTGAGAAACAGTGGCTCAAGGTTGCCAGGCAGAACTCCCTCTATGAATGCAAATTATTCTTAAACTGTAGAAGTCAGCAGATGTTTACAGTCATAAACAAATTACTAAATATTTTGCAAATGTACTTTGACAGTGCTATATTTAAGAAATACACTGTGAAAACAGCAGTGCCAGATATTGGTAGTTATTTCCTAGAACACTGCTTGGGAGCTGTCAAAATTAAAAAAAAAAAAAGGAAAAATATTAAAATCTTTTTTTGGCATATACACCTATGAAGACAAAAAAGAGATGCAAATTCAAGAGATTCTACCAGGGTCTTACAAGTAAGACACACTTTTTAAAAAAACACAAAGTCTCACTGAGCAACAAGAAAATTCAAAGCAGCATTTTTTCTTGCAGAGAATAATGAGAATTGCAACAGAAGTAAAATTACCCTTAGCTAGGGAAAGAATAAGCTACATCTTTCAACAGTGAGGACAGGAAATTTCTGCAATTTCTTTTGATTACTTGAGGCAAACTCTCTCAGCAATTCATAAATACATTTTCATAAAAAAAAAAAGAAGTTTACTCCTTGAGGTAAAGAAGAAAACAGCAGTTTAAAGAAGGGGGTCAGTCCAGCTGAAAGTAATAGTTTTAAATTCCACCTATCCAAACCCATTTGATATTCTAATGAAACCATGCTTTGTGATTCAAAGATGGTTTCACCCTGTTTAGTTCACCAGCCTCTTGGGATTACATTTTACGCCCATGTGCAGGCACACTTTAGATGCATCAAATCTGACACCTGGAAGACTCGAAATCCTTATCTGAGCTGGCTCCACGAAAGTAAGAATGTGATGATTAAAAAAATCACAACTGCTTCATTTTCTTTATATTTCATATGAATTCTAAACCTAACTTTTCACTACCTTTTCCTCCTGAGACTTTTCATATTTTTTTCTGCTTCTTTGGAGACTACAGACTCTCTGAAATATTAAGGTCTGGAAGCTTTTATGAATGAAAACGTCAGATTTTACTCCAACTCCAGTAATTATTTTAAGTAGAGAAAATTACCCTAGATGAGGAAAGCAAAATTGCTAGAGGAAATTAAAACAAAACAAATGGAAAAGAAAGGAAGTGGTGCACTAGAGCAGCTTCCTAAATGGTGTAGATGACCAAAGAAATTATATTATGACTGTGTATGCCAGGATCTATTGGAAATTCTAAAAATAGCAGCATATAATATGGCCCACAAAGCCTGTTACTGTAGATCCTGATGAAAGAAGCCTTAATGTTTAACATGACTGAAACACAGCAACTGTTTTTCAGAGATGTCTAATAACCAACTCAGAGCAGAGGTGGCTCTGCTTCTCCAAAAATCAGGACTGCCTTGTACTGCCTTGATTCAGATTTTAAACAGTGTTGCAGATTTTACCAAGCAGTTATTATGCGGCCATAGCTGAACCATACAGCAGACTCAGCACCAGCACCGTGTTAAGATACTTCCTTATGTTCCAAAGCTGTTCTTTACTGCACTTCATGGTCCTGCATCCTCTGTTATTTTAAGGATATCTTTGTTGCTAAAACTTCTTTATCATTACAGTATGATTTTTATTATTAACTTTCTATAGAGACATTACTGAGAACCGAGGCTAAGTGCTGTTGACTTTCTGATTGTACTAGACAAACTGAACAATACAGGCAGAAATTAAAGCCACTCAGGACAATATGATTCTTTTTAGGATTTCAGTAGACTTCTCATAAAGCATAAGGAGAAGAAACAGCTTTGTAAAATATTTCTGAAAAGATTTCTTTTGCTTTGTTCCGTTTAACTCTTGCTCAGAGCACAGCAAATACACACAGAAGTTCATACTTTAGCTTCAATTCGGGCATTGTTTTTGTTTACTGATGTAGGGCGTTAAGGATAAAGACAGATAAAAGTATTCTCTATCTTTTCATACAGCACCATCTTTGATTACTTTAAAACTGTATTTTGCTTCCTTTTGGATCATCCTGTTCTGTTGGTTTTCTGTCAGTTTAACTCAGTTCTAGCTGATCATCTAGGTTGGACTAGATGATCCTTGGATCCCTTCCAACATGGCTTTCTGTAATTCTGTGATTCTGGTTAATGCTATGATTTGCCTAGTGAGACATGCAGTTCGCTGCAGTTACCTGCTATATTTATTTTTTATCCACTCTCATCCAACAATTTTTCCTTCTATTTTTCAAAAGTTTTAGCCCATTTTTGTTGTCCTGATAGTAACAGCATTTATTCTGTTTATATTGCAGCTCAGGAAATACAGCTCACGATTTCTCTTATCCAGGTGGAAATACTTCTTCGCCAAAACATGCTACTTGATCTGCATGCACTAGAGATAAGTGCCTGCAACTCTCCATGAACCAACCAGTTAAGAATGAGAGACGCTCTGTCACACTTGTTTCAAATGTGTGCTTTTGTATTTTAAGGAACTCAAGCTTTTCTACATTAGGAAAGTGGACCAGTAGTTTTGCCAGTACTAGAGCTAAGAATAAATAAAACAATTGTTCCTTTGCATCCCCCATGTTACAGCTTCTGCTGTGGGTACCACAGAAGGAGTTACAAAGAAGTAGAAAAATGAAATTTTCCAGTGAGAAATGAACATGTGTGTGAAATTTGCATTAACTAACCCCCTCCCTGTGAAGGTATACTGCAGAAGAAATAAGTAGGTCAAGATTTCTAACAAAGAAGCATAGGCTGTTACAACAGTGATTTGTCAGAAAATGTGCAGTGTATGCAGAAACCTTGAAAAAACAGAAACCATTTTTTCACCCTTGACAAACAAGATTACAGAAGTAAAATTATCTAAAGCATTCACTTTTGTAACTACATTTTCCAAATAATTCTAGGACAAGATTAATTTCTTCAATAAAGACTTCTATAAGACAAAGTGGGAACTCTCCTTACAAGTCAGAATTACCTTATAAAGTGACATTTTGTGAAAAAGGATTTGTGAGTCAGTATTACCTCCCAAATGCTCTTGCAGTTTGCACATACAATTGATCTTGTCATTGTTATTGTGACTGGATAGCATAAATACAGACTTTGGACTCTGAAACCTTGCTGTGTTGCTAATGAGTTCCACACAAGATTGCAAAACTAATTGCAGTAGACAGATTCATAGATTTCATATAATATAGTGTAAAAATTTAAAATACAAAATCTCAAAAACAACAGTTTTGAATTTTCTTTTTTTATTTGAATTTTTACTGAAGTCAGTTCTGAGTAGACAGTATATTCTGCTATAAATCACTCAATTCTGCTTAGTCTGTTATTGTAAGGGGGATTACACCTAAGGAAACCTCATGTGGCATTAGCCTGTACTGATCCACTAGGTATCTCTGATTTTCAGTGCTAGCTAATCAATAATTAATGAATTATCTAATTCCCTGGATAACTTAGGGCTACGATACCCTAATTCAGAAAAATCTCAATTTACCTTATATGTCCCTGTGGTGATTTTATGTCAAGAAAAATGTATCTTAACATATACTTAAAAACTCTGGTAAAAGAAACATAGGCCATAAAAGAATTAACATGATTGACACATTCTTAATGGATTGATTTGGTTAAGATACTTAAAAGAAAGTCTTCCCAAAAATGATAAAAAAGCAACAGGTGATGGTAGACAGAGAGAAAATTAGATATGAGGAACTGTGAATACTATTCTGTAGCAAAAGTGGGTTTTTTTCAGCAAATTTGAGACTGATCGTGGTATTTACTCAAAAAGGGAAGTATCAGCTGCAGGTGAATGTGGTGAATTACATTAACCTCATTTCAGAGAAGCACTACTAGCCACCAGCATGGTTAGGAGGAGCGTTTTCCCATCCTGTCCTGATGACATGACTGCTCCTTGAATACGTAAACTTTTGCTGACATAGAGAATAGAAAACCAGTGCTGTTAATGGCCAGAGGGCACTTTAGCCAGCAGTCCAGATTTTTTTCTCCTCTTGCTTTTAGTGTTTAAGACTTTGTTAGCCATGGATGTAAACTGGAAGTAAAATTTTGGAAAAAAGTTTCCTCACCTCTATCCCTTAAGCACTAAAAAGTAAATGCATCACAGCTGCTCTGGTATAAAATTTGACCTAATGAAACAGGTAATAATGATGATCACAGGATGTTAGGGGTTGGAAGGGCTCCTGGAGAACTTCGAGTCCAACCCCCCTGCCAGAGCAGGATCATATAATCTAATGCAGGTCACACAACAGGAATACATCCAGACAGGTCTTGAAAGTCTCCAGAGAAGGAAACTCCGCAACCTCTCTAGGGAGCCTGTTCCAGTGCTCTGTGACCCTTACAGTAAAGTTCTTCCTCATGGTTCAGGTGGGACTTCCTGTGCTGTAGTTTACATCCATTGCCCCTTGTTCTATCACACGGCACAAGTGAGAAGAAGTTGTCCCCTCCTTCTTGACTCCCAGCCCTCATATATTTATAAACATTTATTAATGTTTATAAACATTAATCTTCTCCAGACTAAAAATCCCCTGGTCTCTCAGCCTTTCCTCATAAGGCAGTGCTCCAGTCCCTTGATCATCCTTGTAGCCCTAACAATAATCAGAATGGCTTTCTGAAACTTTTCATAGTTTTCAGCATGGATAGTAATGGGACATCAGAATTACACTTTTGACTCCAGGGAACATTTATCTGTTTCCCATACTCTGAATAAATAATCTAATCAGCAAATAGGCAAAAAGGGTGGTTCTAGCCTTTTACTTTGCTTTGCCTTTCTATTGTCAGCGTGGCAGTTCAGGCTGGGTGCCTCCTGTTGCTGCCAC